>NC_083438.1:2419300-3019300 GCF_020745735.1 Hemiscyllium ocellatum
CCCTCCCTTCATTCTCTCTCCGTCTCGCCCTCCCCACCTTCCCTCCCCTCTCTTGCCATCCCTTCTCGCCCTCCCCTCTCTTGCCCTCTCCTGTCTCGCTCCCTTCTCTCGCCTTCCCTTCTCTCGCCCTTACCCCTTGCCCTCCACTATCTCGCCCTCACCCTCTCTTGCCCTCCCCCTCCCCTTTCCCACCCTATCTCTCACTTTTCCCCCTCTTCTCCCTGCTCCTTCACTCTCTCTCCACCTTCTCTCACTCTCAACTGCCCTCAATCGGTGTCTCTCTCTCTCTCTGCCCACGTCCCTCCGTTTCTCTCTGACTGAATCTCTCTCCCTCCTGTCCCTCCCTCCCTCTCTCTCAGACACGCTCCTTCTCCCTGCTCCTTCCTTGTCCCTCTGACCCAGAGACTGGGGGTGAGGTGTGGTTGGTCGTGAGGCTGCGTGTGGTGTCGGGGGGGTGGTGGTGAGATGGGGTAGAGATGGAACTGCTGGAGGGAGGCAGAGGCGGGTAGGACAGAGATTGTGAGGGTGAGGGGAAAGTGAAGAGTGGAGGCAGGTGGAGAAACCGGGGTTGGGCGGTTGGTGTGAGAGGGAGAACGAGGGACAGTGAAAGAGGGAGGTTGTGAGAAAGAGTGTGTGTGCAGGGAGAGAGAGGGAGAAATGCGGAGTAAGAGTGGGGGAGATGAAATAGGGAGGCCAGATTGGAAATGGAGTGGGGGTGAACAGAGGGAGTTAACCCCAGCTCCTGAGCTCAGGGCGCGGTGCCCTCCCCTTCCCTGAGGACCAGGACTCAGGGCTGAGTCTGTCTCTCTCCAGCTCAGCTTCTCCAACACAAAGACACACAACTTCGGTCACTCTGCTGCTTGGCACGATTTAATCAACATTTTTATTGGTTACAAATGGAAGTGATGGATACAGTCAGTGGGATGGTGCCTTTTCTCACTGGCCCCTGAGTTGTGAGAAACATTGAAATGTTTCCCTGTAACCCTCTTGTGGGATAAGGAGGGACAAACCAGCGCTACCCTCAGTCTGTTACCATAGTGACAGGCTGCTCCATCGCTGAAACACTGAACTGAAATGAGAAAATCCTGGATGGTGTGATTAATGAGGGAATTTGATGGATGGATGGATTTGGGTGAAGGGATATTTCAGCACATTCTTCAGCTGTTGCCTGAACTTAGTCTGGGTCACGGCATAAATCGCGGTGTTTGTGCAGCAACTGAGGAGCTGCAGCATGAAGCCCAATTCCTGAACAAAGGGATGGAGATACAGAGGGGTATCCACAATCCAATACATCCGGTACCATATGGAATACAGCATTAACATGGACCATAACAGGATGAAATTGGCCGAGATCACAAACAGTAAAATGATGGATTTTTTTCGGTTTCTCATTTCAGTGTCAGACTGAGCGTCCCCATTGGTGTGAGCGCGGAGTCTCCTGCGGGCTCTGCTGGTCACTAAAATGTGTCTGACGGTGAGAACATTGAGCAGCAGAATCAGGAGAAATGGGACACCGGGGTTAGAATGTGGTGGAGGAACTCGATTGTTCCCCAGACACTGGACAATCGAACAGCGTTTGCTACATCACAAAACCAGGGGCCGTTCTCCAGCGAATACCGAGCCGTGAACATAAAATACCAGGAAATGTTCTTTAAACAGCTCAGCACAGTCACTGCTCCCAGAACCACAGCCGCCGTTTTCTCACTGCAATATTTACTTTTCAGCTTCTGGCAACAAATGGCCACAAACCGATCAAAGGTGAAAGTGACGGTGAACCAGACAGAGCAGTCAGTGGCTGCATAAAGCAGGACGGCGTGGATATTACACACGGGGACGGAGTCCTTCAGGAAATAAAACTGTTCCCGATAAACAATGGGAATTTGTCTTAGCATCAGGTCGAGGATAATGACCAGGAGATCCGCCGCTGCCATGGCCCCCAGGTAACGTCTGACACATGGAGACAACCCACAATCTTTATAAAGCAGGACGTAGATGGTCACTATGTTAACTGTGAGGAAGGAAAACAAACTCATTATCCATCAGCCTGGAGGCAAAGGGACCCGGTTCATTGGGGACCCAGTGAGATTTTCAAATGTGACCCTGTATTCAGGGATTTATTAAAATAATTGGAGCTTGAACAACAAATGGGAAGGTCGGAATTACTGACAAAAATGTGACATAAACCACAAGAAACCCTCCCTCCCCAAACACACAGTGACACATCCATAAGGACAGATGATTTCTAGAACATTCCCATACACTCGATCACTCGAGAGCAGACACAGGTCACTCCTTCCCAGTTCCTAATACGGAGAGTGGAAAAGTTGCTGTCCTGAAGGATTCTCTCCCAGTTTCCTGAAGACAAACGGAGTTTGGGAATTTCTGTATTTTGGTCTAAATTGTGGTTGATCCTGTGTCGTGAAGAAAAGTAAACGCAGGGAAAACGTATTCACCCCTTTAACTGCCTGAGGGGCCTTCAGAACAGTGTCTCCTTCTCCCTGGAACGGGATCTCTTCCCTCGGGATCTTATCATTTGTTCAATTCACTGACGTCCGGCCGTTCACAAACAAACAACGTCAGGGACAGAACGTTTCGGGGAATGTCAGTTATAGAATGTCAGGGACAGATTGTTCCGTGGCGCTCCGTGATCTGTCCATCACCTTTCCCCCATCCACCCCACCAACGTGATGTACTGTGCACAGGCTACATCTCTGTCCAGCACGGGGAGCTGCACATCGCACATCATTGTATTATCTATAAACCTCAACCAGACAGTGTGACGAGCACAGAGACCTGTGCAGTGATCACTCGTGAATTAATCTGAAAAACCAGGAGCAGTTACCCTCCCAGCATGTAGGGCTGTGTACCCCACCCCAGCGCATTGATCTGTAACCCAGGAGCAGTTACCCTCCCAGCATGTAGGGCTATGTACACCACCACAGTGCATTGATCTGTAACCCAGGAGCAGTTACCCTCCCAACATGTAGGGCTGTGTACCCCACCCCAGTGCATTGATCTGTAACCAGGAGCAGTTACCCTCCCAGCATGTAGGGCTGTGTATCCCAGCCCAGTGCATTGATCTATAACCCAGGAGCAGTTACCGCCCCCAGCATGTAGGAATGTGTACCCCACCCCAGTGCATTGATCTGTAACCAGGAGTAGTTATCCTCCCAGCATGTAGGACTGTGTACACCACCCCAGTGGATTGATCTATAACCCAGGAGCAGTTACCCTCCCAGCATGTAGGACTGTGTACACCATCCCAGTGCATTGATCTATAACCCAGGAGCAATTACCCTCCCAGCATGTGGGACTGTATACCCCATCCCAGTGCATTGATCTGTAACCAGGAGCAGTTATCCTCCCAGCATGTAGGACTGTGTACACCACCCCAGTGCATTTCTGTATAACCCAGGAGCAGTTACCCTCCCAGCATGTAGGGCTGTGTACCCCACCCCAGTGCATTGATCTATAACCCAGGAACTGTTACCCTCCCAGCATGTAGGGCTGTGTATCCCACCCCAGTGCATTGATCTGTAATACCCCGGAGCAGTTACCCTCCCAGCACGTAGGACTGTGTACACCACCCTAGTGCATTGATCTGTAACCTAGGAGCAGTTACCCTCCCAGCATGTAGGACTGTGTACCCCACCCCAGTGCATTGCTCAGTTGCACTGTGTTAGATCCTGCCCAGTGTGGGGAAACATGCAGTCCATGCTGGGATTGACAGGATGTTTAGCTCCCACCCATTTGCAGATCCAACTCTCCATTGTGCCATTACAAGGAGGTGCTCTGGGTGTGAACATCACTGCCAGAGAGAGACAGAGATGGAGGGGGGAATCAGTTTAGGTATCACCACATGGGAGGGGTTTGGGGTATAGACAAGAGAGGGGGAGACTGAGAGACAGTGTCATGGACGGATGTGTTCCCAGGTCTCCGAATTATGAAACGTAGACACTTCGATAACAGCCTCTAACATGAGCCAGTCTTCCTAGGAAAAATGGGAAAAAAGGAGATTGGTGTGAGGTGAAATGGTGGAGAGTTTTGGATAAGCATTTGTTCTACAGCTTTGTAAATGGGAGTAGTTACAACAGAATCTATGACTCACTGGGCTGATTCTAACAATAATTTGCCTCAGTGTCAGTTTCATTGAGTGTGACAGAGAGATTATCTGTACGAGGCCAAGCTAGATTCCTAGTGCTATCTTATCAAACTCAACTCATTGACTACCCCCACCCACCCCCCACATGGTGTCCCTCTCATTCAATACCAGCCCAATTCTCCCACCCATCATGGCTGGAGGGACTCACAGTCGCCCGGGTGCCCTGGATATTCCGTGACCCCTGGCACTGGTGCCATCTTGGAAAGGCCAATGGGTACACAGTTGAGATTTCTCAGCTTGGAGCTGCCCTGTACAGTTTACCCTGAGCATGGCAGGTAAGGGGCAATTACACCACGGTTTGTCGACAGGGCACGGAGATCCTGGTGGATGGGGTAGTACAGAGGGGAGCCACTCTCTTCCCAGAGGGACCCACACCACCAGACCCACCGAGCATGGTCTGAGCTCCCCCACCCAGCTCAGTGCAGTATCTGTGGACTGAAGGAATGCCCAGCAATACAGGACAAGCATCAATAACCTTCCCCGCTCTGTCAGGATAAGGGTCACCATATTCTCTCTGCTCCCTCGCACTCACGGTATATCTGTTATAGCCCTGACCACTGAACAAGGCTAATGATCCAACACTGTCACTGCCGCATGCAGCACCTTCTCTCTCTCTCTCTGTCTCTGCCTCTCTCTGTCTCTCTCTCTCTCTCTCTCTGTCACCTTGCCCACTTTACCCCCCACATCAATTACACTGCATGGATACAACACTGTCGACAGACTCCCTCTGAAAACCTCACGATTAGCCATTATCCTCACCTGCACCAGCACTAACAGCAGGGCCACCCACCCCCATCATCCCGCCCTCCCTTTCTCCCATTCCAGGAGAAACAGCCTGGAATAGGACAGAAAGGGCCAAGCCGGGTGGTGGAGTGCCTGATATCCGTTCCCTCACTCCCTTCCCCCCGCCATGTGGGGAGGACCCTGGTACGAGCCAGAGAGGACCGGGACGCCTCGTGTGGAGATTCTGAAACATCTACGTCCCACCGACCGAGTAAGGAGCAATGTTCAGTGAAGGGAAATTCTCACTTTAAACCCACTGGCAGCTCCGTTTCCTCCCGGCAAAACTTAGAAGCCGTGGCCTTGATGCCATCTCCCTTTTATGCTGAGCTGGTACAAATGGAATCCCCACGGTCTCGGGGGGGGGGGGGGGGGGGGGGGGGGGGGGGGGGGGAGGGCAGGAGGGTGGGCTCACATCACATCGTCACCACCACCTCACAGGAAGGGACACGGAGACTCCCTCCTACACCTCCCCCTGTAAACAGCTCAGATACTGAAACTAATCTGTGATAGTTACTGCTCTCCTCACTTGTCCTGACATCTTCAACAATCTGTTCATAGACACACAGTTCCCTCTGTTCCTGCAGCCCCTTTATAATGGTACAACCTGTTTTAAACTGTCTTACTTTATCTTTCATACCAAAGTGCATCACCTCACACTGCTCTGCACTGATCCCCGTTTACCAGCGTGTCACTGTCCTGTTAGAGTTCCACACTGTCCTCCATAGACTTTACAATTCTTGCAGGTTTGGCACCATTTACAAACATTAAGATTGTCATAGTGTCACAGTCCCCATGAAACAACTGAAATCCTGCCCCACACACACGAGTGTGAGCAAGTGAAATACTAATATATTCCCATGGACAGAGTCAAATAGTGACATACTGTCAATGGAACAACAAAAATCCTGACATATACGAGACAGAGTAGATGAAATATTGACAAACAACAGAGCAAGAGAAATCCGCATAGGTTCCACTTATCTCCATTCATCAGGGTATAATGTGATGAAGTTGAAATTATGCACTGTACCTTTAAGAGAGAGGGAATGCTGCTCTGAACTGAGAGCTTACAAGTACCTGTGATATGAGAGGGTGGCAGACGCAGAAACAGTATATCGCTATAGAGCTGGTGTCGGGTTATAAGCAGTTAAGAGATAGAGGGTCTTTCACTTCACTTTCAGTGTTAAATAATACATTGTTGTTTTTATTTAAACCGTGGAATTTGGGAGTTCTCTGTCACTCATATTTTAACAGTTTACGAGGCGAATTGAGATTTTATTCATGTTTCATTTAAGTTACCAGGTGAGCTTCACGCCGTGTCCTAACAATTGCTGTGTGTGTGTCTGTGTGTCTCTGTGTGGGGCAGGTCTGGCAGCCTCTATGGGGCTGAAAGTGATGCAATGTCACCCTCTGCTGGCCTCCCCACGCCACTGCACAGACACCCCACGCCATGGCCCTGTGTTTGATTCCAATTCCTGAAATTATTTGGTAGTGTTCCGAGCTCTGGACCAGAAGGTGTGGATTCATGTCCTGCTATTGCAGAGGTATGTCACAGCATGTCAGAACAGGCTGATGGACATACACACAGGAGAATAATGTTACAGCTTTATGGGTGTTGCTGAGTGGTGCTCGTGTCCCTACCTCCGGGCACAAAGGTCTCGGTGTAAATCCCACAGAACGGTCTCCTAATATATCTGATCAAACTGATGAAACTGGTTTTAGAATTGTGAATTGATGGAGAAAGAACAGGTGTCGGTGTTGACTATCAGCATTTAGGCCCAGGATTATTGAAAGTACAGCTATTCGTTTGATTGGAGTCACATTTCACAGCAGTAAAAGTTTATAAAATCAGAACGGTCATGGATAGGGTTTGTAGTCAAGGTTTTTCCCCAGGTTAGGGGCGTCCAAAACTAGAGGACATTGGTGGAAAGTGAGAGGGGTAAGATTTTGAAGAGGCCTAAGAGGCACCTTTTCACACAGAGGGTGTTGTGCGTATGGAATGAGCTGCCAGAGGAAGTGGGGGAGGCTGGTACAACTGCATCATGTAAAAGGCATCTGGATGCTGACAGACCTACCAAGCTTTTCCAACAATTTCTGTATTTGTTAAAACAAAACATTCATTTTAACACAGGTGACAGCGAGTGGTAGTGGAAGGAAAATATTCTGCCTGGAAGTCAGTGGTGAGTGGTGTTCCACAGTGCTCTGTCCTTGGGCCTCTACTGTTTGTATTTTTTTTAATGACTTGGATGAGGAGATTGAAGAATGAGTCAGCAAGTTTGCAGATGACACGAAGGTTGGAGGTGTCGTTGACAGGATCGAGAATTGTTGTAGGCTGCAGCGGGACATTGACAGGATGCAGCGATGGGCTGAGAGGTGGCAGATGGAGTTCAACCTGGATAAATGCGAGGTGATGCATTTTGGAAGGTCGAATTTGAAAGCTGAGTACAGGATTAAGGATAGGATTCTTGGCAGTGTGAAGGAACAGAGAGATCTTGGTGTGCAGGTACATAGATCCCTTAAAATGGCCACCCAAGTGGACAGGGTTGTTAAGAAAGCATATGGTGTTTTGGCTTGAGTTTAAGAGGGATTGAGTTTAAGAGTCGTGAGATCTTGTTGCAGCTCTATAAAACTTTGGTTAGACTGCAGTTGGAATATTGCGTCCAGTTCTGGTCACCCTATTGTAGGAAAGATGTGGATGTTTTGGAGAGGGTTCAGAGGCGGTTTACCAGAATGCTGCCTGGACTGGAGGGCTGACCTTATGAAGAGAGGGTGACTGAGTTCGGACTTTTTTCTTTGGAGTAAAGGATGAGGAGAGGTGACCTAATTGAGGTATTCAAGATAATAAGAGGCATAGATACAGCCGAAAGCTAGAGACTATTTCCCAGGGCAGAAATGGCTAACACGAGTTTTAAGCTGGTTGGAGGAAAGTATAGAGGGGATGTCAGAGGCGGTTTCTTACACAAAGAGTTGTGAGAGCATGGAATGTGTTGCCAGCAGCAGTTGTGGAAGCGAGGTCATTGGGGACATTTAAGAGACTGCTGGATATGCATATGGTCACTGAAATTTAAGGGTGGATACATGAGGATCAGTGGTCAACACAACATCGTGGGCTGAAGGACCTGTTCTGTGCTGTACTGTTCTATGTTCTATGTTCATTGTATTCTGAATACATTAAACATTTTATGTTTTCATGACGCAGGGACATATAAAAATATCTTCAAATTGACCGAGACCATTTTCTCCTCAGGGTATGGCTCTGTGTATGACAGCAGCAATGATGCATCTACGTGGAGCAGGGAATGTGATGGAGACATAGTTTGGACAATGTACAAAGAGACTCACATGGTCCAGTTGGCAGAAAATGAAATATTGTGTGATTCAACTCAGAGAGGGAGAAAATGTCATCTGCCTGAGAAGGAACAGCCTATTGCACTCTCTCTCCTTCATTATTCCTCATCAAAGTAATGTGTACGAGCTAAAACAAAACTCTACTGTTATTGTTACCATTCTTATTTTTACAGAATCCCTGCAGTGTGGAAACAAGCCCTTCGGCCCAACAAGTCCATACCAACCTTCCAACGAGTAACCTTCCCATGCCCTTACAGTTACCACTGACTAGTGCACCTAAAGTAGAAATCGCTGAACACTATCGACTATTTGACCAATCCACTTGAATTATACAGCTTTGGACTGTGGGAGGAAACAGGAGCACCCATCAGAAGCTCACGCAGACAAGGGGAGAAGATCCAAACTTCACGCAGATAGTCGCCTGAGGCTGGAATTGAACTCATGTCCCTGATGCTGTGAGGCAGCAGTGCGAACTACTGAGCCACTGTGCTAACCTGGAACCGCCTGCCAGCCTAATGCAAAGGGAATTCAACCAAATCCAACTCTCCCAGGATCGAATCCCATTGCTAGCAGCTGTGTGAGTAGAATATCTTCAGAAGCAGAATAACATTTTGGACAATCTCACAATTTTTCCTTTTGTCATTAGTTACACTAATATTTAGACAAGGTTCTTTCAACGTGAAATAGCTGAAAGTGTGTGTGTGTGTGTGTGTGTGTGTGTGTTTAGAAAGGGAAATATAGATTTTTTATTTGCAATGTCCAAACACTGCCATTCCTCTTTCCATCATAGTTGGAGTAACATTGCTCTGGATCATAAATGTGTTGCTTTAGCAGATTAAAGAAACTAGCCTGACTTGTTCCTAAAACTGACCCTGACCCAGTCTGAGACCGATATCATCGGCCATATCACCGATGTGGTTACGTTTAACATTTGTTGCGAGAGTGGAGGAGTGGGACTAGAAAAGGAAATAGTGACCCCAAAAGATGGGGAACTATAAACCGGGGAGCCTTTTGTCAGTGGTGGGTAAGCTGTTGGAGGGGATTCTGAGGGATAGGATTTTGATACATTTGGGAAGGTAAGGGCTGATCAGGGTAGACAACGTGGCTTTCTGCATGGGAAATCATGGGTCATTAACTTGGTTGTGTTTTATGAAGAGGTGATAAATGTGATTGATGAAGCCAGTTTGGTCGACATTGTTCATATGGACCTTAGTAAAGTGTTCATAACATTCTGATTGGTAGACAGATTAGGACGTTTCAGTCACATGGGATACAGAGGAAGCTAATCACAATTGGCTTGAAGGAAGAGGGGTATTTTTCAGACTGGAGGCTTGTGAGCAGCAGTGTGCTGTAAGAATCAGGACTGAGTTCACTGCATTTCATCATTTATGTAAAGGATTTAGATGTGAATATTGGGACCATAGATAGTAAGTTTACAGACGACATCAGAAAGGTGGTGTAGTAGATTATCTCAGAATGCAACAAGACCACAAGTAGATGGGACAAAGGGGCAAGGACTGACAGGTTAAGTTTAATTTAGATAAAAATGAGGTTACACATTTTGGGAAGGCAAATCAGGGCAAAAATTATACACTTAATGGTAAGGGCCTGGTGAGTGTTGTGAAACAAATGGACATAGGGCTGCAGGTACATTGTTCTTTGAAAGTGGAGTCAAATGCAGACAGTGCGGTACAAAACACATTTTACAAATTTGCCTTAATCAGTCAGAGCATTGAGTATAGGAGTTGTGGTGGCATGTTCCATCTGTACAGGATGTTGGTGAGGCCACTTTAAGAATACTACATACTATTCGGTTTTCTGCAGAAATGATTTACACAGATGTCCCAGGACTGGAGGTTTGAGCTTTAGGGAGAGGCTGATTAGTTTGAGGTGTTTTCCTCTGGAGTGTCAGAGGCTGAAGGGTGACATTATAGAGCTTTATAAAATCATCAGGGGCATGGATATTCTGAACATCCACGTCTGCTCCCCAGGGTAGGGGAGTCCAGAACAGGAGAGCACAGGTTGAAGGGGAGAGGGTGAATGATTTAGAAGGGACCTGAAGATAAGTGTTTCACACAGAGAGTGGTGTGTGCACAGGAAGTGCTGTCAGAGGAAGTGGTGAAGGCGGTTACAATCGCACATTTAAAAAGTATCTGAAAGAGGAGGGATATTGGCCAAATGCTGGTAAATGGGACTGGAACAGATTTGATATCTGATCGGAGTGAACAGACTGGACTTACGGATCTGTTTCTATTCTGCATGACTGATTCTATAAGAGGGATGATGAAAAACTCTGAAAGTACCTTTCAAATCAGAATCATCTTCACTGGAAGTTTATCGTGCCTTTATGTTCACGTTGACTGAAAGTTGCGTTAGTGAAATATTTCACAGAGAACTGAGTCATGGATAATGGGACACAGACAGAAAAGTGAGACCACAACCTGATCAGCCACAATCTTAGTGCCTAGTGGAGAAGGTTCAATGTATCTTATGACTCACTTCTGTCCCTCAATCCCGTGTTCCTGTGTTCCATTCAGCCCATTAAACCTGTTAGGCAGGAGCATTTAGAGGCTACTTACTTCTATAACCTGGTTCACAGAAACAGAGGAGATCATTCGGCCTTTCAAGACTGTCCCACATGCTTTGAGGTGATTTGAGAAATGTAATTGTAAAACCCAGGCTGGGTATGACAGAGGCCCCTCATCTCTCTTTCCAGAGATTCCCCTCTTTGAAACTTGTGCTGCATTTGATGGTCATGTTGTAGACCCAAATTCACTATGAATACAGCCCCCATACCTCACCCAGCGATGGCTCACAAAATCCTCTGGTCTCCCTGACGGCAACATTCAATACCAGAACATTCATGAAAATAACACTCACTAACGTTCCAATAACAGAATGTGAGAACATCAGACACAGGGGCAGGTCGTTCACTCCTCAAACCTGCCTTGCCCTTCACTAAGATTGTGGCTGATCTGCTCTTGGTCTGAAATCCTCTTTCATACCTCAATTCTCTGTCAGGTCAATATCCATCTACCTCTTCTTCAAATACTTTCAGTCATTTGGTTCCCCGAACACCCTTGAGAAGAGAAACCCTGACATTCAATCCCACCTGTTTGAAGAAAACCCTTGCTGCTCCTATATCATAGTTTATTGATATGAACAAGGGAGGTTGACACAAGGGTTCAGGTAACAATGACTGGCCCTGATATCAAGGCAGTGGTTAACTTCTGTTGACATCAAGGAGCTTAACAAAACTGGACAAAATGGGAATCAGAGAAAACTCTCCAGTGTTTGGAGTCAAACATGGCACAAAGGAAGATGTTCATCATCTCAGTCCTGGGTCACTTGTGTGCGAGATCCTCAGGGAAGCTTCCTCTTCACAAACAGCTTCAGCTGCTTCATCAATGTCTCCCCACCCTCACCCTCCCCACCATAAGATCAGAAGTGGGGATGGTCACTGAAGATTCCACAATGTTCAGAACATTTTGTCTCCGTCAGCTCCTGAACCAGTCTCTGTCCATGTGCAGCAAGACCCGGACACCACTCAGGTTTGTTCTGTTAACGTGTCTGTAACATTCATGTAACAGCACTGCCTGGCACTGCACATTGCCACAGTAAAACAAGAGTTCATTCCGCACCTCACACTGGTTTCACAGGATATGAGGAAGTCATTCAGCCCATTCTTACTATTGGAGAAGAACAGGGACAGCCCATTCAGTGCCTCCAGCCTATTACTCAGGAAGAGAGGGATTCTAATGTGATGGACCACACCAGAGCGCCTGGAAAATATTTGAAGGCGGTAGCCTAGACTCTAATGTTTTCATATTTTAATGGAAATGTAAAATGTATGTTCCAGATGCAATGTGACTGGTCAAACTACTTGGTGTGAAGGAAAACACCATTTATTTAAACACGGAAGATAAAATGAAACCAAAGAAAGGGGAATTTAGAACAACTTATTTCTATTGGACAAATTAACAGAATAATAGATTACTAATTACTATTACTAATGAATTGTTCCAATATAGGAAAATCACATAATAACAGACCCTGGCAAAAAGGACTATTCAGACACAGATTGTCACAAAGATTTCTCCAATTCAGGAATTGAAAACAGCATCAAGAGAAAATTCAGAGAGAGTAGCAGCCAGGAGACATCCACTGAAGCTTCCAACTCTGTGGAGACCCCAATAGTTCCTGATGTTACTGAGAAACCAAAACTCCTAATCTGTGAGAGCTGGTCACACTCATTCAGGCTGCAATAAAATAAACCCAAGGCCTCCCTCGCTGTTTACTCAAGTGATCTTATCTAGCCAGCTTGGTAACGGTCGTTCAATCTCTCTCTTAAAATAAACCAGTACAAAATAATCTCTTAAAGCTACAGCATCATCACACTTGTCAATACATCGAGCTGTCATACAGGAAGCAGGGGTAACCTAATCAGGCCCTTGGCCCTGTACAATTGGATGAGGAAGAAGTCAGTCAGTCTGTTGAGTCACTGACACAGCAATAGGATGAGGCCATTCAGCCCCTTGAGTCAATTACACAGGAACAAGAGGAAGACATTCAGCCCGTTGAGCCACTTATACAGGAACAGGAGGAGGCCATTCCCCCTCAACACACTTACACAGGGACAAATGAGATTATTGATGCTGATTCCTGATGAACGGCTTGCGCCCGAAACATCAATTCTCCTGCTTCTCGGATGCTGCCTGACCTGCTGTGCTTTTCCAGCAATCGACTGTCGAGTCTGATTTCCAGCATCGGCAGTCCTCACTGTCTCCTAACTGATGCTGTAACATGGTGAACAAGTGGAGCAGAGGCTGCACAGACAGACTGCTCCACGTTATTCCTCCTGGCTCCGTTGCTTATGATACACACGTGGGACTTTAACATGGATTTCTCGCGGTGAGGAGGGAAGCCATATGTCTTGTGTGAAGTCTCAAGAAGGCACCTTCCATCTCCGAGAAGCCATCCTGGTGTTCTCTATGTAGGGCGGAAGCTGGTGGGAATGGCTACCTGTTTCAGATGGAAGGGATTGTGGCTGTTGTTGGGGATTGTGAACAACATGACGTTCAGTACAGGGTCACACGCCGACTGAACAATAACGTGGGGAGAGTTAATTTAGGTAGATAAACTATTAGGAAAGTCACGTTAGACTGATGAATGGACTCTCTAAGTTCAAATAGTGCTGATCTTGTCCATGTTGATCTTGTCTAGTGCGCATCCTGTTCAGTGTAACCTGTATGCCTTACTCTGTCCAAGTCTATTTCCATCCAATGATCTGTCTGGCCATGTTTACTATGACCTGCCTTCACTTCTCATAAATAAAGTGTTTCCCTGTACTGAGGTACACATGGCAATAAACCAAACCAATCAATCCTGGGTAAAGTATGGAATTTCTCACCCTATCAATGTCTCTTTTGGAAATAAGTGATCGCTGCCACTCCTCGTGTTTCAGCATCACCATTTCTTCGTCTCTCAGCTCGACAGATTAAACACTCAGCTTCTTCACTCTATCCTCATGTTACCATCATCCGTGTCTGTGGTAAGGAGATCATTCCTTACAAAGGAGATCAAATCTGTACAGTGTCCCAGAATGCTCCCTCAGCAAGGATCTACAACAGCAGGAACATGGCTTTACTTATGTACTCGAATTATCTTACAATGAAGGACAGCATACCATTGACTGCACCCTTTACTTACACAGGGTTTGATTCAGAGCAGTCAGCATAGACTTGTGAGTGGGAGACCATGCTTCCCAAATTTGTTAGAGATCATTAATGACGTGACCAGGAATTTTGATGAGGACAGAGCGGTAGACAAAGTCTCTATGGATTTCAGTAAGGCCTTTGATAAGGTTCTACGTGGCAGGCTGCTCTGGAAGGTTACATCACGTGGACTGCTGGGGGAACAGGCCAATTGGATACAGAGTTGGCTTGATGGTAGGAAGCAGAGAGTTTAGTGGAAGAATGCTTGTCAGACCGGAGGCTGGGTCCATTGCTGTTTGGTATCTATGATTTGGTTGAGAATGTACAAAGTATGATTAGTTAGTTTGCAGATGACACTAAAGTAATTGGGAGCATGATTAGTGAGGAATTTTATCAGAAATTGCAGCAGGACCTTAATCAGGTGGGGAAGTGGACCAAGAAATGGCAAATGGAATTTAATATAGACGTGTGAGGTCTTGCAGTTTGGAAACTCAAATCAAGATAGGAATCTCATGGTGAATGGGAGGGCCTTAATGGGTGCAGTGGGCAGAGAGACTTTGGTGGTCAGGTGCAAATGGTTCTCATTGAGTGGAGTCACAGGTAAACAGGACAGTGAAGAAGACTATTGGCACATTGACCTTCATCAGGCAGGACATTGAGTACAGAAGTTGGGAAGTTATGTTGCAGTTACACAGGACTTTGGTAAGGCCGCACTTGGAGTATTGTGTTCAGTTTTGTCACCTTGTTATGTGGTTGATGTTATTAAATTAGAAAGAGTGCAGAAGAAATTTACAAAGACGTTGCCACGACCCAATGGTTTGAGTTATAGGGAGAGTTTGGACAAGCTAGGACGTTTTCTTTAGCGTGTAGGAGACTGAGGGAGTCCTTATGGAGCTGTATAAGATCACGAGGGGTATGGATAGGGTTAATGCTCTCAGTCTCTTTCCAAGGTTGAGAGAATCGAGGATGAGAGAGGATCAGTTAAAGGTTAGAGGGGAAGGAAAAAGGGAACCTGAGTGGCCACTTCTTTACACAGAGGCTGGTACGTGGATGAGCTGCTAGCAGATGTAATTGAGAGGGGTAATTAACAACATTTCAAAAGCATTTGGATAAATATGTGGATAGGAAAGGACTGGAAGGCTATGGGCCAACTGCAGGGAAATGGGGTTAGCGTGGATGGACATTTACAAGGTGGAGTCGAAGCCCTCTGTTAATTAAAATCAAACACCCAGAAAAGTTCGCCTCACATCGTAATCTGTTAAAATATGAGTGACACAGATCTCCTACATTCCACTATTTACACAAAAGTCACAAGTTTATTTCTTAACTTTAATAGTGAACACTGAACAACAACTATTCACAAATACAAGCCCCTCTTTTCTTATCTACTTACTATCTGACTCCATCTCTATAAAATATGCTGTTCCAACAACCAACCCACATATTAAACATTACAATCTGAAGACCACACAGAATCCATCTTCCACGCTGTGTTTACTCTTCCAGCTACTGATCTCTCTGGGTCATGTATTTTTTTTTACTGCAAGTAGTTTTTACATGAACATGTATCTTTGATAGAAAGTGTTTGAGATGGCCAGTTAGCACTCCTGCTCTACAACAGTTACTCTGCTGTTGGGTCGCAGTGGCTCCTCCTCTCGTTTCAAAATGCTGAGTTTATATACTTCCCATTATACAATAATTCTCCTAATTTGACTGCTTTCTAGTTGTCCAAACAATAATATTCAAATTCCGTTGGCTTCTGTTATCCTGAGCGTTATTTAAACTATTTAGTTGTATTTGAATTGTTGTCAAAACAGCAACCAAAACTCAGGTATCCATTTCCCAGCTAATGGTGACATATGGAACAGCCTGACGTTTAGCTGGCATCTGTGGTTGTACTTTCTATTCAGCAAAACCCGTTCTGTCTTAAAGTGGCCAAACATGCTTTAGGCTTCATAACACCTCTCCCCTTCAGAAAAAAAACATGAACCAGCAGAATGAAAAGATGGCTTCATTTCTTTTTCTCTAATTATTCTTAATTCCATTATTATGGATTACAAAAGTATTAATCTCAGCTATACCATCCATATTAATTCTGCACACATATATAACACTGCAATAAGTCAAATCTTACCTAAACGTTTTCCTTTAAATCTGCGAAAACACATCTGCAATCACATTTTAGGACCCACAGCATGTACATTTTGTAAGTTTAAAGTTGGTAAGATAAGACTCCAATTAAATACTCTCATATTCTGGCCTTTAAATATTCAAAAAAAATGCGATAGGTTTGGCGTTATCCACAATCATCTCCGACATTTTTTTTGGCATATAAATATTAAAATATTGTCACTCCAGTGCAAGACTTAATCATTCTTTTTCAATAATGGAGACTTTGTATTTCTTTCTGGTAGATATTGACAAGTATCGACAATAAGCCAATTGGCCATTCAATTCCACCATCATCTTTCTTTATCAGTATATCTCCGAGCCCTATATCCCGAGCATCTAACACAATTTTCAAAGATTTTCAAAATATTTGGTGAAGCTAAAATTGGTGTGGTGATTAATCCTTTAATTCTCAAAAGCTTCCTGGCATTGTTCTGTCCACCACAATTCTCTTTCCTTCTTTAATAAATCCATCAGTGCTGCCAATGCGCTGCTGAAGTTTTGAACAAACTTCCGATAGAATCCATTCAGTTCCAAACGTCGAAGCACCTCTTTCTTCGAGGATGGTCGTGGAAATTCCTCAAAGCCCTTCGTCTTTGTTTTCCATGGGGTCAACCTTCCATGTCCAATATAATGTCCCAAGAACATCACCTCTGCCTTCGCGAATTCTGTTTTCTTTCAGTTTATTACCAAGTTTGCTTCTTGTAATCGTTCAACATGCTCAGCCAACTGTAACATGTGATCTTTCAATCACTTGCTAAAGATCACTACATCATACAGATAACCTGCACAATTTGTTCATCTGGCCACATCTCTGTTCCTCAGTCTTCAATGAGTCTGGAGCATTATTCATTCACACAACATTCTCTAACATTTTTGTCATAGCCGGTAGCTTTACCAGATAGTTTAACTGTTAGACTCAACATTTTTTTTAATTTGAAAGGGGCCATTAAACTTGGCTTGAAGGGATTTCCTACCACTGGTGGCAATACTAATACCTCATCCCCACGGGAAATCGTCAAAGTTTCAGAGTTTTTATCTGCCACCTGCTTCACTCTACACTGTGCCCTCATCAGCTGCTGTTTAGATAACTGACCTTCTCGGTCTAACCTCTCCCTCACCTCGCATACATAATCCAAGTGTGAGATCTCCGACTTTGGTCCTGTCAATTTATATTTCATTCATTTCAAAGGACGTCTCACTTCATGTATGAATATTAACTCAAAGGAAGTAGAATGAGTAGATTTATTTGGGGTGGGCGGCACGGTGGCACAGTGGTTAGCACTGCTGTCTCACAGCGCCTGAGACCTGGGTTCAATTCCCAACTCAGGCGACTGACTGTGTGGAGTTTGCACGTTCTCCCCGTGTCTGCGTGGGTTTCCTCCGGGTGCTCCGGTTTCCTCCCACAGTCTAAAGATGTGCGGGTCAGGTGAATTGGCCATGCTAAATTGCCCGTAGTGTTAGGTAAGGGGTAAATGTAGGGGTATGGGTGGGTTACGCTTCGGCGGGTCCATGTGGACTTGTTGGGCCGAAGGGCCTGTTTCCACACTGTAAGTAATCTAATCTCTTATGGGAAACAATATAATGAGACGCCTTTATTCCAATCATTCGGGTAATTCTGACAGTACGCTGTTAATATTGTCTTCAGCATCTGATGCCAACTTTCCAATGCTCCCTGGGATTCGGGATGGGATGCACTTCATTCAAACTGCTGTATGCCAAAACTATCCATGACATCATTAAACAGCTGCACGGTAAAATGAGACCCTTGGTCTGACTGAATCACACTGCGTAGCCCACAGTGAGTAACCCATGTGAAAGGTTCTTCGAATACAGGAATTGGCAACAAAGATGCTCGTTTTAATACTGCATGTGACTTACCTACCATTTGGCATGTATGACATGTACAACAAAAAATAACCATGTCCTTGTGCATTCCAGCAACTAAAAATGCTTTAGCCTGAGTCTTCCGTACATCAGCTCCTTTGGCTTTTTCTTTCGGTTTTCCTTCCTGTTGGAACTTATGACAGTGGGCTCTTGTTGCTACGCAATCTGGAAAAATCCCTGGGTATTTTTATTTTAATTCCTAGGTCCCTGGTCTTACTTTGGCTTCTCCACCACAACGGGTGCCTCTCCCACCTTGGATCCTGCTAAATCATTCCCAAGAACAAACTGTATTCCTGGAACTGACACTCTGTCACTCACTCTCACTGTTACTTCCCCAGCCTTGATTTGGCACTCCAACCTGATGGTACACAGGGAATGCTTAATTTCCGTCCCCATTCCACAAATTATTAGTCTGTTGAGGAACATGCCAGAAAGAATGAAAATTCTTCCATGTCTTACTATTAGAGGCGGAGGAAAAGTGACGACTGCAGATGCTGGAGATCAGAGTTGAAAAATGTGGGGCTGGAAAAGCACAGCAGGCCGACAGCATCCGTGGGGCAGGAGAGTTGATGTTTCAAGCATACGTCCTTGATCAAGAAAGTTGGGGGCAAGGGAGGCGGAAGGGGCTGAGAATTTAATAGGAGGGTGGGGGTGGAGATGGGTGGGAGGTAACTTGGAAGGTGATCAGTAGATGCAAGTGATGTCTGATGGTGAAGGGTCAGAGAGGAGGGTGAAATGGATAGGTGGTAGGACAGCCGGAAACCTCAAACTATACAGAATCAACGTTGACTTCACCAATTTCTGAATCTCCCCTACCCCAGCCTCATCCCAGATCCAACCGTTCAACTAAGCACTACCCTCTTGAACTGTCCTAACTCTCCATCTTCCTTCCCACCTATCCACTCTACCCTCCCCTCCGACATATCACAATCACTCCCACCTATTTCTTCCTATCGCCCTCCCAGTGACCCTCCCAGCCAGCCCAGCTCCTACCCTCCGATTTATCTTTCAGCCCTCTGTTCCCCCGGCCACATTCCTGACGATGGGTTTATGCCTGATGTGTCGATTGTCCTGCTCTTCGAATGCTGCCTGATCTGTTGAGCCTTTCCGGCCCCTTACTTCTCAACTATTAGAGACTGAGCAGGTCCCGTATCTTGGAAAATTTTAACTACTTGTCCTCCCCCCACACCCCATTTTTCCTTAGTAAGGTTTATCTACGGAGGTGAATTCTTTATACAGACCAGGCACTGCCTCCATACACAGCCCCTGCCTGGGCTGTGCACTCTTCTGCAGCTCCTCAGCTCCACTTGGGGTCTCCTTTACCAGGTTCACTAATGCCACTGGCTTAAACTCCTTTATAACATCTTTTCCCAAAATGTCTTCCTTCAATGCCCAGCATCGTGTGTCCCAATTTACTGCAGTGAAAATACCTTTACACAGTGCCCTTCTTAACCCATCGGCACTGTAATTTTTATGTGTTCCACTACGTTATTATAAGAACACCTGCGACCTTTCACTTCCTTTCAATCCCTTGGACTTGTTTTTTTCACCTGGAGTAACGTATTGCCAGTGTGCTTTTCTCTATGTTTTGTAGTGTAGGATCTCCCCCTTCTCCCAATTTTTATCACTCACACGATGAAAATCCTCCCAGAAGCTAAATTTCGTCTCATTCGCCAATGCATACTCACCTGCCATTTCTGCCATGCTTCTCACTTCTTGTACTTTCTGTTCATTCACATAAATTCTTACCATCTCTGGAAGTGAGTCTTTAAACTCCTCCAGCAGAATAATCTCCCATCGAGCCTCACAGGTCTTATCCATTTTTATGGCCTGCACCCATTTATCAAAATGACTGTGTTTAATTCTGTCAAACTCAATATAAGTCTGACCTGGTTCTGTCTCTATATTTCTGAACCACTGTCTATATTCTTCTAGTACCAATTCATAAGCACTCAAAGTAACCTGTTCGATATCTGCATAATCTCTTGCTCCCTCATGTGACAGCACTGCACAGACTTCTCAAGCTTCACCCACCAGCTTAGTTTGAACTAGCATTACCCACAGGTAAAAGGGGTAGACAATGGCACACATATGGGCCCCAGCTATGCCTGTCTCTTTGTTGGCTACGTAGAACAGTTGATCTTCTGTAATTACACCGGCACCACTCCCCACCTCTTCCTCCACTACATTGATGACTGCATTGGCACCACCTCGTGCTCCCGTGAGGAGGTTGAGCAATTCATCAACTTCACCACACATTCCACCCTGACCTTAAATTTACCTGGACAATCTCAGACACCTCCCTCCCCTTCCTGGACCTCTCCATCTCTATTAATGATGACCGACTTTACAAACCCACCGACTCCCACAGCTACCTGGATTATACCTCTTCCCATCCTATCTCTTGCAAAAATGCCATCCCGGATTCCCAATTCATCTGCCTCCGCTGTATCTGCTCCCAGGAGGACCAGTTCCACCATAGAACACACCAGATGGCCTCCTTCTTTAGAGACCGCAATTTCCCTTCCCACATGGTTAAAGATGCCCTCCAACGCATCTCGTCCACATTCCGCACCTCTGCCCTCAGACCACACCCCTCCAACCGTAACAAGGACAGAACGCCCCTGGTGCTCACCTTCCACCCTACCAACCTTCGCATAAACCAAATCATCGGCCAACATTTCCGCCACCTCCAAAAAGACCGCACCAGGGATATATTTCCCTCCCCACCCCTTTCCGCCTTCTGCAAAGACCGTTCCCTCCGTGATTACCTGGTCAGGTCCACGCCCCCCTACAACCCACCTTCCCATCCTGGCACTTGCCCCTGCCACCGCAGGAACTGTAAAACATGTGCCCCTACCCCCTCCCTCACCTCTATCCAAGGCCATAAAGGAGCCTTCCACATCCATCAAAGCTTTACCTGCACATCCACTAATATCATTTATTGTATCTGTTGCTCCCGATGCAGTCTCCTCCACATTGGGGAAACTGGGCGCCTCCTAGCAGAGCGCTTTAGGGAACATCTCCGAGATACCCGCACCAATCAACCACACCACCCCGTGGCGCATCATTTCAACTCCCCCTCCCACTCTGCCGAGGACATGGAGGCCCTGGGCCTCCTTCACCGCCGCTCCCTCACCACCAGACGCCTGGAGGAAGAATGCCTCATCTTCCGCCTCGGAACACTTCAACCCCAGGGCATCAATGTGGACTTCAACAGCTTCCTCATTTCCCCTTCCCCCACCTCATCCTAGTTCCAGCTCAGCACTCTCCCCATGACTTGTCCGAACTTGTCCGACCTGCTTATCTTCTTTTCCACCTATCCACTCCACCCTCTCCTCCCTGACCTATCACCTTCATCTCCTCCCCCACTTACCCATTGTACTCTATGCTACTCTCTCCCCATCCCCACCCTCCTCTAGCTTATCTCTCCATGCTTCCAGTTCACTGCCTTTATTCCTGATGAAGGGCTTTTGCCCGAAACGTCGATTTTGCTGCTCGTTGGATGCTGCCTGAACTGCTGTTCTCTTCCAGCACCACTGATCCAGAAAATAGCATTACTCACATGTTCACTGGACAAGCCATCTGCCAAGCCAATTTTTCAAATGAAACAAAAATGGTTTGGGCATTTTTCGCACCGAAATATGGCAATGTATTAACATAGTTGTATACATCCCTACATTCTTGCTTCATTTTCATCCTGCTAATTTAACTTTCTTATCTAATTCCAAACTTCAGAATTTCACATTCTCCCTCTCTTCCTTTTTCCTCTCTTTCTCTTTCTCTATCTTCTCTCTCTTTCTGTCTCTCTCTTTATCTTCTAACTCCAGTTGTCATATTTGCAGTTTAAGTTTCTCGAACTCGACTGCAGTTTCCTGCTTCTCTGATAGACCAAAGAGCTTGACCAACTCCATTCTGATGACAGCTTTCCGTACGTCCCTGGTGAAACCCAATTCTAATCTACATGTTAATTCTAAAAGTATGCCCTTCCTTTGTCTTTCTACACTTGCTTGGCAAATTTAGGAATCACCTTTAAACCTCAGAACCTCTTTAGTAATATTAAAAACCATTTCTTTTAATTTAACCAACCACAAGGAAACAAAATTAAATGAATTTTGTCACCTGTTTTATGTGAAGATCGATGTCACTAACTACCAAGTGATGGAATCTGCTGGGACCTTTTGTAACCCACATCTGTCTAAATCCCCTACAACAAGCCCTCAAACTGTTATGATGTCGATGTTGAACTCCCCTGTTAATTACAACCACACACTGAAAAAAGCTCACCTCACCTCATAATCTGTTAAAACATGAGCGACAAAGTCGTCCCAAATTCCACTATTAAGAGAAAAAGAACAATTTATAAGTATGTATTTTAACTCGCTGAGCTTGATGGTTTGTTTTCAGATGTTTTCTAGGTCTTGGTTTCTTAAGGTGCATCATGTCATTTCCAGTTTTTTGTTCAAGGGAAGGTAGATAGGCTCTAAATTGATGCGTTTGTTGATGGACCTCTGGCTAGAATGTCATGTTGCTAAGAACTTTCGTGCGTGGCTTTGTCCTAAGAAGTGTTTGTTGTCACAGTCAACGTGGTGTCCTTCTTTTTCTGTATGTATGGAAACTAGTGATAGTGGGTCACGTCTTTTGGTAGCCAGTTGGTGTTCATGTATCCTGGTAGCATGACAACAGAACAGTCTGAAATGGTGAGAAAATGATTTTATATGCACTGTTTAATCAGTGTGTGTTCAGATAAGTAACACTCTTCATATGTGTACAACGCATTCTGAATGAACAACTGAAACACATTTAACAAAAAATGATGCACATGATGAATGAACTTTTTTAAGCATTAAAACATTATTTGATCCTCATCTGAAGTGATACCTTCCCTTTCTCTCAAAATTCCCCCTTTTCTGGGATTCCGAATTCTAGTCTCTCATTTTTATCAGAATGTGTTATAAATTCTTGTTTCTGGTTTCCAAACGTATTTCAGTTAATCCCCTTTCTACCAGGAATTAAATATGTTGGCCTGTTGGGTTCTTTCCAAAACTAGTGTCTGTCATATTATTGGAGAGGAAAGTTATGGCTTCAGACCCAGCGTTTGAACATATTGCTCTGTCGTACGTGCACTGTACAAAGGACCACAGCACACAGGAATTGCCAAAAGATTGAGGGAAGTACATCTACTACTTTCGATAATATAGTTTTCTCATTTTCCACATCTCCATATCTATATCCTCTCCTTCGTTCTCCCTTTGTATCTAGTTAAGAAATCCACCAATCTTCGTGACCCATCTCTCAAAACTCATTCTTTCATTTTATACGTAATGCTTTCTTCAAGATGTAATGTGATTATAATTCAGCAATGTAACTACAAAGGCACGCGGGAGGAGCTGACCAGAGTTAATTGGAAGGGGAGCTGAGCAGGAAAGACCATGGAGCAGCAATAGTAGGAGTTTCTGGGGATAATTCGGAAGATAATACCAGAAATGAAACCCCAACAAGATGAAACATACTGATGGGAGGACAAGGCAGCCAAGAGCGATAAGGCATCAAACCAAAAGAGAAAACATACAATGTGGTGAAGATGATTGGGAATGCAGAGAATTAACTGGCTCTGAAACTACATCAGGCTGGTATCACTGACACTACAGAGCTCTTATTCATGGTCAGGGAGAGAAACAGAGGGAAACGCATTCACTTTAAACACAGAAGATGGCATTTCTCATGGAAAAAGATTCAGGTGAATCAAACGTTTGAATTAAGATCAGTTAAATGCTTTTGAAGAATGTGTCAGATTGGAGGCAAGACCCGGGGAGAGACCCTCAGCAGAATGAGAGTTGAAAATTGAAGTATTTCCACATCACAAACCAGGTTAGGTCACTGAGTGCAGGGCTGATGGGTGAATGGGTCTCAGTGAGAATTGGGAAACAGACAGCAGAATTGCATTGCAGATATTGCAGCTGGAAACTGTGTATTCAAGTCGTGCTGTAGACCACAGCAACAGGAGAAGCAGACCTGCATTCAATCACAACCTGTAACATTTTGCCAAGGTAACACCTCAGTCTGTCATTACCATCAACACCATCTATGGCTCAGTGATGAGTGTGGGTGAACATGTCAGAGTCAGAATCACATGAACCCTTAACCCGATGCTAACTCATTAAAGCTACCTGACTTGACCAACAGATCTGAACGAAGCCCTGCAGTCCTGCCACATTCAGTTATAAATGGTGATGGACGATTAAACAAATGACTGGAGGAGAGGGCTCCACAAACATCCCCATCCTAAATAATGGAACAGACCTGCACATCAGTGTAAAAGAGAAGGATCTTTTATCTGCACCATCCTCTGCCAG
The DNA here is from genome assembly GCF_020745735.1 of Hemiscyllium ocellatum. NCBI lineage: Eukaryota > Metazoa > Chordata > Chondrichthyes > Orectolobiformes > Hemiscylliidae > Hemiscyllium > Hemiscyllium ocellatum. The sequence goes on from NC_083438.1 coordinate 2,443,720, forward strand.
AAGTGTTGAGTCGATGATACAGCTCACCCTCATCATGATGCTAACAAAATCACAGATGCCAGTCTTCGATTCGCTGCATGTGAGATGAAGAAACAGCTGAACACAGTCGATACGACATAGTCAATGGGCCCTGACCCCATTCCTGCAATAGGCCTAAAGCCTTGTGCTACACAACAGGCCGTGTCCCTGGGGAAGCTGTTTCATTCCAGCTCCAACTCTGACATCTCCCTGGCAATGTGGAAAATGACTCAGCTAAGTCCCGTTCTCTAAATCGGAAATAATTACAATCTGATCATTTACCACCCCCTCAGTCCCATCACGACAGTCAAATTGGGTGGGAGTTCTTTTTGACAGAGCTGACAAGCAGCCCAGAAATAACCAGCTCAGTATGGGTTCCCATAGGCTCCCATAGGTTCCCATGTGGAGATAGTGCTGCTGTGGAAATGTCACTGGATTACTAATCCAGACCAGGATAATGCTCTGGCAGCGGTTGGAAGTTAAAACCAATTAATAAAATATCGAGATCTAAAACCTGGGGTCAGTAACAGTGACCTTGAAGCCAATATCGATTGGAAACAGAATTTCCTTCTCCAATGTACTTTTACGAAGTGAATCTCCCGTGATTTCTTGGGCTGGCCTAAAACTGACTCCAAAGACCCTGACATGTGATAAACATTTCAATGGTCTCTGAAACGGTCAATCAAGGCACTCATTTGTATCAAACTACTCCGAGGTCTGAAAGGATGAAACCGGACAGATCATCTGGCCTCAGCATCAGTGTCGGAAAAGGGAATGGGAACACAGTCCTGTCGACCCCGCAGAGACCTCCTTCCTAACATCTGAGAGCTTGTGACAACATTTACTGAGCTTTTCTACAAACCGCACAGAAACAGCGGGAAAGGAGTAGGTAATTCAACACATTGAGCCTCCCCCATTCTAGTTCATGGAAAAAATCTCCTCATTGCACTTACCCCACATGATGTACATATCTGTTAATGTGAGTAACCTTGGGAAGTTATAAAATAGGAAGTGCAATAGTACATTAGGTCCACCGAGTTTGCCATCCAATTCAATGTAATGATGGTTGGCCCTTCATTTCCACACCGTACTCCTGCTCTCCCACCATCCCTTTACTGTCTCTAAATCCTTACTTTCAGTGTCCAGTTTCCAGGTGCGAGCGAATTCCCCAGGGTCACCAGTCAGTGAGTGCAGCCAGTTATTCTCATCTTTATACAGTGTGACCTGCTTGTACATAATGCTGTGGCCCCTTGTTTTAGACGTCCCAGGCAGGGGAATAGTCATCTCTGCTTCCACTCTGTTTCACTCTGTCAGAATTTTGTATATTTCACTGCGTTCTCCATTCATTTTCCTAAACCCCATTGAATACTGGCCCAGTCACCCCAAACTCTGTTCCCACAACAAGCCCGTCATCCCAGAGATCAGTCTGGTCATCCTTCACTGCTCTCTCTCAATGTCAGGTTTGTCCTTTATTACGTGAGGAGACCAAAACTGCACATAATGCTGCACAATGTTCGAACTGATGTCTCACCAGGCCCTGTACAGCTGCAGTAAGACAACCTTACTCCTGGACACAAATCCCCCTGCAGTGCAGGTCAACACAACATTTATCTTCCTTACTGCTTTCTGTTTCTGCAATATTGCTTTCAGCGACTGGTGTACAAGGAGATACAGATCCTTTTCCGTGTTATAACTCCCCACTTGCTGGTTGTACATACACTGGTCAGCGTGCCAATGCCATTCCGAGTATTGACATCTGGTTACAGAACTCACTGCGCTTAGAGGTTTATGCAGAAGGAAACAACAAAACGGAGCATAAGTCCCTTTGTAGATCAACATGTTTCAACCAATCCTTTTCAAATGGTAGACTTCCAATTTATCGTTTCCACCAAAGGGCACACTGTCACCTCTATCCATATTTTTCTCCATCTGTCACGTATTTACCCATTCACTCCACTTGTCTCAGTCTTCTTGGTGCATTTTTACATCCTCCTCACCCACCCACAATCCCACATCCGTTAGTACTGTCAGCAGACTGGAATGTATTGTATCTGATTCCAGCAACCAAATGTTTAAAGGACATTGTGAATAGCTGGGCCCCAAGCACCGATCCCTATGACACCTCAGCAACCGTCCTCTGTTAATTTCTATTTCTGAATTTCGTCAATCTGGGTGTCATTGGCTGGGCCAGCATTTATGGCTTGTCCCTAGTTGCCCTTGAGAAGGTGGTGGTGAGCTGTCTTGTTGAACACTGCTGTCCACCTGCTGTGGTTGACCTCCAATTCCATTAGGGAGAGAATCCTAGGATTCTGATGCAGCGACTGTGAAGGAACGGTGATATATTTCCAAGTCAGGATGGTGAATGGCTTGGAGGGAACCTGAAGATGATGGTATTCCGATACATCTGCAGCCCTCGTCCTTCTAAATAGACATGGTTGTGAGTTGGGAAAGTGGTCTCTGAGGATCTTTGGTGGATCATTTTATTGCAGCATGTAGATAGTAAAACACTGCTGCTGCTGCTGAGCGTTGATGGTGGAGCATTGTGGGTGAAGGGACAGTCAAACTGGCTGCTTTGTCCTGGGTGGTATAAAGCTTCTTGAGTGTTGTTGGGGCTGCACTCATCCAGACAAATTGGGAGTCTTCTATCACACTTCTGACTTAGATGATGGACAGACTTTTGGAAGTCAGGATGTGAATTACTCGCCGCAGTATTCCTAGCTTCTGACCTGCTCTTGTAGTTACTGTGTTTATGTGGCGAGTCCAGTGAGTTTCTGAGCAATGATTACCCACCAGTACTGGGGGATTCAGTGGTAGTAACACCATTGAATGCCAAGGGGCAGGTTAGATTGTATCTTATTGGTGATGGTCATGGTCTGGCATTTGTGAGGCCTGAATATTACTTGCCACTTGTCAGCCTGGATACTGTCCAGTTCTTGTCACGTTTGAACATGGACGGTTTCAGTATCTGAGGAGCCATAAATGTTGCAGAACATTGTACAATCATTGACGAGCATCCCCTCTTCTGACCTTAAAATGGAGGGAAGATAATTGATGAAGCAACGCTGAAGAGGTTTTCGGCTGAGGCCACTGCCCGAGGGCTTCCTACAGACTTGTTCTGGAGCGGAGTGGACTGACCTTTTTCAACCATGGCCATCTTCCTACGTGTCAGGTATGATTCTAACCAGCGGGGTGTTTGCCCTGATACCCATTGAATCCAGTTTTGCTTACGCCCCTTGATACCACACTTGGTCGAAGGCAGACTTGTTTTAAAGGGCTGTCACTGTCACCTCACCTCTAGAATTCAGCTCTTTTGTCCATGTTTGAACCAAGGTAATGAGGTCAGGAGCTGAGTGACCCTGGGGGAGCCCAACCTGGGCGTCTTTGACCAGGGTATTGCTGAGGAGGTGCTGATTAAAAGCACTGACACCTTCCACCAATTTACTGATGATCGAGAGTAGACTGATGGAGTGGCAATTGGCCCGATTGGATTTTTTCTACTTTTTCTATACAGGAGATACTTGGGGTAATTTTCCACAAAATCAGGAAAAACCATTGTAACTGTATTAAAACAGTTTGGCTAGGGGAGTGGCAAGTTATGGAGCACAAGTTTTCGGTATTATTGCCAGAATGCTGTCAGAGTATGGACCCTTTGAGTATCCAGTATCTCCAACTCGAATTGGTTGATGACTGGTACCTGAATTACTGAGCACCACTGGAGGGGACTGAGATGGATCATCCACTCAGCATTTCTGACTGAAGATTGTTGTGAATGCATCAGCCTTATCTTATACACTAAAGTGCTGGGCTCTTCCATCATGAAGGAAGGGGCTATTTGTGGAATCTCTTCCTCCAGTGAATTGCTTAATTGTCCCCAACATTTCTTGACTAGATGTGGAAGGACTGCAGGGCTTAGATCTGATCCGTTGCTTGTGGGATCACTTAACTCTGTCTATCACTTACTGCTTATGCTGTTTGGCGCACAAGTAGTCCTGTTTGGTGGCTTCAACAGGCTGACACTTCATTTTCAGGTTTGCCTGGTGCTGCTCCTGCCATCTGCACATTCCATTGAACCAATGTTGATCCTCTGGCTTGATGGTAATTGTCGCGAGGTGGATACGCCAGGCCATGAGGTTGTGCTGGAGTACAATTCTGCTGCTATTGATGACCCACAGCATCTTATGGACACCCAGACTTGAGCTGCTCGATCTGTTCGACTTTTGCCCTATTTAGCACCGTGATAGTACCACCCAAAATGGTGGAGGTTATTCTCAATGTGAAGGTGTGACTTTGCCTCCACAATGACTATGCAGTGGCTGCTCTTACCGATACTGTCATGGACAGATACTTCTGCAACTGGCAGATTAGTAAGGCTATGGTCAAATTTGTATTTTCTCTTGTTGGTTCCTTCACCACTTGCCGTAGACCCAGTCTAGCAGTTATATCCTTTGGGACCCTGCCAGTTTGATTAGTGATGATGTCGCTGAGATACTCTTGGAGGTGGACATTGAAATTCCCCACCTAGAGTACATCTTGCGTCTGTGCTACCCTCAGAGCTTCCTCCAAGTGTTGAGCAGCATTGAGGAGTACTGATTCTTCAGTTGGGAGAGGCTGGCACATGGTAATCAGCAGGAGTTTTCCTTTCCCATGTGTAAACTAAAGCCATGAGGCTTCATTGGATACGGAGCCACTGTTGAGGATTCCCAGAGCATTTCCCTTCCAACTGTATCCACTATGCCGCCACTTCTGCTGTGTCCGTCCTGCTGATGAGACAGGAGATATACGGGAAGGTGATGGGGTGTTTGGGACAGAGTCATTCTCACAGAATTATACCTTACAGACAATGTCAGGCTGTTGCTTGACGAGTCTGTTTACTTCTATTCACTGTTTCCTGCCAGCTGTCCCATTCTAGAAACATGTCCATACATTAGCCCCAATCCACTCAGATTTGATTTTGCAAACTGGGCTTGGCGCTTTACCAAAATCTTTCTAAAATTCAACATGTTTTACACTCATTGCTTCTTTTTTCATTTATTTCCCATTCTGTTTCTCAAACACAATTCCCATATCATAAATCTATGTTAACGATATCTATGCCCATTACATTCAGCCCCAATAATTTCTCCTAAACCATTTCCTTACTATGTTCTATGTTCCATGTACTCTATAATTTCCCACACCAGACTTAATTTTCCTTGTATTGTTTGAAAGTTCTGTGAGGACAGAATTGAAGTAGTAGCTTCATAGTTCTGCCATTTCCCTGTTCCCCATTCTCCATTCTCTGGTTTCAAACTGTAAGAAAACTGCACTTGTTTTTTTCATATTTCTCACATTGACATGCTTTAACAATTTATTACAGTTCACTCTTATAACCCTTGTGAATATACTCTTCAGAAACTCATGAATTCCTGCCTTAACATGCTCAATAATTGATCTTCCACACCATACACTCACAGGAGCATAGACTCTGTGCCAACAGAAGTACAGCACGATCTATTTTAGTTCCACTTTCTACAGCAGTCCCATAGCCTGGAATGTTATGACACTTCCAAGTGCTCGTCCAAGTATTTTTTGACGATTGTGAGGTTATCCGTGATAATTGCCCTCTCAGGATGTAATCCCAGAACCCCAAATTCTCTCTAGCTGAAAAAAAATGTGTAAATCCTCTCTGAACCGCAAACTTTTCGCATTAAAAGTGTACTCCTTTGTTCTTGATCCTCTGACTAAAACGAACAGTTGCTGTCTATCCCCCCTGTCCATGTCGCTCACAATCTTATCCTTCTGAATCACTGACTCCTCAGCTTTCTCTGCTCCAAACTAAACAACCCGAGCTTATCCAGCTTCTCTCCATAGCTGATATGCTCCATCTCTCGGTACGCCCTGGTGAATCACTTCTGCACCCTCTCCAGTACAATCACATCCTTCCTGGAATGTGGCTCCCAGAACTACATAAAGTACTCCATTTTGGCCGAACCAAAGCCCTGTATTACTCTTATAGTCTACGTCCTGATTAGGAAACGCTACACCCAAGGTCCAATTCTTAACTAGCCCATTAACCTGTCCAGCCACATTCAGGGATGTGTGGAGAAGCACACTCTGAGGTTCCCAGTGTGCTGCCATTCATTGAGTCCTCCCCTGCCTGGTTCCTTCCCTAAAGTAAATCACCTCATATTTATCAGGGTTGCATTCTATCTGCCGTTCATCTGCTCATCTGACCATTCCTTCTGCATCCTTCTGTAACTTAAGGCCTTCCTCCTCACTGCTAACCACCCAGCCAATCTTTATGTCAAACATACACTTACTTATCACACCTCCCCCACTCTCCACCTAGCCCCCTCCACATTCACATCTATATATTTTTATGAATAACACAAACAATAAGGGACACACCTCTGATCCCTGTGGTTCACCAGGGGACACTGGTCTCCAGTCACACAAACAGCCTTCTCCCACCACCCTCTGTCTCCTGCTACTAAGACAATTTTTGTTGTAACTTGTCAAGTTTTGTTTCATACTGTGAGATTTTACTTTATTTTTCAGTCTCCCAGGTGGAAATTTATCAAAGGCCTTCCTACAAAACTAAACAATCGAACTCCTCAAAGTAATGCAATCAAACCCATTGGATGTGACTTCCTTCGATAAAGTCATGATGATTATCCCTGATCAAACCTTGCGACTCTGATTGGAGTTCAATCGTCTCCTTCCCTATTTTCTCCAGTAGTTTCCTTAACAGTGATCTAATACTGGCTCGTCTATAGTTCCCTGGTCTATCTCTCCCACCCTTACTGTGAAGTGGAATCGTATTAGCAGTTCTCCAGTTCTCTGGCACCTCCCCTATGGTCAGATTCTAATTAAAATATTCAGTCAGGGTCTTTCCTCCCTTGGCCCCAACAGCCGCCTGTGATACAAGTCATTCAGACATAGAGATTGGTCCAAATTTATACAGAACAAAACCTAAATTCCCTGCTCGTATTTTACATCAATCTGTTGAAGAGTTTTCCAGTCCATCTTTTTGAATTCTGTACCTGCCTCCTCCTTCTCCCAAGTAAAATAGATGTGAAGGTCTCATGTAACAATCCATCAATGTTCTCCAGCTTGACACACAGATTGCCCCTTTGGTTTCTAATGGACACTAACTGTTTGCTGATTATTCTCTTCTGCTTGTACGTGGAGAATATCGTGGGATTCTCCCAGATATCACCGACTTGTACTTCTCCGTGTCCCTCTGTTATTCAGTCCCCCCATATGTTTCTTAGTTTCACTGAAATCACCTCTCATGTTTTGAAACTCGAGATCACAGGGCGAGTTTCCACATCAGACAATCCTGCAATTTTCGGGATTAGCCTGGATAATCATTTTAGGGATTAATCTGGATAATACCTTTTGCAGTACCTCTATATTCGGTGTATTCTTTCTGATATTGGGACTCCGAACAATAGACAATGCTCAAAGGTTAGTCTCACGAACACTCGATGCAATTGGTTCACTTCATCCTCTATATTCCAATTACATTCACATGAATATGAACCTAATTTTCACTTTCCCATTTGCGTATGTTCTTCCCAATACCTCTCTCTTTAACTTTTATTAATGAGCTTACTCTGTGAGTTCTTAAAAAAGAGCTCCTGAATATTCAACTCCACGTCATCCATTGATTCTTTATTGCCCATGTCTCCAAGAACCATCTTCAAACCATTCCAAAAAAAGTTCGCCACTTCTGCCTTTCCTTTCATCGAGACATTATCATACTCCCCAGTTATGCTATTACCTTCTAAAAATCTAGTAGTACGTTCTTTGTAATTGAGTCCAACAGACACCCGACTGCGGCTGACAAGTTACTGGTCTGTAGTTCACCACTCTCCACCTTCATCTTTTCTTAAATTGTTGGATAATATTTATAACCTTTGCCTTATCCAGATTGGCTAAATGAACTTTTGGGAATGTGTCGGAAAATAAAGTGAAAATCTGCAATGCAATCAACATGTCTATTGCTGCTTCCTCTGAAATTCTTGTATGAAGTTCATCTCGTCTGTCAGACTTATAAATACTCAATCCAGCTTTCTTTTCAAAGATGACCTCAACATTGATAAGAATGATCTTAAAATTTACTTACGCAAGTCCCATGGTCACTTGGTATTTCTGGAAGAATTTCTGGGCATTCTTCCATGAAGATAGACACAAAGAAACTGCTTATTTTCCCTTTGATTTCTCAGTTCTCTGCAATAAATTTACCTGAACGCGCACCAACTGTTCCACATTTGACCTTGTTTTTATTTTTGTTCATACATTGATAGACGCTTTTTAGCAATCCTTATGTGTTTTTTTCGTTTGCACACTTTTTCTCTTTTTGATTTTCTTCTCAGTTTCTTGGTCATCCTTTGCTGGGTCCTACATTTCTCTGAGTCCACTGGCTTACTGCAACACTTGGCATTTTTCTCAGCTGCCTCCGTTCATCTAATAGGTAGATGAAGGTGGGGTTGAAAGTGATAGTCGGAGAGGAGTGTGGACCAAATTGATAGGAAGGAAGGTGGACACATAGCAACGATCAAAAGGTGGTGTTGACTTGGAAGGTTGGAGTGGGATAAGGTGGGATTAGGAGAAATGGGGAAATAGGGAAATTCACTTTGATCCCCTGGGTTGGATAGTTCCCAAGGCAGAAGATGAGGCTTTCTTCCTCCAGGCTTCTAGTGGCTCGGATTTGGCGATGGAGCAGGTCTAGGACCCTCATGTCCTTGGCAGAGTGGGAAGGGGAGTTAAAACACTAAGCCACAAGGCGATCGAGTTGGTCAATGTGGCTGTCCCAGATATGTTCTCTGAAATGATCCACAAGTTGAACTCCTGTCTCGCCAATGTAGAGAAGACCACATTGGGTTTCATGGATGTGGTAGATGAGATGTTCTGTCTCCCTTCATCATCTGTCAGTTTCAACCCCAACTTCAACTCCCTATAGCAAGCCCAGCTACCTCCCCCCTGCCGCACCCCCTTGTCATTTATCTCTCAGCCCCCTTTGCCCATAAGCTTCATTCCTGATGAAGGGCTTATGCCTGAAACATCGATTTATCAGCTCTTAGCATGCTGCCTGCCTGTGCTTTTCCAGCACCACATTTCGACTCTGATCTCCAGCATTTGTCATCCCCACTTTCTCCTCACACCTTCATGGCTTGCATGACACAGATTTATAACGGTTACTTCAAATACAACAGAAACTGTCGTACTCAAACAGCACAAAAGAAAACCAATACATTGTAGTCACTGCTCACAAAAGGTTCTTTACAGCAAAAGTTTTAATGAGCTCTTCTGATCACTCATACCAATTCGTAAATAACCTGATCTCGAGCTCAGTGCTCAACATAATGTTCATGTAAAACATCTCACACGTGGTCATGAAATCCATTTTTCCCAGGATTAGCATTCAACTGGGTTAACACAGTTTAGATATAACCTAAACATTACATTATTACTGCAGTACCCACAAACATGTATATCTCATTTCCTGTTTTATAACATGCCCAGCATTTGCATTGCAGCTTTCACTTTGATATATAACTCCCATCAATGTTTGCTCCTCCTTGCTGTTTTTCCGCTCCACCTTACTAGATTCTGTGGATTCTGAGCGATGTGGGCTCTGGGAGATTAATGTCAGAGATCATCTCGCCACACCATTTATGATCTTCTCAAACTTTAATTTCTCCAGATCTTTGCTGATGGAGTAGAGAAGGACAATGATCTTCCAACAATTATCTGTACTCCCCCAGAGAGCTGAGACTGCTCTAACCTGGGTGGGAATCTTACAGCAGGCTGGTAAAGTGTTGCTGCTGCTGTACAGGGAGATCACATCTGGAGTAGTGTGTACAGATTTAATGTCTTCAATGAAGAAAGGGTGTTGTTATATTGGAAGCAGCTCAGAGATGGTTCCCTCAACTGATTCCTGCACTGAAGGTGCAAGCTTATAACGAAAGGATGATCAGGTTGACCCAGTAGCCATTGGAGTTTACAAAAATTAAAGAAGATCTTATTTGAACACAGATGACAGAAGGAGTCAACGAGTGGAGTGAATTACACAGATAATGGAGAAATCCATTCCGTTCTCCAGCCTGTTACACAGGAACAACAGAAGGAAATTCAGGCCTTAGACCCTGTTACAGCAGAACAGGACGAGGCTATTCAGTCCCTAAAGCCTGCTATACCTTTACAGAAGGAGGCCAATCAGCCCCTCGAGCCTATAACATGCTGCACCAGTATCCTGTTAAACAGCACCAGGAGCTGTCCATTCAGCCTCCTCAAGTCTGTAACACAGGAACTGGAAGAGGTCACACAGTGACTGGAGATTGTTACACTGGCCATTCAGACCCACCGAGCTTATTACAAGGGAATTGGATAATGACTAAAAAAAGCTATCTGAGAAAGGAAGAGGTAATTCAGACATGTGTCTGTTGTATGGGAACAAGACAAGACCAATCACTCCCTCCGTCCCATCTCCGAGATACTTAAGGAGACTGTTCAGTATCTCCACCTGTTATGGAGAAGTATGAGAAGACCCATCATCCCCTCAAAATGTTACACAGCAACAGGAAGATTCCATAATTCCCCAAACCTCTAAAGCATCAACAGGAGGGGCTCATTCTGGCTTTGAGGACCACAACATGGGGTTACCAGAGAGACACAGCACATCGATCTTGCACACCAGCAGGAAGATGAGTCCGTTCAACCACACATGGCTCTTACACAGCAATTGGAGCAGACCTCTTAAAACCTTTTGCCCATTAAACAGGAATTCAAAGAAAACATAAAGGGTTTTGAAAGGGAAGAACTTATAATTACTGTATCCATTAGGGAGTAAAACGTAACAATAATCTATTGTAATTTAAGACAATTATTAGAAACCATTGTTGAAGACATTTGCAAAGTTAAACCTCAATCCATTAGAGTCAACATGGTTTTACAAAGGATAAATCAAGTTTGAAGTGTTTGCTTTAGTCACTTAAAGATGTGACAAACGAGGTGGATTACTGAGGATCCTGGAGATGGAATATATCTGGTCTTCCAGAAAGCATTGGATATGTCGCTTCTCCAAAGAGTAGGTGGTAAGATCAGACAGCATCGGTTTAGGAGTACTTTATTACCTTGTATGAAGGATTAGTGAACCAACAAAATGCAAACAGATGGGATAAATGTGTCATTTTCTTTTAGCAAATGCAATTTGTGAGGTGCCATTGATTTCAGTTCTTATGCCTCAACCATTTGCAATTCATAGTGTTACTGCATTCGATTTATTGGATAGAAAATACGATACCACATTTTCAGACAACACTGACATCGGTGGGAAATTACTTCGGTATGATAATGTAAGAGATTTAAAAACTATATGGATAGGTTGGGTGAATGGGCAAACATTTGGCAAAGAAAATTAAAGTGAATAAATATGAGGCTATTCAAGTTGGCCAGCATAATAAAAAGACAAATTATTATCTAAATGGAGAGAAAGTTCAAAGTGCTTAGGTGCAGAGGGACCTGGGTGTTTGCTTGCATATCACATAAACCGGCATGTGGGTACTGCAAGTAATGAGAACTGCAAGCATAATGCCAGTGTTTACTTATAAAAGGATAGAGTAGAAAGGGAGGGAGTGTTGCTGTAGCTATGCAAGGCATTAGTGAGGCTGTAACTGGAGTAGAGTTTGGGTGTCCTGCAGAATGAGGTATTTCCATTGGAGGCAATTCAGAAGAGCTTCATTAGATTTATTCCATACTTGAAGTGTTTGTCTTATGAAGAGAAATTGAGCAGTTCAGGCCTATACTCTCGAGTTTATACGAATGAAAGGTGATCTCATTGAAGTCTATAAAATGCTAAAAGTATTTGAAAGTGTAGATGTGGAGTTGATATTTTTTCATGTGGTGCAATCTACAACAACAGACAAGAGTTTTAGCATGGACAGAAGGCAGGAAAGTGGAACAGAGGCTGTGATGACATCAGCCATGGTTGTATTCAACGGCGAAGGTGGTTCGAGGAGTTGTATTCCTCACAGATACTCTTTGTTCTTATTCAACCCGTCGACTGTGTTGCACAGGAATTGGGGAGGACTGGGTATCATACAGGAAGCAGGCAGTCCGGATAAAGCAGTCTTAATCAGTTTGACAGAACGTCACCAGTAGAGTCACACAGTGAGCAGTGCGGGGGCCTCAACTATTTACAATCGATATCAATGATCAGGAGGATTCAACAGATATCCAGAAACTGAGTTTGGTGATGTCGCTGTGATAAGGAAGAGATTAAATTATCAAGAGAGGGTGGAGAGTCTGCAAATAGATTCAGAGAAGTAAAGGCAATGGATAGTAGTTTGGCAGGTGGAATTTAACATGATATAACCTGTCATTTCATTTACAGGAATAATGGAAGACAGTATGTTACTGAAATGGAGATGGATTATAGGACTTATTGATACTGTGTACTGGGGGGTTCACTCAGACCCGTTCAGACATGGGAGGTTTTGTTCCATCCCCGATCGTCAGCTTCCAGACACTGCAAGTGACCCCATTGCTTTCCGTACACATGAAATACTTTGATGTGGTTGATTGGTCGTGAGGATGGTGTTTTGAAACATGCATCAAGGGGACGGCCTTTATCCAAGATATATTCATTTCTTTCTACGTGGAGAACCGATGACGATGGGAATGGCTGACTGCTTCTGAATGAAGAGGCCGTGACTGCTGCCAGGACAGTAGGTATTCAGCAACATGATGTAGTGTGCATGGACACACTGTAACATTAATAGAGAGAGAGAGAGAGAGAGAGAGATCTCCTTCAGTTCCTCTACCTCTCCCCATTGACATGGGTACTCTGCAGATGCAATGTACACCATCGGGAATCCCACTATCCTGGATAAACCCGGCAGCTCCCTGCTGAGGGAGAAACAATGCTTCTCATCCACCATATATATCCGCCATCACCGAATGGTTAACACTGATGTTGAGATACTGGGAAATGATGGATATGTCACCTAGTCCTGCCTGGAAAGTTCTGGATCATAGAAGCTGAATGAAACAGTGACCCTAACAGCCACTGGCAGCACCACCCTCCCCCGGTGTGAAGCTGCAGGTCATGTTGAAGGAGGTGAAACCGCTCTGTGACCAGCTCCTTGTTTAATCAGTGTCCCTCACACTCTGCTCCTGTGTTAAGTGAAGCTTGGGAAGTTGTTCCTGGAAAACCTGAGGTGGATACAGCAGATCCCTTTCCCCACACACACACTCACTGTGTGGTTTCAAGCTTCTCCTCTCTGCAGCCTCTGCTCCGTTTGTTGATCATGTTACAGACCCAGATGTTGTAACTACAGTCCCCGTCCTCCATCTCAGGTGGGTCACCAAATCGTCAGCTCTCCTTGAATGTCTGAGGCAGCTCACAGCACAACCTTCTGCAAACCATCCCCAGCCCCTCCACTAAACTTCCAATTACAGGAGTCAATCACAAACCACTTGACTACAAGCATTGAGGACCAGTCCATATCCCCCCCAAAATGTTTTAAGAAGGCCGTTTAGATACAAAACTTTTCTTATTTTGAATACAGATGGGAAGTGTACTTTCCAAATATGTTGTGACTGGTCAAACCATTCGACATTAAGCAAAATATAATCTATTAAAATGCTTTAGTTAAAATACAATCAAAGAAAAGAACACATGTTGGAACACATACACCAACAATAGATACCGTTCCTTCTTGGTTTACACCGCTTGGCACAAAGATATATTCCAATACAGATCCTTACAGCAGTTTTCCGATCCAGGAGGAAACAACATCAACAGAGATCTCAGAAGAAAAGCAGCTGGGGATCATGTATTGAAGCTTCCAACCATTCTGGGATGCCCAACAGCTTCTGGATGCTGCAGCTAATAACAAAACGAGAAAACCTGGTCTGGGAGAGCTGGCCACTGCCCTTCCATTGTTACCACCGTTTTAATGAAACATAAAGGCTTTCTCAGTTAGTTACTTAAACTGCTTTCAGACACCAGTTCTGCATCTCTGCCTTAAAACCTCTCTTTAAAAAAAACCCAAGAGAAAATAACCTTTTTACAGTGTTTGTATCCTCACAACTCCACCCTTAACAAAATAATCCATCAATATACAACGTGGATTCATTTTAGACCTCCTAGTCTTCCTCTGTTAGTAGTTTGCAAAACATATATATATTACATTGACTGTGAGCATACAATTGTTCACAACTAGTTTCGATTTCAGTCATTTTACTCCTGCCGCAGAATGCCTTTGTCTTTCTTCATCCAAGTCTCCACAACGTGTCAAAACTTAAGTTTCTCTCCCTGTCACCTGTATGATTTCAAATTGAATGGCAGAAATAATAAGCTCAATAAAAACAGACAGGTATTTCTCTCCCTAAACTTCTCCAAAAACTTTAAGGGGTCACGTTCAGTGAAAAAGATTTGGTTCATGTATGTTATTCGCAATTTAAATGCTGAAATGTTGTAACGCCAACACCAACCTCAAGACCTCCTTCCCCATTGTGGAATAAATCTGTTGATGTTTCCACCGGACATTCCAACCACACGTTACATCATGGAGCACTTTTCATCTCTCCAATAATCCTTCAGAATGACATAGCTCCTCATGTCTCAGTATAAAAGAATTACATCCTTCTGTACCTCTTAATGCTGTAACCTCTTTACCTGCTAATCCTGGCCTATGCCAGTAAACTTTACTCTCACAGGGATATGCTTTAAGACCACCTCACGCATTCTCCTCAATCTCTCACAGAAAGTAAACTTTGATTTCTGAACCCAATCATCATCATCAGCCATTTCAGCTTCTAACCTTGCCATTGTAACTCTCTGCTCTTCCACACGAGTTCTCACGACTGCAGGAAGTGAATTGTTGAACTTCTTCAAAATAAGAATCTCTTAAGAGTGTCATAGTTTTGCTCTGTTTTTAATACCCTTACCCACCTTTCAAAATTACTTTCTTTGATCCTTTCAAACTCAATGTGCGTTTAACCACGGACGCTATTTTAGATTCCTGAAACACTATCTGTCGGCTTCTGGCCCAAGCTCATATACACTTCAGATGGCACTCTTCACCACCTCATACAGGCCAGATATCTCCTCAGATAGGGATGCAAATACCTATCAGCTTTGTTTGGATAAACTAAATCCACATAGTCACTGATCACTGCATTTGTTGAGCCAATTTCTCAAGTGAAATTCAAAAGGCTTCTATATCCTTCTCATCAAATTTAGATAATGCCTGTGTGTATTTAAACAGAACTCCATTAGGCCATTGGCTACTACAGGATTGTTCAATCTCACTATTCTTCTCATCCCGCCGACCGTCTACCTTCATCACCACCTTCTCTGTCAACTTTCCTTTCTAATTGCTAACTTTTTAAGTTGGAACTCTCTGTTTTTCTTCTGTCCTTTTCTCTCTTTCTTCGTCACTTCATTTTCTTTTATTTCTGCTTTTCATCATAATTCAAACTGCTTCAATTCCTTCTCATGTTCACGGTGCCTCATTTGAAATAGAATTCCAGCCATTTCCAAAGAGTCCGATGGCAGATCCTTCAAATGTAATTGCCGAGCTATTGCTGTAATTATCGCTCATTTTCCCACAGACAATCGCAACCCCAACTCCAGCTTGTCTGTCAATTCCTAGAGCTTTGCCTTCATTACCTTTTGTAAAAACCCCAACTTTACTTCTTCCACACCCAGAAAACTCTCAGTGACTGAAAGAGTCTTTATACACAAAACACTGTTGAAACCAACCGAATTCAACATCCGGATCAAAAGACACTAACAACTACCATACACGACCTTTGAACCCAATAGCCTCCTGGTGCGTACTCTCCAGTGTCTGCATGATCTTATTCTGGATTCTCTGGATTCCTCCCACAATCCAAAGATGAGCATGTCAGGTGAATTGGCCATGCTAAATTGTTTATAGTTTTCAGGGATGTGTGGGTTAGGTGCCTTAGTCGGGGTAACTGTGTAATAATAGGGTAGAGGAATGTGTCTGGGTAGGTAACTCCTCGTAGGGTCGGTGTGGACTTGTTGGGTTGAATAGCCTGTTAGCACACTGTAGGGATTGTAATTCTAAACCAGTTTGGTGTTATTGATTTAAAACGAGACAAGAGTCCCCAGTTTGTTCTCGACCAACCAGACTGTCTCAAACTATTTTAAGAGGGTAGCGTGGATGCCAGCCTTTCCTTATTTTAAAGGTAGATGTGAAGTATGAGTTCCAGATGTGATGCTATTAGTCAAACCACTCATCATTAAGCAAAACACTACATACTTATGCATTCTAATGAAAATCCATACAAAATGAAGAGGAATTTAGAATAATTTAATTATTAGAAATCTTAACCGAATAATGGATACAGTACCTTCTACAAATGAACTGTTCCAATATACCAATATCCCATAAACACACCCCTTGGCAAAATGGAATATTCAGATATACATTGTTGCATACAGTTCTCCAATTCAAGAAGAAAGAGCATCAAGCCAGGTTTCAGGGAGTAGCAGCTAGGGATAAGTTACTAGGCCGTTGTTACTACCATTTATGAAAAACCCTAAAAGCGTTGTAAATTATTTACTTGAGCCGTTTTCAGTAGGCAGTTTGGCCTTTAAGATCTCTTATTTAAAAAAAAAAGAAAAGATAATCTTTTTTTTAAGTGACAGCATTGTCACATACTTTAGATGCCTGGTCCTTTACTTAAGGGGCTTCCTCGATTGTAAGATCACCTGAGAGGGACAAATACAGGTACTGACCAAATTACAAGGATGTGTCTCATAACTTCTGAAACACACCTGTCCATGGACCATCACATGGGACATACCGGGAAGTGAACAACAGCCTGACACACACCATTTCACTGTTTCTGAGCTTCACAATGCCAGCACTCGATACACTAGGGAGTCAAAAACAAAGGCCAGGGAAAGATACAGAGGGACAGAGAGATTCACAATAATGACAGAAACAGGCAGTTAATTAACTTGGATGAGGTTTGGGAAATATGGGGAAAAAGACAGAGCAGTGGGACTAACTGGAGAAGTGAGATCTTCGAGAGTAAAATTACAAGAATGAGAACATTGAATAAAGGCATTGTCAGATCAGCTAAAATGGTTTGTTACACCAAATTCTGAATCTGCTTGTCAGAACACCACAAACAACATAAACTGGGATAAGATGACAGCCCAGCATGGAGGGCTGTGCAGAGCAGGCCAGTGTGTTTCTCAGTAAACTGCACTATCTGCACAGCATGCAGAGTATTGCAAACTTTACTACATTATGCTAACTATCCTCGTATCAGATTACTACAATGTCTACAGTGGGAAGATTTGCTGTGTGTGTGTTCATCAGAGACTGAAAGAGAGTGCGTGCGTGATTGGCGTGGTTGAATGTGACACTCATTGTTTGAGAAGGAACTCACATGGAGGAAACTGTTTTAAATAAGAACAGCTGGCAGGCTTTTTGTTAATCAACAGAGAGAACGAGAGAAGTTTCATGGACAGATGGGACAAAGTGTTTGAGAATATCAAAATAAAGACATTGCCAGACACAATAGCAATATACATCAGTGTGCACATGAATGGCGAAAGGATGGAGTTTGGTGTGAGTTGGAATCAGATTTGCTTCGGCAGGTTGGAAGCCGGAGCATCAGCAGCAGATTATTGGCTTCTTTAAGACTGTATTTCATAGCTCAATGTTCAAACAGCAGATGGAATAAGCCAGTGAGATATATTCTGGAGTGGTGAGTATTTAAAGTTAGAAATGGTGAGGATATGGTGTTAGGAATCAGCTCATGGTCAAAGGGATCTCTCACAGTTGTGACTTGTCTACTTCAGTCGCAGATATTGATCAGGGATGAGATAGAAACAGAGAAAGGAAGTGGAGTTTGTAACCAGAACAGTAGAGAATGACCTCCACGATTTTAATATTTAAATACCAAAGGCAATGATACAATGAATTGTAGTTCTCCACTGAAACTGAGTAGGTCAACATAGAGACCCATGAGTAACACTGCCAAAGCAGAGAGAGAGACAGTAATTGAACACCTTCATTGATGTAGTTAGTAGTGGTCTGTAGAGTGAATATCTGGATTGAGAGTTTCAACAGGAAAATAATAGTGACAAGAAGTGTAGACTATCTGAAAGAACAGCAATACAGTCATAACCAGTTTATAGAAAAAAAATCTGGATAGTGACACTTACCAGAAACATCAACGATAGCCAGGAAGGGATAATAAAAATATTGAATAATGAGAAGAGCGTAATAGATCCGTGATGATAATGACCACCAATAAAATGCAGAAAGACGCCAAACATAATCGGATAAACTACTGTCTATTGTTGGAATATTTCAGTCTAATGTTCTCAGATTCTGATCTCTCCTCCCCCCATCTATGGATCTGCTGATTCCTGCCAGTGCTGTCAGTGATGCTACGCTCATGTTATGGAATAACACATTGAACGGCGCCCATTTATCATTAAAAGATGGAAACGCTTCACTGGGATAATTAGAATCCATGGAGATTGGCATTAATCACAGTCACTGAACAAACACTGGGAAACCGGCAAAGGCTACAACAACAGATGAATGGGCAGCGCACAACAATCAACAGACAGGAGTGTTCCCTCCCAGTTAGGGAACACTTCAGTGGTCCAGGACATTCAACCTCCGACCCTCTGGTGACCATCCTTCATGGCAGACTTTAGGACAGGCAGCAGCGAAAAGTGGCCGAGCAGAGGCTGATCACTAATTTCAGTACTCATAGGAAGGGCCTCAACCGGGACCTTGGGTTCATGTCATATTACAGGTGACCACCATTGCACTATACACACACACACACACACACACACACACACACACACACACACACACACACACACACACACACACACACACACACACACACACACTCTTACGGACACCACACTCACACAGGCATCCGCTCAGAGACGTACGCCACTCTACACTCATGCACACACATATACACTCTCTCTCACTGATACACAGCCCCCCACCCCACACACGCACACACTCCCACACTCACACATGCACCCCTTCACAGACATAAGACACTCTACATCAACATGCACACATATACACTCCCTCTCACACTCACAACCCCCAAACCAGACAAACACACACACACACAAACAGACAAAGACCCACATGCACACATATATTTCTACTTGCAGAGTTACATTGTACTTTGCTCTAAAACTGCATGAATTCATGTAAACCTCTGAGCTGAAAAACTGCATGAATTCATGTAAAATTCTGTTATTTAACATTTTGATTAGAATCAATCTAAACATCATGGTATAGACAGAGAACACAGGGGGCTAACACCTTCAACATATTGTCTATCTAACACTCATTGTTACAGCTAACCTGAGAATGCAACTTTAAAAGAAAATGGTTTTGTGATTTACACATGAAAGAAGTGAAACTATCATGATATTCAAACAGATGAAAGACTCAACAGACAATAAAGGCATTTTTCAATGTATAATTTCAGTTACATCAATCGCATTGTACATTTTTGCTATAAATTCTGTGCCTTAGAAGTGTGTCCTCCACAATCACCTGATGAATGAGTGGCGCTCCGAACGCTAGTGTGCTTCCAATTAAACCTGTTAGAATATAACCTGGTGTTGTGTGATTTTTAACTTTGTACACCCCAGTCCAACTCCGGCATCTCCAAATCATGACTAAACAAACAGGCTCAGTTAACCAGTTCCACACATCACTTTTCATATCATTATAAAAAAGAACATTTACTGGGTTGAGATGGAATGGATGAGGGATGGATCAAAAATCTTTAATTTTTTTTACTTGTATATGAGAGTATGAACAGAACACTGCAGGGGTCCATGTATGTTCCACTCTGTTTATGAAAGGAGGCTGTTATAAAATAACAGATCTGTTGCATAAAAAAAAGTCGGGTGGGCAAGTTTCTAGATACCTGAACACAAAGTACGGTACTTATTGACCAGGGTGAGGCTACTCCTGGTTTTAATGCCCTGTTGTCAAATCCTTTCATAACCTTGCGACAGAGCATTGAGACTGCTGCTCAGTAACAGGCCGAAGCAATTCTGTCCCTATGGGCCTCTTACAGAGGGATAAGAGAAGACCATTCTGCCCATATTAGCCTGTTGTTACTTGAAAAGGTGGAAATCTAGAATATTGGCACGTTTTGTCAACATAATCATTCTAAACGAAGAGATGTGTCACTGCAGCTGTATGAGGTGTTACTGAGAGGGCACCTGGAGTACATTGTGTTGTTTGTGTTTCTGTAACTGAAAAGGGATGGAAATCCATCAGATACGGTTTTACGGCTGCTCGTAATCTATGGGCTGCTGTGTCTTTTAATGTCTCCGGTCTGTTACACAGGGACAGGAGGAGGCCATGCAGCCTTTCCAGTCTATTACAGAGCACCACGAGGAGCCCATTCAGCCTCTCGAGCCTGTTATGGAGGGGCAGGAAGTGTTTATTTAACTTTCAAGTCTGTTACACATAAATATTAGTTTTAAATTAGTTTTGGAATAGGAAAGACCTGATGTAAACATTAAACTTCTAACTTTGAACCAGGCCAATTTTGAAAGTGTTAGGTAAAAAGTCTCACAGCTACCTGGATTACACTTCTTCCCAATCTTCCTCCTGCAAAAATGTTATGCTGCATTCCCAATTCCTCTGCCTCCACCGTATCTGCTCCCAGGAGGACCAGTTCCACCACAGAACGCACCAAATGCCCCTCCTTTAGAGACCGCAATTTCCCTTCCCACGTGGTTAAAGATGTTCTCCAACGCATCTCGTCCACATCCCGCACCTCCACCCTCAGACCCCACCTCTCCAACCATAACAAGGACAGAATGCCCCTGGTGTTAAACTCCACCCTACCAACCTTTCGCATAAACTAAATCATCCACCTGACATATCCACCACCGCCAAACAGACCCCACCACCAGGGATATATTTTCCTCCCCACCCCTTTCTGCCTTCCGCAAAGACCGTTCCCTCCGTGACTACGTGGTCAGGTCCAAGCCCTCCCAACAACCCACCCTTCTGTCCTGGCACCTTCACCTGCTACCGCAGGAATTGCAAAACCTGCGCCCACACCTCCTCCCTCACCTCCATCCAAGGCCCTAAAGGAGCCTTCCACATCCATCAAAGTATTCCCTGCACATCCACTCATATAATTTATTGTATCTGCTGCTCCCGATGCAGTCTCCTCTACATTGGGGAGACTGGGCGCCTCCTAGCAGCGCGCTTTAGGGAACATCTCCGAGACACCCGCACCAATCAATCACACCACCCTGTGGCCCAACATTTCAACTCCCCCTCCCACTCAGCCAAGGACATGGATGTCCTGGGCCTCCTTCACCGCCGCTCCCTCACCACCAGACGCCTGGAGGAAAAACGCCTCATCTTCCATCTCGGAACACTTCAAACGCAGGGCATCAATGTGGACTTTACCACTGTCCTCATTTCCCCTTCCCCCACCTCACCCCAGTTCCAAACTTCCAGCTCAGCACTGTCCCCATGACTTGTCCTGACTGCCTATCTTCTTTTCCACCTATCCACTCCACCCTCTTCACTGACCTATCACCTTCATCCCACCCCCCATCCATCCATTGCACTCTTTACTTTCTCCCCACTCCCACCCTCCTCTCATTTATCTCTCTACCCGTCAGGCTGTCTGCTTGTATTCATGATGATGGGCTTGTGCCCGAAACATCGATTTTACTGCTCCTCGGATGCTACCTGAACTGCTGTGATTTTCCAGCATCACTCTACTCCTAGAGACCTGGCACTCCAACCACAACGCCATAAACAAACACATAGATCGAGATGCCATCTATTAATCCCTCAGAATACAAACAGTACATGATATCACCACAAACCCCAGGAACCCCATCCAGGAGAAAGATATACATAGAAAGCAGGAGACAACAGCTTCGCTTCACTTGGAGGTCACCACTGATGATGTTACCTAGCCAGGTAATGAAACTTCTGGATATCAAACCTACAGCTCAGTGAGCAAACCTATATCCTAAACCACTCTACTCCAAAATCTGGTTTTCAGCATCTGCAGTCATTGTTTTTACCTATCCAATTTTGAAAGTATTAGGCGATTGGAATACCCTATTCACTGGTAAAGGGATGTTTGGAAAATGCAAGGCCATAAAATCTTGGTTTCAGTGAGTTCAGAGCCAACGTGTTCCTATTAGTGAGAGGGGCAAAGCTGGTGGGTGCAGGGAGTGCTGGATGGCTAGATATATTGATGCTCTGGTCAAGGTAAGGAAGGAGGTATCTGTCAGGTAAACAGAGCTGAGATCAAATGAATCCTGACAGGAGAATAAGGGCAGTTAGTGTTTCGTCAACGGGGAAATCGGGCCAGAAAAATGTGGACATGAGATGGCTTCAGAAATAGGGATACCGAGGCATTGAAGAAATTCCACAAATCCTTTAATGGCAAAAGATTAACAAGGGAGAGAATAGGGCTCCTCAAGGATCAGTAAGGCTACCTATGTATGGAACCACAGGAGATGGGAGGGATACAAAATAAGTATTTCTCCTCAGTATTTAATGTGAAGGAGGTTACAAGAACGAGAGAGTGAAGAAATATATAGTGATGTCTTGAAAAGTATCTATATTACAAGGAGATGTTGGATATTTTAAAACATATAAAGGTAAACAAATGCCCGGGACTTGATCAGTTGTATCCCAGATGTTTGTGGGGAGCTAGGAAAGAGATTTCTCAGCATTTTGCTGATATATCTGTATCATTGCTTTTCACAGGTGAGGTGTCAAAAGACTGGAGGGCAGCTAACATAGTGCCATTATTTAAGAAAGTAAGGAAAATCCAGGTAACTATAAATTGGTGAGCCTGACGTCAATGGTGACTAAATTGTTGGAGTGGATTTTGAGGGAAAGGATATGTATGCATTTGGAAAGACAAGGACTGAAGAGGGCTTTGTACGTTGGAGATCACGTTTCACTGACTCAGTGTAATCTTTTGAGGAAGTAATGAAGATGATTGATGAAGGTAGGACAGTGGATGTTGTCTTTATGGAAATCAGTAAGAAAACCAAAATGTTCTACATGGTAGACTGGTTAGCAAGGTCAGACTGCCTGGGCTCCAGGAAGAGCTCGCCATTTAGATCCAACATTTTCTTGGATATTGGAGACAGGGAGTGACAGTGGACATTTGTTCAATGACCTTGGAGATCTGTGACCAGTAGCGTGCCACAAAGATCAATAGTGGGCCCACTGCCTTTTGTCATTAATACACATCATTTGCATTTGAGTATATGAAGTATGGTCAGTAAGTTGTTAGATAATGCCAAATTTGGTGGTGTAGTCAACAGTGAAGAACGATCTCTCAGACTATAAGAGGACATTGTTTAGGTGAACTGAGAAGTGGCGGATGGAGTTTAATTTAGATAAATGTGAGGTGTTGCATTTTGGCAAGACAAATCAGGGCAAGACATGTAGGAGGGTTATGTTGAAAGTTGCCAATCAAAGAGAACTCCATTGAAATTATTGAATCCGTACAGTGAGGAAACAGGCTTTTCGGCCCATTGAGGCCACACTGTCCCTCTAAAACGTATCCCACTGGACAAACCCCTACGCAATCCCTCTGAGCCAGCATTTCCCATGGCTAATCCACCTCGCCTATACATCCCTGGTTGCAGTACGCAATTTAGCATGGCCAATCTACCCTTATCTGTATATCTTTATACTGTGGGAGGAAAACATAACATTCGGAGGAAACTCATGCAGACACGGAGAGAATGTGCAAACTCCACACAGTCAGTCATTCAAGGATGGAATTAAACCCAGATCGTTGCCCTGTGAGGCACCTTGTGGTGCAGGTTCTCTGTTCCTTGAAAGTGCCATTACAGGAAGACAGCGCAGTGAAGAAGGCATTCGGTGTTCTTCCCTTTATTCTCAGGTTTTCACAATAGCTGGAATTCTTCTGAAGTCACTTCCTATGATTAATATATTTTCAAATTTGTTATGTTAACCATCATTGAGTCACTTTCCCTTTCTTTGGTGTTTGTACCTGAAATAAATAGACGTATTTTTCAGACTTTGCAGTATTTCTAAAAACTCCTGGTCCTGACCAGATATATTCAGGAACACTGCAGGAGAATAGGAGGACAGAGAAAAAATTGCGGGAGCACTGCTTGCCTCTTTTCCATCATCGCTGGCCAACGAGTGAGGTCCCGGACAACTGGAATGTAGCGAATGCTGAGCCCGTATTCAAGAAAGGCTACAAAGATAAACCTGGGGACTAAAGACCAGTAAACCTAAAATTTAGTGGGTAGGTTACTTGAGAAGATTCGGATAGATTATATATACATGCAGTTGGAAAGACAGGGTGTGATTCGGAGTAAGATTAGAATGGTGCTGGAAAAGCAGAGCAGGTCAGGCAGCATTTGTGGAACAGGAAAATCGATGTTTCGAGCAAAAGCCCTTCATCAAATTCAGCACGGGAGTTTGTACAAGGGAGATCATGACTCACAATTTTGTTGGAATTCTTTGATAAAGTGACCAGCAATGTTGAGGAGGTCCGGGTGGTATACGTAGTCTAGATGGATTCCAGTAAGGCCTTCAATAAGGTTCCACATGGTACGCTGCTGTGGAAGGTTAGATCGCATGGAATTGAAGGGGAGCTGGCAAATTAAGTGCAAAATTGCCTTGATGGTAGGAAGCAGAGGGTAATACTGGAAAAATGCCGATCAGAATGAAGGCCTGTGACTAGTGGAATGCCTCATGCATTGGTGATGGGACAACTACATATTACATATATCTATGATTTAGATGAGAATGTACAGGCATGATTCGTAAGTTTGAAGACTGCACTAAAACAAGTGGCAACATGGAGAGTGAGGAAGGTTATCAGAAATTTCAGAAATTATAGCAGTACTTTGATCAGCTGGAGAAGTGGGCTGAGAAATGGCAAATGGATTTTAATATAGATCAGTGTAAGGTTCTGCATTTTAGGAAGTCAGATCAAGTTTGGAGTTTCGTGGTGAATGGTTGGATCCTAAGGAGTGTAGTGGGACAGAGGGACTTTGGAATTCACGTGCATGATTCTCTGAAAGTTGAGTCAGAGGTAGACAGACAATGACGAAAGCTTTCAGCAAACTGGCCTTAATCAGTGTATATCACTGAGTATCGACATCAGGGAGTTATGTTGCAGATATATTGGATGCTAGTGAGGCCATACTGGTGGTGTAATGTTCAGTTTTGTTCAATTTGCTACGGAAAGGGTGTTATTGAATTGGAAAGACTGCTGAAGAAATTTACAAGGTTGTTACTGTCTCAATGGTCTGAGTTATATGGAGAGGTTGGACAGGCTAGGACTTTTTACTTTAGCGTGTATGAGGTTGAGGGGGATCTGACAGAAGTGTATAAGATCATGACAGGCATGGACCGAGTGAATGCACTCAGTCTTTTTTTCCAGGGTTGGGTAATCACGGATTAGAGGGCATCAGTGTAAGGTCAGAGGGGACAGAATAAAACAGGAACAACTGTTTTACACACAGGCTGGTACACATATGGAATGTGCTACCAGCGGAAGTGGTTGAGGCGGGAACATTAACAACATTTAAAAGGCATTTGGACAAAACATGGATAGGGAAGGATTAGAAGGATATGGAGCAATGGCAGGGAGATGGGGTTAGCGTGGATGGACATTTTGGTCAGAATAGATGGTTTGAGCCGAAGAGCCTGTCTCCGTGCTGTAGGACTCTATGGCTCTAACAACCATTGCTTGTCACCCATTGAATGTTATATTATACTTCTCCAATTCACTGAAGCTTACTTGACCCTCTAGCCTCCAGTCTTCCATGATGTTTAACCAGAATGTTCAGTCATTCTATATTGTTCAAAGCTTGTGAGAAGATTTGTCGCTCGGGTGCTCGTTGTGGTTCTGTTCGCCGACCTGGGAGTTTTTGTTGCAAACATTTCGTCCCCTTTCAAGGTGACATATTCAATGCTTGGGAGCCTCCTGTGAAGCGCTTCTGTGCTGATTCCTCCGGCATTTATACTGGTTTGAATCTGCCACTTCTGGTTGTCAGTTGCTGTCCGCTGAAGTGGCCGTTATATAGGGTCTAGGTCGATGTGTCTGTAGATAGAATTTGTGGATGAGTGCCATGCCTCTAGGAATTCCCTGGCTGTTCCCTGTTTGGCCTGCACTATAATAGTGGTGTTGTCCCAATCGAATTTGTGTTGTTTGTCATCTGAGTGTATGGCTACTAGGGATATCTGGTCGTGTCGTTTCTTGGCTAGTTTGTGTTCATGGATGCGGGTTGTTAGCTGTCTTCCTGTTTGTCCTATGTAGTGTTTTGTGCAGTCCTTGCATGGGATTTTGTACATTAGTTGGACAAAATGTTTTGTAGTGGACACCCACTCCCACTCTCCCTCCCGCTCTCCCTTTCTCCTAATGCAGGAGAAACAGCCTGGAATAGGACCGACAGGTTTAAGTTGGGTGGTGGAGTGTCTGATATCCATCCCCTCAACCCCCCTCCCCCTCCCCATGTGGGGAGGACTCTGGCGCGAGCTGGAGGGAACGGGGACGCCTCTTGTGGAGATTCTCAAACATCCATGTCCCATTAACCGAGTAATGAGCAATGTTCAGTGAAGTGCAATTCTAACTTTAAACCCATTAGCAGTTCCAACGACAGTCATTTCATTTCCAAAAAAACCCACAGCCACCTCACTACACAGAGGCGCAGACACAGAAATACACAGAAGTATTGGTAAACACTCCAATATATGAACACACAATACTTACAAGGAGATAGGCATACACACATGTAGAAACGCACAGAGACATATGCAGTCACATACAAATAGACACAAACATAGATAAGCAACACACAGGCGTATATCAGCCTCGTGGGGTGCATTGAGGCTACAACACACGCATGCACATACATACACACACAGGCACAGACACATACACACACACACACACATACAGACACACACACAAATTCATACAGACACATACTCACACATACCCACACACACAGACACACATACAGACACATACGCACACATACCGACACACAGAAGCACAGACACATGCACACACATGCATACAGACACACAGAAGCACAGACACTCGTGTCATTAAGACACAAATTGATACGTTTTGGATTTTTAAGGGGATCAAGGTTCTTGGGAGAAGGCAGAAGAATGAGGTTGAGGTACATATAAAAAATGATTGAACGGTAGTTTAGACTCGATGAGCCGAATGGCCTCATTCTGCTCCTTGTTTTAATGCTGGTGTGGTGTAATGCTATCAGGTATTCTCTATCTGAGAGAGCAGCAGAGGCTGGGTCTATACATATTTAATTGGAAAAGGTCAGTGGGAATGTGGGAGAGGTTTGAAGTCTGGAATGATTTATGTTTATTTCTAATTATTGTGTCCTTATGTCTAAAAGGAAGTGGTGATTTGATGTTCGGTTAACACAGTTTAAAATACCGTGTCCCACAATGAAATAAGGACGTCCCTTTCCCTTTAGTGTTGTGCTTTCCGTGGTGTCCTCATTCTCAGGAAGCAGTGAAGACTCGGTTATTGAAGATATTCAACGCTGAGCACGACTGATTTGGCTGAACAGGAGTGTCAATGTTTATTGGGAACAGAGAGGAGGCGGTTGGTCAGACACACTCGGATCAGCCATACGCGTTCTGAATGGTGCCGCTGAATGGCCAACTACTGCCCCTAACCCAATGTGTTGTTCCCTCAATCCACCCCACGAGGCTGTTACAGTGATATAACGCTGCCCCTACCCCAATTGTTGTTCTCTCAATCCAACCCTCGATGCTGTTACAGCGTTGGGGACCAACAAATTCTGTCAAACAGGATCGTTACAATGAGACAGGAGGAGACATTCTGCCCCTCGAAGGAGTTTCACAGGAATATGGAATGAAGTAATTCAACCTGTTGAGCTCATTACAGAGCCCAGGAGGAGGCTATTCAACCTGCCTGAACTGCGACACAGGAAGAGGGAAGCTTTCGCTAACAGGAAATAGAGAATAGAAATAAATGTTCATTTTCAGGTTGCAAAGCAGTAACTGGTTAGTGAGCAAACCTGCAGCAGAAAGAACAACAGGTGTGTTGTCTATTTTGGCATTAGGATAAAACAATGGTAAACAATATAAATGGAGAGAGACTGCAGAACTCTGTGATTCAGGCGGTCTCCATGTTCTTGGGACATGAATCATATGAAGTCAGTCTGCAGATGCAGCAAGTGACTTGGAAGGTAAGTGGAATGATGCTGTTATTAACAAAGGGTATCGGCTTTAATCGCATGAATGTTTTACTGCATCGGTGCAGGGCATTGCTGAGACCACATCTGATACACTGTGTGCGTTTTTGATCCCAGAAAAAGGATTTAATTCTTTTCAAAGATTTTCAAAGAGGTTTCCCTTTATTCATTTCTGGAATGAGGCCCTCTTATTTTGGGGGAATTATCACTTTTGAACTTACTCAGGAAATATTATTGAACATCCGTGACGTTCTGAAAAGTGCATCAGCTTGACACATATTTTCTTTTATCAGGAAGACTAAAGCTAGAGAATCAATTTTAAGAAAAAGATGTATTCATATTAACATACGTACTATGAAGGCATCTACCAAGAAATACAAATTACACAAACACATGAAAGCATGTAAACAAATTTTCTAGTGGGAACATTTTTTTTGCGATTGAAAGGCACTGTGTACAACAAGAGCAATGACACACCTGCATATAGTCCATAATCAGCTCTTCCAGAGAATGTTCCAGGAGATCATACAAGGTCCAGTATGGTGTTCAATTGGCATTATTATATGTTTCAACACAGAAAGGGAGGAAAATGTTCCCTGCCTGAGAAGCAGCAGCTGATTGATCCCTCTCTCTTACTTTGTTCCGCCCAATAGCAAAATGTGAGATCATAAAATCCCTGAGTTACCTTTACCACTTGTGAAGGATTCCTGGTGAGGATTCATTGGAATCTCTCCACTACCTGAAACAAAGAGAATTCAGCCAAATCCAACTGTTCCAGTAAGAAAACCCAATTACCAGCAGTTTGCGTGAGCAGAATAACTTCAAAGGCAGAATAACGTTTGGGGCACTGTATCATTTTAACAAGTGTTATGAGTTCAACTTCCTGTGTCTCACATTTTTTCGAGAAAATGACCTACTCTGAGACCAATACCATTGGCCACCTCACTAAACTGGTTGTATTTAAAATTTATTGTAAACAGTGGAGGAGTGGGACTGGAAAAGGAAACAGTGATCCTCCAACATTTGTGGGAACACAAATAAGAAATTCTCAAAGCGCTGTTCAAGTGGAAATTCCCTTCCCCAGAATATTGTGGTGCCTGATGTTTACATTTATTCAAAGTTGTGTTGTATTCAAACATTTGACAGACACGTGAACATAGGAAAATTGTATACAGACGGAAAAGTACTGCTGAGACCACAATCACATAACCCATGGACGGTGTGAGTATTGGAACGGTGACAAAGTATCTAATGGCCCACTCCGGCTGCTCAGTCCTGTGTTTCTATGTTCCATTCAGTCCCTCACAGATCCTGAAGTAGCAGATGGAGGCCACCTACTCCAAATATGTTATTTGGAAAACCAGGCTGGTTTCGAAAGACACCTCTGGTCTCTTTACAGAGTGTCTCCTCTCTGCAACTTGTGCTTCATTTGTTGGTCATATTATAGACCAAGATTCACTGTGAATACAGCCCCGATACATCAGCCAGAGATGACTCACAAAATACTTTACTCTCTCTGACTGCAACATTCAATAACAGAACGTTCAGGAAATTTACAATCATTAACTTTGTAATTACAGAATATGAGAACATAAGAAGCAAGATTTGGTAACTCGGACGATCAAGCCATTGTATACCAACATGGCTGATCTACTGTTGGCATTAATTCGTCTTTAATGTCCAATTCTTCACACCCCTTAGCACTCTGACAGGTCAAAAATTCATGCACAATCTCTTTGCATACTTTCACAAATGTAATTCCCTCACCCGCTATCCCAGATAATTCCTGGCATTGATTAACCTCTATGAGAGGAAAACACTCCCTACACAAAAACCATCATTTCTTGATATGGACAAGGTGTGAACACAGGGGCTCAGGAAAGAATGAATGGCCTTGATACCAAGGCAGTATTTGACTGAGGATTGCATCAGGACCACCTACTTATTTGAGCTTAATTGGAATCAGGTGTACCCTCCCCACGAGGTCTTTAATAGCACAAAGGAAGATGTTTGTGGTTGGTGACCGACAATCCTCTCAGTCCTGGGACATCTCTGCAAGAGATCCTCAGGGTAGCTGCCTCAAAACAAACATCTTCAGCTGCTTCATCGCTGTCTTTCCTCATCATAAGTTCACAAATGGGGATGGTCGCTGAAGATCAACCAATGTTCAGAACAATGTGACACACCTCAGCTCCTGAACTAGTCTGCGTTAATGTGCAGTAAGACCCGAACATCATTCAGGCTTGTGCTGTTAAAGGGTCAGTAAAATTCATGTAAAAACCATGCCAGGCACTCTACATTTCCACAGTTTAATGAAGAGCTCATTCTCAAGCTTTTAAGCAGGAACAGGCAGGACCAAGTCAGACCCATGAACCTGTTCCATGGGACCTGGAGGAGGCCATTCTAAACCTCGAGACACTTATACAGGAACAGGAGGCTGTCATTGTTGCTCCAACCTGACAAATCAATGGAGCATAGAATGCACTCAGAGATGGCTCCACGATGTTCCTCATGGCTCTATTATCTGTGGGACACATGACACTTTAACGTGGTTAGCTGGCAGTGAGGAAGGAAGCCAGATGTTTTGTGTCAAGTCTCAGGGAGGCATCTTCCATATCTGAGATGACAGACCCATGTTCTCCATGGACGTCAGAAGCTAGTGGGAATAGTTAACTGTTTTAGAATGAAGGTATTGTGGCTGTTGTCGGGATCGTGGATAACATGACGTTCAGTGCAGGATCACACACTAAATGCACTGTATTAATGTGGGAGAGTTTTTCAAAGACTGACTCTCTGTCTCTCTCAATCAACTTGTGGAGTGGGGGTGGGATGAGCGGAACGTCCGCAGAGGCTCTTAACCTATTGAGAATCATGTAATCCGTGTCAAAAAAAGCCATGGAATTCATCACCGTAACAATATCTGTTTAGAACATCATGAGTGACTGTCCATCCACCTTAATGTTCAATGCAATCACCGCTTATTCTCTCACTGAGCTTCATTCACTGCTCATGGTGCCATCATCCCAGGGATGAGTCTGATGAAACTTGAGAGAAAGTCTATCCACAGTACCCCAAATACAGCCTCAACAACACTCTCAGGGATGATCGCAATAACCCTTTCTCGCACTTAGACATCGCTGTTTCTTTCCTGTGCCACAAAAAAGCCATTCCTTTTCTATGCACTACGACTGACATGGAATTTATAAGTTCCTTCCATCTGTACGTCAGCATCAATAAAACCAACACCAGAGATGCGTATGGAGATGTGCATCACTCTCGGGGAGAATTTCAATGAGCTTGAATTCACCTAAATTAGTGGATGATCACATACCTGAATACAAATGAGCTGTAGGAATACGGGAAACAGGCAGAGGAAGGGAGCTATCTTTACTTCTGTTCTTCTCTCACAGGATGTATGCAGCCGTGGTCAGGCCAGCATGTTATGCCGACCTTGAACTGAGTGTTTGGTTCAGCTGTTCCACAGGACAGTAAAGAGTAAAGCACATTCCTGTGGGGTTGTAGTGTTACAACATAGGATAAATTATCCTGCTTAATTTAAAACCTACAACAGAGAAAAGATTTATCCACTGCAGTAATCTGTGTTAATTCTAGAGTCCAATACTCTTTAAAGTAAACATTAACAACTTTATTTCTTAAAGTATAAAGAGGAATAATAGACGGACGACTATTTGCAACTTCTTCCTCTAACCTATCTTTCACCTCCCCCCACCCCCACACTATACTAGTCCGATTAGACTCCTAATTAAGATTAACAAAACGAAACTTCTTATCTCAAAACCAAGCAGCTTTCGGTTCTTCTCCATATTCCTGTCTTCTTTTCTTCTTTGGGATTCTGCTTTATCAGTTACTAATCTCTACGCGAGGAGAGCTATTTTTCAGGCAGTCTTTGCATGCCGGTAACTTGGCAGTTCTCCTCTCAGCTGTTCAATTTCCCACGGTTTTGAACCCCCAAATCATTGGATTTTGTCATTGACTTTTAAGATTCTCATTATATTAACTTCAATCGTGTTTGGAGGTGGGTATTTTGGGATATAATTTAAACTGTTTGGCTGAATTTGTTTTTGTCTTGAGACAGTGAGCTAATTGACTTGTTCGACCAAATGTTACATTAAATGTATTTTTCTGAACACTTGGTGCTGTCACGTAATTATTGCTAGTTTTTAATTCTCTTAAAGGTGCAGTACACCCACATGTTCATCACAGAAGCCACACTGAAATTTGAATAGAGAAGAATGATACATTTACTTCCCTAAAGGACTTGGGGCAAACAGATGGGCTTTCATAGCAAATGAAAATAGTTGCTATTAAATTCCACCAATTTCCCTCATGAGCTATTAACAGAATATTATTCTGTGGCTCTAGAGTATGATTCATGGGCTTGAACACAATAAACTGTCGTCCCATTTGTGCAGAGAACAAGTTAAACATCCTCAAGAGCAATTATTTAGTGATGGACATATGGTTAGAAGGAACTTGAAACTGTTGCATTCGGATTAAACAAAGGCACAAATCATGGTTTATTCAGAAGTTGCATTGAGACTGAGAACGAGACTGGGGTATCATGACGGTTGTATTGGGCAGGATTGGTGAGTGGAGAGGAGATGGAGATGTAAATCTGTGAAGGGCAAAATGGATTATGGAGTTTGAGAACAGGCCTTCTCGCATATCAGTGAGTAATTTATAAATAGTAGTTTGATAGTTATAATTATTAAGGAAAGGAGGTTTTGTTTGGAACTGAAGACATTGTCTTGCACTTTCCAAAATTTATATATCATGAGCAGAAATTCAACCCAGTTTAGTAGACAAATATAATTACTTACCAGGAACACCAACTATAGCGAGGATGGGATAGTAACCACCTTCAATAAGCCAAAGGATATCCCGGATCCGTGATGCTGATGATATCCAATACCAAGAAAGATAGAAAAGACCCAAGGATAAAATCCTGTCTGTTATTGAAATATCCAGTCTAATATTCTCAGATTCTGATACATTGTTGAACCATTCCAGTCTTAAGATCTCAGATTCTGATTCATTGTTGTACTATTCCAGTTTACTGATCTTAGATTCTGATTCACTATTAGAACATTCCAATCCAAGGTCATCACATTCTGAACCATTATACGTTCCAGTATAATGTTGTCAGATTCTGATCTCTCCTCCCCCTCTCTCTCGAGCTGTTGATCCCTGTTAGTTCTGTCAGTGATGCTCCTATTCATACTATGCGATAACACACTGAAAAGAGCCCATTTATCTTTCAATGATGGAAACTCTCCACTGGGATTATTAGGATCCACGGAGATTGACATTAATCACAGTCACTGAACAAATAGCTCCAGTTAACCCCTTTCAACTTAATATTGATTTTATTAAAATTCAAAAGAACGTTTAAAATTTACACATTTGGCATGGGATATGTGGCGGTTGCTGATGAAAGGAATATTGGAGATGGTAGATTGAATGCGTGCAACCATTCAATCGGCCTTGGATATGGCAGTAATATCAAAGGATTGTCAGAACATAAACAAGTTTCCCCGTTTATAAATGGAAACATGCAGTCTGTAACTACTGATCAGTGATTATAATGTCAGTAAAATATGGAGAGAGCTTTTCTAGTCCAGAATCTGACAGTAAAATGTGCCTACGACAACATGAGTGATAACGGAAAAATGGCATGGATATGTTAACAGAGAATATGACATGACACAGAATTCAGATGGTTATTCAAGAATCAGAGAGGGCAGGTGGGGGTCATGCTGTTAATGTTATCGATGTCAATCAACTGTGACTAAGTACCATTGGATTTCAATTGTAGTGTGATTATGATGTTGGGGACATGGCTGCTGAGCCTGGAGTGAGGGAACATGATATTTCCCAGTCATCAGTAGTGAAACGTTACTCTTTGTAAATTATTTGAAGATCAAATTCAAGGATACAACTCCAATGTGGAATGAGGAGATCCAATATTAACCATACAACCAGAAGACATTGGATCAGAAATTTGGCCATTCAACCCATTGAGCATGCTCCGCCATTCAATGGTAAGCTTCTCAACCCCATTCTTCCGCTTTCTATCTGTAACCCTTGATCCCCTTTACAGTCAAGAACCTATCTGTCTCACTCTTAAATGTACTCAATGATCTGGACTCGACAGCCCTCTGTGGCAGTGAATTCCATCGATTCACCGCTCTCTGACTAAAGAGGTTTTTCTTTATCTCTGTTTGAAAAGGTCTTCTCTTTACTCTGTCCCTTCAGGTACTTATCTCTCCTGCCATTGGATATATCTTCCCAAAGTCCGCTTTGTCCCAGGACATTTAGTATTCTGTAAGTTTCAATTAGACCTCCTAACATCTTTCTGAACTCTATCAATTACAGACCCAGAGCCCTCAAATATGTAAAACTTTTCATTTCTGGCACCATTCTTGTGAATCTCGTCTGAAAACGCTCCAAGACCAGTACATCCTTCCTGAGATATGGGACCCAAAACTGCGCACAAGAATCCGAATGTGGCATGACCAAAGCCTTGTAGAGCCTTAGAAGTACATCCCTGCTTTCATATTTAAGCCTTCTTGAAATAAATGCCATCATTGTATTTGCCTTCCTAACTACTAACAACTCGCAAGTTTACCTTTTGAGACTCCTGGACTAGAACTTTCTAGTCTTTTTGCCCTTCAGACGTCTGAATTTGCTTGCTATTTTAAAAAAATAGTCCACACCTCTCGTCATTCTGAAAAAATGCTTTCCCACAATTTCCCACGTTGTTCTCCATCTCCTTTGCTCACTCTCCAAACCTGTGAAAATCCTTCAGCAGGTGAAAGTGAGGATGGCAGATGCTGGAGATCAGAGTCAAAAAGTGTGGACATAGAAAAGCACAGCCTGTCAGGCAGCATCCGAGGAGCAGGAGATTCGACGTTTCAGGCATTAAGCCTTCATCAGGAATGTGGGTGGGCGGAAGGAGACAGATAAATGGGAGGTGCTGGGGCTGGGAGGAAGGTAGCTTGGAAGGTGACAGCTTGATGAAGGTGGGTGGTGATGTGATAGGTCAGAGTGGAAGGTGGAGTGGATAGATGGGAAGGAGGATGGACAGGTAAGACATTTCAAGAGGGCGGTTCTGAGTTGGATGGTTTGATCTGGGATAAGGTGGAGGGAAGGGAGATGAGGAAACTGATGAAACTGTCCTTGATACCGTGTGTTTGGAGGGTCCTAAGACAGAAGATGATGCGTTCTTCCTTCAGACGTCACGAGGCTAGAATTTGGCAGTAGGGGAGGCCAAAATCTTGCAAGGCCTTGGCAGAGTGGGAGGAGGAGTTGAAGTATTCAGCCGCAGGGCAGTGGGGTTGTTGAGTTTGTGTGTCCGAGAGTGTCCCCTGAACCATTCTACAAGTTGACGTCCTGTCTCGCCAATGTAGAGGAGACCAGGAGCAATGGACAGACGAGAAGAAATGTTTGGATGTACAGGATGTTCTCTGCATGATGTGGAAGGATCCTTTGGGGCCTTCGGTGAAGGTGAGGAGGGAGGTGTTGGCGCAGGTTTCATATCTCTTGCAATGGCAAGGGAAGGTGCTGGGAGTGGAAGGTGGCTTGGTGGAGGTGCATGCACCTAACGAGGGAATTGTGAGGGAATGGTCTCAGCAGTATGATGATAGGGGTGTGGAGGTAAGTTTATATCTGGTGGTGGGGTCTGACTGCTGGTGGCAGAAATGGCAGAGGATGATGCATTGTATCGTGGTTGGTGAGATGGAAGGCGAGCACCAGAGAAGTTCTAACTTGTTGTAGTTAGAAGGGCGGAGTGCAAGGGCGGAGGTGTGGGAAGTTGAGAAGATCCTGCAGCCGAACCACCTCTTCAATGCTACCTGTTCCCCGATCAATCTTTGCACTGTTTGAAAGCTTAGCCAGAATGCCCTCAGTTCCTTCATAGAGATAATGTATGCACAAAGTGAAAAGTTGTGGTCCCAACACTGAGTCGTGTGGAACACCACTTGTCACTGGCTGCCATCCTGAGAAGAACCCCTTGATCCCCACTCTCTGCTTTCTGTCAGACAGCCAAACTTCTATCCATGCTAGCACCTTGCCTCTAACACCATGGGCCCACATCTTTCACAATAACCTCATGCATGGCACCTTGTCAAGGGATTCTTGAGTTGCAGATGGATAACATCTATTGGTTCTCCTTGATCTAGTATGCTCATTCCTCCCTCAAAGTATTCTAGCCAGTTTGTCAGGCATGATCTCCCCTTGATGAAACCATACTGTCTCTGTCCTATTTTACCAAAGACCTCCAAGTATCAGAAATCGCATTCTTCACGATGGATTCCATGATGTTGCTCATAACTAAGGTAAGGCTAATCAATCTGTAATTTGCCATCTTCTGCCTAACTCCCTTATTAAACAGGATGTCATGTTGGCAATTATACAGCCACTTGGCCCTTTCCTGATTTTACTCATTCCTGAAAGATTACCACTTACGCTTGCACTAACTCTTCAGCTACCTCCCTTACAAGGCTGGGGTGCAGTCCAACTGGTCCAGGTGATTTATCCGCATTCAGGCCATTCAGTTTTCTAACATGTTCTTCTCGGTAATGGACACCATACTCAGCTCCTCAGCTCTGCCCTCTCAATCTCTTCAATTCTTGGGAAATTACTCGTGTCTTCCACCATGAACATTGATGCAAAGTTCCTCAGCCATTTCTTTGTTTCACACTACTGCCTCTCCAGCATAATTTCCCAGTGGTCCATATTCACTTTTATCTCACTGTTGTACATCACATATCTTGAAAATCTCTTACAGTTTCCTTTATATTACTGGTTAGCTTACCCCCATATTTAATCTTCTCCTGCCTTATTTATTTATTATTGCCTTCTGTTGGCTCCAATTCTCCAATTTCTCTCTGCCCTTCACCGCATTATATGCTTGCTCTTTTGCTTATATGCAATCCCTGACTTCCCTTGAAAGCCCTGGTTGCCTCATCCTCCCTGTACCATGTCTGTATTACTCAGCATGAATCTCTGCAGTGTCTCCTAAATTAATCTTGGAATCTCCTGCCATTGCTGTTCCCCTGTCTTTCCTGCTAGACCTCTGTCCCAATAATTCTACCCAGCTTCTCCCTTATGCCTCTCCAGCTGCCTTTATTCAGCAGAAATATTGTTAACTCCGATTAATTCTTCTCTCTCTCAAATTGCAGAACATATTCAACCATATTCTGATCACTGCTTCTGAAGTTTTCCTTCACCTTAAGCTCCCTTATCTAGCCTGCATCATTAAATCCACTGTCATTGTTCCCGAGTGGGCTCCACCACATGATGCTTCAAAAAGCCATCCTGTAGACATTCCTCAAATTCCTTTTCTTGTGACCCACTACCAACCTGGTTTCCCATTCCACTTGCATATTGAAATCCCCCTTATGATCACTGTAATTTTGCCTTTCCTCCAGATCTTGTCTTTCTCCTAGTGTATCTTGTCCCCCAGTTCCTGACTACTCTTTGGAGGCCTGTGCAAGTCTCCAACTGTGGTTGTCTTACTTTTGTGCTTCCTCAATTCTACCCAGGCAGATTCTACACTATCTGACCTTACTTTCATTCTTATTGTTGATTGAATTTCATTTCTTATTAATAATATAAACCCACTCCCTCTGCTACTTATCTTTTTGATAGGATATATGTCCTTGAATATCTTGATCCCCTTGCAACCACATCTCTGTGATGCCCATCACGTCATACCTACCAATTTCAGTCTGTGCCACAAGCTCATTTACCCTATTCTATATACTGCATGCATTCAGATAGAACTCCTTCAATCTTGTATTTACGGTCCCTCTTCTATTGCCATTTGTTTGTCCAGTGTGCTTGAAGTTTGATTGCTTACACTTTCTATACTCTCTGTCCAATTTGCATCTGTGCTGGAGATTTTAACAACCTCTCCTGAGCTCTGTACTCTTACCTCCTCTTTTCTAATTCAACCCTATAACGGAACCCCCACCCTGCGCACACACACACTCCTAATCAGTTGAAAGCTCTGTCTACAGCCTTAGTTAGGATTCACTCAGACTCTGGCCCCAGCACGGTTCAGACGAAGACTGTCCCATCGGAGCAGGTCCTTTCTTCCTCAGTAATAAAATGTGTTTATTCAACACAAAATACAGGGACAAAAAAACAAGCTTTTCTGTACTTACCAAAACATGAAAACTACAAAGAGAAACTCTGTTAAAATACACTTACGATGTGGAGCTATATGAATTGAAATGTGAGTTACAAAACCACGGACGAGGTGTTCAAGCTTTATCAATCATTATTTGACCCACAGCTGAGATGCTGATTTCCCCCCAGTCAGTGATCCCCCTCACTGAGATTCTCTCGCCCTGCCTCTCATACCGTGTCTAGAGGGACGACAAGTTCCTGTTTGCCCAGAATATTTAAATTAATTCACCTTCTCCCTCGAACTAATCTATTCTTCTTTTGGATCTTGTTCAGCCATCAGCAACCCGGCTCTGTGATATTATTGGTGATAAATGATCTGGGATGACAGCATAGTGCTCACAGGGTACGGCCCCATGCTGTCTTCTGATCTAACTTCACACTCGTCTGACACCCTTTGCTCTCACTCACTCTGTCGCTCCATTTTATCTACATTCCTTTTATCTCTCTTCACTTCCTTTTTCTCTGTTAAGTTTTCTCTCTCTCGCGCACACACACACACAGACTCTGTTCTCTCTGTTTTCTAATTGTGGTGTTGGAGAGCTCGGCGGTGTACAATGGGCTAAATGGCCTCCTTCAGTGCTCTATTAATTCTGAAGCTCTCTGACCCACAATAAAGACGTCAGGTGCCTGGGGAGACAAGCTGGTCCTGCAAAGGACACAGTGCAGAATCATCCTTTATCTCTTCCTGTTGTCTGATATGCAGCGGCCTTGAAATATCTGTTCAAACAAAATAAATTGAAATTCGAACAGTTGGGAGGACGTTCACCAGATGATTTTCCTGTCAGGATTTAACAAGCAGTTCCCACATACAAAATGTGGAAATGCCTGATAGCAGCTCCTCCGAATTGACACGTCCTAACTCTGCCTGATACTTCCACCAATTGAGTAGCTTTACACAATGTCCTGACTTATCCATCTTCATAGCTATCTTAAATCTGAAGGTTAAAAATCACACAACACCAGGTTATAGTCCAACAGGTTTAATTGGAAGCACACTAGCTTTCGGAGCGACACTCCTTCATCAGGTGATAGTGGAGGGCTCAATCGATTCACAGAATTCATCGAAAAAATTTACAGTGTGATGTCAATGAAAGTATACATTGAAAAAATGATTGTTTGTTAAGCCTTTCATCTGTTAGAATACAGTGATTTTTTTACTTCTTTCATGTGTAAATCACAAAACCTTTTCTTTACAAAGTTGCATTCTCGGGTTAGCTGTTAACAATGGTGATAGCTAGACAATATGTTGAAGGTGATGACTCTCGTGTTCTCTGTCTATGCCCTAATGCTTAGTTTGTTTCTAATCTAAAAAGTGAGATAACAGAGTTTTACATAAATTCATGCAGTTTTTGAGCTCAGAGTTCTACATGAATGCATGCAGTTTTTGAGCAAAGTACAATGTAACCCTGCAAGTACAGATTCATCCCACAAAATATATGTGTGCATGTAAGTCTTTGTCTGTGTGTGTGTCTGTCTGTCTGTCTGTCTGGGGTGGGGGTTGTGAGTGTGAGAAATTGTATCTGTATGTGTAGTGAGTGCAGAGTGTCTTAAGTCTGTGAGGGGGTGCATGTGTGAGCGTGGAGATGTGTGTGCCTGTAAGGTTGTGTGTGGGTGTCTGTGTGCGCGTCTGTGTGTATGTGTGTCCGTGTGTCCGTGTATGTGTGAGAGTGTGTGTGTGTGTGTGTGTGTGTGTATAATGCAATGGTTGTCACCTATAATGTGACATGAACCCAAGGTCCCGGTTGAGGCCCTCCCTATGGGTACCGAACTTAGCTATCAGCCTCTGCTCTGCCACTTTCATCTGCTGCCTGTCCCGAAGTCCACCTTGGAGAATGGTCACCCGAAGATCCGAGGCTGAATGTCCTGGACTACTGAAGTGTTCCCCAAATGGGAGGGAACAGTCCTGTCTGTTGATTGTTGTGCGCTGCCCATTCATCTGTTGTCTTTGCTCGGTTTCCCCAATGTACTATGCCTCCGGGCATATGGGTTCATGTCACATTATAGGTGACCACCATTGCATTATACACACACACACAGATACTCCTGCACACACATACTCTCACATACATACGGACACAAGAACACACATACACACAGGCGCGTACACAGACACCCACAGACACCCTTACAGGCACCCCCCACACACATGCACCCCCTCACAGACTTAAGACACTCTGCACTCACTAAACACACACATACACATTCTCACACTCACAACCCCCACCCCAGACAGACAGACAGACAGACACACACACACACACACACACACACACACACACACACACACACACACACACACACACACACACACACACACACACAGACAAAGACCCACATGCACACATATATTTTGTGGAGTGAATTTGTACTTGCAGGGTTATATTGTACTTTGCTCAAAAACTGCATGCATTCATGTAGAACTCTGAGCTCAAAAGCTGCATGAATTTATGTAAAACTCTGTTATCTCACTTTTTAGATTAGAATCAATCTAAGCATTAGGGCATAGACAGAGGACACAGGGGGCCAACACCTTCAACATTTTGTCTAGCTACCACCATTGTTAACAGCTAACCTGAGAATGCAACTTTGTAAAGAAAAGGATTCGTGATTTACACGTGAAAAAAGTGAAACTATCACTGTATTCTAACAGATGAAAGGCTTAACAGACAATCAATTTTTCAATGTATACTTTTAGTGACATCACACTGTAAATTTTTGCTATAAATTCTGTGTTACGATTGAGCCCTCCACTATCACCTGATGAAGGAGTGTCGCTCCGAAAGCTAGTGTGCTTCCAATTAAACCTGTTGGACTATAACCTGGTATTGTGTGATTTTTAATTTTGTACACCCTAGTCCAACACCAGCATCTCCAAATCATTAAATCTGAAGGAGCTGTGATCACTCTTTCTAAAATTATGTCCCACTGAAAGGTCAGTCACCTGGCCAGACTCATTAGCCAATACGAGGTCCAGTATGGCTCTTCCTCTCTTTGGACTATCCACATACTGCTGCAGTTAACAAATTCTGCCCCGTCTAAGCCTCTTGCTCCAAGGGACTCCCAGTCATTATTGGGGATGTTAAACTCACTCACTGTGACCACTCTGTTTTTAATGCACCTTTCCTTAATCTACGTACATATTTGTTCCTCAATCCCTCCGTGGCTATTGGAGGGATTATAGTAACGCACTGCTGGCATCCATCTTATTTTTTAGCTTTACCCATGTTGCTGCAGTGGATAATCCCTCCTGTATGTCTTCTTCAAGTGCTGATATAGCATTCTCCCTGGTTAGTAAAACAACTCGTCCACCTCTTTTACCTTCCTCTCTCCCTCATCGAAAACAATGAAACCCTGGAACGCTGAACGGTCAGTCCTTTCCCTCTAGTAAAAAGTGAGGTCTGCAGATGCTGGAGATCAGAGCTGAAAATGTGTTGCTGGTCAAAGCACAGCAGGTCAGGCAGCATCCAAGGAACAGTGAGCTCTGGCCCGAAACGTCGAATTTCCTGTTCCTTGGATGCTGCCTGACCTGCTGTGCTTTGACCAGCAACACATTTCAGTCCTTTCCCTCTGTCAACCAGGTCTCTGTAAAGCCGCAACATCATAGTCCCATGTATGGATTCAGGCTTTCAGTTCATCGGTCTTACTCATAATAGTTCTTGCATTGAAATAAATAAACTTCAGTCCAACTCCATCAGATCCTGACCTGATATTTGGTTTGAGTTTCCTTGACGTAAATTCTCCTCGTCTATTCTCTGGCAACATGTGATTATAAAAGACTGTCAATAAAGCAGAAAATATTGTAAACAGACAATTTCAGTTTCCTCCCTTGTTCCTTAAATCTGTACATTGCATCACACACTGTCCAATTCGAGTAAACTGCTGGATAATTATTTTGCTTCAATCAACGGTCTCCAGCCTCTCGCATCACATTCTTCAACTCGCTCTGGATCCATTGGATTGACTGCTTTCTGATCCCTCTCTCAATCAAATCTCTGAAATATTTGCATCGTAGTTATATATACTCATTCAAGCTGCAAGCTCCAAGCTCATCTGTCTTGCCTGCCATACTGCTCACATTAAAATCAGCACACTTCAGACTGCCTCCCCCATTTTGTTCACTCCGCTCTGCCAGTTTGTTGTTGGTCTTAGCTGTACTGGGATTAGTCTCCAACTGCTCTTCAGTCACTGTGCTTGTGGACGTACTGCTCTGGCTCCACCCACCCTCCCCCACCGCCACACTAGTTTAAACCCTCCTGAGTGACAATAGCAAACCTGCCTGCCAGGAGATTGCTGCCAGTTCACGTCCATCCCGTCCATCTTGTGTATTTCATACTGACCCAGGAATTCCAATGACCCACATATCAGAGATTGCTGCCGGTTCAGATGCATCCCATCCTTCTTGTGTATATCCTACCGACCCTGGGAATCCCAAAGATCCACATATTGGAAGTGCTGCC
Organism: Hemiscyllium ocellatum; assembly: GCF_020745735.1. NCBI lineage: Eukaryota > Metazoa > Chordata > Chondrichthyes > Orectolobiformes > Hemiscylliidae > Hemiscyllium > Hemiscyllium ocellatum. Next base: position 2,486,701 of record NC_083438.1, read on the forward strand.
TACCCTACCAGCTCTTAGACCATGTTTTTCACTGCACGACCTTCCTATTCCTAACCTCACTGCCACGTGGCATAATCTAGTCTCTCCAACATTCAAGTATCCTTTCAGCACAACTCCGGCAAGACCTTTACTTTAAACTGGATAGACTTGACAATAAAAACTTAAGTGTGACCTCATTAACCAGGAAAGTGGAGCCCAATGAATCAGTCGCAATGACCATAGGATCTGTTATTTATCACCTCCATCAAACCTGTGTGACAAGATATACATCTGCAAATGTGTTGCTGGTCAAAGCACAGCAGGTTAGGCAGCATGTCAGGAATAGAGAATTCGACGTTTCGAGCATAAGCCCTACATCAGGAATAAGTCGAATTCTCTATTCCTGAGATGCAGCCTAACCTGCTGTGCTTTGACCAGCAACACATTTGCAGCTGTGATTTCCAGCATCTGCAGACCTCATTTTTTATTTGACAAGATATACATACGTAGCATCTATTTGGACGGGGATAAACAGAAGTTAGTCCAAAACACCAGAAAATGTCAGAACTGATGGGTGCCATTCAGCCTGTTTACTCTGCTTTGTTGTTCAATTGGATTTCAGCTATTCTGTTCCTGTTAATGCTCGGGTCTTTACCCCGGATCCCTAACGTATCAGAAAGTGCCCAGTGTCTTTGTGCGCTCCCTGCGTAGGGAGCATCCAGTGCCAGGCGATGGGGTGTGGGTAATCCCGGGGTGGCTCGATGAAAAGCTGCATGCAGTGACGGGTGGACTCAGGGGTTGAGAGAGACGGAGTAGGTAATCAGGGACATGCACTCACATAAGTAGCTGGGCAAGATTCCAAAGCATTCGGGGAGCTCGAGCACCAAAGCCACTTTTACAATAAACCCGTCATATTTGCAGCAATTCTCCATCAACCACAAGCAAATATACAGTAGATTACAGAAACCTGAAACAAATAGTAACATACTGTGGAGAGAGAAAAAAGTTAATTCTCCCAATGCAGACACAGGGAGGTTGTGAAAACGCCACAAAGACAGGGTCCAGAGATTGGAATTGAATCCGAGTCCCTGGCACTGTGAGGCAGCAGTGTTGTGTCAACACGCTACCCAATGATGGACAATAGGATTAGTATAGTTACATTAGTATATTTTCGACAGTCAGTTAACTGGAATGCTCTCACTCAGCCTGTCTAAGATTGGGAAGCCTTTATACAGCAGCAGAGGACAATTTCAGCAGCAATAAAGTGATGTAAGTTAGCTCGCTTTAGAAAAGAAGATTGCCGGAGTTTTGTTAAGATATATAAATGGGGAGACCCTTAGGACTCATAACAGCACACAAGCCAACTTCCACACTCAGACAACAACTCACTAGAACAAAGGACCCAATAGCCAGCACGAGCCAAACTAACGTAGTTTACAAAATACCATGCAAGGACTGCACAAAACACGAAATAGGACAAACAGGAAGACAGCTAACAGTCCGCATCCACGAATATCAGCTAGCCACAAAACGACACGACCAGCTATCCCTAGTAGCCATACACTCAGACAACCAGGAACATGAATTTGACTGGGAAAACACTACCATCATAGGACAAGCCAGACAGAGAACAGCCAGGGAATTCCTAGAGGCATGGCATTCATCCACAAACTCCATTAACAGACACATGGACCTGGACCCCATATACAAACCACTACAGCTGAAACTGACACCCGGAAGCGGCAAGAACATCCATCAACAGACACACCGACCTGGACCCCACATACAAACTACTACAGCTGAAACTGACACCCGGAAGCGGCAAGAACAAACCACTATAAATACCGGAAGAAACATTAAGGCAGCGCTTCACAGGAGGCTCCAATAGCACTGATGATGTTCCCTAGCCAGGGAACGAAACGTTTGCAGCAAAAACTTCCAGCTCGGCGAACAGAACCACAACAATAGACACCCGAACTACAAATCTTTAACCAGACTTTAAATAGTTAACTGTTTTAGAATGAATGCATTGTGGCTGCTGTCAGGGTGGTGGATAATATGACATTCAGTGCAGGATCACACACCAACTGCACTGTATTAATGTGGGGAGAGTTTATTCAAAACCCGGATCTCTCTATCTCTCTCAGTCGCCGTGGGGATTGGGGGTTGGGGTGAGTAGGCGTACCATCCTCAGAGGCACTTAAACCATCCAGAATCATGCATCCTGAGTGAAACAACAGTCATGGAATTTATCACGTTCTCATTGTCTGTTTAGAATATAAGGAGTGATTGTCCATCCCCCTCAATGTTCAATGCAATCACCTCTTATTTTCTCTCAGAGCTACAGATCAACCTTAACTCACTCCTCATGGTACCATCATCCCAGGGATTAATCCGGTGGAACTCCTGTTCGTTCTCTCTGTGGTAAGGAGATCACTCCATATAAAGGAGATAAAATATATCCACAATACCCCAAACACTGCCTCAACAACGCTCTCACAGTTGATCACAATAATTCCTTTCCCTCACTTAGCTGGCTCCATTTCCTTCATGTGACACAGGAAACCATTCACTTACAATGCACTGCCACTAATGGGGATTTTAAAACATCCTTACATCTGTAGGTTAGCATCAATAAAGCCAGCACCAGAGGTGCGTATCGAGATGGACATCACTCTTGGGGAGAGACTCAATCACAAAGAATACATCTAAAACAGTGAATGACCGCCTACCTGAATGGAAATCAGCTGCAGGAATATGGGATACAGGCAGAGGAAGGGAGTTATCTTTTATTTTATTCTTCCCTCACGGATGTGTGCAGCCCTGGTCAGGTCAGCATGTCATGCCGACCTTGAACTGAATGGCTGGTTCAGCTGTTCCACAGGGTAGTAAAGAGTAAAACACAGGACTGTGGGTTTGCAGTCACACAGAGACCTGACCAGGGAAGAATGGCCTTCTCTACTGGGCAAGAGGCAAGCTAATATCAACAGATTATTATTTTATGGCTCTAGATTATGAGCCAATGACGTAACCACCATACACTGTCTTCCCATCTTTCTAATTCTGTGCTGAGAACAGCGTAACAATTGCAATTATTTTGCAATGGACACGCGGTAAGAAGGGACTTGAAACAGCTTTATGAGTAGATTACCAAAGGCTCAAACGATGGTTTATTCAGGAGTTGTACTGAGGCTGAGGAGGAGACTGGGATGTCATGATTGTGGTAATGGAAAGGATTGGTGAGTGGGGAGGGTATGGAAATGTAAACTTGTGCAAGAGAAAATGAATCAAGGAGAACAGCCTGTTTCATCCTCGCATATTGGTGCGTAATTTGAAGAGAATCATTTGCTAGTTATAATTTGGAAGGAATGGAATCTTTGATTAGAACTGAAAACATCGACTTGCATCTTTTCAAATTTACATATTATGACCATCAATTCAGTTCAGACCGATTCACTAGGCAAATAGAGTAACTTACTAGGAACACCAACTATAGCAAGGATAGGATAGTAACCAGCTTGAAGAACTATCAGTACATCTTCAATCTGTTACGATAATGTTATCCAAGGCTGGGAAAGCCAGAAAAATCCCGAGGATAAGCTCCTGTCCATTGCTGGAAATTTCCAGTCGAATGTTCTCAGATCCTGATCCATTGTTGGAACATTCCAGTTTAATGTTCCCGGATTCTGATCTCTCCTCCCTCTCTCTCTGAAGCTACTGATATCTGTTACTGGTGTGGGTAATGCTCCCGCTCATGCTATGGGATAACACATTGAACGCATTCCCTTACTGATAGAAGAGGGAAACTTTTTAGGGATCCATAGGATCCATGGAGACTCACATAATCACAATGGCTGAACAAATAGCTCCAGCTCACCTCTTTCAATTTGATACTGTTTTACTAAACTTCAAAATAACTGTGAACTTCTATGCATTCTGGATGTGATATGTGAGTGTGACTGAAGGAAGGAATGTCGGAGATGGCAGATTGATTGGTGTAATCATGCAGTCTGCCTTGAATATAGAGGCAATGCCAGAGGTTTTAACAGAACATAAACATGCTTCTCTGCTCATAAATGCAGAAATCGATCCTGTAATTACTGATCAGTCATTTTACAAAATCAGTAAAACATTGAGAGAACATCTTCCGTCCATGATCTGATGGCAACATGTGCCTCAGACAATGTGGGTTTATAACAATCAAACGACATGCATATGTTAACAGAGAATTCTACGTGGCAAGTACAATTCAGATTGTTTTTCCAGAATCAGAGAGGGCAGGTGTGAGTGTTGACTTTATCAATGTTAAGGAACTGTGAGGAAGTATCATTTATACTGACTTCAATTACATTGTGATTATGACATTGGGGAAAAGACAGAAGATGGAGAGGACTGGAGGACATGGCTGTCCTCCAGTCCTCTCCAACTGGGAAGAGGTACATTGCTGCTCCCTAGTTATCAATATTGGAACGTTACATTTTATAACTCATATGAAGAACAGATTCAAGGATACAGCTACAATGATAAATTAGCAGGGACAATATTAATGAAATGCATTTATGCAATACAAAATACAGAGACAAAATGATTTTCTATACAGATCAAAATATGCAAAGTACAAAGAGATAAGATTGTTAAAATGCACTCCTGATATGGAGCTATATAAATTGAAATGTGGATTAGAAAACGAGGAAAGTGGTGTGCAAACTTTATCAATCACTATTTGATCCACCGTGGAGATGCTGATTTCCCCTCTGTCAATGATACCCCTCACTGAGATTCTCTGGCCCAGTCTCTCACACAGTATCTGAAGGTGGAGTGGGAGTGTTCGTTGGGGTTCTCATTTGCTGCTGCTCATGGCACAGTTTATTTTAAAAATCCACCTTTGCAATGGAACTAGTCTACTGGTCTATTTGGATTTGTTCAGCTGTCAGTAACCCAGCTCTGTGATATTATTGGAAAGAAATGATCTGGGATGACAGCCAGTGACAGCACAGCGCTCCCAGGGTATGGCACCTGGACAAAGGGCTTGCAGTTCAGAGGAATTTCTAAATAAAACTTCCAACTTTTGATGTCCGTATTTATCTACCCTCATGCTGTCTTCTGATCTATCTGACTTCATCATCATTTAACACCACTTCCTCACCCACTCTGTCAGTCACCCTTTCTATCCTCTCTCAGTTTATCTCCCTTCACTTTGTTTTTCTCTGTTTATTTCTCTCTCAGACCATCTATCTCTACACACTCACTCTTGCTCCAATTGTGCTGTTGAAGAGCTTGTGATCCTACAATGGGTTGACTGACCTCCATCGGTGTTATCATAATTCGGCGGCTCTCTGACCCACAATAAATACTTTAGGTGCCTGGACAGATAAGCTGTTCCAGTGACAGGTACAGTGCACAATCACCCATTATCTCTTCCTGTTCTTCTCTGATGTACAGCTGCCTTGAAATGTCTGTGTAAACAAAACGGACTGAATGAAATTCAAGCAGTCGAGAAGGCGTTCATGAGTCTGTATTTCAATCAGTATTTAATGAAGGATGAGATTCCAGAATAACATAAGCAATGAATGAAAAACAGGGTAACACAAGGAATGGCAGCTGAGTACAACATGTGGTTCCAAGTAGATGTTCTGGTATTATCGCTAGATTATCAATCCAGAAAAACAGCTCCTGTTCTGTGGACCCAGGTTCGAATCCCGCCACTGCAGATGGTGGAAATTCAATTCAATAATTTTTTAAAAAGCAGAAATTAAGAATCTACTGATGAGAATGAAATCGTTGCCGATTGTCAGAAAGGAAAACCTAATTGGTTCACTAATATCCTGCAGTGAAGTAATCTTTCATCCTCACTCCATACCCAAAGCAATGTGATGACTCTCAATTGCCCTCTGAAATGGTCTAGCTTGTCATTCAGTTATACCAAACCCAACAAAATCTCAAAGAAATGAAACCAACAGGTGGACCAACAGGTATTGATCTGACCACCGAAAAAGTCAGTTGGAAACATCACTGTCGAACCTGCAAAGTCCTCCTTACTAACATCTGAAGGCTAGTGCCAATATTGGGACAACTACCTTACAGACTAGTCAAGCAACAGCCTAACATAGTCATGCTCATGAAATTATAACTGACAGAAATACCCCAGAAACGACCATCATCATCACTGGATATGTCCTGGCCCAAGCTCAGGATCGATTCAGCGAAGTGGGCGATACATTCTGGAGGTAGTTGCTCTGCGAGCCCCCAAAATTAACTCCAAACCCCATGAAGTCCCATAGCTTTAGATTAAACGTGGGCAAAGCAGCCTTACTGATTACCATGTCACCTCATTCCTCAGCTGAATTAGTATTGAACAACACTTGGAGAAAGCACTGACTGTGAAAAGGGCACAAAATGTATTCTGGCTGAAGAATTTCAAAGTCAACCACCGAGAGTGGTTTGGCAGCAGTACTACTGATCAGGCTGGTCGGATCGTAAAGGACTTGGCTACTAGATTGGGTCTGTGGAAGGTAGTGAGGGAATGAACGAGAGGGAAAAAAATCATACCTGACGTCATCCTTACCAAACTACCAACAGCAGATGCATCTGTCCATTACAGCATCAGTAAAACTGACCACTGCACTGTTGTTGAGAAGACAAAGTCTCACGGTCGCACTGAGAATAAACTCTATTGTGTTGTGTGGCACTATCACCATGCTAAATGGCACAGATTTCCAACAGATCTAGCGACTCAAGACTGAGCATCCGTAAGACGCTGTAGCCCATCAATAGCAGAAAAACTGTACTCCAGCACAATCTGTAATGTCATGGCCCAGCATATAACCCACTCTACCATTATCATCAAGCCAGAGGATTAACCCTAGTGCAACAGAGAGTGCAGCAATGGGGGAAAAAACCTGCTCAAGTATGTTCTGTACATAAAACGCAGGAAAAATTTAACCCAGCCAAATACCGCCTCATCAGTTTACTCCCTATCATCAATTACGTGATGGAAGGGCTCATCAACAGAGCTATCAAGCAGTACCTGCTCAGCTATAACCTGCTCAGTGACGCCCAGTTTGGGTTCCACCAGGACCACTCAACTCCTGACCTCATCACAGCCTTTGTTCAAGCATAGAAAATGGAACTGAATTCCAGCCCTTGAAAGCAAGGCTGCATTCTTTCAAATGTGGCATCAAGGAATCCAAGCAAAAAGGATATTGCGAGCAAGTACTTCATTATTGGAGTCATACCTGACAGATAGGAAAATGGTCATTGCTGTTGGAGATATTCAGTTCCAGAATATCTCTGCAGTAGTCTCTCAGGATAGTGTAGATGTAGGTTTGCTGCATAACCTGGAATGTTCATTTTCAGACATTTCGTCACCATATTAGGTAACACCTTCAGTGGCCCTCCGGATGAAACCTAGGTCCAAACTTCTTCTGCTGCTTCATCAATGGCCTTCTCTCCATCATAAGGCCAGAAGTGGGGATGTTCGACAATGACTGCACAATGTTCAGCACCATTCGCAAATGCTCAGGTATGGAAGGCAGTCCATGCCAAAATGCAACTAGGTCTGGACAATAACCAGACTTGGGCTGACAAGTGACAAGTAGCACGCGCACCACACAAATGCCAGACAATGGCCATCACCAGTAAGAAACAATATAACCACTTGGTATTCAGCAGCATAGTTGTCACTAAATTCCCACTCCTCCCCCCCCCCCCCCCCCCCCCCCCCACCACCACCACCTTATCAATACACTTGGGGTTACCATTGACCAGAAACTCAACTGGACTCGCCACATTAATATAAGAACAAATCAGAGGCTAGGATTACTGCGCGAGTAACTCACCTCCTGTCTTCCCAAAGCATGTTAACCATCTACAAGGCACAAGTCAGGAGTGAGATGGAATGCTCCCCAATTGCCTGAATGAGCGCAGCCACAACGACACTGAAGAATCTTGACACCAGCCAGGACAAAACAGCCCAATTGCTTGGCATCACTTCCACAAGCATTCATTCCCTTCACCACCAACGTTCAGGAGCAGCAGTGTGTACTCTCTACAAGATGCACTGTAGAAATTCTCCAAAGATCTTCAGACAGCAGCTTCCAATCCTACAAGCACTTCCATCTTGAATGACAAGGGCAGCAGACTTTTGTGAACACCACCTTCAAGCTCCCCTCCAAACCAGTCAATATCCTGATTTGGAAATATATCACCTTTCTTTCACTGTTGCTGGGTCAAAACCTTGGAATTCCCTCCCTCATAGCATTGTGGGTCAACGCACAGCAGGTGGACTGCAGCGGTACAAGAAGACAGCTCAGCACCACTTTCTCAAGAGGGTAACTAGGGACGGATAAGAAATGGTGGGCCCATCCAGCGATTCCCATAACCAAAAAATAAGGTTAAAAAGTTCCAAGTTGAGCACCTTGATGGCACAGGTTGTCTGATTTGACATGAACAGGAAAGCAGTGTTTCTGATAATGAACATTTTAAACCTTTCTGTCATTAGAAGGGTGTTCAGTATTCGATGGCTCCTTGTTGCTGAGCGCTGTGATAAATTGTACCTGTTTTGTTAAATTCAATAATATTAGCAAAACAGGATTGATCCTTCAAAAATACCCGACTGAAAATGATAATCATCGTAGAGACAATGTTGTTCTGGCAGGTGAGATTCACAGATAGCAGCTCATATTCAACACATTACTGCGCTACTGGCCGACACTGAATCCTCCCACCGTCCATATTACAGGGGTTACCATTGACCAGAGGGTGAAATCACATCGAGACACAAATACAAGAATTGCAAGTGCAGGTCATAGATATAATAGACTATATGACCACAAGGGCATGCGATGTAGCAATAGATTAAGGCTATTCAGGCATTCTCTTCACGCTGACACTGTGCCATTTTGTCATCATCTCAATGACTAGTGAAAATATCTTTTATACTCTAACTGTATCAATCGTTGCAGTAATCGAACAGTTTCAAACAGATGTGTTCCCCCACACCATTCTTCTAAATTCCATTGAGTACAGACATAGAGCCCTCAACAGCCGCTCATATGACAAGCCATCATTCCCAGGATAGATCATGTCCAACACCCGTAGATCCTTCCCCAGAACTGCTCACAATAATCCAAATTTCGTCTGACCATAGCCCATTACATTCTCAGCAATATGCCTCCGATCTTGTATTCTAGCTCTCCTGAAATGAATGTTAACATTGTATTTGCTTTTTCAACTGCCAACTGAACCTGCACATTAACCACAAGAAGAGGACGATGACTCCAAACTCCTTTTGTGTTTCAGATTGCATGAAGCCTTTTAGAACATAGTGTCTGCCTGTATTCCGCCTACTGAAGTGCATAATCTCAGACGTTCCCATATTGTGTTCCATCGGGTATAGGTTTTCCTAGTGTCCTAAACTGTCCTATTCTTTCTGCAGCCTCCCCACTTCCTCAATATCACCTGCCCATCCAATCATCATTGTATCATCTGCAAACCTAGTGAAACTCGTCAGGTCAGATGGTTCGTGTAAACGGCACTTCCTGACTACCTAAGGACGGTCCACCATTGAAAAGGCACAACAGTCAAGGTGCTTGACTCCATTCAGGTTAAAGCAGTGGCTTGACTGGAATTACATCTGCAAAGTCTTCACTCCTTGCACCACTGGCACTGACACCCTGCCCACTACTTTATTATGAATTTACCCCATTATGGTGACACAGAACTTGATGGCGCACGATCCCAGTCTATCAATGGTAAACTTCCTCAACGCTGACTGTGTGGTGCTCACACCAACCAATGTCACTGTGTGTTGATGACGACGGAGGGAGGTGGGGGAGGGGATGTCAATAATAAATGACTGTATGACTGTCACTAACTGGGAGCTGACACCGGCCCCAAAAGCCCCAGAATGTACCTGTGCCCGCTATCACCGCTGCAGGCATGGTCAGTCTTACAGTGAGTCAAATCATAGAAAGTGATGGGCCTGGACAGTGTTCCCAGCTGAGCACTGTGTGGACCAACTGTCAGAGGTATTCACATACAACTTCTGTCTCTGCCTCCTGAAACTGAAGTCCCAACCTGATTCAAGAAAGCCATCATCATCCTCGTAAGTGAGAAAGCACATGGAACGTGCCCTTAAAGACTATCGCCTATTGGTTCTGACCTCAATCATCATGAAGTCATTCGAAAGGCTGGTTATCACCTCCAGTCTCCCAACCTGCCCTGCTGCCCTATAATTTGTTGACTGATGTACCGGGTTCACAACAGATGCCATATCCGAGCCCTGCACAATCTCTGGAACATTTGGACAACAAGGACACCTACACCAGACTCCTACTCATTGACTAAAGCTCCATCTTCAAAATCATTATCCCTTACAGATTAATCACAAAACTCCATTACCTTGGTCTTGGTTCCATCCTCTGCTACTGGATCCTCAGGTTTCTGACTGACAGGCCACAATCAGTGAAGATAAGTAAAAGCACCTCCTCCACAATAACACTCAACCCTGGAGCTCCTGAAGGATGTGTCCTCAACACCCGACAATACTCCCTGTACACACACGGCTGCGCCCTTAACCCTTACTGGACTCCCTGTACACCCACAGCTGTGTCCTCAGCCCCCTACTCTACTCCCTGTACACACACGGCTGTGTCCTCAGTCCCCTACTGTACTCCCTGTACACACACGGCTGTGTCCCTCAGCCCCCTACTGTACTTCCTGTACACACACGGCTGTGTCCCTCAGCCCCGTACTGTACTCCCTGTACACACACGGCTGTGTCCTCAGCCCCCTACTGTACTTCCTGTACACACATGGCTGCGTCCCCCAGCCCCCTACTGTACACCCTGTACACACACGGCTGTGTCCTCAGCCCCCTACTGTACTCCCTGTACACACATGGCTGTGTCCCTCAGCTCGCTACTGTACTCCCTGTACACACACGGCTGTGTCCCTCAGCCACCTACTGTACTCCCTGTACACACACGGCTGTGTCCCTCAGTTCCCTACTGTACTCCGGTACACACACGACTGTGTTCTCAGCCCCCTACTGTACTCCCTGTACTCCCATGGCTGTGTCCCTCAGCACCCTACTGTACTCCCTGTACACCCACGGCTGTGTCCGTCATCCCCCTACTGTACTCCCTATACACCCACCGCTGTGTCCCTAAGCCCGGTACTGTACTTCCTGTACTCCCATGGTTGTGCCCCTCAGCCCCCAACTGTACTCCCTGTACACCCACGGCTGTGTCCCACATCCCCCTACTGTACTCCCTGTACACACACGGCTGTGTCCCTCAGTTCCCTACTGTACTCCGGTACACACACGACTGTGTCCTCAGCCCCCTACTGTACTCCCTGTACTCCCATGGCTGTGTCCCTCAGCCCCCTACTGTACTCCCTGTACACCCACGGCTGTGTCCGTCATCCCCCTACTGTACTCCCTGTGCACCCACCGCTGTGTCCCTAAGCCCGGTACTGTACTCCCATGGTTGTGTCCCTCAGCCCCCTACTGTACTCCCTGTACACCCACGGCTGTGTCCCTCATCCCCCTACTGTACTCCCTGTACACACACGGCTGTGTCCCTCAGTTCCCTACTGTACTCCCTGTACACCCACGCCTGTCTTCAACCCCCTACTGTACTCCCTGTACATTCACAGCTCTGTTGTTAAATTCCAAACAACCCCAGCTGCAAATTCGCTGATGACATCACCAAATCTGGAGGGATATCAAGCAACGATGAGTCAGAATACAAAAAGCAGATCTAGGGCTTGGTGGCATGGTGTAATGATAACCCTCTCTCTCAAATTCGACAATAGTAAGGAACTGATCATTTATTCAGTAAAAAAGGAGGGGACCACGCACTAACTACATAACGGTTGAGGGAGGGGCAGGGCATCAACTCCTTCGGAGTGACGATAACTGACAACCACTCTGGACTTCTTACATAGGTCTGACCGTCGGGAAGGTTCAACAACGCCTCTGCTTTCTCACGTGACTTAGGAAATTCAACATGCACGACTTCTACAGATGCACTATTGTCAGCCGACTGTCCAGGTGCGTAACGGCCTGGTACAGCAACGCTCTGCCCAGGACCATCAGAAACTACAGAAGATTGTGTTCACAGCCCAGACTATGAGGGACTCCAATTTCCCAACCATTGACTCTATTTACATGGCTCGTTGCCGCAGAAAGACTGCCAACTTCTATCCCAGATTACTGAGTGAAGAGAGACAGGAAATAGTTTAGGCCTTAACAGATATGTTAGTAGCATCCTTGAACAGAACTGAGGTCCCGAAGGACTGGAAATTTGCTAATCCTCTTGTTTAAGAAGTGTAGCACGAATAATCCAGTTAATTATAGAGCAGTGAGCCTGTTATCAGGGGTACAGAAGCTGCTAGAGAAAATACTGAGGGATAGGATCTATTCTCATTTAGATGAATAAAGTCTTGTCAGTGGCAGTCAACATGTTTTGTGCAGGGAAGGTCATGTCTTACCAACTTAATAGAATTATTTGAGGAAGTGACAAAGTTAATTGATGAGGGAGGGGATGTAGATGTCATGTACATGGAGTTCAGGAAGGCATTTGATAAGTTTTTCCATGGTCGGCTTATGCAGAAAGTGAAGTCACATGGGGTCCAGAGTGTGCTCGCTATGTGGATAAAGAACTGGCTGGGCAACAAGAGACAGAGAGTAGTAGGGGAAGGGAGTTTCTCGAAATTGAGAACTGTGGCCAGTGATGTTCTATTTAAGATGTTTCTGGAAAGATACATGAATGGGCAGGGAACGAAGGGATGCAGACCCTTAGAAAATAGGCGACAGGATTAGATAGAGTTTTTGGATCAGCGCAGGCTTGGACCACCGAATGGCCTGTTCCTGTACTGGAAGGTTTTTTGTTCTAACATTACCAAAGACCGATCACATGTCTGTAACGATCTCCCACAGCCTCTTCCATCAGGCTAAAAGATACAGAAGCTTGAAAGCACAGAGCCACAAAGGAACAGCTTCTTCCTGGCTGTTATTAGGCTGATGAATGGACTCTCTAATCTCAGATAATGCTGATCTTGTTCATGTTGATCTCGCCTAGTGCACGCCCTGTGCAGCATAACCTATATGCCTCTCAGACATGTTATACAACCGTCGTTCTGTACATCCTTACGTACTATGATCTGCCTGAATATCTTGCTACAGATCAAAATAAATCCTCACATCCCTCCTTCCAGCTCCCTCCAGTGCTCACGCCCAGCTCTCTCTGGTCCTCACCTCCGCTCCTCCAATTTCCCACCCCCAGCTCCCCGTGACCCCATCCCCAGCTCCCCGTGGCCTTTGTCTCTCACTGTTTCTCTCACACTGTCTGATTCCCTCTGTTTTCCTTCTCCCTGTGTTCTGTTTCTTTCTCTGAACCTATTATCTTCCCTTCTCCCTGCCCATGAGACTGTCTATTTCCTTGTTTTGCTTCCTTTCTCTCTTAGACTTACTGCCAATCTGTTTGCCTTACTGTGTTCTCTCTCTCCTTCCTTACGTGTCTGCCTCTTTCTCCCTCGTTGTGATGGTGATGACTAATCTATTCGTTTGAAGAAGTTTATGGCTCACTGGTTCAATGTTGGCAATGCAATTAACTCAACTGGGTATTGTGGACATAATTTAAATGTGGGTATCCATTTAACAGCCAATTGTTAACATTGCAATATTTTGGAACTGCCCATCTCCCAGTGCTCTGTATACTGGCTACTCAACGCATTCTACTGACATGTATAATGGCCTGACATGGTAACGGCTCTTCCTAGGACCATAAGCTACTGCAAACGGTTGTGTGCACAGTCCAGACCATCACGGAAGACAACCTTCCATCCATTTATACTTGTCATTATCGCAGAAAGGCTGGCAACATTAAAGATCTCTCCCAAACCGGTAATGATCTCCTTCAACCTCTTCCAACAGGGAGGAGATACAAAGGCTTGAAAACATGGACCAGCATGCTCAGGAACACTTCCTTCCCTACCATTATTACACTGACGAATTGACATCTCAAACTTTTCAAATAATATTAATCTTGCTAATGTCGACCTTGCTTTGCCCACCTCCTGTGAAGCTGTAACCATGTATGCCTCGCTCTGTCGAAGTACCTTATGATCTCTGTTTTCTTGTTTACTATCATATGTTTGCACTACATGCAAAACAAATATATCCGTTGTACATTTGTCTAAAATAAATCAAATCAAATCAAATCAGATCAAACAGGTGGACTGCAGTGGCTCAAGGGCAACTTGGAAAGTGAATAATGGTGGTCCAGTCAGTTATACCCATATCCCATTAACAAATATAAGAAAATGACCACACTCAGGGAAGATAGACAGAGGTACCAAATCGATTTAAGCATGATCTTAGATATATACAGGTATCCCTCGGTATCAGAAAGTAGAATGTTCCTACGAAACTGTTCGCAAGTTGATATGGTGTAAAGTGCAGTAGCACTAATTTGTATTGGAAAATTTTCGGCTTTCTTCGTAAAAGTGAAAATCCTCTTCGGATTTCTTTTGGTTAGCGAAACAAAGTCCAAATGTAGGTCATTCAGAAAGGGAAGTGGTGAAAAGCCAACTTTTGAAAAGTGGGCGATATCTATATCTATGTGAGCATGATATTCAGGATAATGGGATAAGTGAAAAATACATGAACTGAACCTCACATTTTATTTCCACCCCAGTTGATCATTATTCTCTTTGTTTGCTCTTTTTCTTCTATATCTCTCTTTCTCTATTGATTCCTCCTCCCCTTCAAAGCAGACTTCCCAGTCAACGGTATTAATCACATTCTTTTCCAGCTGCTTTCAGTTCAAGAAAGTTCCCCAGCACTTTTTGTTAGTTTCTTTGCATTTCTTTTCATAATTTCAGATTTACAGCATCATCCTTTCTTTGATTTCACCTTCAATTTTGTTATTTCGTGGGATGTTGGCATCTCTGCTGAGGGCAGCATTTGGTACTATCACTAAGTGCCCTGACTCTGAGGCCATTCGACAAGCCCATATAAAGTTAAACACATTGTTATGGGTCTGAAGTCTCACTTAATCCAGGCCGGGTAATAACGTTAGATTTCTTTACTGAAGGTGATCAGTGAAACAGGAAGGTTTCCAGACAAAATGTTGCTTTTATGGTGTTTTTCATGAAATTCACTTTTATTCCAAAATTATCATTTTTATTTATGTTCTGTCATTAGCTGTAGTGGACTTGAAACAAATCACTTGAAACAAATCTCTTTAGTTTAATAAGCTTTGCTCCTGAATTACATCCAGCGACATTCCTACATTCACACATTGTCCTAACCGAGACAACAACAATTTTGTGATTGAAATATTTGTAATTGACAAAGTGACCAGAAGAGAGCTTGAAGCATTAAGTCAAAATTTTACCAACGTGCAGCCACTGGTTTGTTCAGCAACAGCACTGACACAGAGATGGAGATCGGGGATATTAGGAGCTGGTAGTGGACAGGTTTGGTGACAGAGAGAACACGAGACATAAATCAGTTCAGGGCAAAAAGAGATCTCGAGGTTGTGCACAGTTTTGTTCGCAGATGTTTGTGAGGGAGTGGCCTGCAATTCATGGGTGATGATTGGAGACTGCAATTGAAACTGTAGATAAGTTTCTTTCTCTGATAAATATAGATAATAGAAATTGCCACGAAGTTCAAACTTGTTTATACGATTAATGAATGTACAGAGGTAGCGAACACCAACAATAGCGATAATAGGTTAGTAGCGCACCCGCTACACCGCGCAGAATAATCATCAGCACTGCTGATATCCGATATGGTAGGAATTCCTAATAGGGGGAAATCTTGTAAAGACTCAATGAAAATCTCCTCTCCATTGTTGTAATATTCCAGTCTGCTATTCCCAGATTCAGATCTGTCCTCTCTCTGTCTACACAGCTGTTGATCTCTGTTACTGTTGGAGCTGATGCATCTGCTACTACAGTGGGATAGCACAGTGAATGAAGCCCCTGACCAATAGGAGGGGGAAATCACAGTCACTGAGCAAACAGACCCAGCTTTCAATACAGCACATTCAGTTTACAATATAACTGGACTGGACTACGTGTTGACATTGCCAGCTGTTGGTCACATCTCCCATCACCAATTGCACTTGTGAAGCCAGTTGTGAGGGAGAATGATGGATGTTATCTTTTCATAGGCTAGATGATCTTGGTCTGTTGTCCGTTTACTTTGCTGTAACCATCTCTCCCAAATCCATCCACCCCCCAAAAGAATCACAATCAGGATGTTGTTACTGTGCTGATCTCTCCTCCACGGGAACAAACGCTAGCAAACAGACTGTCACTGGGCACAGTTTCCCTGAACATAGATGGGAAGTGTGGACTTCTCTGAACGTTCCTCTCCCTGCTCTAATAAGGCAAATTTGGAACTTCGATAGGGAATATGCTTCAGTAATTAATTTATACAAATTGACAAACTTCTAAATGCAGTTTTATTTGCTGTAAAACAGTATTTATTTACACATTTTGGCCTCAGTCCAAAACCAAATTGATAATTACAATGAACGTATTCATTAAGACTTATGAATTAATGAGTCAGGTTCGAATGAACATGACATAGGCTGCGAGATAAGGCGAAATGGGGGCAGTGGCTGTGGAGACTGCATGGGGAGTACAATGATATTCCCCAGTCATCATCACTCTTTCTGACAGATAGAATTAAATCTAATACACAACAGGGAAACAGCAACATCTGGGAGATGTAATGCTGAATGACAATGTGATCTGAACAGGATAATTTTAAATGTGATAAAATGAGCAATATTTTAAATACACACCATTTAATCTTTGGATATACAGATTGAGTAGAGTCACTGGACCTGAAACATTAATTTTGATTTCTCTTCACAGATACTGCCAGACCTGCTGAGCTTGCCCTTTATGTTTTGTTTGTTTAAGTTTGATCATATTGTTCATATCAGACAGGATACTTACAATTAAAAGCAGACACTAATAACAAAATGTGAGGAGCTATGGGGACAATACAGGAGAGTAACTGTAGAAATATAGTCATTCCAAGCTGGAAGAGACAATGGGCTGAGTTTCCCCCACTTTTGCTGTAAGTAATTCAGTGATATGCAATCACAATTTACAGGATATTCAGAAAAAATATTCTTTCTTTCGTTTGAATCTTAAAGAAGAAACACATTTCGGCTGTAACACAGACACACCAACTATAATAGGAACCGGAAAGGACGACATTGTGCATATATCAGCATGTAACCCTGTCAAGAAACATGAAATATAGGGATACGGAAACATGAAATCCAAACAGAAAATGGTGGAGAAACGCAACAGATGGGGAAGTAACTGCAGAGAGAAACAGAGTTAATATATCGAATAAGATGTGAAACTGTTCTGTAAAAGTCATATTGGAATCAAAGGTTAATTCTGTGTATCTCTGCTCGGAGGGTGCCAGACCTGCTGAGTTTCCCTCTATCGATTTCTTTTTCGTTCTGAACTGTAACAAATTGACTGATCTGAACGATATAAGCAAAGCTGCTATTTCAGTTGAATCTCGAGTAATTGATTCTGGACATTAAATGAGAAATTACAAAGTTCCTATGTTTCATAGGGCTCTAAATATTGATGACGTATTGCATTGTGAGACAAAACCATTGTGAGACACAGTCTTTTGCAAAGATACATCTTGGATATTCTGTGCAGTGGTCACCCAGTTTCCTCAATATAGAGCAGACCACAATATGAGCAGCGAATGTAGTAGACCGGATGGTGGGAAATGTTTGTAGGATGCTGCTTCACCTGGGAGGTATGTTTGGCCCTTGGATAGTGAAGACGGAGGAGGAAAATGGGAAATGTAACAACTCCGGCAGAGGAAAGTGAAGTGGACCTGTGGTGGGGGGTTGCGGGGGGAGGTGTTGGGCGAGAATAAAGAGCGGACCAGGGTGTCCTGGAAGAAATTGTCCTTCAGAAGGCGGAAAAGGGAGAGGAGGCAAATATGTGTCTGGTGGTGGCATCGCGCTGGAGGTGAGGGAAATGCAGCCTGATGATCCTCTGCATATGAATGCCAGTGGGATGATAGGTAAGGACAAGGGGAACTCTAACGCTGTTGCAGGAGATAAGAAAGAGGCTGAGGGTAGAAGTGCAGGAGGTGGGTCAGAACTGTTCGGAACTGTCCTGTCGATAACAGAGCTGGGGAATTCTCGGGTGAGGAAGAAGGTGGACATTTCAGAGGCCACATTTTTGTAGTTGACATCATCAGACGCAATGCGGTGGAGACGGAGGAACTGAGAGAATGGAATGGAGCCTTTGCAGGAAACAGGGTGTGAGGATGTATACTCTAGGTAGCTGTGGGAGTTGGTGGGTTAATACTGGATATCAGTGACCGGTCTATCCTCAGAAATAGAAGCAGAGATGTCGAGGAATGGAAGGGAGGAGTCAGAGGTTGACCAGGTGAAAGTGAGGAAGTGGTGCAAATTGGAAACGATGAATTTTTCCAATTCTGGACAAGAGAAAGGAGCAGCACCGATGATATCATCTATGTATCGGAGAAAGTGTTGTGGATGGGGGCTGGAATGGAACTGAAACAAGGAATGGTCTACGTACCCCATGAAGGAACAGGTATAACATGGGCCAATGTATGTATCCATGCACCCCCTCTGTATGGCAAGGCAAGCTGAAGCAATGGGTCTGCCCAGGCAGTTCTGTTTGTGGATTTTCAGGAGGAGATAAAAGCGAACTCTGCTATCAGAGAACCATCAGCTTCGGGACTGTTAGGTGGGGTGAGTGTGTGTGTTTTTGGTGGAGGGGGCGAGTGGGGGGGGGTCTCCAGATGAAATGTGGTCATATTTAGTTAATAAAATAACCTGATGTGCCATGGTAGGGTTATGGACAAGCAGGTGAAATGTGGAGGTATCTGAGAGCTGACACTCAGCCTCTGAAATGTAGACGTGAGTCCACCAGACTACAGCAGCACCACCCTTATCGGCACAGGCTGAATAACATATTCAGGGTTGGATCGAAGCATACAGCGTACAGTCTGTTCAGAGGGTGATAGGTTCGGTAGGGTGAGGGGGATACAGAGAATTTAAGACAACCAAACTCACATGGAGCATTCTCAATGAACAGATTGAGTACAAGTAAACGCCAGAGGAATGAGTCCAGGTGGAGGGAAAGTGTTGGAGCTGGGCAAATGGTATATGGGATGGGAAGTGTACTCTTGCACAAAGGAATGGACACTGAGAGAAAACGGTGGAAGAGGAGTTCAACATTATGTCGTGCCTGAAATTCATTAAAGTGGGGGCACAGAGGGATAAAACTGAGACTTTTGCCGAGTACAGATCATTCAGCATTAGACCGTGGAAGGTTAGGAGGGATGGTGAATACACTACAGGAGGTGGGCTTGGCGGAGAGGATGGATTCAGATTGCAGAACATGGGTGGGGTGGCATCTTCCAAAGGCTTATAGGCATCTCTAAGTTATTCCATCTTGTGTGCCTCGTATATCTGGTGAGCATGGCGAAAGAGCTGGAGAATGAAGTAGAATTGGGGAATGGTGCAGCCTTGAGCCAATGTGATGTGATGCTGTTAGACAGAGAAAATGCTGATCTCAGTGGCAACGGCACCGTACGACCAGTCGTCAGAACGTAAGTGATTGAAAATAATCTGAATCATTTTCTTATTGTAAACTTCTGATTTCATTGGGGTGACACTCAACCAGCAAGGTCTTACTTTTCTGAGACTTTAGACCAAACTGTGAAAACAAAATGTATCTTGATGTTATTAATAAGACAAATCCATCCATGGTTTTGCAAGGCACTAGCAAGGGCAGAGTTTATTTGTCATTCCCAATTGCTCTAGGGAAGGTGTCATTATTCATTGAGGAAATTACCAGCACAGAATTTCCTCCGATTCCCGTTGACCGCAGTTTCCTGAGGGTCAATGATGCTACATGAGTCAAATACTACTTTGATGGCACCTCAACTGACATTGGAAAATCAGTTAAAATACTAAAGAGGAAAGGGGTAGAACACGGCATATTTGAATAATGTAGTCACTGTCCTTGCAATGTTTAAGGACAAACAGATGCATGGACTTCTGATTCTGAGGAGAGGTGTTTCCTATTTGGGATGAGGCTGTTTGGTGAAGCGCTGTGACAGAGTGACAGAAAAAAATTTCCACTCTTTATGAGGAAAAAAAACACCCTATTCACGGTACATTACACAGTGACGGACATACACTATTGTCTGTTCCTATTGGGCATTGAACATCTCAATCTCATCATTCACTGATGACCAATAGCAGCACAGAAGCCAGCAGCTCTCATCACCCCAGTGGAAAGCTAAAAGGGTAAGGGATGACCAGTGGAAGTGAGAGTAACTAGGGAACTGGTGTAACTTACAGTGGGAATGGCAGAAGAAAGATGTGAAGAGATATTCTCAGTGGAAGAGAATGTGGCAACAGAAGGGGTAGTGCAAGGGAAGTAGGAGTGTAAAGAAAGAGTGGGAAGGGGAGGAAGAATGGCTAATGAAATTTGAGTGACTGGGAAAAGTTTGTTTTTGGAAAAGTGAGGTTGGGTGAAAACCACCAATGTTCAGGAAAATTGGGATCTGATTCCATTGAAAATTAAGATTTGATGTACTTCTTTTTCTATCACTTGATTGTTTAACAGATGGTTCATTCACTCTGTAGTTTTGTATCTCCATCAAATGTAGGTGACGTGTTTTTCTCCCCCCCTGGTGTTGTGTTTCAACATTTTTGAATTTTTTTAACAGTATGTATTTGCTTCCAATTCAAGGTAAACATGAGAATATGATTTGATCTCCTGCAGTTTGTCCATAACATAGAATTTAATTGAATATTTATCCTCATCACATTAGCTGATTCAAGCAATGAGTCTGTGTCCATCCTGCAGATGAAAAATTTCTTCAGTTTTCACTATTGTTACAAAGGACAGTGCCACACAAAAGGAGAAATGTTCCAGTGCAAAGTGCCAAACCATAGTTCATCCTAAATTAGTCACAAGCTTTATGAATAAGACATGCTGAGGTACAGAGTGTAAAAGGTGAATTTAACTTTGTGTCGAAAATGGTATTTGCAGCTCCGTTATAATAGGTGTTAACTACATCACTCTGTAAATTCCCCAAAATAAGAACAACAAGAGACTAGAATTCTTAACTAATACTTTGTAAATAACATGTGGAGAACAGGAAGGAAATCGAGGTTTGTTTGTGATATTCATAAATGATGTTGGTGAGAATGTGGAAGATGGATGGAAGTGGAATGATAACTAATGTTGGGGATGACACAAAGATTAGCTGGGTGCTTCACAGTGAGGAGGACAGGGTTAGGCTAAGGCCGATATAAACAGGTGATTTCTATATCCAGATTAATGGCCGATGAAGTTTAACACTGATAAATGTGAGATGATGCACATCTGAATTAACAAGACAAGTGAGAACTCAAACTTTGAAGAGTGTTGGCTAAACTTGCTCCTTTTTTCTTTGCAGCAGGGATGGTTGAGGAGGGAACCTTGTACAGGTGTACAAGAGAATAAAGGGTATGGAGAGCATGAACAGACAGCAGCTGTTTCCCTTACTCTAACGGTCAAAAACCAAAGGAAACATACTTAAACTGAAAGGCAGGGGATTGAGAGGGGATTTCCGGAGTCTGTATTGAACCGAGAGGGTAGCACAGACATAGAATATAAAGTTCCTATGTGTGGAAACAGGCCGTTCGGCCCAAAAAGTCCACACTGACCCTCCAAAGAGTAACCCACCCAAACACATTCCTCCTATATTTACCCCTGACTAATGTACCTAACCTACATGTCTCTGAACACTTTGGGCAATTTAGCATGGCCAATTCACTTATCCTGCACATCTTTGGATTGTGGGAGGAAATCGGAGTACCTACAGGAAACCCACGCTGATATGGGGGAATGTGTAAAATCCATACAGGCAGTCACCCAAAGCTGGAATCAAACCTGGGTCCCCAGCGCTCTAAGGCAGGTGTGCTAACCACTGAGCCACATTTCAGCCCCTAATAACATTTGTCTGGAATGCATTTCCTGGGTGGGTGATTGATCAGGTAATCTCACAAACTTTAAAAAAAGCCTTTGGATATGCACTTGGTGGTGCAGGCTCTCACTTTCATTCAATGATTCTATGTGGTGTCAGCCACGAACACTCAGATATATTCCGAAGCAATAGCTAATGGCAGTTCCTAGTTTGTTCCATTGACTGTACTCAGTAAGTGAGCCTCCAGTGAAGTGCTGGTGTTATCTCCCACTTTCTATTTAAATGTTTCGGTTTCCTTGAGTTGGTAATGTACTTTCCGGTGTCGATGATGTGATTTCCTGTCCTTTTTCTCAGAGGATGGTAGATAGAGTCAAAATTGATGTGTTTGTTGATGGAGTTCCGGTTGGAATGCCATGATTCCAGGAATTCTGGTGCTTGTCTCTGTTTGGCCTGTCATAGGATGGACATGCAGACCTAGTCAAAGTGGCGTACTTCCTCATCAGTACGTAAGACATTCATATTGGGATCATGTCTTTTGTAGCTAGTTGATGTTCTTATATTCTGGAGACTAGTTTTCTGCTTGTTTTTCCGTTGTAGTGTTTGTTAAAGTTCTTGCAAGGCTTATTGTTCCTGGAGCAGAACCGACAAAGATGTGAATTTATTGCGGTGCTCGAAAGTATGAAAAAAGGTTTAGAGTAGAAAAAGAATACTCTATTAGTGGGCATTATAGCATCAAGGAATTCTAATTTCAAGGTTGTCAGTAAAAGAGCTAGAAGTGAAATAAGGAAAAACGTCTTTATTTGGAGAGTTGTTACGAATTAGAATTGACCAGCTGGAAAAGTTGTGGATGAAGATTCAAAAGAGAACTGGATATATATTTGGAAATTATGAATTTAACGGGCAACAGAGGGAGGGCTGGCAAATGGAAGGTGCTTGGGAGTTATTTTTGAACTGATGCATACATAATGACCAATGGCTTCCTCCTGTACTTTAAAGTTTTGTACTCTATCATGTGTCAGCTGTGAATAAAAGTCAGTATCCAATTATTTCACTGTGTAAATGCTCGCAAATATCTGATTATTTGGTGCAGCATAAGCATTTAAAATGCAAGTATTGCAAGGTCAACTTCATTATGAAGTCTAATTATTACTCAGAAAACGAATATTTTACATGTTGTATTCCCATTACTAAAACAAATTTCTCATTGCTTTGTCACAAAACACTTTGGAAAGCTTTGACTTTTCACTGACACAATATTATGTTCGTTGCTTTTTTTTTCACTCTCCACGTTTCATATTAACATCATTCATTCTAAAAATTAGAAGTTTTCAAATTATTATTCACGAAAATGTGATAAAACAAATGATTTATTTAGGTTAATGTTCACAGTTCATGTTGAATTATTACCCTTTTTAAATTGCTGGCAAATTGCTGAAGATCGTACATTTCAGTGAGAAATTAAACTGATTGTTTACATATAAATGTATAAGAACGCTAATTCTATTTGTATGTTCAATCGTTTGCTCACTCTGAACATGTAATCATTCAGAAGCCAACCACTTTAAAAATATTGGAGTGGCAAAACATTGCTTTGAATCCTGACATTGAATGTCTAATTCTGATCACCACAACAGTTATGTTCTTTCTTCGATAAAATAAAATGTACATACTTTATTTCTGTGTTAGAAAATCTTGACAGGAGTTTATATTTTAGTTCCATAAATATAGAATCAACAGAATTGATTAAAGTGATTATAGTTCAGTTGAATGATTATCATTCACATCTTATTTTTGCCCAATTCATGAAATATAGCAAACATCCGACTATTGTTCGGCTCAGTAAACTCACCACCTTGCAATGAGCTCTGCTGAAAATTGTTTCCAATAGATCTGAAATCATTTACACTGTTATTGGACCTCATAGCTGCCTGAGATACACAGAGACTCAGTTGCCTTTTCCAAAATTTGTACATTGAGTTTCTAACCTTGGGGCAGTCAGTCAAACTTTACTTCAAAACAAATAATTTGGAATCCACCTTGGGCAGGGGGAGAACCCGCCAACAGACTATCATTGGTCTCAGTGTAGGTACAAACGTTGTCCAGGTTAAATGCTAATGGCTGACCAGCAATCAAGTTTTAAAATTCATCTTCAGTCAGAGCCTGGACCAGAGAGCAGACGTGTTGACATGGAGAGCCAGAATCACACCATACGAATTACCTATGGTGATGAAATCTGACCTGCCTCCAAGATTCCATACACCTGCACCCCAGGAGAAGACGTTAACAAGTTGACATTCTATTGCAAGTGCCTTGTGCCTCACAAAGAAACCTCTAAATCCAATCCAATAAATGTCACCTTCGCATTCTCCAGTATCAAAATAAAATTGTACATCTCTGTGAATGGTCAGAGATTACTACATGGATCACACAGTAGAATGTATGTGAAGTAGCCAGCAGCAAACGGCAATCCAAAATTACATTAGATTGCTTACAGTGTGGAAACAGGCCCTTCTGCCCAACAAGTCCACACCGACCCGCCGAAGTACAACCCACCCATACCCCTACATTTACCCCTTGCTTAACACTATGGGCAATTTAGCATGGCCAATTCACCTGACCCGCACATCTTTGGACTGTGGGAGGAAACCGGAGCACCCGGAGGAAACCCACGCAAACATGGGGAGAACGTGCAAACTCCACACAGTCAGTCGCCTGAAGCGGGAATTGAACCCGGGTCTCTGACGCTGTGAGGCAGCATTGCTAACCACTCTTGCCACCGTGCCGCCCAAAATCACATTAATAACTGAACTTGGCGGATTCTGTCTGTTCTAAGTAACCACACATATTATACTGGCTTTCAGGTGATTGTAACAATGCACACCAAACTGGAGGTTTTGGCCTTACACCCTTCTAAAGCTTCCTGATCTCACACACATCACTGCCTCACACATTCAACAATTGATGACAATCCACAAGCTGGGTGAAACCGGAAACAAGAACAGTGCAGCACTGTACAGGCCCTTCGGTCTTTGATGTTCTGTCGACCTTTGATCCTACTCTAAGATCAAACTAACCTACATAACTTTCATTATACTATCATTCATGTGCCTATCCAATTATACATCACTAATATAGTTGACATTACTACAACTACTGGCTGTTCATTGCACACACCCACCACTGTCTGTGTAAAGAACCTACGTCTGACATCTCCCCTAAACCTTCCTCCGATTACCTGAAAATCATACCCCGTCGAGAGTCATTCCACCCTGGGAGAAAGTAAATGGCTATCCACTCTATCTATGTGTCTCATCATCTTGAACACCTCTGTCAAGTCACTTTCCATTCTTCTTCGTTCCAATGAGGAAAACACCCTAGCTCCCTCAAATTTTCTTTGTACGACATGCCCTCCAGTCCAGGCAGCATCTTGATAAATCTCCTCAGCACCCTCACCAAAGCTTCCACATCTTTCCTATAACGAGGCAACCAGAACTGATCACAATATTCTAAGTTGGTCTCACCAGGGCTCCATAGAGTAGCAGCATAACCTCGCAGCTGTTAAACTCAATCCCTCAGCTAATGAACACATCAAGCACATCCTTAACAACCTTATTAACCTGTGTAGCAACTTTGTGGGAGCTGTGCCATGAACCATATGATCCCCCTGTTCCTCCACAATGGAAGAATCCTGCCTTTTAACCCTGTATTCTGCATTCAAATTCGATCTTCCAAAATTAATCGTATCCCACTTTCCATATTGAACACCATCCGCCACTTCCCAGCTGGTTACTGCATCCTGTCAATGTTCCTGTTGCAAACTACAACAGACCTCCACACTATCCACAGTTCCACCAACCTGTGTTACATCATCAAACTTACAAACCTACCCTTCTACTTCGTCTTCCAAGTCATTTATCAAAATCACAAACAGCAGAGGTCCCAGAACCGATCCTTACGGAACACCACTGCTCACCTAGTTCCACACTGAATACTTCCCATTTACCACAACCCTCTGTATTCTATGGGTTAGCCAATTCTGTATCCAGACAGGTAGGTCTCCATGTATACCATGCCTCCTTACATTCTGAATGAAACTACCACGGGGAAGTTTATCAAACACCTTGTTAAAATCCATGCACTCCACATTCACTGCTCTACCTTCTTCAGTGTGTTTAATCCCATCCTCAAATAATCCAATAAGAGTTGTGAGGTATGACCTGCCCCTCATAAATCCATGCTGACTATTTCTAATCAAACCCTGTTTTTCCAGAATCCTCTCCAATATTTTGCCCAATATTGACTGGTCTGTCATTGTCAGGAAAATCCCTGTTTCTTTTCCTGAACAAGGAATTACATTTGCCACCCTTCAATCAACCGACGCTACTCCAATGGAGAGTGAAGGCGCAAAAGCACAGAAATCTCTTCCCTCTCTTCCTGTACTAACCTAGAGTCTTTCCTGTCTGGCCGAGGGATTTATCTATCCTTATGTTTGTACTTCAAACAGTCTGTATTTCACCTCAACTTTTTACTCCCTATCCAACCAAATGATTGACTGCTTTCCATTTCAGGGCTCTGTACAGTGCTGCCTTCCAGAGCAAGTGTGGTTCCCAATATCCTGTGTATTATGGAATGGAAAACATGGGAAGCTTTGACTCTGCTGCTCCTCAGATGCAGCCTGACTGCTGTGCTTTTTCAGCGCCACAATTTTCGACTCTGATCACCAGTCCTCACTTCCTCCATCACTGAGGGCTGTCCCCTCTGCACACTGAGCATGGAACTAATCAGCAGAAACTCGTGGTATCTGGAGCTGACTGTTCAGTTCTGAAAAGTTGCATTTGATGAACACATTTACTAAACATGAATTTCAAATTCAACAAATATTCATTCAGTCCCAGAGTTACAGTTTTGTTTCATGAATTGGACAGGTTGATAACAAACAGTGAATGACTGAAGAACTCCGAGGTACAGAGTATTCCAGGTGATATATTCCAGGTTGGATGTGCTTTACCTTGATGCTGGTAATATTACCAGACAGACAGATATGATAAGGAAACGAGGTGACATGTGAAAGAGTGACATTTTTGCTATTACAGAAATGTGTTTGAGGGAGGTCGGGGCTAACAACTCAATATTCTGTGGTACCAGAACAAGAGTCAGGACAGAAGAGAGTGTAAAAGAGGAGGTGGTGTTGCCTTATTAATTATGGAGTTAGTTACTGGCGTAAGAAGGGACGATATCTTGAAAGGATCTTCTAAAGAGGCTTGGTGGTTAGAGATCAGGATCAAAACCATGACAGAAACACTGCTAGGGATATATTATAGACCCCCAGATAAAGGAAAGTACGGGTGCAGGTATATAATCAAGTTATTGAGGTGTGTAAAACAATAATAGGATAGTTATATTCAAGCATTTCAATTCCAAACATTCATTCGGTCAGTGATAAATTTTTAGGAGGGGCAGGCGTTTTGAAATTTATTCCAGAGAGCTTCTTATATCAACAGAGAGCAGATACAACAATAGGCAGAGCAGTGCTGGGCCTCATTGTGGGGAACGAAGCCAGTCAGCTGTTCCAGGCAGAAGTGGGAGAGCATTATAGGACCAATGACCGTGATATCACACATTTTGACTTTGCGAAGGAAAAGACCCCAAAAATGTTAGAAAAATAAAAGCTTTTTGCATTGGGGAGACAGATTTTATGGAAAACAATGACGTGATCTGACCAAAGTGCAGTTGCTTCTGGGTGAAACTGTAGCAGAACAAGTTGGGCCGGGGTTGGGGGCATCATTTGTTTAAAATGGAATTGATGACAATGTCGGCCCAGCATGTTGCACCGCAGATAAAATTTAGGAACACAAATCCAGTGAACCTCAGATGTCGACACAAATTCCGAACAGGATAAAAAGGGAAAGAGAAGCTTAAAGCAGGTACCAAGTGAACAGGTCAATGAAGGTCCTAAAAGAATATAGCAAGTGGAGAGCTAAACTTAAAAAAATCAGTGGAAGAGCAGAAGTAAGGGTGATAAGACTTTAACGGGTAAGATTAGCAAGAATCCACAGTCATTTTTTTAGTTTATTAAGGGAAAGAGAATAACGTGGGAAAGAATGGGAGTATTAGATACTAAGAGTACAGCCTGTTCACAGAGCCAGAGAATATGTTAAACACATCCGAGGAATCGGTCTTCAGTTTGAAGAAGCAGTTCCTGGATTCAGGGAGAGTGACCGTTTGACCTTTGAGCAAATTGACACAGGAGCTGAGGAAGAATTGGACTTTTATGCAAGATGGAGTGGGTAAATCGCCAGATTAAAGACCACCAAGTCTCACATCAGTGAGAGGGAAACAATTGTAGAAAATTCGGAGGACTGTTGAGACTGGATCATTAAATATCTTCAAGGCTAGACAGACAGATTTTTATACAAGCGTTACAGGGAAATCACAGGAAAATGGAATGGGGGATTAACAAAATAAACATAACCTAATCAAAGGAAAGCAGACTCAGTGAGCGCATAGACATATTGTTGCCCCTACATCTAATGGTGTTCTTTTCCAATAACCTTGTATTCACAAGAACATCAACCTCTCTAACTATAGAGTGAGACACAGTTTGGAATGCAATCGAGGGATTCAAGGAATTCATAAATGCAATACAAATGGACAGAAAGTACGAGAGGACTGCAATAACACGGATTGCCTGTTAGGGTAAGGATTTGCATCGAACACAATCACCACTACCAGAAGAAAGACCTCAGCAAGACACCCTATAAGGCCAAGAGCAGACCTGCACTGGGGAGCAGGTAGTCTGTGGCCAGGTGTCAAGGAGTGCTGAAGGCCTAAACACTACATCACTGACGTGTCTCCTTCCTTTCCTGACCAAGATTAAATGTGGAGGGGTAGAGAGACATGCCGTTGTTGCAGAGTAAGCAGGAAGGCTTTGACAGGAGAGGTTTCGGACAACTCAGCTCAGCGAAATGTACAGGGAAACTCAAATGAAGTCCTTTTAACTTAATTGTTACAGCAGTCGAGATGGCAGTTAGGGCAGTTGCATGCTCCATCTTGTGAGATGTGGTAGCTCCGGGAGAATTCAACCGTCCCTGATGGCTACACGTGTGGGCACTGCACCCAGCTTCAGCTCCTGGGAGACCGTGTTAGGGAACGACGCTGGGCAGCAAGGTGGATCATGGGTTAGCACAGCTACCTCAGGGTTCAAATCCTGCCTCGGGCAACAGTCTGTGTGGAGTTTGCACATTCTCCCCGTGTCTGCATTGGTTTCCTCTGGGTGCTGCGGTTTCCTCCCACAGTTCAAAGATGTGCAGGTTAGGTGAATTGGTCATGCTTAATTACCCGTAGTGTTGCGTGTAGGGGAGTGGGTCTGGGTAGGTTGCTCTTCGGTGGGTCGGTGCGAACTTGTTGGACTGAAGGGCCTGTTTACACACTGTAGGTAATCTAAGCTAGGATGAATTGAGGGTCATCCGAGATAGTGACAAATTCATAGACACGCCTCTAGTTATGTTTCTTTAATGACTGTAATATTCCAGTCCAACGTTCATCGTTCTGAGTTCATTAGCCTTACCTGTCAGTCCTGTTGTATTTAAATGAACACAATTTTATCCAACAGGCGTTCCTTGCTTCCTGTCGTGTTCCAGGCAGAGAGTAAATGGGTGACCACCATGAATGGCAAAGGGGGTAGGCAGGGAGTGCAGGAATCGCCTGTGGCTATTACCCTCGAAAACAAGTAGACCATTTTGGATTGTTGGGGATGATGTCCATTCAGGGGAAAGCAACAGTTGCCAGGTTGGTGGTACGACCACAGGCTTTTGGGCATAGCAGAAAGGGTAAAGGTAAACAGGGCGTTAAAGATAAGAGGGTCGATTATTAATGGGACAGATCAGAGATTCTGTGGTCACAAACAGGAATCCAAGATGGTGCGTTACCTCCCAGCTGCTAGGGTCCAGGATGTCTCCAAGTGGCTGCAGAACATTCTCAAGGGGGAGGGTGAGCAGAAGAAATCATTATGCAAGTTGGCACAAATGATATCTGTAGAAATAGGGATGAGGTCCTGCAGTGTAATTACAGAGAGCTAGGAGAATCATTCTTTAAAAATACCTTGACAGTGATAATCTCCTGAGAGGGAGATTAACGTCAGAGACTTGCACTGAAGGGAATACCAATATCTTGGTGGCCAGTTTTGCTAGGGTTACAAGGTAGGGTTTAAACTAGATTGGCAAGTGGTTATATCCTCAAGAGCAGGGAGGCAAGTGGAAGGAGATACAGTAATCAGAAATAGTAAGGTTTGGCTGAAAAACGACAGAGAGAAAGTAATGTATTTTGGATTAAATTGCATCTGTTTCAATGCACGAGGGCCGACAGGTAAGGCCGATGAACTCAGGGTATGCATATGTAGGTGGGACTAGGATATTATAGCAATGACAGAAATATGTCTAAGTGATGGAAAGGACTGACAGCTTAATGTGCTAGGGAACAGGTGCTTTAGGTGAGACAGAGATGGTGGAAGAAGGGGAGGGGGAGTTGCATTTCTGATTAAGGGGAGTGCCACAGCAGTAATCAGAGATAAAATAACTGATGGATCACCCAATGAGGCTTTGTGGGTGGAGTTAAGAAATAGGAATGGAATGGTGAGGTGTTGGGGTTAATCTAGGCCCCCAAAGAGTCAACAGGAATGAGAGTAACAAATATGCAGGGAGAGAGGGGAGACCTGCAGGAGCAATAGGGTTATCATACTAGGGCATTTTAATTTTTCTAATAGAGACTGGAATGGCCAGAGCATTAAGGGATTTGATGAGGTAGAATCAGTTAAATGCATCAGGAAAGTTTCCTCAAGCAGTATATAGAGTGTCCTACTCGGGAAGGGGCAAAACTCGAACTTTTCTTAGGAAATCGAACTGGACAGGTGACTGAATTAATAGTGGAGGAGCACTTTGGGACCAGTAACCATAGTTCTATTAGTTTTCATATAGTTATGGAGAGGGACAAAACTGGTCCACAGGTTCATGTTCGAACTTCGGGCGTGGCTCAGGTACAGGCAGCTGGGATAAAGGGAATCCCTGGTGATATATAAGAGATACAGGAGTTCACTGAAGAAAGAAATCAGTCGGGTGAAAAGGGGGCAAGAAAAAGCCTTGGCTGAGAAGATTAGGATGAATCCAAAAAGGTACTTAAATATACTTAGAAAGGTGCCCACCGAAGACCAATGTGGACAAGTATGTGTGGAACTATAAGAGATGGGTGAAATCCTCAACGAATATTTCTACTCTATGTTTACCGTGGAGAAAGACATGATGGCTTCAGAACTTGAGGAAGTTAGTCATGATATCTTAGGGACAATCCATGTCATAGTAGAGGAGATTTGGACATACTAGAACGTTTGAAAGTGGATAAATCTCATGGTCCTTACCCGATATATCCAAGAACACCACAAGTGGCTCCAGAAGAATTTTCGGCGACCCTGGACTACAGTGTTGATCATCACTGACCACAGTGGATGTCCCGGAAGACTGGAGGGTAGCAAACGCCATGCCCTTAATCAAGGAGAACTGCACAAAAAAAGCTTTGGAACTACAGACCAGTAGGTTTAACATCCGTGGTAGGTAAGTTACTTGAGAAGGTTCTGAGGGATAAGTACATGTATTTAGAAAGACAGGCTTTGATTAGGAATAGTAAGTGTGGCTTTGTGCGAGGAAGTTTGTGCTTGACAATTTTCTTAATGTAATTTGATGAAGTGACCAGGAAGATTGACTTGGGTAGGGCAGTAGACGTCGAAACATGTAATGTTGGAAAAGCACAGCAGGTCAGGCAGCATTCGAGGGGCAGGGGAATCTATGTTTCGGACATAAGCCCTTCATCAGGAACGTCCAAAACATCGATTCTCCTGTTCCTCTGATGCTGCCTGACCTGCCGTGTTTTCCAGTGCCACACTTTTCGACACTAATCTCCAGCATCTGCAGAGCTCACTTTCTCCAAGATTAAGTCAATATGGATTTCAGTTACAGCAGAACAGAATGAGATCTTTCAACCCCTGGAGCTTGATGTACAATTACAGGAGAAGGCCAATAAACCCCTCGGGCCTATAAAACTGTAACCAGATCATGCAGCACCAGTATCCAATTACACAGCAACAGGATCAGTCTATTCAGCTACTTGAAGTCGGTAACACAGGAAATTGAAGAGACCACAAAGTGACTCGACTATGGGATATACTGGAATAAAACCAGGCTACATAGCCCATCAGACCTGCCCTTCCATTCAGTAAGTCAGGGCTGATCTGCACTCGGCCGCAATTTCTCTTTTATGCCCAATTCTTTGTGGCCCTCAACTCTCTGACGGGTCAAAATCCATTGACACCCACTTGCACCCCCCAAACATTTCAGTGATTTGGCCTCCCCAACTGTCTGGTCCCAACCTTCACTACTCCCTGAGAGAAGGAAACACTCCCCACACATATACCTTGGCGTATTGAAATGGATAGAAGATATGAACACAGCGTAAAGTGACTGGCCCTGATATCATGGCAGTATGTGATTGAGTGAGATGTCAAGGAGACTGAACAAAATTGAACTTGATGGGAATCAGTTGTAAACTCCCCATGGGTTGAATCGTTCAGAACACAATGGGGCTGGTGGACTTCAATCCTCCCAGTCCCTGGATATCTCTGTGGGCAATCCTCAGGGTAGCTTCTTCGGCACAAACATTTCCAGCTGCTTCATCAATATCTTTCCCTCTGTCATACGATCAGAGTTGGGGATGTTCTGTGAAGATTATACAATGTTCAGAACAAAGAGTCACCTCCTAAGGTACTCAGGTATCAAATCTGGACAACATTCAAGCTAATGTAAAGGTAACATTGATCAAAAGCACTGCTGGGCACTGAACATTTCCACGGTTAAAAGAAAGAGGAAGTCCTTCAGCAACTCTAGCTGGTTTCACAGTAATATAAGAAAGCCATTCCACCCATCTGATCTGTTGGATAACAAGAGGCGCAATGCGTTCACTCACTCCTGCCTATTACACAAGAAGACAATTTTAAAAAAAACAGTAGATGTTGTAATCCAAAATACACACGCAGGAAACTGGAAGAACAAAATAAGCAAACCAGCATCAAGACGTTGAGAAGTGAACGCTTTGGATATAACCATTCGTCAGGACTGTGGATGGGAGTAAGGGAGTCTATAGATAAAGTGGCGGGTGAGGGAGGAGGAGGCAGAGTGGCGAGGTGGGGGATAAGTGAACACAGATCAAGGGTATCAGCGGGTTGGTGATGGGATGGCTGAGTCCAGTTGGTAGGTAGCTGGACAAAAGCTTGCTCAGAGGAATGGAAGGGAGGGGAGGGTCTGGGAAGGGAGTCAAGGGATTGGAAGGGAGGTTATTTGCAATTGGAGAATTCAATGTTGAGTCCCCGGGGTGTAGGCTACACAGGAGACAGATGAGATCTTGTTCTTCCAAATCATGGTTTGGTTCGTTGTGGCAATGGAGGACGCCAAGGATGGCCATATTGGAAAGGGACTGAGAAAGAGAATTGAAATAGGAGTAATTTAGCTAGGATGACTACTACATTTTAAAACAGACAAAAACTTTATTCATAAAATTACACAATGAAACACAAAGAACAGAATAAAGAATCACGACAGAATTCAATCTATTCAACTAGACTTAATTATGCTGTTCCGAGCATACACAACTGTCCCAATAATCAAACTCCCAATACAAACTAGTACAAACGGAACATATACTTCCAGGTTGAAATTGAAGGTCAGAAAAGAGAGAGAGTTTCCACACAGCTCCCAGATGAACTTCCCAGTTCAAAACTCAACTGAAAACTGCTCAGCTCAATTCAGCTCAGCTAGTTCAGCTAAAAGAGCTCACCGCTCCCCGTCCATATTACTGGTCACTTATAAAGCATGACCACTTTGGCTTGAAGTCTCATCTGTTTCCATATAAACAAAAGGCCTCTAAAAATCCTTTTCATTTCTGTACCAAACCAGACTGATAGGAACTTGGCCCCTACGAAAGAAACCAAGGATAGAGTCTCCTTGAGCCAAGGAACAGCTTTTTGACAAATAAGGGACTTGCTTTGTGACATGTCTCCCCCCACTAAAGAAAAGAACCATCAATGCTAAAAGATGGCTGCATTTTTAACCCTTCAAACCCAGTTAGTAGTCTCAAAACAGACAGATACATTATGCTAACTGTAAACATTCAAACATGCACAAACCCTTTCAAATTCAGGCCGTGGTACACCCACCACCGAACACCTCCGTATTTCATTCAAGTCTCAATAACTCATCAGCTTTCATGCTTTCGCGACCTTCCACATGCACAATTGTCAGATTGAATGGCCGCAACAAGAAGCTCCATCTAAACAATCTGGCATTTTTGTCCTTAGTTTTTCCCAGAAATGTGTTGTGAGCAGTGCATACGATTGTCTCAGATGCATTGCTGGTAATATAAACTCACTTAGGGTGTAATGCCAACACTAACTTTAAAGTCTTTTTCTCTACCGTTGAACATTTCTGTTGATGAACGTTCGACTTCCCAGAATAATACCCAATGGGTCTTTCTATTCCCCCATCATCCTCCTGTAGGAACACCGGGCCAATACCCACACCACTGGCAACAATAGCCACCTTGAAAGGCTTTGCCTAATCTAGTGTAGCTCATTCTGGGAGCAGTGTTAACACAGTCTTTAGGCTGTAAAATGTCTTTTGACAGTCCTCTGTCCACTGAGAGTTCTTGCCCTTGACAATTTGGTGAGTGGAGCCGCCGCACTGCTTAAAGTTTGGCACAAACTTTCGGTAAAATCCAGTCAATCCCATGAACCGTAGCACTGCATATTTCTTTTTGTCGACGGTGTGAAACATTCCCCTACTACTTTCGTTTTCGTATCTCATGGGGCCATTTGTCCATGTCCAATAACGTGACTTGGGCTTTCTCAAATTCACTTTTGGCTAAGCTTACCACCAAACCTGCCTTCTAAAGTTGATCGCACAAGTCCGATAAATGCTGTAAATGTTCCTTCCATGAGTGACTAAAAACCACCTGGTCATCAACGTAGACCACACAGTTGGGTAATCAGGCAATGACCTTATTATCAGTCTCTAAAATGTGGCTGGATCGTTTTTCATACAAAATGCCACAATTTGAACTGTCCATTTGGCATTATTAAAGCCGAAATTACCTTTGCTTTTTCTGACAGAGTTCTGTACCAGTAGCCTCTGAGCAAATCCAACTTAGAAATTAAGTAGCTTCTCCCACTTTTTCGACACAGTTCTCCAAACATGGAATTGGATCTGCATCAGTCTTTGTAACGGCATTGACTTTGTGATAGTTCACACATGACCGTTGGGTACCATCTGGCTTTGGTACCATGAGTATATGTGAGGTCCAGTCACTGTAACTCACTTCGATTATGACATATTGGAGTGTGCGCTCTATCTCCTTCTGAATCTGTGCCAATTTTGGAGAGTCATGGCCATAAGGATGTTGCTTAATCAGAACAGCATCTCTTGTGTCTACATCATGCACAGTTATGTTCGTACTTCCCAGTTTATTGCCGCATATCTCTTCACAAGATAGTAAAAACTCTTTCAGGTTACTTTTCTTTTCTTGTGTAAGGTAACTCAATAATTTATCCCAATTTTTGACAACTTCCTCATTCTCCAATTTGATTTGAGGAATGTCCAATTCAGAATCCTCTGAACTTGGGTCTTCCTTCTGTGCTGTAATCATTAACACCTTCTCCTCTTGCTTTCCTTCCCGATCAAAATACCTTTTGAGCGTATTCACATGACACACTCTGTGAGATCTCATCCTGTCTGGAGTCCGTATCAAATAGTTCACCTCATTCAATTTCTTCCCAATTTGATAAGATACGCCAAAACTTGCTTTTCAAGGTTCAACTGTTACTGGAAGTAACACCAATACTTTACTCGCAATTGTAAAATTGCCAGTTTACGATTTCTGATCCATTTCCTTTTTCATTGTTTGCTACAATACTTTTAAATGCTGTCTACCCAAGTCTCCAGCTCTATTTAATCGTTCCCTAAAATTTGACACATCATCCAAATGGATGGTCTCTGAATTCTGACTTATTAATTTCTCCTTAACCAATGTTAATGGTCCTTTTACTTTATGCCCACAAATTAATTTAAATAGACTGAATTTGGTCGATTCATTCTGTGCATCTGTGATCACAAATAGTTGAAAAGGAATTTCCTTATCGCAATCATCTGGATAATCCTGACCATAAAACCTCAACATGGTCTTCAGTGTTTGATGCCATCTCTCTCATGCTCCCTGTGATTCCAAATAGTATGCAGTAAATTTGAATTGCTTTATTCCCAAGTTATCCATCATCACCTTGAATAGTTTGGATGTGAGGTTTGATCTGTCTGGATCTCTATTGGTAGTCCGTACCAAGTTAAGAAATAAGCATTTTTCTACAACTCTTCGCTGTGATGCTGCATAATGGGTCTGCCCCTGGAAATCTAGTCGACACATTCATTATTGTTAGTAAATACTTATTTCCACTTTTTGTTTGAGGTAGGGGCCTACACAATCTATCAAGACTCTTGCAAAAGGTTCCTCAAATGTTGGAATAGGTATTAAAGTTGCAGTTTTATTACTGTCTGTGTGACATGTTTCAGACATCTGGCAAAATTCAACTACATCTTTGTGTAGTCCAGGCCAGTGAAAGCATCTTTGTATTCCAGCCTGTAATATCCTAACCCCGAAATGATCTCCAAGTGGTAGCTCATGTGCCACTCGCAGCGCCTCCTTTTTATACCCAACAGGAAAAACAATTTGAAGAATTTCTGTCCACGCCTGATCTGCCACAATGTTCGCTGATCTCCATATCCACATTAAGACATCATTTAAGTAATAACACACAGGAATGCATTCATTCTCTTTCTTGCTAAATGTTTTTTGATATAACTTTTGTAACTCCTCATCTTTCTGCTTAATTCAACCACCTTAGCAGAGCTAAAGTACTTTGATGTTTTCATACTTGCTCCTTCTGTTCCACTTATCTGGTCAAAAAGAAACTTTCGGATAACTCTATGTCAGCTTCCTTATCTGTGCCTTTATCCTGCTTCAACCAGTGCATTTGTGATCTTCTGATGACGTAATCAGGGAAAATTCCTGGATAAACATTCTCCAGGTCTTCAGTTGCCTGCATCTTCACTGACTTTTCAACCAGAGCAGCTAGCACGCCTACCAGTGAATCAGCTATATTATTTGCAAGGACAATTTTTATTCCTGGAGCTGAGAGTTAGGGGTCCAATACTCCTACCACACATTCTCCGCTCTTCTCTGGACTCCATCGCCTCACTTTACATAATTGAGCACTTTTTGCCTCACTACGAATTCCTGTTCCCAGCACATTTTCTGGCAATAGTCTCTCAAGAGTTCATAAAGCCTCACCCCTCAGCATTACAGACTGAAAATATCCTGTGTCAATTAATATTGTAACCTCCTTACCAATTACTCCTGGCCTATGTAAATAGACTTTACCCTTCCATGTAGATTTTTTTACGCAGATTTAGCATGTCCACTGATCATCTTGTACACTCTGAGGCAGTTGCCTAACTCCCCTATGTTTTTTGTTACTAATTCAACGAAACTTCCAGGCTTGTCTTGTTATCCTACAGCTGGATTTCTCCCAGCTCACCAACACTGTGAATTTGTGTGGCCATCTTAATTACAATGAAAACACCACATTATTTAAACTTCTTTGTCCCCCTCAAGGTTTTCTTTATTACCGTGGTAAATTATCCTTACATTCTACACTGTGATCTACATTTCCCTTTGCACATGAGGATATCTCTTTGCTCCAATTTCTGTCCCTCAGAGACCAGAACTGGTTCTGGAAAGCAAACCAAGTTTATGGACCAGTTCATAATCATCAGCCATTTCAGCAGCTAACCTTGCTGTTTGCACTGTCTGCTCTTCCACCTGAGTTTGCACTACTTCAGGTAGTGAATTTTTAAATTCCTCCAAATACTAACCTCTCTAAGGACATTAAAGCTTTGCCTGAATTTTAAAGCTCTTATCCAACAATCGAAATTAGTCTGTTTGATCCTTAGAAACTCAGTGTAGGTTTGACTAGGATCCTCATTAGATTCCTGAAAGGTTGCCTATGTTGACTTAATATTATTTTTAATCTCTTCAGACTCCCCAGATTCCTCCTCTGATAGGGATGTGAATACCTCACCAGTCCTACCTACAAGTTTCGTTTGGATCAACAAAACCCACATTGCCTCTGGTCACTGCATTTGTTGAGACAACTTTTCAAATGAGTCGAAAAGGTCATCACTTTCATCTCATCAAGTTGAAGCAATGCTTGAACATACTCAAACAAATTCTCACTAGGCTTCTGACTACCAGGGGTTGCTCATCTGCACTCTCTTCCTTACTAAACCCACCCTCAGTCGTTATCTCCAGTGTTTAACACTGACTTCCCTTTTTAAGTGTCAGTTTTTGCTATGCAAAAGCTCTCTCTTTCTCTCTCCCCTGCTGCCTTCTCTTTTGCCATTCTTTCTTTTTACTCTCTGTTCTGCTGCTCTCTCTTTTCCCCCTTCTTCTGCATTTTATTGAAAGTCAAATGTTTCATTTTGGCTGCCCTTTCCTTACATCTCGCCGCTAACTCAAGATGTTTCATTTGCAACTGAATTCTTCCCATCTCTATAGATTCTGATGGTTTCTCCAGCAAGTTTAATTGACGAGCTACTGCTGTAATTTCCTCTCCTTTCCTCACAGAATCAGTCAGTCCCAATTGCAAGTTGGGCTTATTCACTTTTCGTAAAATATCCAAAGTCACTGCATGCACACCGAGGAAACGTTTGGTGACTGAAATTGCCATTACTATTCGAAGCTTTGTCAACCCAGTCAAATGAATACCCGAACTAAAGACACTAGCACCTCCCACTCGCTGTTGAAAATCCAGCAATGAGCCCCCAGTCTGTTATGGATGAGGCTAGACCACTCAAAACATTCTGAAGCAAGCAGCCCAGAGCATAACTTTGCAGTTTGTTTTGGTAATTATCCAATGAAAATTACCCGGAGTAATTTAGCTAGGGTGACGACTAGATTTTAAATCAGAGAAAAACGCTATTCACAAAATTACACAATGAAACACAATGAACAGAATAATGAACCCCTACCGAATTCAACTGATCCAGCTAGACTTAATTATGCTATTCCAAATACACACAATAGTCCCAATAATCAAACTGACTTGAAATAAGGTCATAATGGAATGCATGTTTCCAGGTTGAAGCTAAATGGCAGAAAAGAGAGAGAGTTTCCACACAGCTCCCAGTTGAAATTCCCAGTTCAAGACTCAACTGAAAACTGCTCAGCTCATCTCAACTCTGCTAGCTCAGTTAAAAGAGCTGACAACTCCCCGTTCATTATACAAGTCACTTCGAAAGCATGACCACTTTGGCCTGTAGTTTCATCTGTTTACATATAAATAAAAGGCCTCTGAAAATTCCTTTCATGTCTGTACCAAACCAGACTGATCATAGCCTGGCCCCATTTTACTGATGCTCTGAAAAACATCAAGGATAGAGTCTACTTGAGCCAATGAACAGCTTTTAGCAAAAAAGAAGGATTGGTTTGTGACAGAGAAGACAGGCTAGTGTTCTGTATGGAGGTCAGAAGCTGGTGGGAATGGCTAATACTGTCAGAGTGTGGCTGATGACAGATTTGTGAACAACATGACGTTCAAAGCAAGGTCACACACCAATTGTACATCCAGACGGTGATAGTTCATTCAGAACCTGGAGTTCTCTCTCTCAACCAACATGGGGGCTCCATAGAGCTCTGTAAATTATCATAGAGTCATAGAATCCTATAGCACGGAGACAGGCCATTAGCACAAACTCGTTCATGCTAATCAAAATGTCCAACCATGTTAACCCCATTTCCCTGCGCTTAGTCCATATCCTTCTGAACCTTTTCTATCTATATATTTGTCCAAATGTGAAGACACCTATCATGGAAAACATGGTATATCTAATGCTATCCGTATTTTGTTTTGGAAATAATGAGTGTTGATTGATAACACTCCAGTGTTAATGCAATCACGTTTTTATTCTTTTTGTAGCGTTACAGAATAAACACTCATTTCCTTCACACTCTCCTCATGGTACCATCACTGCAGGGAATTGTCTGGTAAAACTCCATTACACCGTCTCTCTGTAGCAAGGAGTTCATTGATTATAAATGAAAGAAAATACTGTCTCAAGTACACTCCACAACTGCAGGACGGTGTCTTCACTCTTATACTTTAATCATTTTGTAATGAACGATACTACTTATTACTGTGCTGATTACTTGCTGAGTCATAGAGATGCACAACATGGAAACAGATCCTTCAGACCGACCCGTCCATGCCGGACAGATATCCCAATCCAATCTAGTCCCACCTGCCAGTACCCGACTGCTCTGTAGGGATTCTGTTAGTGCCTCATGATCAAGGACATCCAGCTCCTTTTCACCAAGAGCAGTTCCCATCATCTCGCCTTCTCATAAATACAAAATGAGAAGGATTACACTTTTTGCCAATCATTTATTTGCCTTATGAAGCAAAGTCACACCAACAACAACATCACTATTGCCATTGGAGTTCATTGGCGATACTAAGGAGGCGATTATCCTGCTGTATTATCTCTGAGTATGAATCCAGGGAATCAGGTAATTATCCAAACACCGGATCCGAATCCCACAATGGCAAATGTTGGAAATTGAATTCAATAAAATATCAGCAATTAAGAATCAAATGAAACAATGAAACCATTGTTGATTGTCCTACCTGGCACCCTCATGCCCTTCAGCAAAGGAAATTTACCATCTTCAGCTAGTCGGGCTTACATGTAACTCCAGACCCACAACAATGTGATTAACTCTCAGTTCCAGTTTGAAATGGCCAAGCCAGCCACTCAGTTATATCACTCACTTCAAAGCCTCAAAGAAATGAAACCGCATGGACCTCAGCACTGACTACTTACAGCCCACGGACTGCAGTGGGTCAGGAAGGCAGCTCAACAAAACCTTCTCAAGGACAATGAAGAAAAGGAATTAAATACTGGGCCAGCATCCCATTAATACATAAAAGAAGATGATCACATTCAGGGAAAAGAGAAAAACAGACATAAATAATGTTAAACAAGGACTTTGACATATACCTTACATGGACATTATTATCAGTAATATGGGAACAGGAGAAACATAAGTAAGGTTTAATTTCATTTTTTATTTCCATCCCAGCTGATCATCAACAATCTCTTTGCTTCTTTCTCTCTTTCTCTCTCTTTCTCCATCTATTCAACTCAGTCCTTCTCCCTTTCATAACAGATGTCGGTGTCACCAACATCAATCACGCTATTTCCCAACTGTGTTCAGTTCTGATGTATGATCATTAGAATCGAATTGCCAATTCAATTTTTCTCTCGACCCGAGGGGGCTGCCAAATCTGCTCGGTTTGTCTGGCACTTTCTCGTTCTTTATTGTTTCTGATCTGTTGTACGATTCCTAGCTTTATTTAACCTTTAATTTTGTTATTACTTGGAATGTCTGCATCACTGACAGGGGCAGCATTTTTTGATCTAACCAAATGTCATTTACTGCAAAGTCATTCTTTCAGGCAGT
Source organism: Hemiscyllium ocellatum (assembly GCF_020745735.1). Classification (NCBI taxonomy): domain Eukaryota; kingdom Metazoa; phylum Chordata; class Chondrichthyes; order Orectolobiformes; family Hemiscylliidae; genus Hemiscyllium; species Hemiscyllium ocellatum. Next base: position 2,528,372 of record NC_083438.1, read on the forward strand.
ACAGAACCAAGCACATTGCTGTGGGACTCGCATAAATCTTAAGCCAGACCAGCTAATAACTCAAGTTCTATTTACCAAAGGACCTCAGTGAAATAGATAAACATATGGACAAAATGCTGGAAATGTTATGGTTGTTATTTCCAATTCCTGACTTTTGTATTTACTTTCTGACATCGTCTGTGGTAGGATGTGGAACAGTATATTTCTGTGTAATAACCTGTGCATCTGAATTACATTTCTTCCGACATTACTGCACTGAGAGAGTGTTTCTGTTATTAAGTTATTTTAGAGACAAGAACAAAGTTGTGATCGAAATATTTGCAACTGAAAGAGTGCTTAGAAGAGAGGTGGAACCATAATGTCTAAATTTTACCAAAGCATAGATAATGGTTTATTAAGAGTCAGCATTGAAGCCAAGATGGTGACTGGGCATATAATCGAGCTGGTAGTGGATAGGTTTTATGATGGACAGAATACCGAGACATAAATGAATTTTATTTATTTAAATTCGGTATTGTGAACAGTCTCGTTCTCAGATGTTTGTGAGGGCGGGGGTGTGGGCGGTTCTGAAATTTGTGGGTAATCAATGGAATTTGCATTTGAAACTGAAGACAATAGTTTCCGTCTTTGTCAAATATAGATAACAGAAATAGTAACGAAGTTCACCATGGTTGAAGAGATTAATAAATGGATACAGATGAAGAAACTTACCAGGAACACCAACAATAGCGAGGATAGGATAGTACCCCGCCTGGATAATCACCAGTGCCCCCCATATCCGAGATGGTAATGGAAACCAAGACCAAGAAAAATAGAAAAGACCCAAGGATAAACTCCTGTCCATTGTTGCAGCATTCCTGTCGCATGTTCTCAGATTCTGATCCATTAATGGATCATTCCAGACTATTCTCAGATGTTTAAATCTCCTTTTTCTGTCTCTGCAGCTGCTGATCCCTTTGAGCGCTGGAGTTACTGCATCTGCTGCTACAATGGCATAAACCATTGCAAGAGACCCCTTACTAATAGGAGACGGAAAACATCCAGTGACATAGCTAGGATCCATGGAGACTAGCATCACTCACAGTCACTGAACAAACAGCTCCATTTAACCCCTTTCAGTATGGTCCCTTCAGTTCAGAAAAATTACTGGACTGGATTGAATGTTGGCACCATTGGCTATTGATCACATTTCCCATCACCCATTGCTCTCGTGAAGTTAGTAGTGAGGGAGAATGATGCATGTTTTCTTACCGCAGGCTAGATGATTCTGCTGCGTTGTTCATTTGCAATACTGTAACCGGCTGAACCTCGCACCACCATCACCCTCAAAAACCATAATCTACATGCTGTACCGTGCAGATCTCTTCTCGACTAGAACAGGCACCAGCCAATATATTTACAGTGGATATATTTGCACTCCAATACATAGGAAATGTGAATTTGCCTGGGTATTCCTTTAATTGGTCTAATAAGGCAATTTTGTATCTTCAACATTCAATGTGCTTCAGCACTTTTTTAAATATAAACTCACAAACACCTTAACACACTTTATTAAGCACAAGTTTCTTCACATTCCCCTCAGTGTAACATCATGCCAGGGTTTAGTCTGGTGAAACCCCTTTGCTGATTAAACCTGTACACAATACATCGAACAGACTCTCAACAAAACACGATCATTGGGAAAGATACATTTACTTAGGTACTTTAATCATTTTGCATGACCAGCCACATATCATTTACTTCCTGCTGTGTAAAAAATCTATTTGTGACTTATGACCAAGCACATTCAGGTCTGTTTCAACAACAGCATTTCCCAACCTCTCACTATTTAATGAACATAAAAGTGAATGATGATATTTGTTGTTCATATCTGAAATATCTTGCAAAGAGCTATTGGCCAAACACTGATCCTTCTGATACCCCAAAGCCTTCAATCCAGATAATTATACTACTCTCTCCATTCCCTTGATTATCCAACTTTTAATACATTCGGTGTATTCCACCCCTACCTACCCATGGACTCTAACATTCTCTACTCACCTCTATTCAACCACGTCAACAGTCTTTTGAAAATTCAAATACTTCATTTCCATTGTTTCTCGATTTTCGATGTCACAACGGACAACCTCCACAATATCCAACAGGTTTATCAAAGATCAAGATCATTTCCCCTTCCTGAATCTAGATTGACTCTTCCGAATCATGACATTATTTTCCAAGTTTCTAGTTGTCGCATTCCTTACAAAAGGTTCCAATATATTTTCTTACAGCTTACATCAAGCTAACCACTGTTTAGTTTGTTGTTTGCTCTCTCCGTCCTGTTTTAAATATTTAGGGTTACAATCGCTGCTTTCCTGTCTGGAGGATCCTTTCCAGAATCTAACCAGCTTTGAAGAATAATCAGTAATTCTTTCACTAGCTCTACTGCCACCTCCTCAGTACTCTGGGATGTAGCTCATCAGATGCAGCAATATACCAACTTTAAATTCAGTGAGGTTTTGAAAGGCGTACCTTTTATTAATTCTAATTTCCTGCTGTTCTCCTGTATTTCTGGAAGTTGCTTTCTGTATCTTCCTCAGGGAGATGGACACAATATATTGCTCTCAGCGGACAGATGGGTTCTGTCAGCCAGTCGGTGGACTGCACTCCAGTGATGATGGATATGTTACTCACTCCTGCCTGGAAAGTTCCAGAATTAATCCAGTTTAATTCATGGTGAACATCAGCACAGTCCTGTCACTGGTGTGAGGCTACACAGTATACTGAAGGAGGGGACACAGCTCAGTGACCACCTCAATTTTGGTTTCATACCTGACATCTGGTCCAACTTAGACAAATGTCCCCGGAAATCCCAGGAAAGATAATGCACTGTCCTGCATCTCCCTATTTATAGAGCTTCCCTTCTGTGGAGCCTCATCTCCATTTGTTTACCATGGACCCAGACACTCTGTAAGTGCAGTGTACAGAGTGGGGTCACCAGACCCAGCAGCTGATAATACAAACCCGAGATAAGCATCCCCAGAAACTCCATTGATTTTGCAATGACAGGAACAAGTCAATTCCTCACATGGAAGGTGCACGCGCTCAGTGTTGAAAACTATTTCCACTCCTGAGTTTCTCTTCCTGGCTGAGAAAGCTGTTGCATCTCCGCACACTTCCACAGTAAATGTTTCTCTCTCCAAAGAAGCAGTTGACAATGTAACATTACCTTTCTCTATATCTCAGCAACTATAAGGGCAGCACTAGTATTGCTAATGGATTTGATTATCACACTCAGAGAAGAGTGATACAGGGAACCTAACTCACTTTATTCCTGATGAAGGGCTTATGCCCGAAACGTCGAATTCCCTGTTCCTTGGATGCTGCCTGACCTGCTGCGCTTTAACCAGCAACACATTTTCAGCTCTGATCTCCAGCATCTGCAGACCTCCCTTTTTACTCAAATCTAAATGGATGCAATATTCAGGAATATGGCAAAATGGGGAAATGTGAGAATAACTTGCCATTTTGTTTTCCTTTCAGATCATCGTCAACAATCCCTTTGCTCACTTTTTATTTCTTTTTCTCTCTTTTTCTGGCCATTTCTCCATCCATTCAATTTAAACCTGGCCCCCACCTCTCTCTCCAACCTAACCATCCATGATACCAGGATAAATAATATTATTTCCCAGTTTGCTTTCAGTTGTGAAACAGGGTCACTGGACACAAACCGTTATCGGCATTTCTCCTGACAGAGGCTGCCATACCTGCTGAGATTCTCCAACACTTTCAGACGCTGGAGAATTTTATTTTCGATCTCTAGCACCCACCGTGCCTAGGTTTATTTCACCTTTCATGCTGTTGTTTCTCAGGAAGCAAGCATCACGGGCAAGGGTAGCATTTGTTGTCCATCACTAATTGTCTGTGACTACGCGGCCATTTGTCAAGGCAAAATGGAGCCCACAATGTTGTTGTGGGTCTGAAGTCACACTGAGTTCAGACTGGGTAATAATGTAAAGTTTCTTTAGCAAAGACTATCAGTGAAATAATGAAAATAAATCTTAACGGTTTCTGGTTTCCATGAGTGAAATTAAGTTTCATTCCAATTTTTGTCATTCGAATTTAATCTCTGTCATCGGCTGTGGTAGGATTTTAAACACTGCCTTGGAGTCACAGCCCATGCCTCTGAATTACCCGTCTAGTTACATGATCATTCTGATACAGAGCCCTTATTGTCTTGTCCATATTCTTTAGTTCCTGCCAGAGAGAAATGGCGGGGAAATCAGTTTAACTACCAACAATCAAAAGGACTTTGGGGAAAAAAGCGAAAGGGAGATTGAGATACAATTTCATGTAAGATCACAGGTTTCAGAACGCTAAAATGAAGACATTTCGACAGCATCCTGCATGATGAGCCAGTATTCCTAGGAATGATAGGTGAAGGGGATATTGGCGTCAATAAAGATGAGGGAGAGTTTTAGATGAACATTTGTTCTGCACCTTTGTAACTGGGTGTGGGTTCATCAGAGTCTTCGACTCATTGGGTTGAATCTAACAATAGTTTGTCTCAGTGACATTTTTATTGAGTGTGACAGAGGGTTTGTCTGTACCAGACTGAACTAGTTTCATGGTGCTATCTTATCAAACTCACCACATTAACTATCCACTCAATCTCATAGTGTTCCTCGCATTCAATGCCACCCCAATTCTCCAACCCAACATGGCTGGAGGGACTCACCATCGCACTGATGACCCTGGATATTCTATAATCACTGACACTTGTGCCATCTTTCAAAGGCCAATGGGCACACTGCTGTACTTCCTCAGTTTGGAGCCACCCTGCACAGGTGACGCAGAGCATGGCGGATAAGGGCAATTAACACCACGGTTTTTCAACAGGGGCACAGATGTCCTAGTGGATGGGCTAGTATGGGGGGTCCGTTCTCTTCCCAGAGGAGGCCTGAGCATGGTCTCAGCTCAACACCCAGCTCAGTGCAGTACCTGCAGTCTCTCTCTCTTTCTCTCCCTCACACACACACGCACACACTTTGAATATGAATTCCAGATAGTGTTCCAAAGAATTCCCATTTTCTGGTATCGGAACTTTCAGCCATTCAACCTCCTGGATCCCTGCAAAAATATGCACTTATTTTATATCCAATCACAATTAGTAATTCTGGCTATTTCACTTTCTCTCACTTTATTGTATTCAGGCAAACATTCTAAACACTTGTCCTGTTATGAAATACAATTTTGAGTAGAGAACTTTGTATCCTCAGCTGTTATCTTGACTGTTATCTGAATTGTTCCATTTTCCTTGTTATGAAAGTTTCTCTTGCCGTTTGCCTGTGCCTGTTTCTGTCTGTAACAGTTACACTGTCTCCCACTCAGTTGGCTGGATGGCTGGTTTGTGATACAGAGGGAGGCCAGAAGCGCAGGTTCAATTCCCCCACACTGACAGAGTTTACCATGAAGGGGACGCTCTCTCAACAAAGGGCAATCGAGCATGGTCAATCCACTCTAAGCTGCACACCTCTGTACTCTGGGATGAAACTGGAGCATTAGGAGTGAATCCATACAGATACGTGGAGAATGTTCAAACTCACCTGAGTTTAGAATTGAACCCAGCTCCTTGGTGATGTGCGGCCGCAGTGCTAACCACATATCCATCATATTCTTCATTTGGTTCTGTTAATTACTTGTAGCTGACTGAAGAAATCCAACTGGCTTGTTCTGATAACTGAACCTGACCCAGTCTTAGACCTTTATCATCGGTCATATTGCCAACCTGGTTACATTCAAAATTTGTGGTGAGCAGTGAAGGAATGGGACTAGAAATGAAAACAGTGACACCCTCCAGCCTCAGTCAGAACCGGAGTGAGGAGAAATTCACAAAGTGGGAATTTGTTCAAGTGGGAATTCTCTCACCCAGAAGATTGGGAGGGCTGAATCTTCATATGATATCGAGGCTGATTTTGTATGATTTCCCATAGACAGGTGAATCAGGGATCATTGTTAAATCAGAGAAAAGTGCAGCTGGGAACACAATGAGAAGAACCATGACCTTATTGACTGGTGGAATAGTGTCAAAGTGCCGAATAGCCCAGACGTGTCCATCAGCTCTATGTTCTGATGTTCCATTCAGCCCTTTGGCCCTACTGTGCAGGAGCAGATTGAGGCCACTTTGATGGTTTGGTGTAGTTTGGCAAATGTATTCGAAAATCCAGGCAGGGTCAGTCAATGACCTCCCTCCCCCGATCCCTCTTTTTAGGCTTCTCCTCTCAGTCACTTCTGCTCCTGATGTAGGTCGTGTTACAGGCCCAGATTCACACTGAATACAGCCCCCATTCCCCACCCAAGATCAACTCAGACAAATCCTCTGCTGTCTCTGAATGCAACATTTTATATCATGACTTCCAGGAAAATAATCAATTATTTTCCAAAAACATAAATAAGAACGTAAGAAATAGGAACCTGCGCTGTCATTCAAGAAGAACATGGCGGATCTACTCCACGGCTCAACTCCACTTTCCTGCTAACCCCTTGCATCCCTCAACTCGCTGAAATGTCACAAACCAATCCACCCATCTGTAACTACAATCAGTGACCCAACCTCTACAACTCTCGGGGTTAGGAAATTCCAGCCATTCACTACCTTCTGAAAGAAAACATTTCTTTACATCTCAGTTTGAAATCGATATTCCTTATTCTGTATCTACATCCCTGACTTCGAGACTCTGTCCTGGTGTGGAATCACATTCTCAATACCGACCTTGTCAAGCCCCCTCTGTATCTTGTCCGTTTCAGTAATGACACCCTCATTCATTTAAATCACAATGAATAATTGCCTCAGCATTTTTGATATATTCAATAGTTCAATCCTTTCATTCCAGGGACCAGACTAATGAACCAACATTTCCGCATCAACATGCTGACATTATGTTTCATACACAGAAACACACCACTCCGTTGTACTGCTCCTTTTTTGGTAGTTCTCTCCATTTAATAACAGCCTGCATTATGGTTGTCAGTGTCATCGTCAAATTCAAATGTATATTACACTCAGCTCCCACTGTCAGGAGCTGAGTACAGCTGTTGTAAGCAGCTCTTGCCATCGGACTGATATTTGTGGTACTCCAGTAGATACGATTTCTAAATGTTTACCAAGTGTCATCCCATGCTAATGCATTATCCACCATACTATGAGCTTCTGTCTTGCGTAGGAACATTTATTTAGTGATATCTTGTGGAAAATCTCTGGAAAGCCTCATGTCTACCAGTCCCCCTTTATCAAGGCCACTTGTTACATTCTCATGGATTTCCAGAAAAACTTTGCATGATTTTACAGGCAAAATGTAGTTCACCTTTAACAAGACCATGCTGACTCTGTGTGAAGCTTTTCTAAATGCCCTGCAGCCCCTTCCTTAATAACAGACTCTCACAGATTCCCAGCAATAATGGTTAGGTGAAGTGGTTCCTGCTTTCAGTCTCACTCGTTTCTTGAAGACAGGTGCCACATTGGAGGGTCTCCAGTTTCACTGGATCACTCCTTTAATCCAGAGAGTTATGGAATATTTCACACAGAGCCACCAGCCACTCTGTGATCACTTCTTATAAAACCAGCTATGAATTGTTGATGACCTGGTTACCCTTAGTCTTATCTGTTTGAGAATTGCCTTGTTCCTTCTGTTAGAGACGGCTCAAGATCTTCCCTTCTATTGCCATTTTGTTTGCATTATTGAAATATTTACAGCACCTTCATCTGTGAGGAACAATGTAAAATACTGGTGTAAATTATCTGTCTGTTCCCTGTATCCAGTTCCCCGGTCACACCCTCCAAATATCCTCAATATACTTTCCTGACTTTCTTTATACCAAAGATCACACACACCTCTTTAACACTTCTCACATACATGGAAAAGCTCATGCTGCTTGTTTTTATATTTCTTGCCAATTTGCTTACATCACATCTTTTCTTCCCTTTTCTTCGCTTTCTATATTTATACAATCTTATCACATACAAGCACACTCTTTGGTCCAACTTGTCAATGACGGCCAGGTTTTCCAAACTAAACAATTCCCATCAGCTTGCATTTGGCACATATGCCTCTAAACGGTTCGCATTTATATGTTTGTCCAAATGTCTTTTAAATGCTGGAGCTGTACCTCATCTGATAGTTTTCCTCTGGCAGCTCATTCCATAAACACATCATCCTCTGTGTGAAAAAAACAAGTTCCCTCTTTCTCCCTTTTAAATCTTCCCTCTTCCAGCATAAACCAATGGCTCAATGATTTAATTTTCCTATCCTGTGGAAAAGATCTTGGCCTGTCACCCTGCCCAAGCCTCCCCTGATTTTGTAAATTTCTATAATGTCACCCCTCAACCTCCTATTCTCCATCTAATACTAACTTCAAGAACAAGCATTGCAAGTTAAGCCCTGTAAATTTGAAGCAATGTTAAAAGTGACGGGTAAACAGCCCTCAGCTCAAACTTCGTACTGTCATTTGTTTTCTTCTTTATGTTACAATACTAAGGCAGCATGAAAATCTTACTCGTGCCAATAAGCCGGCAAGCACCTGAATTCCTTTGTCTGATTCCTGTGATGATTTCTACAATGAAAATGTATCTCAGACCAGATCTATGTCATTCTACATCTTCAACATTCTCCCTCCTGGCCTCAATATGGCTTTATGTGACTGTGTTTTCTTTATTTTGCACTCAATAGAGAGAGCCCCTATCCTCATTCTTATCTTAATTTAAACTCATTTTATATCATGTTCTCGTTCACCACTGCTAAAAGCCTGTTCATCTGTTGTCACACCTTCAGTTCCCTGTCACCTATCCCCACCTCTGGTAAGGAACTAAAATGCCCAGTTTCCAATCCTTTTCAGTTCTGAAGAAGTGCCCACGGGACCTGCTTAGTTTCTTCAGCAATTTGTGTTTTTCAACATTATCCAAAGACGTGTGTCAAATCTGCTCAAAAGCCCTGTCCAGCACAGAGCGCTGTACATTGGGAACTGAATAAAAACACGTTCATTGGCTCTGAAACAACATGAGGCTGGCATCACTGACACGACAGAGGTCTTAATCATGTTCAGGGAGCAAAAACAGAGGAAAAAACATTCACTTCAAACACAGAAGTTGGTATTACTGGAAAGAAAATGATTCAGATTAATATGTTCAAGTATCTGAGTAATGTAACAAACTGGAGGTGTGACATCAGGGTGAGACCCTCAGCAGAATGAGAATATGAAACTGGATGTGTTTGCACATCAGAAACCAGGTTAGGTCACTGAGTACAGGGCTGATGGGTGAATGGGTCTCGGTGTGTACAGGGGGGGATGTCTGTAGAATTGATTTGCAGATATTGCAGCTCACACTGGGTTATCATGTGATGGTGTAGATCACAGCATCAGCCGCAGCAGAATTGCATTCAATCACAATCCATAACATTTCCCCCAGGATAATCCATCACTGTCCCATTATCATCAAGCCGAGTGATGGTTGAGTGCCGAGTTTGGGTGAACATGCCAAAGTCAGAACCATGTGTATATAAACCTGATGACAACCCACTAATGCTACCACACTTGACTGGTTACATTGCAAACAGCAGAACTACCATGTGATGGAGACGATGAAATGATCCCAAGACAAACTGATATGATCGAAACTCTGCAGTCAAGCCACATCCAGTCATCAATGTCGATGGACTATTAAACAACTTACAGGAGAAGAGGGCTCCGCAAATATCCACAGCCCTGTACATCAGTGTACAAGACAACGTTGTAGTATTTGCACCATCCTGAGAGCCAGAGGTGTGGAGTTGATGATCCACCTCACCCTCCTCATGATGCTCACAGAATCACAGATGCCAATCTTCAACCAAATCGATTCGCTGCACGTGACATGAAGAAACAGCTGAGCACAGTAGATATGACGACGGCAATGGGCCCGGACACCATTCCTGCAATAGGAATGAAGATTGTGCTGCACAACAAGCGGTGTCACTGGGGAAATTGTTTCAATCCAGCTCCAACTCCGACATCTGCCTGGCCACGTGGGAAGTTTCTCAACTATGAGAAACTTCTCTCTCGGTTCTGTTCGCCGAGCTGGAAGTTTTTGTTGCAAACGTTTCGTCCCCTGGCTAGGAGACATCGTCAGTGCTCTGGAGCCTCCTACGAAGCGCTTCTTTGATGTTTCTTCCGGTATTTATAGTGGTCTGTCCTTGCCGCTTCCGGGTGTCAGTTTCAGCTGTCCGCTGTAGTGGTTGGTATATTGGGTCCAGGTCGATGTGTTTGTTGATGGATTTTTCTCAACTATATCCAGTCCCATAACAAGGGAATGACTACAGTTTGAGTAAAAAGTGAGGTCTGCAGATGCTGGAGATCAGAGCTGAAAATATGTTGCTGGTTAAAGCACAGCAGGTTAGGCAGCATCCAAGGAACAGGAGATTCGACGTTTCGGGCCAGAGCCCTTCATCAGGAATGAGGAGAGTGTGCCAGGCAGGCTAAGATAAAAGGTAGGGAGGAGGGACTTGGGGGAAGGGCGATGGAGATGTAATAGGTGGAAGGAGGTCAAGGTGAGGGTGATAGGCTGGAGTGGGGTGCGGGCGGAGAGGTCAGGAAGAAGATTGCAGGTTAGGAGGGCGGTGCTGAGTTGAGGGAACCGACTGAGACAAGGTGGGGGGAGGGGAAATGAGGGGCAGTGTTTTCGAACAGAGAGAGAGAGACCAAGGGGTGCAGTTACTTTGTTCCTTGGAAGTGGCATCACAGGGGGATAGGGAGGGGAAAGCGGCATTTGGCACACTTGCCATCAGTGGCCACAGCATTGAGTACATGAGTTGGGGATTTTTGTAACATTGTCGTCAATATTTCCGCCAGGCAGAGGAGGCCACGGGTGACCTTATAAAGGTTTATGAAACAATGTAGGGTCTAAGTAAGGTGAATTGCCAAGGGTAGGTGAGTCCAAAGCTGGAGGCATAAACGTGAGGTGACAGAGCAAGGATTTAAAGAGGGAGCTGAGGGGCAACATTTTTCACAGAGGATGATGCATAGACGGGATGGACTGCCAGAGGAAATGGTGAAATCAAGTACAATTACAACATGGAAGAGACACTTGGGGAGGTACATGAAGAGAAGAAGATTTGAAGGGATATGAGCCAAACACAGGCAAATGTGACTCATTCCATTTCGACCGAAAAGTCATGCCGCCCAGAAACAGACCCTATGTCTCCAGTTATTGGAGGAGGAGATGATCGAGACAAGGCATGTTGTAGAGACTGAAGCAAGTTACAGCGATATGGATGGTCATCTGGACTGGAGGTTTCAAATATGTGAAGTAATTGGTGAGAGGGAAGGAGATAATAGAGTTAGGAACTGTTATAGAAGTTAGAATGATTGAAGACACTGGTCCACAAGACTAGCCATAGATAAAGTTTTGGAGAAGGAATAGGGAACAGAAAGCTCCCAGGGAGCATTACTACCTTCTCGTGGGAGGCCTGCTTTTCCCTCTGTTGCCTGATGCTCACCAAGACAGCACACACTTGGATTGAAAAATGGGAACTCCCGATGTTGTCTCAGTCCAACAAAACTTAAAGTAAAGGTGGTGCATGAGCCTGGTGTGCGTCTGTACTGTGCTCCCCCTCCAGCACTATAACTATGTCATGTCCTGTTAGCAGTTGTTTGGAGCCCTCTCATTGCTCTCTGCTCTCTGCACTGCGAGTGATCTTACCTGGCAGCAGGATTTATTGAAGGCTCCCGACCTCCCTGACCTTTGTCTCTCTGGCTGACTAACCATCTTCCCAACCAGCAGTTGGCAAGTCTATTGAGTGAGGAACTCCCTAAGTACCTGCAGAAGACACAGAAATAAGCAGAATGGGAAATTAGACTGATGCTGTGAGGGTTACATATGTAGAATAGCACTAAGCCCACAGAGATCTGGCCTGTGCTGCCTCATCTCTCTGGAATGGAGGATTTTGTTGGCTCAGGATCTGGAGAAGCTGCAAGAGTGAGACAGAGGCAGCAATTAGACCCACACAGTGAGGGATACCGCATGGAGAGAGACTGAGTGATATCACCAGAGTTCAGGATCAAATAATTGTGTAGGAAGAAATGGTTTTGTTTCTTGTTGCACTGGGATGCTCAACCTGTGAGCAGGCGAAGTGATGGCCTAGTGGCATTATTGTGAGGCAATTTATCCAGAAACTCAGCAAATGTTCTCTGGACACAGATTCAAATTCCGCCATTGCAAATTATTGAATGTGAATTAAATACTTCAAAAAAGATATAATTAAAAACATGTAAGTGAGTATTAAACAATTGCTGATGTTAAGAAAAATCCATCGGATGCATTCATGTCTTTAGTGAAGTAGTCCAAGATGGGACTGGGATATCACAGATATTACAAAACAACAGCTGAGGGAGGGTCAGGACAGGCAGCTCAATGTTGCAGGGGACAGGGGGCTAGCTTACCTGGGAAGGTTTTTTCTTCTTATAAAAACACGCAGTTTGTTAGGTGGATGGGAGTTTGTCCAATGTGTGCAGGAGAGTTTCCTGACACAATATGTAGACAGGCCAACAGGAGGTGAGGCTATACTGGATTTGGTTCTAGGTAATGAACCAGGCCAGGTGTTAGACTTGGAGGTAGGTGAGCACTTCGGGGACAGTGACCACAATTCGGTGACTTTTACTCTAGTGATGGAGAGGGATAAGTGTGCACTGCAGTGCAAGAGTTATAGCTGGGGGCAGGGAAATTATGATGCGGTGAGGCATGACTTAGGATGCGTGGATTGCAAAAATAGGCTTCAAGGGAAGAACACAAATGATACGTGGAGATTGTTCAAGGAACAGCTATTGGGTGTCCTTGATAAGTATGTACCAGTCATGCAGGGAGTAAAGGGTCTTGTGAGGGAGCCGTGGTTTAATAAGGAATTGGAATCCCTTGTGAAAGGGAAGAGGGCGGCCTATGTAAAGATGAGGCGTGAAGGTTCAGTTGGGGTGATGGAGAGTTATAAGGTAGCCAGGAAGGATCTAAAGAGAGAGCTAAGAGCAGCGAGATGGGGACATGAAAAGTCCATAGTTGGTAGGATTATGGAAAACCCAAAGGCTTTCTATAGGTATGTCAGGAATAAAAGGATGACTAGGGGAGGTATCGGTCCAGTCAAGGAAAGTAGTGGGAAGTTGTGCGTGGAGGCGGAGGAGATTGGAGAGACAATAAATCAATACTTTTCATCAGTATTCACTCAGAAACAGGACACTGTTGCTGATGTGAATATTGAGTCACAAGTGATTAGAATGGATGGCCTTGAGGTATGTAGGGAAGAGGTCTGGGGAATATTGGAAAGGATTAAAATAGATAAGTCCCCTGGGCCTGATGGCATTTATCCTAGGATCCTCTGGGAAGCTAGGGAGGAGATAGCAGAGCCATTGGCCTTGATTTTTACGTCGTCATTGTCTACGGGAATCGTGCCAGAAGACTGGAGGATAGCGAATGTGGTCCCCTTGTTCAAGAAGGGGAGTAGGGAGTGAGTCTCACTTCTGTTGTGAGCAAAGTCTTAGAGAGAATTGTAAAGGATAGGATTTATGAACATCTGGATAGGAATAACGTGATCAAGGATAGTCAGCATGGTTTTGTGAAGGGCAGGTCGTGCCTCACAAACCTTATTGAGTTCTTTGAGAAGGTGACCAAAGAAGTGGACGAGGGTAAAGCAGTAGATGTGGTGTATATGGATTTTAGCAAGGCATTCGATAAGGTACCCCATGGCAGGCTACGGGGGTATGGCATTGAGGGTGCATTAGAGGTCTGGATTAGGAATTGGATTGCTGGAAGGAGACAGAGGGTAGTAGTTGATGGTATAGGTCCATCTTGGAGCGCAGTTACTAGCGGTGTTCCACAAGGATCTGTTTTGGGACCATTGCTGTTTGTCATTTTTATAAATGACCTAGAGGAGGGGCTTGAAAGCTGGGTGAACAAGTTTGCGGATGACACGAAAGTCGGTGGAGTTGTGGACAGCGAAGAAGGATGTGGCAGGCTACAGCGGGATATAGATAAGTTGCAGAGCTAGGCAGAAAGGTGGCAAATGGAGTTCAATGTAGCTAAGTGTGAAGTCATTCACTTTGGTAGGAGTAACAAGAAGATGGATTACTGGGCTAATGGTAGGCTACTTGGTAGTGTGGATGAGCAGAGGGATCTTGGTGTCCATGTACACAGATCTATGAAAGTTGCCACCCAGGTAAATAGTGCTGTGAAGAAGGCATATGGTGTACTGTGCTTTATTGGTAGAGGAATTGAGTTCCAGAGTCCTGAGGTCATATTGCAGTTGTATAAGACTCTGGTGCAGCCTCATCTATTGTGTGCAGTTTTGTTCGCCATACTATAGCAAGGATGTGGAGGCATTGGAACGAGTGCAGAGGAGGTTTACCAGGATGTTGCCTGGCATGGTAGGAAGATCGTATGAGGAAAGGCTGAGGCACTTGGGACTGTTCTCATTGGAGAAAAGAAGGTTTAGGGGAGATTTGATAGAGGTGTACAAGATGATTAGGGGTTTAGATAGGGTTGACAGTGAGAACCTTTTTCCGCTAATGGAGTCAGCTGTTACTAGGGGACACAGATTTAAATTAAGGGGTGGTAGTTATAGGACAGATGTTAGGGGTAGATTCTTTACTCAGCGGGTTGAGAGTTCATGGAATGCCCTGCCAGTAGCAGTGGTGGACTCTCCCTCTTTATGGTCATTTAAGCGGGCATTGGATAAGCATATGGAGGTTATTGGGCTAGTGTAGGTTAGGTAGGCTTTGGTCGGCGCAACATCGAGGGCCGAAGGGTCTGTACTGCGCTGTATTTTTCTATGTTCTATGTTCTAGATGCTGCAGGAAGGACAGAAGGGGAGCTGAGAGAGGAGAGCTGCTGCTTCTGATTGGGTGAAACATCACAGCCGGACTGAGTGTGGATATTCCTGCGGGATCGCCCAGTGAAGCTGTATTCGTGGAATTCATCAATGACAATGGGTCTTCCCTTTCCTCTGATTGTTCTACAGGCCCCGATAGCCCCGCCCTCCTGCACCTTGACCTTCTCAAAATGGTGGCCCTTAGGCCCGCACTCCCTCTTCACTCAAACTAATGGCAGCCGTGAACCCGGGCCGCTTCCACAACAGAGAACGCCACCTCCTTCCCCGGGTCTGGAGGGCTTTTTCGTTTTTTTTTACCATTATCGGGGACTTGTGAATTCTCTTCGCTCCCTTCTCCCAGCGAGGCTCCCACACACCGGCTCTGAGCGCCGCTCTCTGAAGCCGATCGCAGCCGCTGCAGGAGAAAGCAACTCCATGTCTCTCTCTCCCTGCCCTGATCAATGTGACACTGCGCATGCCCCACATAGGAACCAAACTGCGCGTGCGTCTGAGGTTATTGGTGAGTTTACAGTGAATATTAATAAATGCACATAATCATGGGTGGAATATTTGTCATTAACAGTTGTCCTGTCGAGATAGAGACATACAGATGTCTAGTATGCAAGTAGATTGTTCAGTCCAATTTAACCATACCAGCCAGGTATTTAAATTACCAATCGTTCTGGGAGTTTGAAAAGAAGTTTCTTACTTGATTTGTGCAAATCGATTCAAAATATGTACATTATCAGATTTACTCCTCAACTATTTCTTAAAATCTCACATCGATTTATGAAAAAGGTTTAGTACTATGTAGTGATAACGATCAATCCTGCAAAACACTTTGCTTTCTGACCAATCCTGAAGCGTTCACTCCCGAGAATGTTTTGGCCCCGCTCCTCACTCACTCTGGTTGGAGGACCGGCCGCTGCTTGGTCCTCCAGTTCCCCCCTCCCATTTGCAGAGTTAATTTGGGCGTGACTCAGCAGCTAAGCACCAGAAACATTAAGGGACAAGGGAAGTTAGAGTTGATGTCTTGTGATGCGGTGGAAATATCCCGAATCTTGGACCGGGAGGCTTGGGTTCAATTCACAGTTAGTGCAGGTGTGTCTAAGAACAACTTTGAACATGTTCATTCAGAAAAAAACAAGGGAAGTCAGGAACAGAGTGAAAACAATAGAAAATGCATACAATATGGTGGGACTCTCAATACTGAGATGATTTTAGTCTTTACCAAGTGTTTCAGGGCCCCAGTGGGTCCCAGTGCAGACTGTTCCCTCTAATAGTGCACAGCCAGATACCACGATTGTGGGGCAAAGTGTTGTGGGGGGATACAGAGGTGCTTTTCTGGAACTCCATCGATTTTGGAGGTGAAAATAGGTGAGAAGGAGAAGGGTTTTGTATGGTGTTACCCGTTCCACTCCTTTTGCAGCATTTTATTATTGCCCTGACTCTATCTCGTACATGTTTGGTAGAGATCAGTGAAATTTCGTAAGCCCACAATACAAGATCTGTCACTCTGTTTAAGACAGCAGAAATCTCTTGTAGCGCAATAGTCATAAAACAATACAGCGCAGAACAGGCCCTTTGGTCCTTGATGTCACGCCGACCTGTGAACTGTTCTCAGCTCGTCCCCCTACACTATCCCAAAATCACCCATGTCCTTGTCTAAGGATTGTTTAAATGTTCCTGATGTGGCTGAGTTGTCTACATTAGCAGATAACACATTCCACACCCTTACCACTCTGAGTGAAGAACCTGCCTCTGACATCTGTCTTAAATTTATCACTCCACATTTGTAGTTATGCACCCTCATGCACACTGGCATCATCATCCTGGAAAAAGACTACCACTGTCTCCCCTATCTAAACCTGTGATCATCCTGTATGTCTCTATCAAATCTCCTGTTAGCCTTCTTCTTGCCAAGGAGAACAGGTTCAAGTCTCTCAGACTTTCCTCATCAGACCTTCCCTCCAGGCTCTGCACCATCCTGGTTAATCTCCTCTACACTTTTTCCAATTCTTCCACAAAATATGGGCACCAGAACTGCACACAAAATTCCAAGCATGGCCGCACCAGCGTTTTGTGTAGTTGCTGCATGATATTGCGGCTCTGGAACTCAATTCCTCGACGAATGAAACCGAACACAGCATATGCCTTCTTAACAGTACTATCCGCTTGGGTGACAACTTTCAGCGATCTGTGTACATGGACTCCAACATCCCTCTGCACACCCACACTCCCAACGATCTTTCTTTTGACCCAGTATTCTGCCTTCTTCTCAAAGTGCATCACCTCACACTTAGATGCATGGAACTACATTTGCCACCTCCCAGTCCAATTCTGCAGTTTATCCAAGACCCCTGCAATCTGTAACATTCTTCCACACTGTCCACTACTCCACCCACTTTAGTGTCGTCGGCAAATTTACTAATCCATCCTGCATCTATGCCTGCGTCTAAGTCATTTCTAAAAATGACAAACAGCTGTGGTCCCAAAACAGATCTTTGTGGCACACCACTAGTAACTGGACTCCAGTTAAATATTTTCCATCAACCACCACTCGCTGCCTTCTTTTACAAAGCCAGTTTCTAATCCAAACTGCTAAATTGCCCTCAATTCCATGCCTCTGCATTTTCTCCAACAGCATACCATTTGTAACCTTATCAAAGGCTTTACTGAAGTCCATGTATACCGCGTCAACTTCCCTACCCTCTTCTACATGCTTGGTCACCTTCTCAAAAAACTCAATGAGGTTTGCGAGATACAATCTACCCTTGACGAAACCATGTTGATTATCTGAAATCAAATTTGTGTTTGCTAGAATATTATAAATCTTATCTCTTATAATCCTTTCCAAAACCTTTCCTATAACAGAAGTAAGGCTCACTGATGTCTAATTACCTGGGTCGTCTGGACTGCCCTTCTTGAACAAAGGCACAACATTTGAATTCTCCAGTCCTCCGGCACCAAACCTATAGACAACGATAATTCAAATATCAAAACCAAAGGCTGTTCTATCTCCTCCCTAGTTTCCCAGAAAATCTTCAGATAAATCCCATCCGACCCAGGGGACTTGTCTACTTTCACCCCTTCTAGAATTGATAACACCAGTTTCTAACTAATCTCGATCCTTTCCAGTCTAATATCTCGTACCTCACTCTTCTCCTCTACAATATTCTCCTTTTCCTGAGTGAAAACCGATGAGAAATGTTCATTTAGCACCTCTCCAATCTCTACAGGGTTCACACTCAACTTCCCACTTCTGTCTTTGATTGGACCTATTCCTACCCTAATCATCCTTTTATTGCTCATATACCTATAGAAAACTTTATGGTTATCGTTTATTCTATTTGCTAAAGACAGCTCGTGCCCTCTCTTTGCTCTTCTTAACTCTCTCTTTAAATCCTTCCTAGCTGATCTGGAACACTCCATCTCCTCATCTGAACCAGTTTGCCTCAGCAACACATAAGCCTCCTCCTTCTTCGTAACAAGCGATGCAGTTTCTGTAGTAAACCACGGGTTCCTTACCTTATCACTTTCTCCCTGCCTGACAGGGACATACCTATCAAGGACATGCAATATCTGTCTCATAAAACAGCTCCACATTTCCATTGTCTGCAACCCTGCATTATGCTACCCCATTCTATTCATTCTAATTCCTGCCTAATCGCATTATAATTGTTCTTTCCCCATCGATAACTCTTGCCCTGTGGCATGTACCTATCCCTTTCCATTGCTAAACTAAACGTATCTGAATTATGGTCATTCTCTCCAAAGTGCTCACCTACAACTAAATCAAACACGTGGCTTGGTTCATTACCAAGCACCAGATCCGATGTGGCCTTCCCTCTTGTCGGCCTTTCGACATACTGTGTCAGGAAACCTTCCTGTACACACTGGACAAAAACTGATTTATCCAACGTAGTAAAGTTATAGCATTCCCAGTCAATGTTGGGGAAGTTAAAGTCCCCCATAATGACCACCCTGTTCCTTTCACTCATACCCAGGATAATTTTGCTTATCCTCTATTCCACTTCATTGGAACTCTGTGGAGGCCTATAAACAAATTCTAAGCAGTGTGACCTCACCTCCCCTGATTCTAACCTCAGCCAACACTACCTCAGTAGACGAGTCCTCATGAAAAGTTCTCTCAGCCATCGTTATACTATCATTGACTAACATGACATGCGTGGACCCATTGCGGTACTTCAAACTCCATGAGGCAGCCAGAATCTCTATGACAGACAGAATCAGTCTGGGACTTCCTCTGTCCTTCAGACCTTATACACTGCCTGCACTCCTCCATTTCCCCTTTGCATGTTCCCTTTCCAACCCACCCCACCTGCATCACTCCACAATTGCAACTGTCAAGGGCAGAAGTCTGTGGAATGGCCTCCCTAAACTTCTCTATCCTCCTTCAAGATGTATTTTAAAATAATTCTCTTTAATCAACGTTTTGATCGTCCATGAAGCACCTTAGGAGATTTGCCATTGTGAAAGATTCCATACAATGCAAGTAGTTGTTGTTATTGCCGTAAATTAGGAGAAACAGGAATGATGCATTCAAAATTCTAACAAAGAAGTCACTGACAGGCATAGTGTGCAGATAACCAAATAATAACATCACATTGGGATGGGCAACAAACAAAGAAATAACTAATGTCTGTAAAAATGGTATGCTATTATCATGGGTGATTTCAATCTACATGTAGATTGGTCGAACCAGTTCAGTCAGGATAGCCTTGAGGAGTTCATTACGTGTATTCATGATAGTTTTCTTGAAAAGTGTGAAATGGAACTAACAAGGGAGCAAGCTATCCAAGATCTGGCCCCTGTGCAATGAGACAGGAATAATTAAAGACCTCAGAGTTAGGGATCCTCTTGGAAGAAGTGATCACTGTATAGTTGAATTTAGAATACATATGCAGAGTGTGAAGATAATATCTAATACCTGTGTCGTGTGCATGAACACAGGGAACTACCATAGAATGAGGGAAAACCTGGATAAAGTAGACTGGAAACAAAGATTTTATGGTGGGACAGTTTATGAGCAGTGAAAGATTTTCGAAGACATTTTACAAAGTGCTGAGCAAAGGTATATTCCAGTGAAAAGGAAGGACTGTAAGAAAAGGCATAATCTGCAATGCGTAGCTAAGGAAAGTGATCAAATTGAAAGAGAAGGTATACAAAGTGGACAAAAAGAGCATGAAACTATTACTGGAAAAACTCAAAAGGTCAACAGAAAGCCACAGAAGAGCTATAAAGAAAAGTTAGTTAGAACATGAGAAAAATAAACTAGCACAGACTATAAAGACAGATAGCAAAAGTTTATATTGAATGAGAAAAGAGTGGCTAAAGTAAACATTGGTCCTTTGGAAATTGAGAAGGAGAATTTAGTTTTGGGATATCACAGTGGAGGATACTAATATATTGCCAGTAACTAACAAAGAGACAAAGGTAGGTGAGGATTTGGAAACTATCATTATTACAGAACAGCTCGTGTTGGACTGTGAGAGGTAATTGAGCTAATGATAGAAAAGTCTCCTGACCCTAATGGAATGCATCCCAGGGACTAACAGAGATGCCAGGACAAATAGCAAATGCACTGGCAGTAATTTTGCAAAATTCACTGGACTCTGTGGCAGTCCCAGCAGATTGGAAAGCAGCAAAAGTGAAGCCACTGATTTAAAAAAGAGGTGGACAAAAGATGGAGAACTATACACCAGTTAGCTTATTGTCTTTAGTCGGAAAGATGCTTGGGTCTATTATCAAGGAAGAAATAGCAGGGAATCTCGATAGAAATTGTCCTATTGGAGAAACACAGCGTGGGTTCCTGAAGGACAGGTCATGCTTGATTAATCTTTTGGAATTCTATGAAGACATTTCGAGCAAGGTGGACAACGGGGACCCAGTGAATGCAGTGTACCTGTATTTCCTAAAGGCCTTCAACAAGATGCTGTGCAAGAGGCTGTTCCATAATACAAGGGTGCATGGCATGCAGGGTAGAGTATTAGCATGGAGAGAATATTGGTTGACTACCAGGAAGCAAAGTCTGGGGAGAAATGAGTATTAATATGGCTAGCAATCAGTGACTAGTAGTGTGGCTCAGGGATCAGTGTTGGGACTGTGATTATTTAGAATTGATACAGATGATTTGGAGTTGGGGACCACATGTAGGGTGTCAAAGCTTGCATATGACACGAAGATGAGTAGCAGGTCAAAGTGTGCGGAGGACTGTGAAACTTTGCAGAGGGACATAGATACAATGAGTGAGTGGGCAATTGTCTGGCATATGGAATAAAATGTTCAAAAATGTAAAGTCATACTGTTTCATTGTAGTAACGTTAAAAAAAGAGATTATTGCTTGAATTAAAAAAGTTGCATCATTTGCTGTGCAGAGGCACCTGAGTATCCTTCTGCATGAAGGTTGGTCACCAGGTACAACAATCAATTCAGAAAGCAAATGGAATTTTGTCCTTCATTGCTTAAGGGGTTGTGTTTAAAAGCAGAGGGTATGTTCCAGCTGTATTGGGTGCTGGTGAGGCCACACCTGAAGTACTGTATGTAGTCGTTAAGTCCTTATTTGAGAAAGGATGAACTGGTACTACAGGGGGTGCTGAGGAGCTTAACTAGGTTGATTCTTGAGTTGAGGGGGTTGGCTTAACAGAGATTGAGTAGATTGGGATTATATTCATTGGAATTCAGAAGAATGGGAAACATGTAAAATAATGAATGGAATGGATAAAATAGAAGTAGAGAGAATGTTTCCACTGGCAGATGAAGCTAGGACAAGAGGACATCACCTCAAGATTAGAGACAGCAAATTTAGGACTGAACTGAGAAGGAACTTCATAACCTCAATGAAATTCATTGCACAGGGAAGTAGTTGATGGTAGTTCAGTCAACGTTTTTAAAGCTAAGGTAGTTTTTGAATAAATAAATAAATAAATAAATAAGGAATGTGGTGACAACGTGGGCAAATGGTTCTGCGTCCACGAAATGATCAGCCATGATATTGTTGCATGGCAGAGCAGGCTCGAAGGGCTGGACGGCCTTCTCTTGCTCCTCGATCTTTTGTTCTTATGTTATGTATTCCTCCCTCATTCGTGACTTGGAGGTAACTCGTGTTGGATTGGGATGGACAAAATTAAAATTCACAGAACATCAGGTTATAGTCTAACAGGTTTATTTGGAAGAACGAGCTTTGCTGCTTCTTCATCAGGTGGTTGTATGATTTGTAACTTTGGATTAGTGGTGCTGGAAGAGCACAGCAGTTCAGGTAGCATCCGAGTAGCAGTAAAATCGAAGTTTTGGGCAAAAGCCCTTCATCAGGAATCAGCCCGAAACG
Organism: Hemiscyllium ocellatum; assembly: GCF_020745735.1. Lineage (NCBI taxonomy): Eukaryota > Metazoa > Chordata > Chondrichthyes > Orectolobiformes > Hemiscylliidae > Hemiscyllium > Hemiscyllium ocellatum. The sequence goes on from NC_083438.1 coordinate 2,550,581, forward strand.
TCGATTTTACTGCTCCTCGGATGCTGCCTGAACTGCTGTGCTCTTTCACCACCACTAATGCAGAATCTGGTTTACAGTATCTGCATCATTGTATTTACTTACCTGATTTGTAACTTTGTCCCTCATTCTTGTAATTGATAAACAGCAGCAAAAGCCACGAAGCACTGTGCATGCTCCGGGCAACAATGGGCCCTGGGTGATTGATGTCAGTGGCGGACCAATGGAAAGGCAGGGGCAGAGCTGGAGGACATGGCTGGGCAGTTGTTCCTCCGATCAATCAGAGTGAATGAGCGGCGGGACGCGAGTATTGCACATTATCGTCCTCGCGGTCGACGAGGATGTTCAGGATGTGTGGTCAAAGAGCTGTCGGTAAGAAAAGAATTAAACAGCAGGAAGTCAGAGGGAAATGGTGTTGGTATGGGCTGAGAGGTTTTATAAACATTTGGTGCACATCGGAAGATACAAATTTGAAACTTACAGTCCTGTTTTTGCAGCAAACCGGAAAATGCCTCATCTCGCAATATCTCTTCTAGTCGAGCTACACGTTTGCAATGGCTGGCGTGTATCAACGTGGCTCTCTGGGCGATCTTCACAGCTGACTGTGTTGTAAGGAGTACTTGAAACGGTCCCACTTATCTCTTCCCCTTCCAGCGTTTCCTCCTGAAGTCTTCCACCACTATCCAGTCTCCAGGTTCTAGGTCGTGCATCTTCCCTTCTGCTGATTTGGGTAGTGCTGCCTTCATTTGATTTTGTATTGAGACGAAAGTGCAGACAATTGCACGGTGGCACGGTGGTTAGCACTGCTGCCTCAAAGTGCCAGAGACCCAGATTCAGTTCCCGTCTCAGGCAACTGTCTCTTTGGAGTTTGCACATTCTCCCCGTGTCTGCCTCGGTTTCCTCCGGGTGCTTCCGTTTCCTCCCACAGTCCAAATTTGTGCAGATGAGGTGAATTGGCCATGCTAAATTGCCCGTAATGTTAGGTGTAGGTGTAAACATAGGGGAGTGGTTCTGGGTGGGTTGCTCTTCGGAGAGTCGGGGTTGACAAGTGTTGCTGGAAAAGCGCAGCAGGTCAGGCAGCATCCAAGGAACAGGAAATTCGACGTTTCGGGCATAAGCCCTTCTTCGGGAATAAGGCAGCATTCCTGAAGAAAGGCTTATGCCCGAAACATCGAATTTCCTGTTCCTTGGATGCTGCCTGACCTGCGCTTTTCCAGCAACACATTTTCAGCTCTGATCTCCAGCATCTGCAGACCTCACTTTCTCCTTGGAGAGTCGGGGTGGACTTGTTGGGCCCAAAGGCCTGCTTCCACATCTCATCGTCACAGTGGTCTGTTGTCGGTCTTACCTTAGGTCTTTGGCCAATTCCTGTATTGGGCGGCCGACCAAACAAAATCTCGAATGGGGTAAGATTGGCTGTTCCTCTCTTTCTAGATCTCAGATACTTTAGCACAATTGGAAGTGTCATTGTCCATGCCACCCTGAGTTCCTCACAACGTTTGTCAATTTATTTTTTAAGGCAGCATTTCTCTTTCCACTGCCACCACTCGCTGGGTGGTAGGCATAGTGTTGTCTCACGTTTATTCCCAAGTAATCACTGATCTACTCCAGAGCAATATTGACAAATGATGTCATATTGTCGCTGCTAAGCCATTCAGGAATTCCCCATCTCGGAAGTATTTCAGTTAGCAAAGCCTTGGCTATTGCAATAACATCCTGTTTATACGTGGCGAGCACATCCACCCATTTGGAAAATATATCAGCTATTACCAAACAATGCCCTTTCCCTTCGCTGGGTATGAGCTCAATAAAATACATCTGTAAATGTTCAAAGGGTCTTCGGGATTGGGGGTGTTCTGCCTGACTCATCTGTTCCCTTCCCTACGTTATTAGTGGTACAGCTAACACTTCATTCACAATATTTTCAGGATTAATTAGTAAATCTCTTAGTGTACCAGTGCGCCGAAATACTGTCGTACATCCCCCCTTTTGACACTTGGTCCTCATTGTGTGTTAATTGGCATAGAATTGGAACAGAGACGACGGTAGACAGGGTTTACCAATGGGGCCACACCACACCTATTCCCTCATTCTGCACCCTGCCGTTGTCCATTCACGCTTCTCCTCTGGCATGGCCTGGGACTGTCATTCCCATAAGTCTGCTTTGGATTACAAACACAAACGTTTGACATACACATGTCAGCTGATTACTTGGCAGCTGTTGGGCTGCCATCATTGCCGCTAAGTTTGCATTCACATTGCCTTGAGAAAGGGAAACATAATTTTTCATGTGGGCTTCACATTTACAGACAGCGATTGATTTAGGTGATAGGACCACTTCCAGAAGGTCAGAAATCAGTACATGTTGTATGTTGGGCTTTCAAGTGCAGGTGAAGGAGCCACTGTGCTTCCACAAGGTTCCAAAATTATGTACAACCCCAAATGCATATCTACTGTCGGTGGAAATATTCACTATCCTTCACTCAGACAATTTACATGCGTCAGTCAAGGCAATCGGCTCTGCTGCTTGAGCTGACACACTAGAAGGGAGCGATTCCGCTTGAAAAATTCGTGGGTAGTTACTACAGCATGCCAACACAATTCTGGCCTATCTGTTTGCTCGTGAATGCTGACCCATCCACAAAAAAAAATCATATCCTGATTCTGAGTTTGTGAATCCTGCATGTTTGGTCTTGGACTGCAAATCTCATTTGTTACAGTGACACAGCCATGTGGGTCTCCGTCTCCTTTTGTGGGGACAAGGCTAGCAGCATTAAGGATGTTACATCATATAATTGTAATGCTCGGCATCTCCAATAGCACAGTATTATATCTGAGCCAACGTGCTGCCGACATGTTTGCTGTAGAGATGCATGTGGGAACAGTAGGGTTAATTTTCCAAAGCCGACTGTGTCCCTGGATGTGACAACAAACTTTTACAGCTGCAGCCATGGCTCGCAGGCATTTAGGCAATCATGCCGCTACGGGGTCTAAGTTTAGCCGAAATGTAAGCTACCTGCCTAAATTTTCCCACATTATCCTGTATCAGCACAGAAGTCATGCAGCCACGCTTCTCATCTACCATTTGTACAAAAGGCTTGTTTGGATTCAGAATCCCCAGTGTAGGTATAGTTTGGAACGCCATTTTCAATTCAACTGCAATGGACGCTGGTTCTGCAACTCTTAGCCATGGGAAATGGGACTTAGGGGGACCCCAAGGGTTGTGTAATGTGGGATAAATATTCTACAGTAGGAGCGCATGACCAAAAAGGTTAGCAATTGTTTCCTCGTTTGAGGCTTTGGAATTTGCTGGATTGCTTGAACTTTGTCTTGACCAATGGCCTTCCCTTGTTCAGATAAAAAAGAGACCTAAAAACTTCACCTGTTTTTGCACAAATTGTAGTTTTTCGAAACTAGCTTTGTGTCCATCCCTGGCTAGATGGCAGAGCAAAGCTGAAAATGTGTTGCTGGAACAGCGCAGCAGGTCAGGCAGCATCCAAGGAACAGGAGATTCGATGTTTCGGGCATAAGGAATGAGGAAAGTGTGTCCAGCAGGTTAAGATAAAAGGTAGGGAGGAGGGACTTGGGGGAGGGGCGATGGAGATGCTATAGGTGGAAGGAGGTCAAGGTGAGGGTGATAGGCCGGAGGGGGGGTGGGGGCGGAGAGGTCAGGAAGAAGATTGCAGGTTAGGAAGGTTTGAGGGATTTGACTGAGACAATGTGGGGGGAGGGGAAATGAGGAAACAGGAGAAATCTGAGTTCATCCCTTGTGGTTGGAGGGTTCCCAGGCGGAAGATGAGGCGCTCTTCCTCCAACCGTCATGTTGTTATGGTATGGCGATGGAGGAGTCCAAGGACCTGCATGTCCTTGGTGGAGTGGGAATGGGAGTTAAAGTGTTGAGCCACAGGGTGGTTGGGTTGGTTGGTCCGGGTGTCCCAGAGGTGTTCTCTGAAACATTCTGCAAGTCAGCGGCCTGTCTCCCCAATATAGAGGAGGCCACATCGGGTGCAGAGGATGCAATAGATGATGTGTGTGGAAGTGCAGGTGAATTTGTGGCGGATATGGAAGGATCCCTTGGGGCCTTGGAGAGAAGTAAGGGAGGAGGTGTGGGCGCAAGTTTTGCATTTCTTTGTTGCAGGGGAAGGTGCCGGGAGTGGAGGTTGGGTTGGTGGGGGGTGTGGACCTGACGAGGGAGTCACGAAGAGAGTGGTCTTTTCGGAACGCTGATAGGGGAGGGAAGGGAAATATATCCCTGGTGGTGGGGTCCATTTAGAGGTGGCGGAAATGATGGCAGATGATATGCTTTTTATGGAGGTTGGTGGGGTGGTAGGTGAGAACCAGTGGGGTTCTGTCCTGGTGGCAGTTGGAGGGGTGGGGCTCAAGGGCGGTGGAGCGGGAAGTGGAGGAGATGCGCTGGAGGGCATCGTCACCCGTCTGGGGGGAATCTGCGGTGCTTGAAGAAGGAGGCCATCTGGGCTGTACGGTATTGGAACTGATCCTCCTGAGAACAGATGCGGAGGGGACGAAGGAATTGGGAACATGGGATGGCAGAACAACGCAAGCGTATCTTTCTCACGTTGTTCCTCCGTTGGTGCTGCTATTAAACATTCGTCTACATATACTCAAGAAGTGCTGACCCCGGGGTTAAAACAAGAATCTCCAGACTCCTGCATTGAACATCATTAATTATGGTGGGGGACTCACAGTAATCTTGACTAAGTTGCGTGAATGTATACGATTTACCTTTGCGTGGAAAAGTGAAACAGAAGTGACTTTCTGTGTGTACCAGTACACTAAAGAAGACATTTGGTAAATCCATAGCAGAGAACCATGTACTGTCCGGCAGAATTTGAGCTAATATAGTACAAGGATCAGGAACATTTTGGGGGGGCGGAACAATGGCATAATTAACTACCTGCAGCTCTTGAACAGATCTCCATTTCCCCGATTCACATGGAATGTTTGCCTTTTTGACTGGAAAATGGGGGCACTCACTGGTGATTATCCACAGGGGATTATCACTCAAGCCTTCTGGAGGGCTTCAAAGACTGGAGTAAATCCTTTTACTGCCTCGGGTTTTAACGGGTCTTGTGTTCTGCAAGGACGGTACTCAGAGTTCAGAGTTATTTTTATGGGTTCACAACTTCGTAAGAACCCCACATCACCTTTGCCTTTTGCACTGCACTCAGCAAGGATCCTTCTTAATATTGGGTTCGAGGCTACTGCCATAGCTAAACGCCAGGCTACCCTCTTGGCGGGGGTTACCTGGACTTCCCTATCTGCCTGAGTTAGCCAATTTAGTTTCTTCATATATGTCCTTATATCTGCATTGACGCAGATATGCACATCGTTCCTGAAGACACAGTTTTTCGTTTTTGTGCCTGTCATACCCATGGTCGCTGGATGCCTTCGCCAATGGCACGTGATGAAAGGAGCCTTCCATATCAAAAAGATAATGTCTACTTGCCATCACAAATACTTTGGATAAGTTTACACTGACTGCACATCTGTGATCATTCCAATAAAATTCGTACAATTATAACTGATCAGGTTTAACCAATCTCCTCAAGCAATCCTTCTCATAAGATTTGTAAGGGCTATCATGGTGTGTGCGTGCCGTGCAATGCCACATATATCCAGCAAGAAAATTGGTGTTAATGGAATTAACATGGTTACTTGCTACCTGGGCAAGCGAATCGCTGACCGAACTTATGGCTCTCTGGCTTAATCGCCACTCATAGCCATGCATCAGGGGTCGTGAGTCAGGTTTTATAGCTTGCGCTGGTAAATCTTCTTTTTGTATTACCTGCAAGCCTGTCGGGGTACAGCGCAAATCCGAACCCAATCTCACTTTGAGATCGCGAGCCATCAGATTTAAGGAACAGAATTCCGAGAACAGAAATCTGGAAAGGAATAATGTGATCAAGGATAGTCAGCACGGTTTTGTGAAGGGCAGGTCGTGCCTCACAAACCTTATTGAGTTATTGAGAAGGTGACCAAGGAAGTGGACGAGGGTAAAGCAGTAGATGTGGTGTATATGGATTTTAGCAAGGCGTTCGATAAGGTACCTCATGGCAGGCTAATGCAAAAACTACGGAAGTATGGTATTGAGAGTGAATTAGAGGTTTGGATTAGGAATTGGCTGGCTGGAAGGAGGCAGAGTGTAGTAGTTGATGGTATAGGTCCATCTTGGAGCGCAGTTACTAGCGGTGTTCCACAAGGATCTGTTTAGGGACCATTGCTGTTTGTCATTTTTATAAATGACCTAGAGGAGGGGCTTGAAGGCTGGGTGAGCAAGTTTGTGGATGACACGAAAGTCGATGGAGTTGTGGACAGCGAAGAAGGATGTGGCAGGTTACAGCGGGATATAGATAAGTTGCAGAGCTAGGCAGAAAGGTGGCAAATGGAGTTCAATGTAGCTAAGTGTGAAGTCATTCACTTTGGTAGGAGTAACAAGAGGACGGATTACTGGGCTAATGGTAGGCTACTTGGTAGTGTGGATGAGCAGAGGGATCTTGGTGTCCATGTACACAGATCTATGAAAGTTGCCACCAGGTAAATAGTGCTGTGAAGAAGGCATATGGTGTACTGGGCTTTATTGGTAGAGGAATTGAGTTCCGGAGTCCTGAGGTCATGTTGCAGTTGTATAAGACTCGAGTGCGGCCTCATCTATTGTGTGCAGTTTTGGTCGCCATACTATAGCAAGGATGTGGAGGCATTGGAACGAGTGCAGAGGAGGTTTACCAGGATGTTGCCTGGCATGGTAGGAAGATCGTATGAGGAAAGGCTGAGGCACTTGGGGCTGTTCTCATTGGAGAAAAGAAGGATTAGGGGAGATTTGATAGAGGTGTACAAGATGATTAGGGGTTTAGATAGGGTTGACAGTGAGAACCTTTTTCCGCTAATGGAGTCAGCTGTTACTAGGGGACACAGCTTTAAATTAAGGGGTGGTAGGTATAGGACAGATGTTAGGGGTAGATTCTTTACTCAGCGGGTTGTGAGTTCATGGAATGCCCTGCCAGTTGCAGTGGTGGACTCTCCCTCTTTATGGTCATTTAAGCAGGCATTGGATAATCATATGGAGGTTATTGGGCTAGTGTAGGTTAGGTAGGCTTCGGTCGGCGCAACAGCGAGGGCCAAAGGGCCTGTACTGCGGTGTATTTTTCTATATGTTCTATATGAAATGAGAATTGGAATGTTTCACCAATAGTTGTGCGGTTAATCTCTCCCGTATCACGACTCCTGATGCATCCATTGCATCGACTCTCCCAACTGCCTTGATCTAAGGACTGAATATGTTGCCCCTGTATCTATCAAATACGTAAGTGTCTCACCTTCCCCATATAATACATTTTCCCTCGATACGAGAATTCACTTCTTCTTATCAACACCTCAAGTTCAGGGGCCTGAAACCTTCGAGTTCCTTTCCAGATACGAGTTATCTTTTACTCATTCCTTGACTGTCAATGTGGTAGTTTACTGGCCTTGTAAGTCAGCTATTAGTTCGGTATAACTTTGCATTTTTTTTCTGTTCGTCTGCAATACTTATCTCTGCAAAGTCAGGTACTTACTTATTTGTTTCCCTGTGTTTTTATTGGTTTAAAAAAAAGTCAATTTTCCATTACAATGGGCATCACATTATTTTTACAGGTCACTGCAACAGCGAGGGCCGAAGTGCCTGTACTGCATTGTAACATTCTATGTTTTAAGCTGCATTTTCTGCTGGTTTTCGATATCTCTCCTCATTGTGGAAGCTCCCAGTCACTTCTTCCGGAGATTTGTCTGCACTTCATTTAATCGAAGAATCTGTATTTCTTGCTCAGAATGTGATCTCTCTACAATGGAGAGAGGAAAACAGAGTCGGTGACAAAGCTGACGTTCTTCCAGAAACAATAAAAACTATCCCGACCTTCCAGTCTCCTGTACTTCGACATTACGCTGTGTTCCCAGCCTTCAGGCTCTCTGCCTGTATTCCTGATGAAGGGCTGTTGCCCGAAACGCCGAGTTTACTGTTTCTCAGATTCTGCCTGAACTGCTGTGCTTTTCCAGCACCATTCGAATCTGGACTCTGGTTTCCAGCATCTGCAGTCATTATTTGTACCCAGTTGATTTTCACCTTACTGTGAATCTTCTTGTAAGGATGCCTGCGTTGAAGAAGTTTTCCTCCTCTCTCTACGGTCACTCCACCCTTCAGGCTGCCTGCCTGCATTCCTGATGAAGGGCTGCTGCCCGAAACGTCGATTTTACTGCACTTTGGATGCTGCCTGAACTGCTGTGCTTTCCCAGCACCACTCTAATTCAGACACTGAGTTCCTAGGCCATTATTTCAATCTCTGGTCTGCTGCAGTGCTCCTTCAAGGCACAACGCAAGCTGGAAGACCTGCAACTCATTTTCTCCCGACAGACCATGCAAATGTTAGGACCCAATACCGAGGTTAATCATTTTAGAACTCGTCCGCCCTCTTACACATTCTTCGCATACCCGCCTTTCCTATCAGTTCCGAAGACGGATCATTCGACTCGAAACGTTAACTTTCCTTTCTCATCAGAGATGGACAAGAGCTGCTGATTTTGTTCAGACCTTTTGGCTTTTCTTCTGAGAACTTTGCTTTTCCATTGTAATTGCCTCTGCTAAAAGTGTCTGATTGCCGGAGGAGAATTTCACAGGAGATGAAAAGAATGGCAACGGCTGGACCACTCCCATCGTGAAGGTAGACGAGCTAAGCTGGGATGTATAACTAAGCGCAGAGAAGGCTGAGTGAGAAATCAATTAATGTGAACATTTTATGAAGACGATAGATATGTATGACAGGGATAAGCCTATATTGGGAAGGAATAGAGTGACATAAATGAAAGAGAGGAATCAAGATGTTTTGAGGAGATTTGGGAAGAATGCTTTCACCTATAGAGTATTGTTTATCAGGAAATCATAATCTGAACATGTGGTAAAGCTAAGTGCCATGAGAACGTTTCAGCAGTCTGTAGCCAAACACATCAAGAGCCAGAGCACGAGTGGATAAGGAGCAGGGACTGGAATGTGTGACGAGGACAGACAGACGCGAGATGGATGTCCTGAACTCAATGAGTCCAAGGCAAATTTGTCTGTTTCAACTGCCTGCTGGCGTGGCTCGGTGGTGCAATGCAAAGTGCGTTGGGCTTCTATACCTCTTTTCAGGTTGCTATTCAAAGTTTGTGGGTTCGAATCCCCTCAGAGACGAGTTTTCGATAATGGTTTGGAAGGTGGTCAGACCAGACTCGGCTGCTCGTCTGCAAAACCAACAATCTTCGTGCAGAAACTCAACTGTCTCGAAACGGAACATTTTCCTCTCACAGATTTACATTCTCGACGTCTATTTATGATAGAGATCGATAAATATCTGTTAGCCAGTCGGCAACACGATGATGCGGATATGCTGGAAAAAGGCATAAAATTGTGTCAGCCATGATGTCATAAAATTAGTGGCGGGGCAGGATCGATGTGAAGAATGGCCTCTTTCTGTCTGTGCCATTTCTGGCCCAGGTTTTTAAACAATCACAATGTGGACAATATGAATTAAACGCCAAGTAATATTTTGGTCTCACCTTCACCTGGCTTCCCTCCCAGCTGGAATAGACAGCTCTTGTGTCAGCTTTGGATCAGACAGTGGAGAATTCTCACAAGTTATCCTTCAGGCTGAACGTTCCTTCACATAGCTTTCCAAATGGACACATGGAGCAAGCAATTGCATGGATGCTGGGGATTCAGGGACAGATTTCCCCTTTGCTGGGCTGGAATTCTGGCCAAGCTAATGAACGTGAATTTCTGACATTTTGAATCTTACTCTGGATTCTTGCGACTTTACTAATTAAACTGAATTTTAATTTGCCCTTGCATAACATTATTTAATCTTCACTGCTTATAAAAACCATACACATGCTCGTGGATATCGTATGTTGAACATGATTGATGTTGTGTGCAGTGTGGGCCGATGTGTCATATGAACATGCCAAAGGAAGTTGGTGAAATATCAGTGAATCGAATTCTCCGACGAATTGAAGCCGATAGAAGGAAAATCCCAGTACAATGACCACATAATATTGCCTGTGATCAACGCAGGAAGCCACGGTAAACGTACATAGTATTCAATAAAACCGATTTTCACCACATTTACCTATGCCCTTTTCCTGAAGCTGATGCTTTATAATCGATGATCTGTTATCAGTATAACCTCCTCTGCACTGTGTTTCACTTCTGATCCGCAGAAAAAAAAATTGAGTTGAGGGTCCCAGTGGTAAGATCGGGAGCCGTTCGTCATCATGAGACGGCAGATCCAGTGGTGCAATTAGTTAGTTTGCTGTACTTGCATGGCAGTACATAAGCTGTAAAAGTTGCGCATTCGATTCTCACCAGGTGTTTGCTTTACTGATACTGACCAGAGATGATTGCGACTTCAAGCTGAAGAACAGTTCGAACACGGAATATTACACCGCAATAAAATGTTTTTAATGTTGCACTGACCTGTGATACCAATCTGAAGTCCATCTGACCAGCATTTTACCATCTTAAGCCGAAAGTTTATCCAATGATCACTTAATTGCCCTGGAGGGTGGTGAGTCTACGACTGTTGAAGGCAAGGCGTTCAGCACCCTTCCTACTCTCTGAGAAAGGAATCTACCTCGGCATCTATCACCTTTAAATTACATCGATGTGCCCTTGTGCCAACCATTGCCTCTTGAAGAAAAAGGCCTTCACTGTTCACCTTACGGCAACTTCTGATAATGTTGTATGTCTCTATTAATTCACCTCTCAAACTTCTTATTTCTATCAAAAACAGCCGCATGTCCCTCAGCCTTTCCTCGTAAGACCTTCCCTTCACAGAAGGCAACATCCTAGGAAATCTCGTCTCACCCTTTCCAATGCTTTCCCATCCGTCCCATAATGTGCTGACCAGAACTCACGCGACTCTACAAGTTTGGCCACACCAGAGAAATTTATGGAACAGTAAAGGGATCGTTTGGCCCTGAAATTCAATCCCTCTCCGAATTAAAAACTAACATACTGTGCTCCTAACACACTAACAAATCTATCAACCCGGAAGTTAACTTTCAGAGTTTTATGTACGTGGGCACCGAGATCGCTCTGCTCATCTAAACTTCCAAGAACGTTACAATTAGCACAGAAAGTTTTATTCTTGTTGCTCCTTCCAAAGTAAATCATCTCACACTTTTCCACATTAACCTCCATTTGCCACCTCTGAGCTTCGATCTGCAGATTATCCATGTCCCTCTATAACCTGCAACAGACTTTGGCACTGTTGATAACTCCATCGAGCTCAGTGCATTTTGCGAATTTAATCATCCATCATCCCATGCCCGAACCCAGCTCATTTATAAAAGTGACAAACAGCAGTGGACTCAAAAAGGAACCTTGTGATACACCATGAGTAACTGAACGCCAGGATGAAGATTTCCCATCATCTACCACACACTGTGTTCTTTCACCGAGCTAATTACTGATCTAAACTGCTAAATCACCGTCAATCCCATATCTCTGTATTTTATGCCTTCGTGAAAACCATAGCCACCACGTCAACAACTTTATTATCATCCGCCTGTTTGCTCACCTTTTCAAAGAGCTCAACAAAGTTTGTGAGGCACAACCTGCTATTCACAAAATCGTGTTGACTGTAGCGAATCAACTTCTTCCTTTTCAGATGATCATAAATCATATCTCTCATTATCTTTCCCAAAACTTTACCTAAAGGAAATAAGGCTCATTGTTCTATAATTACCAGCGTTCTCCCTACTCCCCTTCGTGAAGAAGGGGACAATATTTGCTGAACTCGAGTCTTCTCGCACCAATCACATAGACACTGACGAAATAAAATTGTTAGTCAAAAGTTCTGCAATCTGCTCCCAGTATGCCCAGAGAATGCTAGGATACATCCAATCAAGCCCAGCAGACAGATCTATTTTCAGGCTTTCAAGAATTGCTAACAACTCCTCTTTATGAATATCAATTTCGTTTATTCTAACAGATTGCATCTCAAAATTCTCTTTGACAACATTGTATTTTTCATTTGAGATATGATGAAAAATATACATTCAGCGCCTCTCATATCCTTGGACTCCTCTGACGACTTCCTACTGCTGTTCTTGACCGGCCTGCATCATATCCTACACATCCTTTTATTCTTGAAATGACAAAAGAAAGCTTCAGGGTTTTAAATGATCCTGCCAGCTAAAGACTTCTCATGTCCCCTCTTCGCTCTAAGTAGCTCTCTCTTTTGGCCCTTCCTGGCTAGCTTTTTAATTTTCAAGTGCCCTAACTCAGCCTTCATATCTCATGTTAACATGCGCCTCCTTCTCCCTCTTGACAGGAAATTCAACATTTTCAGTAAAAATGGTTCCCTGGCTCGACCTCATATTCCCTGCATGACGAACACATACTTATCAAGGACATGCATGTGCGCTTCCCTGAACAAGCTCCATATTAGAGGTGTGCACAACCCCTGCGGTGACTTTCCCATTTGGTGCATCCTAACTCTTGTCAGATCGCATCATACTGGCCTTTTTCCCACCAGTATCATCACTAAATAAACATACCGAATTGTGGTCACTACCACCAAAGTGCTCACTTACCTCCAAATCGAACAGTTGACTTTTTTCATTACGTCGTACCAAATCCAATGTGGTTTTGATTCTTGTTGGCCTGTCTACATGCTGCGTCACGAAACCCTCCTGCACACATTGGACGAAGACTGATAATCAAATGTACTCTAACAATAACATTTCCAATCAATATTTGGAAAGTTAAAGTTCCCCACTGCAACTACCCTGTTACTATCCAGAATCATCTTTGCAATCTTTTCCTCCATATCACTAGAACATTTTGGTGGTGACCTCTACTTTCCTGATTTTAATGTCAGCCCATTCTAATTCAGCAGATTCAGTCGAGTCCTCACCAGATATCCTTTCTGCTACCATAGTACTGTCTTTGACTGAAAATGCCACATCTCTCCCTCTGTAACGACTTTCCTGTTCTTACTGAAAAATCGAAACTGAGATGCCAGGAACAACCATTCATTTCATTGCTCCATTCATGTCTCTGAGATGGCCACAATGTTGAAGTCCGTAACAACCCATGACACCTGCTTTATCCCAGATGCTCCTAGTGGTGAAGTAGACACACTTCAAACCACCTTCATCCTTGCCAGCATGCACTCGCAAAACCGAAAACCTATTTACATCCTAACCACTTACAACTTCCTTCAATCTACAGGAAAATTCAGGTTCGCACTCCGCTGCTGAATTCGTTTAAATCCTCAGAGCATTGGAAAATTATCCCCTCAGGATATTGGTACCCTTCTGGTTCAGGTGAAGACCATTCTGTTTGTAGAGTTCCAACCGACTCCAGAATGAGCCCCAACTATCTAGATGTCCGAATCCCTATCACTTGCACCATCCTTACAACCACGTGTTCATCTGCTCTCTCTCTCTATTCTTCCCGCACTACGACGTGGCATGTGTAATAAATCTGAGAGAACAACTCCGTTTGATCTCGTTCTAAGATGTCACCTGGATCCCTGAATTTCTGCCATACATCCACATCACTTTTATTACATATGTTGTTGGTGCATGTGAACCATGACCTCGGGCTGCTCCCCCTCCCCCTTAAGGATCCTGAAAACACGATGCGAGACATCACAAACCTTGGTATCTTGGAGGGATCACATCAATCATGAGCCTGCCCTGTACCCACAGAAACTGCAATCTGTCCCCCTCACTCTGTAGTCCCCAATAACTATTGCTCTCCTCCCCTCTCGTCTACCCTTCTGATCACAGGGACAAACACTGTGCCAGAGATCTGCACCCCATCGCTTAACCCTCAAAGGTCATCCACCAAAAAAGTCACAAATACGGTATGCTTGTTACTAAGGGGAACAGCCATAGCAGATGCCTGCACTGGCTGCCTGTTTCTTTTTCGTCTCTCGACTGTATCCCATCGACCTATTCTTGTACCATAAGTGCAACTGCCTCCCTATAACTTCTCTCAATTCCCCTCAGACTCCAGAAAGATCCAATGTCCAGCCACAGCTCCCTAACGCAGTTGCCAAGCAGATGGAGTTCGGTGCACTTCCCGCAGATTCAAATGTCAGGGACATTACTGAAAACTCTTAGCTCACACATTCTACAGGAAGAACATTCAAATGGCTGACCATCCATTCCTAATATTCTGAATTCACACAATATGTGCATGTGTGCACGCATATATATGTCTGTATGTGTGTGTGTGTGTGGATTCGGAATATTAGGAATGGATGGTCAGCCATTTGAATGTTCTTCCTGTAGAATGTGCGAGCTAAGAGTTTTCAGTAATGTCCCTGACATTTGAATCTGCGGGAATATCTCTTTAAAAGTTGCAACAGAACGTAGAGTAAAACAGCATTTATTCTAAAACTATGATTTTGTGGAGTGATCTGTCCTTGGGAAATACCTCAGTTACTTAAGACCAAGCATAAAGATTCCCTGAGTGAATATCCATCACTCGATAGAGATACAGAGGTAATTTTTGTAGTCGATGACGTTTCTCATATCGCTGATTGTACGCTGTGTTAAATTCTGGTAAGGATGTTTAGCTCGTTTCATATTACTGATTTTGCTGCAAACTCGCATAGGCCATTAAAACAATCCAAAAATTATTAGATTTAACTCATTGGACATTTGACTGTTATCTGAAAAACTGGAATAAAAATGACAATGATATTTTTAAGTACTGCTATGAATATTACAGAATGCAAACAGGAATATTTTTCATGTGTTGTCACTAGATAAGTTTGGGGGAGATGAGTGGGCAGCAAGTGGACTCACTCCCTTCTCTGTGATTGCAGCTAAATTTTCCAAAAAAGCAGATGAAAGTTAAAAGGTGCATTAATGGGCAGGTCAGTTCCAACTCACGGTAATATAGTTTCATTTTGATTGCCGCCATCGTCTAAAGTGTTTGCTGAGTGGGGAGATCAGGATCCTGACGGTATGATGAGACATTGCGAGACTTAGTCTCAGCCTGTTGGCATCACTTTATATCATAAATCAGTTATGCAGCGGACTGAGCTAACCAGCTTCCCTTTAATGTTGAGCTAACACAAACAGCTTTGTTCTTTTACAATTTATCGAAGTTCACGTAGAACAAGCTGCTAAACATTTCCTCGCAATCAGAGCATTCTATACTTAGCCGTATTCAGTTGCAGGTGTTATTTATTTTTCGTGACAAGCAGTGCCCTTCACATCAAAGGGAAATGCTGTGTGATCAAAACAGTGAAGGGGAGGGCAGGGACTAAATCAAAATAGAGTTGGAGGGGAAATGATGCACTCCACTCCCTGCGGCGCCCACCTCTCCCTGACCAACTCCAGGGTGTTGATGGACACCGCATGCTCCCTCTCCAAGGACACCCGGGCTCGAACGTAACCGCGGAAGAGGGGCAGGCAGTCGGCCCTAACGACCCCCTCCACGGCCCGCTGCCTGGACCTGTTTATGGCCGGTTTGGCCAGGCCCATGAGGAGGTCTTCAGACCTGCCCTCCCTCCTCCGTACCTGGTGAGTTGCGGGTGTTGTGCGGTTTCTTTCCAATTAACGATAACCAGTTAGAGAGTGTGCACCTAACACGTACCCATCCTGGCTGTACACACTCCCTGTCCTGGTGAAATTCACTCCTTGATGTGCCTGCACGTATCTTTACAAATATTTTAGAATCAGCTTCTGAATATTTTTTTTCCTGAAGAAATAATCATTTTCGAGTTCAATAGCTGCAGAAGGAAAAAGAAAGCGTGCTCCAAACGTCTCTTTATGGTTCATCGCTGGTTTTCAAGTTCTATACTCTACATATACATCCATCCAAATGAGGGAATTTCCCTCCTGTTTAATCTCACCATATTCACATTTGCCTAGAAACCTTCCATACGGACACAACTCAGTTTTACCTGGTGTCACGCTACATGATCTATTCGTCTTTTCCACCATCCCATGAAACCCCGCCTTGTCTTTTCAAATAGCATTACCCCTCACTACATCGATGGCTTCCTTTCCATTTTTTTGTTTCCAAGTAAACGCTGTCCATTCTTCCTGACGTCTTTTCATTCCAGTCATCGCCATACATGTCTTCTATTATCTCTTTAAGTCCCAGTATAGTCCATGTTGAGAAAGGATGCTGGGTCCAATACAACACATGAAAACCCGCTCTAATGCTGTATACTGCCATTACCAATGTAGGGAAAATGGGAGCTAGTTCAGTCAAAAGTGAATCCGTTGGTTGTTGAACAATGCATCAAACTCTGACTGAGAAGTGACAGTTTTTCCTCACTTTTCTCCCCTGTCTGAACATGTGCTAAAGCAACATAGCAAGGGATCATAGAAAGCCTACACTTCAGAAACTGGCTATTCGATGCCATAAATACACACCGATCCTCCAGGGATTATCCCTCACAGAACAATTCCTTTCCCTTTTTCTCTTCATTTGCTCCTCAATAAGGCACCCTTACTGATAGTCGACCCAGTTGTCGGCAAATCATATCTCTGGCGCTGTGAGGCAGCAGTGATAACCAGTCAGCCACCTTATGGCTCTGTACAATATTCCAAGGTACGTGGACGCGTTTCAAATGCGATTCCTGTCAAAGATGCTCTATTTTTGTTGTTGCCCTTATCAGGAACAATAAATCCTGATTTCCTGACCAAGAAATGAACCCAAACCAAAGCGGTGAAAGCGCTGCATCGTAACCACTGGTCGACCTGGAAGGACGGCATGTGCAATTGTGTCTTCTCTTAATAGCATCGCTTTCTTTTCCTGCGATGAGAAATTCCTTCCAAAAAAGAATGTTCGTGATACCGTGCTTTTACAGCACAGAATAATACATTATGTCAGTGCCAGTCATCAAACTTCCATCCATTCTCCTTTCCAGTTTCCAATACTTGGCCCACAGCCTGACGTCTGAAGTGTTCATCTGAATGAGACTTTCCATGCAAAGTTTTAATCACCAATGAACAAGTGAATGAGACTGAAGTCAGATACCCACAAATTTGTTCATGACCTGCGGGAGAGCTGACCCTCATTTTGACCCATAGAGGGAACTATGCAAACACATCTTTTGAAAGTGACAAAGGCCTCAGGAGAGCCCAACATCCATGAAATGAGGAATTGATCTGGTTGGCCTCGTCATTCTTTACTGCTCGCTTTAAAACCCGATTCTGTTTTCATAAGCAGAGGGGTAAACAGGAAGGAGGCTGTCCTTCGAGGACTGCCCCAATCGTGAATAATTGATACCTGCTAAACGTTGACTTCTCCACCTCTGAGTAGCCTGGCTAGCTGTGCTCTTCCAGCCTCTTACTTGTTTAATTTAGATTTCACCGGATTCCTGTCTCTACATAAGCAACGGAAGCATTCAGCCGTATCCCTGTACGTTTTCGCCCCCCACTGTTTCACCGTTACTTTACTGCTTCTAATGAGTCAGGTTGTTCTTCCTGCCAAACGAAGGCATTCTTCGCATCAGAAGCTTGTCATCCTCATGTTCCTCCAAGGAAAATCACGGGTGTGGACTTCCAAACTGAAGCAGATATGGCCTGGTCTGCGTAAAAAAATAACTTCCAGCTGTTCCTTCAAAAATAATTCCTAACAACATAGAGAACGCACCTTCGGATGCTTGCTGCAATAGTTGCAAGAAAATTCAGCAAGGCCGCAGTGAGATTGGAGGTTACAACGTCGGGTTTACAAAACCAGTGCTTGAACCACTGAGCGATGGAAACACTGAGCGATGGAAACACTGCCCAACGAGCCGTTTTGAGACTGACAAAAGATGATGACCTCAAGCAGGAAAACCTCGGTCATCTCAGTTTTGTGATACAAGCTTCGTTTTGTGTGACAAAATACGACTTGAAACCCACTTCTTTAATCACTTGTTTAATATAACACTTTGTCAGCTTCCCAATATGTATCAGAGTTCAAAATTTGTATAAACTCCCTCGGGGTAAAAGCTTTGAATTTTCTATTATATAATAGACGCGATGTAGTATTGATACCAATTAATTGCTCTTGATTTCAGCAAATGTTACAGTTTTTCTTAATCACTTGGTGAGTAATTCCTTTCCTATAGCCTGGTGCGATTTACGTAGCCACGGGATTTCATAATTTGTGACCTTGGCAGATGACGTTTAGGCACCAAATTTGAAACAGTTCAAATCGAACATGCTCCGGAGTTTGGAATTCGAGGGAATGCAGATATCTGAGACAGCACTTTAAAACATAATCTTGGGTGTCGTGTCCGGTGGCTGGGTTGGCATACTATTGACCAGCTCTATTTGCTCTTGAGTAGGGTGGAAGACATGACAGTGATAGATAGAGGGAAGACAGTCAAGAGATTTGTAGAAACGTTGAAATTTAGCTGCCCGGTGATGGGTAGGCAACCCTTGTGAGTACTCCCACATGCAAGAGACGTATGGGAAGACCTCAAGATTGCATCATTGGCTGAATAACCTGCAACTCCTTCCCTTCCACTTTGAGGGAGCCCTTGTGGAAAGAAAAAGCTGCGAAGGCCGCAGTGCATGTTTGGGAAAATGGGCGTTCGTAAAAATGTCATTCAGATAATGCACAATGAAACAATGAACTGAACGCAAGTACACCCTTGAATAGAAGCAGAGGGAGTTAGACCATAGAACATAGAACATTACAGTGCAGTACAGTCCCTTCAGCACTCATGTTGCGCCGACCTGTCATACCAATCTGAAGTCCATCTAACCTACACTATTCCATTTACCTCCATATGCTTGTCCAATGACGACTTAATTGTACTTAAAGTCGGCGAATCTACTCCGTTCCAGGCAAAGCATCCACACCGTTACTACTCTCTGAGTTAAGAAACTACCTCTGACATCTGTCTTGTATCTATCAACCCTCAATTTAAAGCTCTTCCCCCCCACCCGGGCTCACCGTCACCATTCTTGGAAGGAGGCTCTCCCTGTCCACCCTATCTAACCCCCTGATTATATTATATGTGTCTATTAAGTCACTTCTCAAGCTTCTTCTCTCTAACTAAAACAACCACAAGTCCCTCAGCCTTTCCTCGTAAGACCTTCCCTCCTTACCAGGCAACATCCGAATAAATCCCCTCTGCACCTTTTCTAAAGCTTCAACATTCTTCTTATAATACGGTGACTAGAACTGTACACAATACTCCAAGTGCTGCCGCACCAGAGTTTTGCACAGCTACAGCATAACCGATTCCTCTATTAATAAAAGCTAACTCACTGTATGCCTTCTTAACAACCCTGTCCACCTGGGTTGCAAATATCAAGGAATTCTGTTCCTGAACACCGAGATGTCTCTGCATATCGAAACTACCAAGAAACTTACCTTTAGCCCAATACTTTGTATTCCAGTTACTTTGACAAAAATGAATCAACTCACACTTGTCCGCATTAAACTCCATTTGGAACCTCTCAGCCAAGCTCTGTAGCTTATCTATGTTTCTCTGTAAACTACGACATCCTGCATCACTATCCACAACTCCACCAACCTTAGTGTCGTCTACAAATTTACCAATCCACCCTTCTACGCCCTCATCCAGGTAGCTTATAAAAATGACAAAGAGCAGTGGACCCAACACTGACCCTTGCGGGACCCCACTGGTAACTGGACTACAGGATGAATATTTCCCATCATCCAACACCTATGTCTTCTTTCAGCAAGCCAATAACAGATACAAACTGCTACATCTCCCACAATCCCATTCCTCCGCATTATGTCCAATAGCCTACTGTGGAGAACCTTATCGAACGCATTGCTGAAATCCATATACACAACATCAAATGGTTTACTCTCATCTACCTGCTTGGTCACCTTCTCACCGAACTCAGTAAGGCTTTTGAGGCACGACCTACCCTTCAAAAAACCATGTTGACTATCCCTAATCAAATTATTCATTTCTATATGATTATAAATCCTATCTCTTATAACCTTTTACAAGGCTTTACCAACAACTGACGTGAGGCTCACTGGTCTATAATTAACAGGATTGTCTCTACTCCCCTTCTGCAACATGGGATCCACACTTTCTATCCTTCAGTCTTATGGCACTATTCGTGTAGACAATGACGAGTTAAAGTTCAATTTTAAAAGCTCGGCAATCTCCTCCATGGCTTCCCAGAGGATCCTAGGATAAATCCCATCCGGCCCAGGCAAATTATCTATTTTCACACTCTGCAGGATTTCTAATACCTCCTCCTTGTGAACCTCAATCCCACGTACTCTATTAGCATGTACCTCAGTATTCTCCTCGACAACGTAGTCGTTCTCTAGACTGAATACTGTTGAAAAGTATTCATTTAGTGCTTCCCCTCTCTCCTCTGACTCCACACACAACTTCCCCCTACTATCCCTGGTTGGCCCTCATCTTACTCTCATCATTCTTTTATTCCGTAAATACCTATAGAAAGCCTTAGGGTTAACCCTGATCTTATTCGCCAACAACTTCTCCTGTCTCCTCCTGGCTCATTTGAGCTCACCCTTTAGGTATTTCCTAGCTAGTTTGTAACCCCCATGCGCCCTAATTGAGCCTTCGCATCTCATCCTAACATAAGCCTTCTTCCTCCTCTTGACCAGACAATCTACTTCCTTTGTAAACCACTGCTCCTGCTCGCGACAGCTTTCTCCCTGCCTGACAGGTGCATACTTACCACACAGTAGCGTTTCCTTGAATAAGCTCCACATTTCTAATGTGCCTATTCATTGCAGTTTCCTTCTCCATCTTATGCTTCCTAAATCTTCCTAATCGCATCATAATTGCCTTTCCCCCAGCAGTAATACTTACCCAGTGGTATACACCTATCCATTTCTATGACAAACGTAAACATAACAGAATTGTGATCGCCATCACCAAAGTGCTCACCTACTTCCAAGTCTTACAACTGCCGGGCTCATTACCGGGTACCAAATCTAATGTGACCTCGCCCCTTGTTGCCCTGTCTACATACGTGTCAGGAAGCCCTCCTGCACACATGGACAAAAACTGACCCATCTATAATACTCGTACTATAGTGTGCCCAGTCAATATTTGGAAAGTTGAACTCCCCCATGACAACTACCCTGTTTCTCTCACTGCTATCGAGAATCGTCTTTGCCACCCTTTCGTCTACATCTCTGCAACTATTCGGAGGTCTATAGAAACTCCCAACAGGGTGACATCTCATTTCTGGTTTCTAACTTCAGCCCATATTACCTCAGTTGACGAGTGCACAAACATCCTTACTGGAACTGTAATACTGTCCTTGACCAACAATGCCACACCTCCACCCCCCCACCCCCACCTCCACCCCCACCCCCTTTTACATTCTTCTCTGTTCTTACTGAAACAACCATTCCTGTCCCTGCTCTATTCATGTCTACGAAATGGCCACAAAAACAAATTCCCAGGTACTAACACATGCTGCAAGTTCATCCACCTTATTCCGGATGCTCCTGGCCTTGAAGAAGACTTACTCCAAACCGACTTCTTGCTTGCTGGTGCCATCTCACGTCCCTAAAAGTTGATTTTGTACCTCCCTATTCTCAAGCTTTTCAATACTTGAACGACAATTTTGTTTCCCATTCCTCTGCTGGACTAATTTAAACACACCCCAATAGCCTTAGCGAATTCCACCCCCCACGCCAGGATATTGGTATACCTCTGATTCAGATGAAGACAATTCTGCTTATAGAGGTCCCGCCTACCCCAGAAAGAGCCACAATTATACAAGAATCCAAAACCCTCCCTCCTGCATCATGCCTGTAGCCATGTTTTCAACTCCTCTCTCTCCCTATTCCTTGCCTCACTTGCATCACAGCAGGGAGGGAATTTGAAAGGACGGATGGAAGTGTATTACGACCGTGTCGTCCAAACGAATTGATTAGAGATTGAGCTGCAGAAGAGCAGAGACGTGGAAGAGTTAGTGATATTAATGAAGTGCTAGTAGGCTGACATGGTGATGATGGGGATATGTGGTTAAAAACACATCACGAGTTGAAGAATGTCACCATGGTTATGACATGTCTGTTCAGACTCAGACCATTGCCAGGGAGGAGATTGAATCAGTGTGAACACATTTTCTCCTTAAACGTGGTCGATGATGCCTTCCAGCTCATCTCATCCACTTCCCTCAATTCCCGTCCCAAAATCCTTCCCTCCAACTTTGACGAGGACGGAACTCCCTTCTAAATCACTTTAAAATCCAGCAACCTCTGTAAACATCATGTCATCTTCCGGTATTTCTGTCAGTTGCAAATGAACTCCACCAACTAAGATGTGTTTCCCTCTCCACCCCTGTCCACTTCCTCTAAAGATTATTCCCTCTTCAACTCCCTTGCCAAGTTCACGTCCCCACCAACTACGAGCCCGTCCCAGCAACCTTCTCATTCCAACACAAGATTTGCGAAACATCCACCAACTCCTCTATCCTCAACTCTGTCCAAGGCCCCAAAGGACCCTTCAATGTCTATCAGGGTTTTACCTGCATTTCCACGCATGTCATTTACTGTATCCATTGCTCCCTTTGCAGTCTCCTCGACGTTGAGGAGATTGGATGCCAAAGTACAGACGGCTTCGGAAAACATCTCCGGGACACCCGCACCAAACAACACCACTCGTTTCTGGCCGAACACGTCAACTCTCCCTCCCACACAGCCAAGTTCATTCAGGTTTATGGCTTCCGCTGCTCTCATGAACTGTCCTATCTGTCTATCTTCCTTCCCACCTATCTGCTCCACCCTGCGCTGCGACCTATCATCATTACCCCTACGCCCATCCACCTAACACACTCTCAGCTACCTTGTCCCAGCCATACCCTCTCCCATTTGTCTCTCTACGCCCTCGGTTCAAAAGCCTCTTTCCTGCTGAAGGCTCGTGCCCGAAACGTCGATTGTCCTGCTCATTGGACTCTGCCTGCCCTGCTGTGCTCTTCCAGTATCACACTTCCGACTCAGTGGCGAGATAGTGAATTTTGAGTTTGGGACTGAAGTCAGAGGTTTCAGTTTTGCAATGATTCAGTTGTAAGAAATGTCTGCTCCAACAGGACTGGATGTCAGACAAGTCAGGACAGTGTTTGACCTGGTGGGAACGTGTTCATACTGACCTGCTGACCTGCTCGTTCTCTGTGGTGGAGACTGTGTGCATGAAAGGTTCTACAAAATTCTGGTCAAGTTCTTAGCGTCGAAAATCCCTTACCTTCAGACCATATCTTCAGACAGTTTCACGCGCTCATTTTAGAATAACATTAATTTTGCAGGATATTAGAAGGGGAAGATTTACAAACCAACCTCTCCACCATAATCTGATGAAGCCGCACATTTTATCCCAAATACAACTTGATCAGATTTCAAACATGAAAGGAAAACATTCTGATTACAGCGGGAGATAAAGCATTTACTTACTGTGTGTGTGGACGAGGTTTTTACCTGTCATTAGACCTTACACACCTCAACTGCAGTCATACCGAGGAAAGACTGTGGAAATGTGGGGATTCATTTCCCTGTCTGAGCTGAATTCCCATGGACGCAATGATACCAAGAACGAGCCATTCACTTGCTCAGAGTGAGGGAAGGGATTCACTCTGACCTGCTGCGACACCTGCTCGTTCAAAATGATGAGACATCATTTCAATGTTTGAACTGCGGAAAAATGCTTTAAAACGTCCAGCGATTGAATAACTGACCACCACACTCATACTAATGAGAAGCCTTTTGTCTCTCCGGACTTTGGAAAATGTTATCAAACCTCTATGTACTTCATTTCTGAGAAATATGCTCCCAAAAATAAGAGTCCATTAAGAATTATAGAGACCTGACATCTGATTCACGTGCTCACCAGGAAGAGAGACATCTCCAGTTTAAAAGCCGTGGGACGTGCTGTAAAGTCCGAGCGACCGGATGGCTCATCACCTTTCTCACAGTATTAACAGGTCTTTCTAAATGCCCTGACTGCGGGAATTGCTGCACAAGTTCCTGAATACTAATGTGTCATCAACGTGTTCACACTGAAGCAAGATAATAATCACTACAAAACGTTCCTGGGGACAGTTTAGCATGAACGTTTTCACATTAAGGAGAGACCTTTCAAATATGTAGCCTGTGGGATGCGCACTCTCGTCTATGTAGAACTGATGTCCCATCAGATTCGAATATTTTCGAATTGTGAGAGACGTTTCAAGTGTATTTATTCCAGGAATAGGTTCAAGCGGTCATCTCAACTCTCAGTACACCATCTGCTTTGCATTTGGCAGCAAGCATTTACAGGCTCCATGTGAGAAAAACAGTTAGGTCACTCGTCGACCCTGCTGAGAGAGTAGAGGGGTCCCACTGAGGGAAGGAATTCACTCTATCATCGACCCTACTGAGACAGCGTATAATTTACATATCTCAACAGTGATTGTACTTTGTTGTTCTTAACATTCAGGTTTGAAAGCAAAGTTTTAATATTCTAGACAACAATCAAATAAATCCGTTTTGTTTTAAACACATATCAAAGGTCATTGGAAGGGTGCGATGACAGCGTATGTGAAGCATCAACACAGGTTGTCAAGGAGAAATCACATTTGACAAATATATTAGAAAGCTTTGAGTAGTTAATGAGCAAGTGAGACGAAGGCACGCCTGTGGAGGTGACCAGCTTGAATTTCCACAGACACATGTCAAGGTGCAGTATGGCAAACTGCTAAATAAGAGGCCATGGATTGAGGCTTGGTTGACTGGCAGAAGGCAGACAGTTGGCTAAAGGCGTCTCTTCCAGGATGGCAGCCCGTGACTGGTGGAGTTCAGAGGAGTCAGTGTTGGCACCACAACTATTCACAATATGTATGAATGACCCATTCAAAGGAACTGAGGGTGTTGTTGCTCCATTTGAAGAAGGCACAATGATAGATGGAAGGGCAGATCTTATTGATGAAGCGGGCATGCTGCAGAATGACTTGAACGGACTGAGTGCTTCGAAAAAAATAGTTGCAGTTGCCATACTTTGTGGATAATATGAGGTCATATGTTTGAAGGAAAGAGTAGAGGCACAGACAGTTTTCTGAAAGCAGAAATAATTTAAAGTTCAATTTTCTCTTATGGTTAACATGCAGTTTTAGTTGGTGTTTAGGAAGGCAAATACAATGTAGGCTTTCAGTTCAAGCGAATTTTTTTTTAGATTAGACTTACAGTGTGGAAACAGGCCCTTCGGCCCAACAAGTCCACACCGACCCGCCGAAGCGAAACCCACCCATACCCCTACATTTACCCCTTACCTAACACTACGGGCAATTCAGCATGGCCAATTCACCTGACCCGCACATCTTTGGACTGTGGGAGGAAACCGGAGCACCCGGAGGAAACCCACGCAGACACGGGGAGAACGTGCAAACTCCACACAGTCAGTCGCCTGAGTCGGGAATTGAACCCGGGTCTCAGGCGCTGTGAGGCAGCAGTGCTAGCCACTGTGCCACCGTGCCGCCCACAATTAGAAAGCACGGGCAGAGGTTTACACCTCAGACAATGGGAGGCTCTGGACAGCTGCATTTGGAACATTTGAAGTAGGTTTTGGCCACATATCTAAGTGATGATATGGTTTGAGTGGTAAATAGGAGGTTTATAATGGCTGACTCAGTGGTGAGTACGAATGCCTTGCAGCCTCAGCGATGGTGGTTCAATATCTACTTTGGACGACTGTGAATTTAGAGTTGGCACAACCTCTCCGTTTCAGCCTGGGTTTCCTCCCCAGACTAAAGATGTGTGGCTGACGTTCTTTGGTCATGGGAAATGCAGAGTTACAGGAATTGGGCAGAGGTGTGAGTTTGGGTGCAATTCTCTTCGCAGGATTAGTTGGGTTTTTTTGTTCCAAATGGCCTGTTTCCACATTGTAGGTATTCCGTTAGAACAAGTTGATCGCAGGGATTGAGACCTTGTCATAAGTTTTTTTTAAGGAGGTGATAGCTTCCACATAAACAAATAGTTTCAAGTGAATCTCGAACGATATAAGGAGTGGAGGGGCAGTCTTAAGGAGGACATCATAAAGGTCAATCGAGAATATGAGATAGCCTCAGACCATGAAGTAAAGTGTAATCTAAAGAGAATCTACAAGTAATTAAGAACTTGAGACCAAATAGGACCACTTTCAGATGAAAGAGCTCCCCTTTGTCTTGAACCTCAGCAGATGGAGAGACATATAATGTTCACTTCGTGTCAGTTTACACCATGGAGAACGAAATGGCGGGTACAACTAAATATTGATGTTTTGAAATTAGTTCACATTGAAAAGGGAAAGTGGTGGAGGATATAAAGTTGGATATTTCTCTGGGATCTTATCTCCTGTATCCCGGAAATTTGTGGGAAGTTCGTGAAATAAACTATTGGGCCCTTCGTGGCAATATTTTTATCATCTATTATTACGAATGAGGTCCCGAATGACTGGGTGATGGCTAAC
Organism: Hemiscyllium ocellatum; assembly: GCF_020745735.1. NCBI lineage: Eukaryota > Metazoa > Chordata > Chondrichthyes > Orectolobiformes > Hemiscylliidae > Hemiscyllium > Hemiscyllium ocellatum. Next base: position 2,577,028 of record NC_083438.1, read on the forward strand.
GTAGTGCCTTAGTTTAGAAAGGAATTCGTGAAGAAGCCTGGGATCGATAGACCTTTGTGTCTGGTTATGGTGGTGGGTAAGTTGATGGATGTAATTCTAAACGATAGGATTTATTTGAATGTTTAGATACAAAGAATGAATCGGGATAATCAGCATGGTTTTTCAGAAAAGTGATTGAGGTTTGTTTTGAGGGCGTAAACCAGAAGTTCAATGAGGACATAGTGGTAGACTTTGCTCACTTAGACTTTATTAAACGTTTTACACCGTTCCACATGGTTCACTGATTCATAAAGTTAGATCACATAGAGTTCAATGTAAGGTTTCCAATTTGATATAAAATTAGTTTAATAGCAGGGTGCTGAGAATGGTGGTGGAGGGTAGCTTTCAGACTGGGGGACTGTTACCAATGGTGTCCCATTGGCTGAGCGCACATTCATTTTTTTTTCATTTAAATAAATGATGTAGGTGGGATGATAGAAAGCATGGTAAGTAAATTTGCAAAATTGGTGATAGAATGGACAATCAAAAGATTATGGAACGTTGTGAAGCGATTTTCACGTCAGTTCAGTTTCTCTCTGGCCTCGAGTTTAAAAAGCACGTGGGGGAGGAGTAGTGAAGTGCCATTCCTTCACCGTGAAGCGTACGTTATCAGATATCCGTCTATTCTCTTCCCAGTTTGCAGCAATGAGATTCTCGATGTGATCTTAAATGACATAACAATGGAAATAAAGGTTGACCTGGTCACACTGTTGCAACCCCTTTGAGGAACGTATTCTCATGTACACATACAGAGGCAGTCACACAGGAACATTCCCAGACAGTGATAGCGTCCTCAGGATTATATTGACTCCATGTGCTTTATGTCTGCAAGTTTCTCCGAAGAAAGGCGGCTACAAGTGGAATACAAGGCACTTCGCCAGAAAATGTGCACCATTGTGGTGAGCAGCGATATGAAATGGATACTGAACTGAAATATTGCCACATGCTTCTCATGTGTAAATTTTAATGCCACCAAAACAAGCCCTCCGGCTCCTGGGACCTGACAGGATAGCGCCCAGCAGAGATTCCTCACTAAAAACAACGGACAGACGGCAAAATCTAAACACTCGCACGTCTCGTCTTGTTCTGTTTCTAGCCCTGTCACACCTCCAGCTTCCTGTGAACGTCTAGTCCCGATTGCAATGAACTGTTTGATCTGAACACAGGCACATGGAGAAAGTAATCTTCATTTCAAAGGCAGAGCCAGGGAATGTAAACTGCAAGGGCTTGCTCTCGGCTGGGTAATGAGACTTCACGGTCTCGTTGTCCTGATTATCATATAGACTGTTTCCACAAATATGCATCAGAACAGTTATTACCAATTGAAATGTCCCAATGAATACTGTGACTGACAGAAAGATCAGGGGAGAGTAGCTTCGACCCCTTCCTCGCCGAGGGACATTTTGCAAAGAATGTCCTCTTACTTCACAATCTGACCTCCTCGCAGCTGGCCATGCAAGTATATAGCACAATAATACCCTTTGGCCCACTAAGTTTTCACCAGTCCAACACAATTCCCTAAACCGTTCTTATCTCATTTGGCGTCAATAGGTTCAGAGGGGCAAAAGTATTCAGTAACGGAAGTGTGCAACTAACTGGTGTGAGAACAGCTGTCGCTCTGTTCCTGGGTCGTGGGATAACAGCAAACTGGCAGTGAAGAGCCGAACGCATTGACTAACATCGCCAGAGAGACTGATAAGCCAACGGCGTCAATGATACCTGAATGTAAGCTGCAGCCTGCTCCTCCCATATTGACAATCGTCCTTAATTATCATTACTTTTCCGAAATAAATCCCGGGAAATTCACGGTGAAGACATGGGAATAGTCTGATTGGTCCTCTATAGACACACCCATCACACCCGGAAACCAGTTATTCTCCAACAGGGATCATCTCACTTCCAACCTTTCAGTCCCCTATCTGTTCTCGCGTTTTCTAATTGTCCCGGAGCTGAGATGAGATTTGACATCCTGACATGCAGGAATGAGAATCCTTCAAATCACAGATCAGTTCATATCTGGAGAACATCAGAGTCAAAGTACCGGCCTCTGAAAGAAAGGAAAGATTGCTAAACTGTCTCTGCCCAGTCGGCCAGTTCACACTTCATTTTCCTTTGTATTTGCGTCCCAAGGAATATCTAAAGATTCACAAAGCTCGAGGCTGGGATTTCGGTTTTGCTTGTTGACAGTTTTCCCACTTGACAATTGGCAACAATTTCACAGAATCTTTTCACAATCCTTTGCTTTGCACCAAGTACAGAAATAAATAAACCTCCTTTTGTGGAGAGATTCTCGATTTTGGGAAGGTTTTGTTTGGAGCAAAGAAGATTAATGGGAGATTTCTTGGGGACGTTTATAATGATGTGGGAGAAAGAGGTGTGGATGGGCGGGGTAATGGTCAGGAGGAACTGCTGCCTCTGACCAGGCCAATTGACCAGAGGACGAGGAGTGAAAACGTTTCATGGAAAACATAATTTGTTTCAAATAAATTCAGTGAAAACTACATATATCCCATGCGGTTTTTTTTTATCACCTGTGGATAGAGAAATAGAGCTACCGTTTTGATTCAAGTCCGTTTCTGGTTTCGAATGCAAGTTTCCTGCATATCAAGAAATGAGCAAACCTGAGAAAATATCGAGTTGTTGAGACCGGTTTTCTGGAGTTGCAGGGATAACTCATCAAACAAGAAATCATTTAAAATCAACTGTGAGGGAAACATGCTCGGTATTGATGAGAGATAGAATGGATATGAAGGATCCATTTTCATGAGTAGAGAGATTAATAATACGGCAATGGTCGAGTAATAAAGATGCACTTTTATCGCGCCTTTCAGCTCCACTTTAATCACAGGCACTGAATTCCCTTTGAAGCAGATGTGTCATTGTCAAAGCTAATGTGCTAATCAGGACCGTTTGTGCAAACAGAGGTCAGGAAAGAAAACTCAGAACTGGCACTGGAGACGCTAGTGAGATTATGTTTTACTTTAAGTGTTTGTTCTGCTCTGGTTTATATCCAGAATAGTGCAGGACTGGACGTCCCAATCTCAGGGGAAGGGGTTACCCACTTAAGAAACAAATGAGGAGGATGTTCTCACATTCAGAGGATAGCGAGTATGTAGAAGTATTTACAGCAAAAGTATGTCAAGACTGGGTTTCTTGAAGAGTTCAATTATTTCGCTGTTAATAGCATGGAGCAAGTGGCAGTGTGAAATGTGTTCAAATTTGGTGACAATACACACTCGTGAGAGCGCATGTTATTATGAGATCATGGCAATATGCATAGGTATATAGATAGGTTGGGTGGGTGGGGAAAACGTTTCAGATGCAGTTTCATGTTCGGATTATGAGGTCATGCACTTTGGTCGGAAAAGTCAAAAGACAGAGTACTATTTAAATCGAGAGAAAAGAGAAGAAACGCGTGACACAGAGGGATCTTATGCATGGTAAAAGCAAAGATTAGTATCATATTCTTCCCCTGACAAAAAGTATGGCTTCCTTTCCAATTGCTAACAACGAAAGAGATGGTTCCCAAGAAAGAGAAATGACTAAAACTAAAAGACTAATCGAAAATTTAGAAAAGACTTGGATCGTCCCAATGGAGGACGTTGATGTTTATGGATCTCTAAAATTTGTTTACAATGGGGCTGGGAGTGGGAATTGTGGGAGCTGGGGAGTGGAAGTCAGATTAACATGATCATCTTTCATCTGTCTACCTCATTTTGTACGTTTTATTTCGCATTTTGGTTCCTGAGAGTGCCCTTGTAAACTATACCCGATATTGACTTATTTCAATGGCTATTCTTCATCACGACCCGAAAGTATTCAACATTCTTTTCTCCTTGATCTTTGTAAGCTCTGATCAAATGTCACCAGGAACTCGATATTTTCCACGCCGTCTGCCTTCTTGCAATATCAATTCATCTGTCACTGCGTTACTGTTGGACAAATCAAGAACAAACCAAACATCATCAATAGCATCTAGGTTGCGAACGCAGATAACTGCAGCCGTTCCCCAGAGTACTGCAAACTGTGCGATCACAGAAGCACGCATTGAACAGCCAGGAAACTCAAAACAACATAATCACTCTTTTGAGCTAGGACCTGGTTGAATTTCTCCATCAGCAATCGAATTTTACATTGGTGATGTCAACAGTTCTCTCACACAAGGAACTAACAAATGCTGCAGACGGAGGAGGAAGTGAGGACTATAGATACTGGAGATCAGAGTCGAGAGTGTGCTGCTGAAAAGTGCAGCAGGTCAAACAGCATCCGAGGAGCGGGAGAATCGACGTTTTGGCCGAATGGCTGATGAAGTACTCATGTCAGAAACGTCCATTCTCCTGCTTCCTGGATGCTGCCTAACAGCTGTACTTTTCCAGCAACGCACTTTCCATTGCTGCAGACTGTCACACAATCCGAGCTTCCAGCCACGGAATCAGAGACACTCAGCGTCATGAGTCAACCGACTGAGGACACCAGGCAGTGATGTTTTGTGTCAAGTTGATCTTCATGAATGTGTATCGTGAGTTGTCTGTCCTTTATAATGTTTCCTGCAGTTACTACGTGAAACATTGTTTGTCCAAATTTGTCCTGCATATGATGGGTATTAGGTCGATATTTTGGTGAGTTGTTGTCAAACGTGGCTTTCGGTTTATGTTGAGTCATAAATCCGAGTGGTCAGAGGAGTCTGGCTGCACGTGCCAAGACATATTTTTTTTATTTATAATCTTGAGGGCTTGGTGTGTTGGGTCATGGCATGTCCTCCTCGCGTTGTTCTTGGCATTAAATCTACTGGAGTATTTATTGTTGCAATGTATTTCTGGAGGATCCAGTAAACAACACAACCAGCTGTTCCGAGTAGCAAGGCATAGCGATGACGAGGACACCAAATTGGACTGGGACAAACAAAAGTAACAGGACAAGCTAAACAGAGTGCAGCCAGATAATTTCTAGAATGACGAGACTAATCCAAAGACTCCATAAAAAAAATGTTGATCTGGACCCAACATACTGGGACATGCAAATAAAAACGACAAGAACCAGCAACTGAAAGCAATAGGAAGGGAATCAAACCAATTCGAAACGGGGCAGGACAGCAGCGCTTCACACGAGTTTCATCTGCCTTGAAGATATCACTGAGAAAGGGGAGGAAAAGGCTGCAAACCAACTTCCCAAAACCACCGAATATCCCCACACCATCTGCACCCTTCACCACAAATACAGATCTTTACACAAACCTTGAAACCCCGCAACAGTCAAAGCCGCCCCAGCTGGAAAATGAACCCTGGCCTCCCACGTGACAACTGAGGTTACGAAACGCCACACGGTGGATATCAGAGCTAACTGAGCTTGCAGGCTACTTGTGCATGCTCTTTTCAATAACACCAGCTTGATTATCCTCATCCCATTTTCCATCATTTGACGTTACATGCCTTAAGCATTACAAATTCACAGTTAAATATTTCTGAAGGTTATTACAATTTCTGCCGCTCTGACACATAGAGATAGTGATGTCCAGATTCCAACTACTCGCTGGCTGATAGAGTTTTATTTATGTAGAGCTGCTCGAACTTTTATGACTCTTATCTTTAATCTATGGCTAGCTTTTAATTGATCCCTCCATCATAGAGAAATTTTTCATTAAGTGTACCCAATCCATGTCCCTCATTATTTCCTACATTGCAATACTATCTCCTCTCAATCTCTCCTGCTCTCACAAAAGCAAGGCCAATGTGTCTAAACTCTTTCATAGCTCAAGTTCTTCAATCCAGACAATATATTGGCAAATCACTTCTGCACCGTTTCCACAGCTGTCATATCGCTTCCTTTATGTGAATTGCAGAATTGTACATACTACTTTAGCGAGAAACGAATAAAGACTTGAAATAAATGTGGGGAATTTATAAACATTGGTCTTTTCCAATAAAGTCTCTTTCCCTCGATACTGTTCTTTGTCCTTTTCATGAATCCAGTGCTCCAATGAACTCTGGTCGATGCAAATCAAGCACTATACATGAAGATTGATAACCCAACCACATTATCTGATTGCATTAAGTGACTTAAAAGTCCTCAAGGTGGTATTGGGGCACGTTCACCTAACAAGAGTTACAGCTGTAGCACTAACTTAACGGTGTCAATGTGAAAGTGAATGTTAATCTGTGCAATGCCCCAGTGACATGGGAGGAGGGATGGAAAAGAAGAATAGTGGTTGTGAAAGGGAGAAAATCTCTGAGATTGGATGCAGATAAAGTTCGACGCAATAAAATCACCACCTTAGAGAATATTTTCACCTTAAAAATTGATTGTTTCCTTTCTGCGTTTGTTTTGCACAGGTTATATGGAGTAACATGGAACAAATGCACATTGCCAATACTCGGATTTGAATGGAGGTTGCTTCGGCCACAATGCAGAGGACGAACCACTATTCGATCAAAAGAAAACACGCAACAGTAAAAGCAATAAATGCAATGGCTGAGATTGGCGAGGAACAGCACCACATGCACAAGTGCATAACACACTGAGATTGGGTTGAATCGTTATCTTCGATGTGCTCAGTGGCTGTGGATATTCCATTATTGAGAATGGTGAAGAATGAGTTCGACAGATTTCTAGAAAAGACAAAATGTACAGGCGATAGTACACAAATTGCTGAAATGTAGGTTTCAGTAACAAAGAAGTTTCAAATTGTTACTTGAGCAGTGCCGCAGGACAAGGTAGTATCGACTGTTGCACACTCACATCACACCGGTTCCCATGTTTGGAATCAGACGAAGTGGGGAAGGTCCGATCGGAAAGTGGGAGTGGAATGAACACGTGGATTTCTACTCCATCTGTCAGGGATGAAGTCCGAGTGCATGCAGTCCTTCTATGAAGGCAGAGAGGTGCGTGAAACGCCCAGGCTGGGAGCTCCAAACACGGCTGGAACAACTTCTGTTGACATGGAATAGAGAGCATTGGGAGAAGAGGCTGGGAGTTCTTACCTCATCTGGAGAGAGACGTCAATGGACATGGCGCAGGTTGATGGAAAGTATCCTGAGCTATTTTAATCTGAACTGAAATAGTTTCCGGCAGCATACATTTTTGTGGATTGAGGGAGGATCTGCCCCAGGGAATTGTCACAGTTATTAATAAACATTTTGCAAAGACTGAGCTCGTCTAGGAGTATCTGTGCATTGTGAAATGGACTGAATATCATTGCACTCTGACTTTTCTTATATTCCGACTCTACAATCGGTTAACTTTCTTAAAGGGCATTTTAAAAATCTTTTTTATTTGTGTTGTTCAATTTCCTGCAAGCTTGTTCTGGTCTGGTCATTGATGTAACATAAACAACCGAAAATTAGTATGATGTTGGGATTCGGTTCGATGTTCCCTCGCATGACAGAAGAACAGAAGAGTAGAGGGGAAATTTATCAGAACAGCAGTGATCAAATTGAATGGATGGACAGGCAGAGGGCGAAAGGAAGCTTCATGGGATAAATGTGTTTTCTTTGCCAATGAAACTTACCGTGTCACAAAGTGGTGACTATTGAAGTCAAGCAATGTGGATGATAATATTTGCTCGTTTTGTGAATGTCTCGCCTGGACTGACAGGAATGGAGTATATAAGTCCCTCTACATAGAGTGAGGCGGGGAGAATGTAAACACAGCAAGCTCCGGAAAAAAAAAACAGAAATATTTGTTCTTTTCTGAACCTCAGACCTGGACTGACTAAGATGATCTTTGGAAAATTATTTTGCTCTATGTCAGAAGAGGAGTTACAGATTCGAACACGGAAACCAAATTACGTATCAAGATAAAAGTCATGCCACATTATTCGCTAAGACAAAAGCAACATGTAAGTTCTACCCTCTGACTCCCAGAAATTCTTGCACGATATCATAAATTTGTTTCCCATGAAAAGGGAACGCCTGCTCTTCCTCTAACTTCTTCAACATCTTAAAAAATCCGTACCTTGAACAAATCACACCTCAATCTTTTTTGATCTGTGTAGAACAACTTCAATGTCTCCACTCTGAACTTAGAAGTAATATTCCGCATTTCTTTGACTGTTCTGATAGATCTCCTTTTCGATTTCTCCACAGACACCCACATTCTTTGTCGAGATCAGCTGTTTGAGCAAACCCAAATGCTGTATATTCATGTGGGTGATGTCATCACACACAGGCAATTGCTCAGTAACATCATCCTGATTCCTGTGTATTTCCTCAACTGTGAACGTTTGCTCTGACCACAGTGCTCCTGATTTCGTTCCAGGTGCCATATCCAGCATTTGATTACCAAGGTGAAATTAAACAAATCAAATAAATTACTTCAGTAGTTTTTATTGATAATCTACCCATTTCTAGTGTTGTGCTTTCTTATCTGCAAAATGTTTTACGTTTTTCTTTGGCTGACTTCACTTTTATTGCCAACTGGAGCAAAGTTCATCCATTGATCTGTTTGATACTGTTCTCCAGAATGAGGTCTCTGTCATGGTTTAACTACCTCTTTCTCCAAGAATGTCAGTATTGCCTTTGTTTTTTTTTGTTATTTTGACTTCTATTGACTCTCTGAATTAGGTTTGTAGAGCTGAACGTATCCTAACTATGTGCTGCTGGCAATTTTCTTCGCTTAGTAGCTCCCATAAGGCCATTGGGTTAGGAGATATTGAAGAAGTGAGAGTGAAGTGATTATGATGTGTGTCAAAAACAATGACAATTAATTTACATAAAACTATTGTTATGATCCAACCAATGGGTGGAAAATGGTGCCAGCCACCTTCCCAAACCGGCTGAACACACCCACAATAACTGTACGGGGAGGGTGGGGTGGGGGGAACTCTTTCCAGAAACGTTGAAGCTCCAAGGGGGACATCAACGGCAGAGAATTGAAACCCCGACTCCCGTGGAATAGTCACCAACAAAGACACGAGAACATCGGGCGCCTGTCTCAAGTTCATTGTGCGTGATCTTGTAAAATACAACTGCTTGGCTATCCTCATTCCATTTTTCCATCATTTGGCCCTGTGTGCCTTATCTTCAAATACTCAGACCTGAAGTTTATGAGGGTTACTGCCTCTCCCGCCCATGCAGACATCGAGTTCCAGATTCAACCACTCACTGGCTGTTTAAATTAATCCGCACATTGCCTAAAACCAGTTTGACTCTTATTTGAAATCTATGGCTCCCTGTTGATTGAAACCCTTCACCAATGTAAAACGTTTCTCTCCGTCTACAGTATCCCTGCACCTCATTATTTTGTACTTATCAATAATGTCTCCTCATAATGGTGGCACGGTGGCACAGTGGTTAGCACTGCTGCCTCACAGCGCCAGGGACCTGGGTTCAATTCCCGCCTCAGGAGACTGACTGTGTGGAGTTTGCACATTCTCCCCGTGTCAGCGTGGGTTTCCTCCGGGTGCTCCGGTTTCCTCCCACAGTCACAAAGATGTGCGGGTCAGGTGAATTGGCCATGCTAAATTGCCCGTAGTGTTAGGTAAGGGGTAAATGTAGGAGTATGGGTGGGTTGCGCTTCGGCGGGTCGGTGTGGACTTGTTGGGCCGAAGGGCCTGTTGCCATACTGTAAGTAATCTAATCTAATCTAATAATCTCCCTCACTCTGAGAAAAAAGAGACAACCAAGGTGTCCCATCTCTCCTCATACTGAAGCTCTTCAGCACAGAAATTATCCCCATATATCACTTCTGTGCTGTCATATTGCTGCTGTTCCGTGAATTGCGGAACTCCAAATAAAAATCTGCAGCTGAAGGAACAAATTACATAAGTGTCACAGAAAGCCAAATAAATTGCTCTTTTCCAAAATAAAAAAGGCCCCTTTCCCTCGCTACTGCTCTGAATTCCTTTCCTGTGACTGATGCTCCAACACTGCCTGGTCAATGTCATTTAAAACTGCTACATGAGGATTTTTCTCACAACCACGGTGTCTGAATAATCCAAATGGTTTGAAGGTTCAAATGTTTCTGTAAGTCTGAGGCAAGTCCACTCTGCAACAGTGACAGCAACACAGACTGAACGGTGTCCATGCAGGAGTCATTATTACAGTGAGCAGTACATTTTTGAAATGGCACGACGGAACATGTTCACAACTGGACTCGGAGAGATGTCAGACAGCGGCAGTTAGAAGGAACAGAATCATCACTTCAGAGAACATTTTCACGTAAAAATAAATAATGTTAAAAATGCCAAATCAATGACAATTTAATTATATAAATATAGTATTATCAACCAACTTTGTGATCCCAGTCATAGGACGTTTTATAATGTAGGTAACAAAACGTATAATGTTCAAATGCGTAATTTTCAAGAGGCATTTTAAAGTGAAAATCTAAGATCAGGAAAGGGAGTTTAGTGAAAAAACTACACAGATTATGGCCTTGGCAGCAATAGTATCGGGACCGCCTTTGTGAACACGTGGAAAAGTTAAAAGCGTGAATGCTTAGATGCATGATTTTGAGGTAATGCAAATATCACGAAGGATGTTTAAAAAATATAATTCTTTGGATATAGGCATGGTTGGCTGTGTTGGCATTTATTGACCAGCCCTAATGTCCCCAGGGAGGGCGGGAGGATATTAAAGACCGAGGCAGAGAGGAGGTTACCAAGAGATGTGAATAGAATTACATCAGTTTTAAAATTTATCTTGGGATTCTGGGTGCTCCGGATGTGGTGAGATTACTAGTTTGTCTTTGTAACTTGGTAGTGGAGGTAGCAATGCCCGTGACGTGGGATTTTCGCAGTCGGCCACGAGACGGGCGCTCACGGTTTACAAAATCAAACTAACTCACACAGGCAAGAGCAGACTGAAACCACTCTGTCAATGTATCCAACCCAGGGAAGAGCAGACTGACCCCACTCTGTCAATGTAACCCACCTAGGGATGAGCAGACTGACACCACTCTGTCAATCAAACTTACACACCAAGGGCAGACTAATCCCTCTCTGGCAATGTAACCCACCCAGGCAAGCGCCAACTGACCCCACTATGGCAATGCAACCCACCCAGGGTAGAGCAGAATGACCTCACTCTTCAAAATAACTCACACAGTCAAGTGCAGATTGACCCCACTCTGGCAAACAAACTCACACAAACAAAATCAGACTGACAATACTCTGTCACTCTTACACACCGAGGGAAGAGCAGACTGACCCCGTTATGTCAATGTAACCCACACAGGGAAAAGCAGACTGACGCCCTTCTGTCAATGTAACCCACCAATGGAAGAGCAGACTGATCCCACTCTGTCAATGTATCCAACCCAGGGAAGAGCAGACTGATGCCACACTGTCAATGTAACTGACCCAGGAATGTGCAGACTGACCCTTCTCTGTGAATGCAACACACCCAAGGAAGTGCAGACTGACCCCACTCTGTCAATGTAACTCACCCAGGGAAGTGCAGACTGACCCCTTTCTGTGAATGCAACACACTCAGGCAAGAGCAGACTGACCCCACTCTGTCAATGTATCCCACCCATGGAAGAGTAGACTGACCCCACTCTGTCAATGTTATCCCCCAGGGAAGTGCAGACTGACCCCTCTCTGTCAAGGTAACCGACCCATGGAAGAGCAGACTGACCCCACTCTGTCAGTGTAACACACCCATGGAGGTGCTGACTGACTCCACTTTGTCAAACTAACCTACACATCAAAGAGCAGTTTGACCCCAATCTGTCAATGTAACACATCCATGGAAGTGCAAACTGTCACCACTCAGTCAATGTTACCCACCCAGGGAAGAGCAGACTGACCCCACTCTGTCAGTGTTACCCACACAGGGAAGAATAGGCTGACCCCACTCTGACAAACCAACTTACACACCAAGGGCAGACTAACCCCACTCAATGTACCCCATCCAGGGAAGACCAGATTGAACCCACTCTGTCAATGTAACCCACACAGGGAAGAACAGACTGACTCCACTCTGTCAAACTAACTCACACAGACAAAAGCAGACTGAAACCACTCTGTCAAACTAACCAGAAGAGAAGTTCGACCCCAATCTATCAATGTAAAACATCCATGGAAGTGCAAACTGTCACCACTCTGTCAATGTAACACTCCCAGCGAAGAACAGACTGAACTCACTCTGTCAATATAACCCACCCAGGGAAGAGCAGACTGACCCCTCTCTGTCAATGTAACCCACCCAGGGAAGAGCAGGCTGACCCCACTCTGTCAAACCAACTTACACACCAAGGGCAGAGTAACCCCACTCTGTCAATGTAACCCACCCAGGGAACAGCAGAATGACCTCTCTCTGCAAAATAACTTACACAGTCAAGTGCAGATTGATCACACTCTGGCAAACTAACTCACACAAACAAGAGCACTCTTACTCACTCTTACTCACCCAGGAAAGAGCAGACTGACCCCGTTACGTCAATGTAACACACACAGGGAAAAGCAGGCTGACCCCACTCTGTCAATGTAACACATCTATGAAAGTGCAGACTGACCCCCACTCTGTCCATGTTACCCACCCAGGGAAGAGCAGACTGACACCACTCTGTCAATGTAACACAACCAGGGAAGAGCAGACTGACCTCACTCTGCAAAGAAACTCACACAGTCAAGCGCAGATTGACCCCACTCTGGCAAACTAACGCACACAGACAAGAGCAGGCAGACCCCAGTCTGTCACTGTAACACACCCAGGCAAATGCAGACTGACCACTTTCTGTGAATGCAACAAACCCATGGAAGAGCAGACTGACCCCATTATGTCAATATAACCCACACAGGGAAGAGCAGGCTGACCCCACTCTGTTAATCTATCCCACCCATGGAAGAGAAGACTGACCCCACTATGTCAATGTTACCCACACAGAGAAGACTGACCCAACTCTGTCAAACAACCTCACCGAGGTATAAGCAGACTGACGCCACTCTGTCAAACCAACTTACACACCAAGGGCAGATTGACCCCACACTGTCAATGTAACCAACCCAGGGAAGAGCTGACTGACCTCATTCTGTCAAACCAACTCACACAGGCAAGAGCAAACTGAAACCACTGTCAATGTATCCAACCCAGGGAAGAACAGACGGACCCTACGCTGTCAATGTAACACACCCAGAGAAGAGCAGACTGACCCCGCTCTGTCAATGTAACACATCCAGGGAAGAGCAGACTGACCCCACACTGTCAATATAACCCACCCAGGGAAGAGCAGACTGAACTCACACTGTCAATGTAATCCAACCAAGCAAGAGCAGACTAACGTCACTTTGCAAACTAACTCAAACAGGCAAGCACACATTGACCCCACTCTGTCAATGTAACACACAAAGGGAAGAGTAGACTGACCCCACTCTATCAATGTAACACACCCAGGGAGGAATAGACTGACCCCACTCTGTCAATGTAACCCAACCAAGCAAAAGCAGACTAACGTCACTTTGCAAACTAGCTCACACAGGCAAGCACACATTGACACTACTCTGTCAATGTAACTCACACAGGCGGCAGCAGACTATCCGCTCTCTGTCAAAGTAACTCACACAGGCAAGAACAGACTGATCCCAATCTGACAATGTAACTCACCCAGTGAATAGCAGACTGACACCACTCTGTAAATATAACCCACCCAGGAAAGAGTAGACGGCACCCACTCTGCCAAATAACTCACACATTCAAGCGCAGACTGACCCCACTCTGTCAATGTAACTCACACAGACAAGAGCAGACTGACCTCTCTCTGTCAAATTAACTCACTCATCAAGAGCAGACGAACCCCACTCTGCAAAATAACTCACACAGTCAAGCGCAGACTGGCTCCAATCTGTCAATGTAACACACACAGGGAAGAGCTGACTGACCATGATCTGTCAATGTACCACACCCAGGGAAAGCAGACTGGCCCAACTCTGCCAAACAAACTAACACAGACAAGAGCAGACTGAGCCCAATCTGCCAATGCAACACACCCAGGGAAGTGCAGACTGACCCTACTCTGTAAATGTAACCCACCTATGGAAGAGCAGAATGACCCTCGCACTGTCAATGTACACATCCAGGGAAGAGCTGAGTGACCCCACTCTGTCAATGTAACACACCCAGCAAAGAGCAGACTGACCTCACTCTGTCAATGTAACCAACTGAGGGAAGAGCAGACTGACCCAACTCTGTCAATGGAACACACCTAGGGAAGAGCAGACTGACTTCACTCTGCAAAATAACTCACAAAGTCAAGCGCAGACTGACCCCACTCTGTCAAAGTAACTCAAACAGACAAGAGCAGACTGACCTCTCTCTGTCAAACTGACTCACTCAAGCAAGAGCAAACTTACCCCACTCTGTCAATGAAACCCATCCAGGGAAGAGCAGACGAAACCCACTCTGTCAATGTAACACACAGGAAAGAGCTGACTGACCTCACTCTGGAAAATAACTCACACAGTCAAGCGCAGACTGACCCCATTCTGTCAATGTAAAGCACACAGACAAGAGCAGACTGACTTCAATCTGACAACGTAACACACCCAGGGAAGAGCAGACTGACCACATTCTGTCAATGTAACTCACACATGCAAGAGCAGACTGACCTCTCTCTGTCAAACTGACTCACTCAAGCAAGAGCAAACTTACCCCACTTTGTCAATGAAACCTATCCAGGGAAGAGCAGACGAACCCCACTCTGTCAATGTAACACACACAGGAAAGAGCTGACTGACCTCACTCTGGAAAATATCTCACACAGTCAAGCACAGACTGACCCCACTCTGTCAATGTAAAGCACACAGACAAGAGCAGACTGACTTCAATCTGACAATGTAACACACCCAGGGAAGAGCAGACTGACCACATTTTGTCAATGTAACTCACACATGCAAGAGCAGACTGACCATATTCTGTCAATGTAACTCACACAGGCAAGTGCAGACTGACGCCACTCTGTCAATTTAATTCACACAGGCAAGTGCAGACTGAGACCAATATGTCAATGCAACACACCCAAGGAAGTGCAGACTGACCCTACAGTTTTAATGTAACACGCCCAGTGAAGAGCAGACTGACCCTGCTCTGTCAATGTACCCCATCTAGGGAAGTGCAGACTGACCCCACTCTGTCAATGTTAACCGCCCAGGGTAGAGCTGACTGGCTCTGCTCTGTCAATGTACCCCATCCAGGAAGAGCAAACTGACACAACGCTGACAATGTAACAAACCCAGGGAATAGCAGAAGGACCCCACTTTGTCAATGAAACCAATCCAGGGAATAGCAGAGGGACCACACTCTGTCAATGTAACCCACCTATGGAAGAGCAGAATGACCCCCTCACTGTAAATGTAACTTACCCAGGAAAGAGCTGACTGACTCCACTCTGTCAATGTAACACACCCAGGGAAGAGCAGACTGACCCCACTCTGTCAATGTAACACACCCAGGGAAGAGCGGACTGACCCCACTCTATCAATGTAATACAACACAGGGAATAGCAGACTGACCTCACTCTGCAAAATAACTCACACAGTCAAGTGCAGATTGGCCCCACTCTGTCAATGTAACTCACACAGGCGACAGCAGACTAACCGCTCTCTGTCAAATTAACTCACACAGGCAAGAACAGATTGAGCCCACTCTGTCAAATAAACTAACACAGGCAAGTGCATACTGACCCCACTCTGTCAATGTAACACACCCAGGGAAGAGTAGACTGATACGACTCTGTAAATGTAACACACCGAGGGAAGAGAAGACTGACCCCACTCTGTCAATGTAACACACCCAGGGAGGAGTAGACTGGCCCCACTCTGTCAATGTAACCAAACCAAGCAAGAGCCGACTGACGTCACTTTGCAAACTAACTCACACAGGCAAGCACACATTGATCCCACTCTGTCAATGTAACTCACACAGGTGACAGCAGACTATCCGCTCTCTGTCAAAATAACTCACACAGGCAAGAACAGACTGACCCCAATCTGTCAATGTACCTCATCCAGTGAATAGCAGACTGACACCACTCTGTCAATATTACCCACCCAGGAAAGAGTAGACGGCACCCACTCTGCCAAATAACCCACACACTCAAGCGCAGACTGACCTCAATCTGTCAATGTAACTCAAACAGGCAAGAGCAGACTGACCGCACTCTGTCAAATTAACTCACTCAAGCAAGAGCAGACGAACCCCACTCTGCAAAATAACTCACACAGTCAAGCGCAGACTGACTCCAATCTGTCATTGTAACAAACACAGGGAGGAGCTGACTGACCGCGCTATGTCAATGTAACACACCCAGGGAAAGCAGACTGGCCCCACTCTGTCAAATAAACTAACACAGGCAAGAGCAGACTGAGCCCAATCTGTCAAAAAAAACTAACACAGGCAAGAGTAGACTGAGCCCAATCTGCCAATGCAACACGCCCAGGGAAGTGCAGACTGACCTCACTCTGTCAATGTAACACACCCAGGGAAGAGCAGACTGACCCTGCTCTGTCAATGTACCCCATCCAGGGAAGAGAAGACTGAAACAACGCCGACAAGGAACAATCCCATGCAATAGCAAAATGACCCCACTCTGCAAATGAAACCCATCCAGGGAATAGCAGAG
Source organism: Hemiscyllium ocellatum (assembly GCF_020745735.1). Taxonomy (NCBI): domain Eukaryota; kingdom Metazoa; phylum Chordata; class Chondrichthyes; order Orectolobiformes; family Hemiscylliidae; genus Hemiscyllium; species Hemiscyllium ocellatum. Next base: position 2,593,621 of record NC_083438.1, read on the forward strand.
GGACCACACTCTGTCAATGTAACCCACCTATGGAAGAGCAGAATGACCCTCGCACTGTCAATGTAACACATCCAGGGAAGAGCAGACTGACTCCTCTCTGACAATGTAAAACATCCAGGGAAGAGCTGACCGACACCACTCTGTCAATGTAACACACCCAGGGAAGAGCAGAATGACCCTCGCACTGTCAATGTAACACATCCAGGGAAGAGCAGACTGACTCCTCTCTGACAATGTAATACATCCAGGGAAGAGCTGACCGACACCACTCTGTCAATGTAACGCACCCAGACAAGAGCAGACTGACCCCATTCTGTCAATGTAACACACACAGACAAGAGCAGACTGACCCCATTCTGTCAATGTAACACACCCAAGGAAGAGCAGACAGACCTCACTTTGCAAAATAACTCACACAATTAAGCGCAGACAGACCCCATTCTGTCAATGTCACTCAAACAGGCAGAGCAGACTGACTGCATTCTGTCAAACTAACTCACACAGGCAAGAGCAGACTAACCACAATCTGTCAATGTAAAATACACAAGGAAGTGCAGACTGACCGCATTCTGTCAATGTAACCCACCCAGGGAAGAGCAGACTGATCCCAATCTGTCAACGTAACCCACCCAGGGAAGAGAAGACTGACTCAACTCTGTCAACGTAACCCACCCAGGGAAGAGAAGACTGACTCAACTCTGTCAATGTAACACACCCAGGGAAGAGCAGACAGACCCCACTCTATCAATGTAATGCACAAACGGAAAAGCAGACTGAACCCACTCTGTCAAACAAACTTCCACAACAAGGGCAGACTAACCCCAGTCTGTCCAACTAACTCACCCAGCAAATAGCAGACTGACCCCATTCTGTCAATGGAACTCACACAGCCAAGAGCAGACTGACAACACACTGTCAATGTAATACACCCAGGGAGGAGTAGACTGACCCCACTCTGTCATTGTAACCAACTGAGGGAAGAGCAGACTGACCCCACTCTGTCAATGTAACTCAAACAGCAAACAGCAGACTGACCCCACTCTGTCAAAATAACCCGCCCAGGAGATGGCAAACGACACCCACTCTGTCAATGGAACTAACCCCGCGAAGAGCAGACTGATCCCACTCTGTCAAACAAACTCACATAGGCAAGAGCAGACTGACCCCACTCTGTCAACGGAACCTACCCAGGGACGCGCAGACTGACCCCACTCTGGCAATGTAACCCAACCAGGGAAGAGCAGACTGACCTCATTCTGTCAATGTACCCCACCCAGGGAATAGCAGACTGACCCCACTCTGTCAATGGAACACACCCAGGGAAGAGCAGACTGACCTCACTCTGCAAAATAACTCACACACTCAAGGGCATACTGACTCCAGACTGTCAATGTAACTCACACAGTCAAGAGCAGACTGACCACGCTCTGTCAAATTCACTCACTCAAGCAAGAGCAGACGAACCACACTCTGCAAAATAACTCACACAGTCAAGCGCAGACTGACTCCAATCTGTCAATGTAACACACACAGGGAGAGCAGACTGAGCCCAATCTGTCAAAAAAACTAACACAGGCAAGAGCAGACTGACCCCACTCTGTTAATGTAACCCACCCAGGAAAGAGCAGACTGACTCTGCTCTGTCAATGTACCCCATCCAGGGAAGAGAAGACTGAAACAACGCCAACAATGGAACAATCCCATGCAATAGCAGAATGACCCCATCTGCAAATGAAACCCATCCAGGAAACAGCAGAGGGACCACACTCTGTCAATGTAACCCACCTATGGAAGAGCAGAATGACCCTCGCACTGTCAATGTACACATCCAGGGAAGAGCTGACTGACCCCAGTCTGTCAATGTAACACAACCAGGGAAGAGCAGTCTGACTCCTCTCTGTCAATGTAACACATCCAGGAAAGAGCTGACTGACCCCACTCTGTCAATGTAACCCACACAGACAAGAGCAGACTGACCCAACTCTGTCAATGGAACACACCCAGGGAATAGCAGACTGACCCCACTCTGCCAAATAACTCACAAAGTCAAGCGCAGACTGACCCCACTCTTTCAATGTAACGCACACAGGCAAGAGCAGACTGACCTCTCTCTGTCAAACTGACTCACTCAAGCAAGAGCAAACGTACCCCACTCTGTCAATGAAACCCATCCAGGGAAGAGCAGACGAACCCCACTCTGTCAATGTAACACACACAGGAAAGAGCTGATTGGCTCCTCTCTGTCAATGTAACACACACAGGAAAGAGCTGACTGACCCCACTCTGTCAATGTAACACACAAAGGAAAGAGGAAACTGACCTCACTCTGTCAATGTAACCCACACACACAAGAGCAGACTGACCCCACTCTGTCAAAGTAACACACGCAGGGAATAGCAGATTGACCCCACTCTGTCAATGTAACCAACTGAGGGAAGAGCAGACTGACCCCACTCTGTCAATGTAACTCAAACAGCAAACAGCAGACTGACCCCATTCTGTCAAAATAACCCGCCCAGGAGATGGCAGACGGCACCCACTCTGTCAATGGAACTAACCCCGCGAAGAGCAGACTGATCCCACTCTGTCAAACAAACTCACGTAGGCAAGAGCAGACTGACCCCACTCTGTCAACGGAACCTACCCAGGGAAGCGCAGACTGACCCCACTCTGGCAATGTAACACACCCAGGGAAGAGCAGACTGACCTCACTCTGCAAAATAACTCACACACTCAAGCGCATACTGACTCCACTCTGTCAATGTAACTCACACAGGCAAGAGCAGACTGACCGCGCTCTGTCAAATTCACTCACTCAAGCAAGAGCAGACGAACCCCCCTCTGCAAAATAACTCACACAGTCAAGCGCAGACTGACTCCAATCTGTCAATGCAACACACACAGGGAGAGCAGACGGGCCCCACTCTGTCAAACAAACTAACACAGGCAAGAGCAGACTGAGCCCAATCTGCCAAAAAAACTAAAACAGGCAAGAGCAGACTGAGCCCAATCTGTCGACAAGGAACAATCCCATGCAATAGCAGAATGACCACACTCTGCAAATGAAACCCATCCAGGAAATAGCAGAGGGATCACACTCTGTCAATGTAACCCACCTATGGAAGAGCAGAATGACCCTCGCACTGTCAATGTACACATCCAGGGAAGAGCTGACTGACCCCACTCTGTCAATGTAATACACCCAGGGAAGAGCAGACTGACTCCTCTCTGTCAATGTAACACATCCAGGAAAGAGCTGACTGACCCCATTCTGTCAATGTAACACACCCAGGAAAGAGCAAACTGACCTCACTCTGTCAAAGTAACACACCCAGGGAATAGCAGACTGACCCTGCTCTGTCAATGTACCCCATCCAGGGAATAGCAGACTGACCTCACTCTGCCAAATAACTCACACAGTCAAGCGCAGACTGACCCCACTCTTTCAATGTAACGCACACAGGCAAGTGCAGACAGACCTCTCTCTGTCAAACTGACTCACTCAAGCAAGAGCAAACTTACCCCACCCTGACAATGAAACCCATCCACAGAAGAGCAGACGAACCCCACTCTGTCAATGTAACACACACAGGAAAGAGCTGACTGACCTAACAATCCCAGGGAAGAGCACACTGACAACATTCTGTCAATGTAACTCACACATGCAAGAGCAGACTGACCATATTCTGTCAATGTAACTCACACAGGCAAGTGCAGACTGACCCCACTCTGTCAATTTAATTCACACAGGCAAGATCAGACTGAGCCCAATGTGTCAATGCAACACACCCAGGGAAGTGCAGACTGACCCAACAGTGTTAATGTAACACACCCAGTGAAGAGCAGACTGAACCTGCTCTGTCAATGTACCCCATCTAGGGAAGTGCAGACTGACCCCACTCTGTCAATGTTACCCATCTAGGGAAGAGCTGACTGGCTCTGCTCTGTCAATGTACCCCATCCAGGAAAAGCAAACTGACACAACGCTGACAATGTAACAATCCCAGGGAATAGCAGAAGGACCCCACTTTGTCAATGAAACCCATCCAGGGAATAGCAGAGGGACCACACTCTGTCAATGTAACCCACCTATGGAAGAGCAGAATGACCCTCGCACTGTAAATGTAACTTACCCAGGAAAGAGCTGACTGACCCCACTCTATCAATGTAATACAACCCAGGGAAGAGCAGACTGACCTCACTCTGCAAAATAACTCACACAGTCAAGCGCAGATTGGCCCCACACTGTCAATGTAACTCACACAAGCGACAGCAGACTATCCGCTCTCTGCCAAACTAACTCACACAGGCAAGAACAGATTGAGCCCACTCTGTTAAATATACTAACACAGGTAAGTGCATACAGACCCCACTCTGTCAATGTAACACACAAAGGGAAGAGCAGACTGACCGCACTCTGTCAATGTAACACACCCAGGGAAGAGTAGACTGAACCCACTCTGTAAATGTAACACACCCAGAAAGGAGTAGACTGACCCCACTCTGTCAATGTAACCCAACCAAGCAAGAGCAGACTGACGTCACTTTGCAAACTAACTCACACAGGCAAGTACACATTGTCCCCACTCTGTCAATGTAACTCACAGAGGCGACAGCAGACTAACTGCTCTCTGTCAAAGTAACGCTCACAGGCAAGAACAGGCTGACTCCAATCTGTCAATGTAACTCACCCAGTGAATAGCAGACTGACCCCACTCTGTCAATGTAACCCACCCAGGGAAGAGCTGACTGAATCCACTCTGTCAATGTAACACACCCAGGGAAGAGCAGACTGACCCCACTTTGTTAATATAACCCACCCAGGTAAGAGCAGTTTGACCCCACTCTGTCAATATACACACCCAGGGAAGAGCAGACTGACCCCACTCTGTCAATGTAACAGACCCAGGGAAGAGCAGACTGACCCCACTCTGTCAATGTAACCCAAAAAGGGAGGAGAAGACTGACCCCACTCTGTCAATGCAACATATCCAGGGAAGAGCAGACAGACGCCAATCCGTCAATGTTACAAACCCAGGCAAGTATAGACTGACCTCACTCTGGAAAATAACTCTAACAGTCAAGTGCAGATTGACCTCACTCTGTCAATGGAGCTCACACAGACAAGAGCAGACTGATCCCCACTCTGTCAATGTAACCCACCCAGGGAGGGGCAGACTGACCCCTCTCTGTCAATGTAACCCAAACAGGGAAGAGCAGACTGACAAAACTCTGTCAATGTAACACACCCAGGGAATTGTAGACTGACCTCACTCGGGAAAATAACTCTAACAGTCAAGTGCAGATTCACTACACTCTGTCAATGGAGCTCACACAGACAAGAGCAGACTAACTCCACTCTGTCAATATAACCCACCCAAGGAAGAGCAAACTGATCCCACTCTATCAATGTAACACCCCCAGGGAACAGCAGACTGACCGCATTCTGTCAATGTAATACACAATGGGAAGAGCAGACTGACCACGCTTCGTAAATGTAAAACACCCAGGGGAGAGTAGACTGACCTCACACTGCAAAATAACTCGGACAGTCAAATGCAGATTGACGTCACTCTGTCAATCAAACGTACACACCAAGGGCAGACAAACCCCACTCTGTCAATGTAACACAGCCAGGGAAGAGCAGTCTGACCCCACTCTATCAATGCAACACACCCAGGGAAGAGCAGGCTGACGCCACTCTGTAAATGTAACCCACCCAGGGAAGTGGAGAATGACCTCACTCTGGAAAATAACTCTAACAGTAAACTGCAGATGGACTTTACTCTGGCAATGGAGCTCACGCAGACAAGAGCAGACTGACCCCACTCTCAATGTAACCCACCCAGGGAAGAGCAGACTGACCCCACTCTGTCAATATAACACACCCAGGGAAGAGCAGACTGACCCCACTCTGTCAATGCACACACCCAGGGAAGAGCAGACTGACCCCACACTGTCAATGTAACCCACCCAGGGAAGAGCAGACTGACCCCACTCTGTCAATGTAACATATCCAGGGAAGAGCAGACTGACGCCACTCTGTCAATGTAACACACCCAGGGAAGTGTAGACTGACCTCACTCTGGAAAACAACTCTAACAGTCAAGTGCAGAATGACCTCACTCTGTCAATGGAGCTCACACAGACAAGTGCAGACTGACCCCACTCTGTCAATGTAACCCACCCAGGGAAGAGCAGACTGACCCCACTCTGTCAATGTAACCCAAACAGGGAAGAGCAGAGTGACCCCACTCTGTCAATGTAACCCAAACAGGGAAGAGCAGAGTGACCCCACTCTGGAAAATAACTCTAACAGTCAAGTGCAGATGGACCTCTCTCTGTCAATGGAGCTCACACAAACAAGAGCAGACTGACCCCACTCTGTCAATGTAACCCCCCCAGGGAGGAGCAGACTGACCCCACGCTGTAAATATAACCCACCCAGGGAATAGCAAACTGACCCCACTCTGTCAAAGTAACACACCCAGGGAACAGCAGACTGACCACGCTCTGTGAACGTAAACCATCCAGGCGAGAGTAGACTGACCTCATTCTGCAAAATAACTCAGACAGTCAAATGCAGACTGACCCCACTCTGTCAATGTAACCCTAACAGGGAAGACCAGACTGACTCCTCTCTGTCAATGTAACCCACCCAGGGAAGAGCAGACTGACCCCACTCTGTCATTGTAACCCACCCAGGGAAGAGCAGACTGACCCAACTCTGTCAATGTAAAACAAAGAGGGAAGAGCAGACTGACGCCACAGTGTCAATGTAACACTCCCAGGGAAGAGCAGACTGACCCCACTCTGTCAATGTAACACACCCAGGAAAGAGCAGACTGACCCAACTCTGTCAATGTAACACATACAGGGAAGAGCAGACTGACCCCACTCTGTCAATGTAACACGCCCAGGGAAGAGCAGACTGATCCCCACTCTGTCAATGTAAACCACCCAGGGAAGAGCAGACTGACGCCACTCTGTCAATGTAACACAACCAGGGAAGTGTAGACTGACTTCACTCTGGAAAATAACTTAACAGTCAAGTGCAGATTGACCTCACTCTGTCAATGGAGCTCACACAGACAAGAACAGATTGACCCCACTCTGTCAATGTAACCCACCCAGGGAAGAGCAAACTGACCCCACTCTGTCAATGTAACACACCCAGGTAACAGCAGACTGACCGCATTCTGTCAATGTAATACACAATGGGAAGAGCAGACTGACCACGCCTCGTAAATGTAACACACCCAGGGAAGAGTAGACTGACCCCACTCTGCAAAATAACTCGGACAGTCAAATGCAGATTGACCTCACTCTGTCAATCAAACGTACACAGCAAGGGCAGACTAACCCCACTCTGAAAATGTAACACAGCCAGGGAAGAGCAGTCTGACCCCACTCTGTCAATGTAACACACCCAGGGAAGAGCAGACTGACCCCACTCTGTCAATATAACCCACCCAGGGAAGAGCAGACTGCCCCCTCTCTGTCAATGTAACCCACCCAGGGAAGGGCAGACTGACCCACTCTGTCAATATACATACCAAGGGAAGAGCAGACTGAAACCACTCTGTCAATATAACCCACCCAGGGAAGAGCAGACTGAGCCCACTCTGTCAATGTAACCCAAATAGGGAAGAGCAGACTGGCCACACTCGGTCAATGTAACATATCCAGGGAAGAGCAGACTGACGCCACTCTGTCAATGTAACACACTCAGGGAAGTGCAGACTGACCTCACTCTGGAAAATAACTTAACAGTCAAGTGCAGATTGACCACACCCTGTCAATGGAGCTCACACACACAAGAGCAGACTGACCCCACTCTGTCAATGTAACACACCGAGGGAGGAGCAGACTGACCCCTCTCTGTCAATGTAAACCACCCAGGGAAGAGCAGACTGACACTACTCTGTCAATGTAACACACGCAGGGAAGAGCAGACTGACCCCACTCTGTCATTGTAACCCCCCCCGGGAAGAGCAGACTGACCCAACTCTGTCAATGTAACACACACAGGGAAGAGCAGACTGACCCCACTCTGTCAATGTAACACTCCCAGGGAAGAGCAGACTGACCCCACTCCGTCAATGTAACCCTTTACAGGGAAGACCAGACTGACTCCTCTCTGTCAATGTAACCCCCTCAGGGAAGAGCAGACTGACGCCACTCTGTCAATGTAACCCACCCAGGGAATAGCAAACTGACCCCACTCTGTCAATGTAACACACCCTGGGAACAGCAGACTGACCACTCTCTGTAAACGTAAACCATCCAGGGGAGAGTAGACTGACCTCATTCTGCAAAATAACTCAGACAGTCAAATGCAGACTGACCCCACTCTGTCAATGTAAACCTAACAGGGAAGACCAGACTGACCCCTCTCTGTCAATGTAACGCACCCAGGGAAGAGCAGACTGACCCCACTCGGTCAATATAACCCACCCAGGGAAGAACAGACTGACCCAACTCTGTCAATGTAACACACACAGGGAAGAGCAGACTGACCCCCACTCTGTCAATGTAACCCACCCAGGGAAGAGCAGACTGACCATACTCGGTCAATGTAACACACCCAGGGAAGTGTAAACTGATCGCACTCTGGAAAATAACACTAACTGTCAAGTGCAGATTGACCTCATTCTGTCAATGGAGCTCACACAGACAAGAGCAGACTGACCCCACTCTGTCAATGTTACCCACCCAGGGAGGAGCAGACTGCCCCCTCTCTGTCAATGTAACCCACCCAGGGAAGAGCAGACTGACCCACTCTGTCAATATACATACCAAGGGAAGAGCAGACTGAAACCACTCTGTCAATATAACCCACCCAGGGAAGAGCAGACTGAGCCCACTCTGTCAATGTAACCCAAATAGGGAAGAGCAGACTGGCCACACTCGGTCAATGTAACATATCCAGGGAAGAGCAGACTGACGCCACTCTGTCAATGTAACACACTCAGGGAAGTGCAGACTGACCTCACTCTGGAAAATAACTTAACAGTCAAGTGCAGATTGACCACACCCTGTCAATGGAGCTCACACACACAAGAGCAGACTGACCCCGCTCTGTCAATGTAACACACCCAGGGAGGAGCAGACTGACCCCTCTCTGTCAATGTAAACCACACAGGGAAGAGCAGACTGACCCCCACTCTGTCAATGTAACCCACCCAGGGAAGAGCAGACTGACCATACTCGGTCAATGTAACACACCCAGGGAAGTGTAGACTGATCGCACTCTGGAAAATAACACTAACTGTCAAGTGCAGATTGACCTCATTCTGTCAATGGAGCTCACACAGACAAGAGCAGACTGACCCCACTCTGTCAATGTAACCCACCCAGGGAGGAGCAGACTGACCCACTCTGTCAATATACATACCAAGGGAAGAGCAGACTGAAACCACTCTGTCAATATAACCCACCCAGGGAAGAGCAGACTGAGCCCACTCTGTCAATGTAACCCAAATAGGGAAGAGCAGACTGGCCACACTCGGTCAATGTAACATATCCAGGGAAGAGCAGACTGACGCCACTCTGTCAATGTAACACACTCAGGGAAGTGCAGACTGACCTCACTCTGGAAAATAACTTAACAGTCAAGTGCAGATTGACCACACCCTGTCAATGGAGCTCACACACACAAGAGCAGACTGACCCCACTCTGTCAATGTAACACACCGAGGGAGGAGCAGACTGACCCCTCTCTGTCAATGTAAACCACCCAGGGAAGAGCAGACTGACACTACTCTGTCAATGTAACACACCCAGGGATGAGCAGACTGACCCCACTCTGTCATTGCAACCCACCCAGGGAAGTCGAGACTGACCCAACTCTGTCAATGTAACACTCCCAGGGAAGAGCAGACTGACCCCACTCCGTCAATGTAACCCTAACAGGGAAGACAAGACTGACTCCTCTCTGTCAATGTAACCCCCCCAGGGAAGAGCAGACTGACGCCACTCTGTCAATGTAACCCACCCAGGGAATAGCAAACTGACCCCACTCTGTCAATGTAACACACCCTGGGAACAGCAGACTGACCACTCTCTGTAAACGTAAACCATCCACGGGAGAGTAGACTGACCTCATTCTGCAAAATAACTCAGACAGTCAAATGCAGACTGACCCCACTCTGTCAATGTAAACCTAACAGGGAAGACCAGACTGACCCCTCTCTGTCAATGTAACGCACCCAGGGAAGAGCAGACTGATCCCACTCTGTCAATATAACCCACCCAGGGAAGAGCAGACTGACTCAACTCTGTCAATGTAACACACACAGGGAAGAGCAGACTGACACCAACTCTGTCAATGTTACCCACCCAGGGAAGAGCAGACTGACCATACTCGGTCAATGTAACACACCCAGGGAAGTGTAGACTGATCGCACTCTGGAAAATAACACTAACTGACAAGTGCAGATTGACCTCATTCTGTCAATGGAGCTCACACAGACAAGAGCAGACTGACCCCACTCTGTCAATGTAACCCACCCAGGGAGGAGCAGACTGCCCCCTCTCTGTCAATGTAACCCACCCAGGGAAGAGCAGACTGACCCACTCTGTCAATATACATACCAAGGGAAGAGCAGACTGAAACCACTCTGTCAATATAACCCACCCAGGGAAGAGCAGACTGAGCCCACTCTTTCAATGTAAACCAAATAGGGAAGAGCAGACTGACCCCCACTCTGTCAATGTAACCCACCCAGGGAAGAGCAGACTGACCACACTCGGTCAATGTAACACACCCAGGGAAGTGTAGACTGATCGCACTCTGGAAAATAACACTAACTGTCAAGTGCAGATTGACCTCATTCTGTCAATGGAGCTCACACAGACAAGAGCAGACTGACCCCACTCTGTCAATGTAACCCACCCAGGGAGGAGCAGACTGCCCCCTCTCTGTCAATGTAACCCACCCAGGGAAGAGCAGACTGACCCACTCAGTCAATATACATACCAAGGGAAGAGCAGACTGAAACCACTCTGTCAATATAACCCACCCAGGGAAGAGCAGACTGAGCCCACTCTGTCAATGTAACCCAAATAGGGAAGAGCAGACTGGCCACACTCGGTCAATGTAACATATCCAGGGAAGAGCAGACTGACGCCACTCTGTCAATGTAACACACTCAGGGAAGTGCAGACTGACCTCACTCTGGAAAATAACTTAACAGTCAAGTGCAGATTGACCTCACTCTGTCAATGGAGCTCACACAGACAAGAGCAGATTGACGCAACTCTGTCAATGTAACACACCCAGGGAAGAGCAGACTGACCCCACTCTGTCAATATAACCCACCCAGGGAAGAGCAAACTGACCCCACTCTGTCAATGTAACACACCCAGGTAACAGCAGACTGACCGCATTCTGTCAATGTAATACACAATGGGAAGAGTAGACTGACCACGCTTCGTAAATGTAAAACACCCAGGGGAGAGTAGACTGACCTCACTCTGCAAAATAACTCGGATAGTCAAATGCAGATTGACCTCACTCTGTCAATCAAACGTACACACCAAGGGCAGACTAACCCCACTCTGAAAATGTAACACAGCCAGGGAAGAGCAGACTGACCCCCACTCTGTCAATGTAACACACCCAGGGAAGAGCAGACTTACGCCACTCTGTCAATGCAACCCGCCCAGGGAAGAGCAGACTGACCCCACTCTGTGAATGTAACCCAAACAGGAAAGAGCAGACTGACCACACTCTGTCAATGTAACATATCCAGGGAAGAGCAGACTGACGCCACTCTGTCAATGTAACACACTCAGGGAAGTGCAGACTGACCTCACTCTGGAAAATAACTTAACAGTCAAGTGCAGATTGACCTCACTCTGTCAATGGAGCTCACACAGACAAGAGCAGATTGACGCAACTCTGTCAATGTAACACACCCAGGGAAGAGCAGACTGACCCCACTCTGTCAATATAACCCACCCAGGGAAGAGCAAACTGACCCCACTCTGTCAATGTAACACACCCAGGTAACAGCAGACTGACCGCATTCTGTCAATGTAATACACAATGGGAAGAGTAGACTGACCACGCTTCGTAAATGTAAAACACCCAGGGGAGAGTAGACTGACCTCACTCTGCAAAATAACTCGGATAGTCAAATGCAGATTGACCTCACTCTGTCAATCAAACGTACACACCAAGGGCAGACTAACCCCACTCTGAAAATGTAACACAGCCAGGGAAGAGCAGACTGACCCCCACTCTGTCAATGTAACACACCCAGGGAAGAGCAGACTTACGCCACTCTGTCAATGCAACCCGCCCAGGGAAGAGCAGACTGACCCCACTCTGTGAATGTAACCCAAACAGGAAAGAGCAGACTGACCACACTCTGTCAATGTAACATATCCAGGGAAGAGCAGACTGACGCCACTCTGTCAATGTAACACACCCAGGGAAGTGTAGACTGACCTCACTCTGGAAAATAACTCTAACAGTCAAGTGCAGATTGACCTCACTCTGTTAATGGAGCTCACACAGACAAGAGCAGACTGACCCCACTCTGTCAATGTCACCCACCCAGGGAAGAGCAGACTGACCCCACTCTGTCAATGTAACCCACACAGGGAAGAGCAGACTGACAAAACTCTGTCGATGTAACACACCCAGGGAAGAGCAGACTGACCACACTCTGTCAATGTAAAACACCCAGGGAATTGTAGACTGACCTCACTCTGGAAAATAACGCTAACAGTCAAGTGCAGATGGACCTCACTCTGTCAATGGAGCTCACACAAACAAGAGCAGACTGACGCCACTCTGTCAATGTAACCCACCCAGGGAGGAGCAGACTGACCTCTCTCTGCCAATGTAACCCAAATAGGGAAGTGTAGACTGACCACACTCGGTCAATGTAACATATACTGGGAAGAGCAGACTGACGCCACTCTGTCAATTTAACACAACCAGGGAAGTGTAGACTGACCTCACTCTGGAAAATAACTTAACAGTCAAGTGCAGATTGACCTCACTCTGTCAATGGAGATCACACAGACAAGAGCAGATTGACCCAACTCCGTCAATGTAACCCACCCAGGGAAGAGCAGACTGACCCCACTCTGTCAATGTAACACAACCAGGGAACAGCAGACTGACCGCATTCTGTCAATGTAATACACAATGGGAAGAGCAGACTGACCACGCTTCGTAAATGTAAAACACCCAGGGGAGAGTAGACTGTCCTCACTCTGCAAAATAACTCGGACAGTCAAATGCAGATTGACCTCACTCTGTCAATCAAGTGTACACACCAAGGGCAGACTAACCCCACTCTGTAAATGTAACACACACAGGAAAGAGCAGTCTGACCCCACTCTGTCAATGTAACACACCCAGGGAAGAGTAGACTGACCACACTCTGTCAATGTAACATATCCAGGGAAGAGCAGACTGACGCCACTCTGTCAATGTAACACACTCAGGGAAGTGCAGACTGACCTCACTCTGGAAAATAACTTAACAGTCAAGTGCAGATTGACCACACCCTGTCAATGGAGCTCACACACACAAGAGCAGACTGACCCCACTATGTCAATGTAACACACCGAGGGAGGAGCAGACTGACCCCTCTCTGTCAATGTAAACCACCCAGGGAAGAGCAGACTGACACTACTCTGTCAATGTAACACACCCAGGGATGAGCAGACTGACCCCACTCTGTTATTGCAACCCACCCAGGGAAGTCGAGACTGACCCAACTCTGTCAATGTAACACACACAGGGAAGAGCAGACTGGCTCTGCTCTGTCAATGTACCCCATCCAGGAAAAGCAAACTGACACAACGCTGACAATGTAACAATCCCAGGGAATAGCAGAAGGACCCCACTTTGTCAATGAAACCCATCCAGGGAATAGCAGAGGGACCACACTCTGTCAATGTAACCCACCTATGGAAGAGCAGAATGACCCTCGCACTGTAAATGTAACTTACCCAGGAAAGAGCTGACTGACCCCACTCTATCAATGTAATACAACCCAGGGAAGAGCAGACTGACCTCACTCTGCAAAATAACTCACACAGTCAAGCGCAGATTGGCCCCACACTGTCAATGTAACTCACACAAGCGACAGCAGACTATCCGCTCTCTGCCAAACTAACTCACACAGGCAAGAACAGATTGAGCCCACTCTGTTAAATATACTAACACAGGTAAGTGCATACAGACCCCACTCTGTCAATGTAACACACAAAGGGAAGAGCAGACTGACCGCACTCTGTCAATGTAACACACCCAGGGAAGAGTAGACTGAACCCACTCTGTAAATGTAACACACCCAGAAAGGAGTAGACTGACCCCACTCTGTCAATGTAACCCAACCAAGCAAGAGCAGACTGACGTCACTTTGCAAACTAACTCACACAGGCAAGTACACATTGTCCCCACTCTGTCAATGTAACTCACAGAGGCGACAGCAGACTAACTGCTCTCTGTCAAAGTAACGCTCACAGGCAAGAACAGGCTGACCCCAATCTGTCAATGTAACTCACCCAGTGAATAGCAGACTGACCCCACTCTGTCAATGTAACCCACCCAGGGAAGAGCTGACTGAATCCACTCTGTCAATGTAACACACCCAGGGAAGAGCAGACTGACCCCACTTTGTTAATATAACCCACCCAGGTAAGAGCAGTTTGACCCCACTCTGTCAATATACACACCCAGGGAAGAGCAGACTGACCCCACTCTGTCAATGTAACAGACCCAGGGAAGAGCAGACTGACCACACTCTGTCAATGTAACCCAAAAAGGGAGGAGAAGACTGACCCCACTCTGTCAATGCAACATATCCAGGGAAGAGCAGACAGACGCCAATCCGTCAATGTTACAAACCCAGGCAAGTATAGACTGACCTCACTCTGGAAAATAACTCTAACAGTCAAGTGCAGATTGACCTCACTCTGTCAATGGAGCTCACACAGACAAGAGCAGACTGATCCCCACTCTGTCAATGTAACCCACCCAGGGAGGGGCAGACTGACCCCTCTCTGTCAATGTAACCCAAACAGGGAAGAGCAGACTGACAAAACTCTGTCAATGTAACACACCCAGGGAATTGTAGACTGACCTCACTCGGGAAAATAACTCTAACAGTCAAGTGCAGATTCACTACACTCTGTCAATGGAGCTCACACAGACAAGAGCAGACTAACTCCACTCTGTCAATATAACCCACCCAAGGAAGAGCAAACTGATCCCACTCTATCAATGTAACACCCCCAGGGAACAGCAGACTGACCGCATTCTGTCAATGTAATACACAATGGGAAGAGCAGACTGACCACGCTTCGTAAATGTAAAACACCCAGGGGAGAGTAGACTGACCTCACACTGCAAAATAACTCGGACAGTCAAATGCAGATTGACGTCACTCTGTCAATCAAACGTACACACCAAGGGCAGACAAACCCCACTCTGTCAATGTAACACAGCCAGGGAAGAGCAGTCTGACCCCACTCTATCAATGCAACACACCCAGGGAAGAGCAGGCTGACGCCACTCTGTAAATGTAACCCACCCAGGGAAGTGGAGAATGACCTCACTCTGGAAAATAACTCTAACAGTAAACTGCAGATGGACTTTACTCTGGCAATGGAGCTCACGCAGACAAGAGCAGACTGACCCCACTCTCAATGTAACCCACCCAGGGAAGAGCAGACTGACCCCACTCTGTCAATATAACACACCCAGGGAAGAGCAGACTGACCCCACTCTGTCAATGCACACACCCAGGGAAGAGCAGACTGACCCCACACTGTCAATGTAACCCACCCAGGGAAGAGCAGACTGACCCCACTCTGTCAATGTAACATATCCAGGGAAGAGCAGACTGACGCCACTCTGTCAATGTAACACACCCAGGGAAGTGTAGACTGACCTCACTCTGGAAAACAACTCTAACAGTCAAGTGCAGAATGACCTCACTCTGTCAATGGAGCTCACACAGACAAGTGCAGACTGACCCCACTCTGTCAATGTAACCCACCCAGGGAAGAGCAGACTGACCCCACTCTGTCAATGTAACCCAAACAGGGAAGAGCAGAGTGACCCCACTCTGTCAATGTAACCCAAACAGGGAAGAGCAGAGTGACCCCACTCTGGAAAATAACTCTAACAGTCAAGTGCAGATGGACCTCTCTCTGTCAATGGAGCTCACACAAACAAGAGCAGACTGACCCCACTCTGTCAATGTAACCCCCCCAGGGAGGAGCAGACTGACCCCACGCTGTAAATATAACCCACCCAGGGAATAGCAAACTGACCCCACTCTGTCAAAGTAACACACCCAGGGAACAGCAGACTGACCACGCTCTGTGAACGTAAACCATCCAGGCGAGAGTAGACTGACCTCATTCTGCAAAATAACTCAGACAGTCAAATGCAGACTGACCCCACTCTGTCAATGTAACCCTAACAGGGAAGACCAGACTGACTCCTCTCTGTCAATGTAACCCACCCAGGGAAGAGCAGACTGACCCCACTCTGTCATTGTAACCCACCCAGGGAAGAGCAGACTGACCCAACTCTGTCAATGTAAAACAAAGAGGGAAGAGCAGACTGACGCCACAGTGTCAATGTAACACTCCCAGGGAAGAGCAGACTGACCCCACTCTGTCAATGTAACACACCCAGGAAAGAGCAGACTGACCCAACTCTGTCAATGTAACACATACAGGGAAGAGCAGACTGACCCCACTCTGTCAATGTAACACGCCCAGGGAAGAGCAGACTGATCCCCACTCTGTCAATGTAAACCACCCAGGGAAGAGCAGACTGACGCCACTCTGTCAATGTAACACAACCAGGGAAGTGTAGACTGACTTCACTCTGGAAAATAACTTAACAGTCAAGTGCAGATTGACCTCACTCTGTCAATGGAGCTCACACAGACAAGAACAGATTGACCCCACTCTGTCAATGTAACCCACCCAGGGAAGAGCAAACTGACCCCACTCTGTCAATGTAACACACCCAGGTAACAGCAGACTGACCGCATTCTGTCAATGTAATACACAATGGGAAGAGCAGACTGACCACGCCTCGTAAATGTAACACACCCAGGGAAGAGTAGACTGACCCCACTCTGCAAAATAACTCGGACAGTCAAATGCAGATTGACCTCACTCTGTCAATCAAACGTACACAGCAAGGGCAGACTAACCCCACTCTGAAAATGTAACACAGCCAGGGAAGAGCAGTCTGACCCCACTCTGTCAATGCAACACACCCAGGGAAGAGCAGACTGACCCCACTCTGTCAATGTAACCCACCCAGGGAAGAGCAGACTGCCCCCTCTCTGTCAATGTAACCCACCCAGGGAAGGGCAGACTGACCCACTCTGTCAATATACATACCAAGGGAAGAGCAGACTGAAACCACTCTGTCAATATAACCCACCCAGGGAAGAGCAGACTGAGCCCACTCTGTCAATGTAACCCAAATAGGGAAGAGCAGACTGGCCACACTCGGTCAATGTAACATATCCAGGGAAGAGCAGACTGACGCCACTCTGTCAATGTAACACACTCAGGGAAGTGCAGACTGACCTCACTCTGGAAAATAACTTAACCGTCAAGTGCAGATTGACCACACCCTGTCAATGGAGCTCACACACACAAGAGCAGACTGACCCCACTCTGTCAATGTAACACACCCAGGGAGGAGCAGACTGACCCCTCTCTGTCAATGTAAACCACCCAGGGAAGAGCGGACTGACACTACTCTGTCAATGTAACACACGCAGGGAAGAGCAGACTGACCCCACTCTGTCATTGTAACCCCCCCCTGGGAAGAGCAGACTGACCCAACTCTGTCAATGTAACACACACAGGGAAGAGCAGACTGACCCCAATCTGTCAATGTAACACTCCCAGGGAAGAGCAGACTGATCCCACTCCGTCAATGTAACCCTTTACAGGGAAGACCAGACTGACTCCTCTCTGTCAATGTAACCCCCTCAGGGAAGAGCAGACTGACGCCACTCTGTCAATGTAACCCACCCAGGGAATAGCAAACTGACCCCACTCTGTCAATGTAACACACCCTGGGAACAGCAGACTGACCACTCTCTGTAAACGTAAACCATCCAGGGGAGAGTAGACTGACCTCATTCTGCAAAATAACTCAGACAGTCAAATGCAGACTGACCCCACTCTGTCAATGTAAACCTAACAGGGAAGACCAGACTGACCCCTCTCTGTCAATGTAACGCACCCAGGGAAGAGCAGACTGACCCCACTCGGTCAATATAACCCACCCAGGGAAGAACAGACTGACCCAACTCTGTCAATGTAACACACACAGGGAAGAGCAGACTGACCCCCACTCTGTCAATGTAACCCACCCAGGGAAGAGCAGACTGACCATACTCGGTCAATGTAACACACCCAGGGAAGTGTAAACTGATCGCACTCTGGAAAATAACACTAACTGTCAAGTGCAGATTGACCTCATTCTGTCAATGGAGCTCACACAGACAAGAGCAGACTGACCCCACTCTGTCAATGTAACCCACCCAGGGAGGAGCAGACTGCCCCCTCTCTGTCAATGTAACCCACCCAGGGAAGAGCAGACTGACCCACTCTGTCAATATACATACCAAGGGAAGAGCAGACTGAGCCCACTCTGTCAATGTAACCCAAATAGGGAAGAGCAGACTGGCCACACTCGGTCAATGTAACATATCCAGGGAAGAGCAGACTGACGCCACTCTGTCAATGTAACACACTCAGGGAAGTGCAGACTGACCTCACTCTGGAAAATAACTTAACAGTCAAGTGCAGATTGACCACACCCTGTCAATGGAGCTCACACACACAAGAGCAGACTGACCCCACTCTGTCAATGTAACACACCGAGGGAGGAGCAGACTGACCCCTCTCTGTCAATGTAAACCACCCAGGGAAGAGCAGACTGACACTACTCTGTCAATGTAACACACCCAGGGATGAGCAGACTGACCCCACTCTGTCATTGCAACCCACCCAGGGAAGTCGAGACTGACCCAACTCTGTCAATGTAACACTCCCAGGGAAGAGCAGACTGACCCCACTCCGTCAATGTAACCCTAACAGGGAAGACAAGACTGACTCCTCTCTGTCAATGTAACCCCCCCAGGGAAGAGCAGACTGACGCCACTCTGTCAATGTAACCCACCCAGGGAATAGCAAACTGACCCCACTCTGTCAATGTAACACACCCTGGGAACAGCAGACTGACCACTCTCTGTAAACGTAAACCATCCACGGGAGAGTAGACTGACCTCATTCTGCAAAATAACTCAGACAGTCAAATGCAGACTGACCCCACTCTGTCAATGTAAACCTAACAGGGAAGACCAGACTGACCCCTCTCTGTCAATGTAACGCACCCAGGGAAGAGCAGACTGACCCCACTCTGTCAATATAACCCACCCAGGGAAGAGCAGACTGACCCAACTCTGTCAATGTAACACACACAGGGAAGAGCAGACTGACACCAACTCTGTCAATGTTACCCACCCAGGGAAGAGCAGACTGACCATACTCGGTCAATGTAACACACCCAGGGAAGTGTAGACTGATCGCACTCTGGAAAATAACACTAACTGTCAAGTGCAGATTGACCTCATTCTGTCAATGGAGCTCACACAGACAAGAGCAGACTGACCCCACTCTGTCAATGTAACCCACCCAGGGAGGAGCAGACTGCCCCCTCTCTGTCAATGTAACCCACCCAGGGAAGAGCAGACTGACCCACTCTGTCAAGAAACATACCAAGGGAAGAGCAGACTGAAACCACTCTGTCAATATAACCCACCCAGGGAAGAGCAGACTGAGCCCACTCTTTCAATGTAACCCAAATAGGGAAGAGCAGACTGACCCCCACTCTGTCAATGTAACCCACCCAGGGAAGAGCAGACTGACCACACTCGGTCAATGTAACACACCCAGGGAAGTGTAGACTGATCGCACTCTGGAAAATAACACTAACTGTCAAGTGCAGATTGACCTCATTCTGTCAATGGAGCTCACACAGACAAGAGCAGACTGACCCCACTCTGTCAATGTAACCCACCCAGGGAGGAGCAGACTGCCCCCTCTCTGTCAATGTAACCCACCCAGGGAAGAGCAGACTGACCCACTCTGTCAATATACATACCAAGGGAAGAGCAGACTGAAACCACTCTGTCAATATAACCCACCCAGGGAAGAGCAGACTGAGCCCACTCTGTCAATGTAACCCAAATAGGGAAGAGCAGACTGGCCACACTCGGTCAATGTAACATATCCAGGGAAGAGCAGACTGACGCCACTCTGTCAATGTAACACACTCAGGGAAGTGCAGACTGACCTCACTCTGGAAAATAACTTAACAGTCAAGTGCAGATTGACCTCACTCTGTCAATGGAGCTCACACAGACAAGAGCAGATTGACGCAACTCTGTCAATGTAACACACCCAGGGAAGAGCAGACTGACCCCACTCTGTCAATATAACCCACCCAGGGAAGAGCAAACTGACCCCACTCTGTCAATGTAACACACCCAGGTAACAGCAGACTGACCGCATTCTGTCAATGTAATACACAATGGGAAGAGTAGACTGACCACGCTTCGTAAATGTAAAACACCCAGGGGAGAGTAGACTGACCTCACTCTGCAAAATAACTCGGATAGTCAAATGCAGATTGACCTCACTCTGTCAATCAAACGTACACACCAAGGGCAGACTAACCCCACTCTGAAAATGTAACACAGCCAGGGAAGAGCAGACTGACCCCCACTCTGTCAATGTAACACACCCAGGGAAGAGCAGACTTACGCCACTCTGTCAATGCAACCCGCCCAGGGAAGAGCAGACTGACCCCACTCTGTGAATGTAACCCAAACAGGAAAGAGCAGACTGACCACACTCTGTCAATGTAACATATCCAGGGAAGAGCAGACTGACGCCACTCTGTCAATGTAACACACCCAGGGAAGTGTAGACTGACCTCACTCTGGAAAATAACTCGAACAGTCAAGTGCAGATTGACCTCACTCTGTTAATGGAGCTCACACAGACAAGAGCAGACTGACCCCACTCTGTCAATGTCACCCACCCAGGGAAGAGCAGACTGACCCCACTCTGTCAATGTAACCCACACAGGGAAGAGCAGACTGACAAAACTCTGTCGATGTAACACACCCAGGGAAGAGCAGACTGACCACACTCTGTCAATGTAAAACACCCAGGGAATTGTAGACTGACCTCACTCTGGAAAATAACGCTAACAGTCAAGTGCAAATGGACCTCACTCTGTCAATGGAGCTCACACAAACAAGAGCAGACTGACCCCACTCTGTCAATGTAACCCACCCAGGGAGGAGCAGACTGACCTCTCTCTGTCAATGTAACCCAAATAGGGAAGTGTAGACTGACCACACTCGGTCAATGTAACATATACTGGGAAGAGCAGACTGACGCCACTCTGTCAATGTAACCCACACAGGGAAGAGCAGACTGACAAAACTCTGTCGATGTAACACACCCAGGGAAGAGCAGACTGACCACACTCTGTCAATGTAAAACACCCAGGGAATTGTAGACTGACCTCACTCTGGAAAATAACTTAACAGTCAAGTGCAGATTGACCTCACTCTGTCAATGGAGCTCACACAGACAAGAGCAGATTGACCCAACTCCGTCAATGTAACCCACCCAGGGAAGAGCAGACTGACCCCACTCTGTCAATGTAACACAACCAGGGAACAGCAGACTGACCGCATTCTGTCAATGTAATACACAATGGGAAGAGCAGACTGACCACGCTTCGTAAATGTAAAACACCCAGGGGAGAGTAGACTGTCCTCACTCTGCAAAATAACTCGGACAGTCAAATGCAGATTGACCTCACTCTGTCAATCAAGTGTACACACCAAGGGCAGACTAACCCCACTCTGTAAATGTAACACACACAGGAAAGAGCAGTCTGACCCCACTCTGTCAATGTAACACACCCAGGGAAGAGTAGACTGACCACACTCTGTCAATGTAATACTTCCAGGGAAGTGTAGACTGACCTCACTCTGGAAAATAACTCTAACTGTCAAGTGCAGATGGACCTCACTCTGTCAATGGAGCTCACACAAACAAGAGCAGACTGACTTCTCTCTGTCAATGTAACCCACCCAGGGAAGAGCAGACTGACCTCACTCTGGAAAATAACTCTAACAGTCAAGTGCAGATTGACTTCACTCTGGCCATGGAGCTCACACAGACAGGAGCAGACTGACCCCATTCTGTCAATGTAACCCACCCAGGGAAGAGCAGACTGACCCCACTATGTCAATGTACACACCCAGGGATGAGCAGACTGACCCCACTCTGTCAATGCAACCCGCCCAGGGAAGAGCAGACTGACCCCACTCTGTCAATGTAACCCAAAGAGGGAAGAGCAGACTGACCACACTCGGTCAATGTAACATATCCAGGGAAGAGCAGACTGACGCCACTCTGTCAATATAACACACCAAGGGAAGTGTAGACTGACCTCACTCCGGAAAATAACTTAACAGTCAAGTGCAGCTTGACCTCACTCTGTCAATGGACCTCACACAGACAAGAGCAGATTGACCCCACTCTGTCAATGTAACCCACCCAGGGAGGAGCAGACTGACCCCTCTCTGTCAATGTAACACACCCAGGGAAGAGCAGACTGACTGCACTCTTTCAATGTAACCCACCCAGGAAAGAGCGGACTGTGATCCCTCGGCAAATGAACTCACACAGTCAAGTGCATTCTGGCCCTACTCTGTCAATGTAACACACAATGGTAAGAGCAGACTGACCCCACTCTGTAAATGTAACCCACCCAGGGAAGAGCAGACTCACCCCCACTCTGTAAATGTAACCCACCCAGGGAAGAGCAGACTAACCGCACTCTGTCAAACCAACTGACACAGGCAAGAGCAAACTGACCCAATTCTGTCAATGTAACACACAAAGGTAAGAGCAGACTGACCCCACTGTGTAAATGTAACCCACCCAGGGAAGAGCAGACTGACACCACTCTGTCAATGTAACACACCCTGGGAAGTGTAGACTGACCTCACTCTGGAAAATAACTCTAACAGTCAAGTGCAGATTGACCTTACTCTGGCAATGGAGCTCACACAGACAAGAGCAGACTGACCCCACTCTGTCAATGTAACCCATCCATGGAGGAGCACACTGACCCCTCTCTGTCAATGAGACCCACCCAGGGAAGAGCAGACTGACCACGCTCTGTAAATGTAAAACACCCAAGGGAGAGTAGACTGACCTCTCTCTGCAATATAACTCGGACATTCAAATGCAGATTGACCTAACTCTGTCAATCAAACGTACACACCAAGGGTAGACTAACCCCACTCTGTAAATGTAACCCACCCAGGGAAGAGTAGACTGTCCCCACTCTGGCAATGCAAGCCACCGAGAGAAGGGCAGACTGGCCTCACTCTGTCAATGTAACCCAACCAGGAAGAGTAGACTGACTCCTCTCTGTCAATGTAACCTACCCAGGGAAGAGCAGACTGGCCCCCACTCTGTCAACGTCACCCAACCATGGAAGAGTAGACTGACCCCAACCCTGTCAATGTTACCCACTTGGAGAAGTGCAGACTGACCCAACTCTGTCAAACTAACTCACACAGCCAAGAGCAGACTTCCCCCACTATGTCATTATCACCCACCTAGGGAAGAGCAGACTGACCGCACTCTGCAAAATAACTCTCAGAGTCAATTGCAGATTGACCTCACTCTGTCAATGTAACTCACACAGGCAAAAGCAGACTGACACCAATCTGTCAATGAAACACACCCAGGGAAGAGCAAAGTGATGCCACTCTTTCAATCAAACTTACACACCAAGAGCAGACTAACCCCACTCTGTAAATGTAACCCACCCATGGAAGAGCAGACTGACCCCACTCTGTAATGATATCCACACAGGGAAGAGCAGACTGACCTCACTCTGTCAATGCATCACACCCAGGGAAGAGAAGACTGACCCCACTCTGTCAATGTAAAACACCCAGGGAAGAGCAGACTGACACCACTCTGTCAATGTAAAACACCCAGGGAAGAGCAGGCTGACCGCACTCTGTAATGTTACCCACACAGGGAAGAGCAGACTGACACCACTCTGTCAATGTAAAACACCCTGGGAAGAGCAGACTGACACCACTCTGTCAATGTAAAACACCCAGGGAAGAGAAGACTGACCCCACTCTGTACAACAAACTTATACAGCAAGGGTGGACTAACCTCACTCTGTCAATGTAACCCACCCTGGCATGCGCCAACTGCCCTCCTCTCCGCCAATGTAACTGACCCAGGGAAGTGCAGACTGACCCCTCTCCTTGAATACAACACACCCAGGCCATAGCAGAATGACCCCACTCTGTCAATATAACGCACACAGGGAAGAGCAGACTCTCCCACTCTGTCAATGTAACCCATCTAGGGAAGAGTAGACTGACCCCACTCTGTCAATCTAACTAACCCAGGCAAGAGCAGACTGAAACCACTCTATTAATGTATCCAACACTGGGAGGAGTACACTGACCCCACTCTGTGAATGTTACCCACCTGGGGAAGTGCTGACTGACCCTACTCTGCCAAATTGACTCACACAGGCAAGAGCAGACTGACCCCACACCGTCAATGTAACACACGCAGGGAAGAGCTGACTGACCGCACTCTGTAAATGTAACCCACCCTGGGAAGGTCAGACTGACCTCACTCTGTCAATGTAACCCACCCAGGGAAGAGCATGCTGACGTCACTCTGTCAATGTAATACACCCAGGGAAGAGCAAACAAACCCCACTCTGTCAACGTAGCCCCCCAGGGGAGAGCAGACTGTCCCCACTCTGTCAATATAACCCACCCATTGAAGAGCAAACTGACCCCACTCTGTCAATCAAACTTGCACACCAAGTCAGATTAACCCCACTCTGTCAATGTGACCCACCCAGGAAAGTGCCGACTGACCCCACACTGCCAATGTACACACCCAGGGAAGTGCAGACAGACCCGTCTCTGGCAAACTAACTAACACAGGCAAGAGCAGACTGACCCCACTCTGACACCTCTCTGCAAATGTAACCTACCCATGTAAGATCTGACTGACCGTACTGGGTCAATGTAACACAACCAGGGAAGAGCATTCTGACACCACTCTGTCAATGTAACCCACCCAGTGAAGAGCAGACTGACCACACTCTGTCAATGTAACCCACCCAGGGAAGAGCAGACTGACCCCACTCCTCCAAAATAACCCACCCAGGGAAGAGCAAACTGACCCCACTCTGACAATGTTGCCCACCCCCCATGGAAGAGCAGACTGACCCCCACTCTGTCAATGCAACGCACCCATGGAAGAGCAGACATACCCCAATCTGCCAATGTAACACACAGGGAAGAGCAAACTGACCTTACTCTGTCAAAGTAATACACCCAGGGAAGAGCAAACAAACCCCACTATGTCAACGTAGCCACATAGGGGAGAGCAGACTGACCCCACTCTCTCAATATAACCCGCCCATGAAAGAGCAGACTGACCGCACTCTGTCAATGTAACCCACCCATAGAAGAGCAGATTGACCCCACTCTGTCAATGGAACCCACTCAGCGAAGAGTAGACTGACCCCCCTCTGTAAATATACACACCCAGGGAAGGGCAGACTGACCCCATTTTGTCAATTTAATCCACCCAGGGAAGAGCAGACTGACCGTACACTGTCAATGTAACCCACCCAGGGAAGTGCAGAATGACCGCTCTCTGTCAAACTAAATACACAGGCAAGATCAGACTCACCCTACTCTGACACCTCGCTGCCAACGTAACCTACCCATGGAAGAGCTGACTGACCGTACTGGGTCAATGTAACGCAACCAGGGAAGAACATTCTGACACCGCTCTGTCAATGTAACCCACCCTGGGAAGAGCAAACTGTCCCCACTCTGTCAATGTAATACACCCAGGGAAGGGCAGACATACCCCACTCTGCAAAATAACTCACACAGTCAAATGCATATTGACCCCATTCTGTCAATGTAATTCACACAGGCAAGAGCAGACTGACCTCGCTCTGCCAATGCAACCCAACCATGGAGGAGCAGACTGACCCCACGCTGTCAATGTAACACACACAGGAAAGAGCAGGCTGACCTCACTCTGTCAAAGTAACACACTCAAGGAAGAGCTAACTGACCGTATTCGGTCAGTGTAACCCAACCAGGGAAGAGCAGACTGACCCCACTCTGTCAATGTAATCCACCCACGGAAGAGCAGGCTGACCCCACTCTGTCAATGTAATACACCCGGGGAAGAGCAAACAAACCCCACTCTGTCAACGTAGCCACCCAGGGGAGAGCAGACTGCCCGCACTCTGTCAATATAACCCACCCATTGAAGAGCAAACTGACCCCACTCTGTCAACCAAACTTGCACACCAAGTCAGATTAACTCCACTCTGTCAATGTAACCCACCCAGGGAACTGCCGACTGACCCCACACTGCCAATGTACACACCCAGGGAAGTGCAGACAGACCCCTCTCTGGCAAACTAACTAACACAGGCAAGAGCAGACTGACCCCATTCTGACACCTCTCTGCAAATGTAACCTACCCATGTAAGATCTGACTGACCGTACAGAGTCAATGTAACACAACCAGGGAAGACCACTCTGACACCACTCTGTCAATGTAACCCACCCAGGGAAGAGCAGACTGACCACACTCTGTCAATGTAACACACCCAGGGAAGAGCAGACTGACCCCACTCCTCCAAAATAACCCACCCAGGGAAGAGCAGACTGACCCCACTCTGTACAATAAACTTACACACCAAGGGCAGACTAACGCCAATCTGTCAAAGTCACTCACCAAGCAAACAGGTGACTTACCCCACTCTGTCAATATAACCCAACCAGGGAAGTGCAGACTGACCCCACTCTGGCAAACTAACTCACACAGGCAAGAGCAGACAGACACCAATTTGTCAATGTAACCCACCCAGGCAAGAGTAGACCGACCTCATTCTGTAAATAACTCACACAGTCGAATGCAGATTGACCCCACTGTGTCAATGTAACTCACACAGGCAAAAGCAGACTGACCCCACTCTGTCAATGTAACACACCCAGGGAAGAGCAGACTGACTGCACTCTGCAAAATAACTCTCACAGTCAAGAGCAGACTGACCCCCCTCTGTCAATGTAACACACCCAGGGTAGAGCAGACTGACCCCACGCTGTCAATGTAACACACCCAGGGAGGAGCAGACTGATGCCAATCTGTCAATCAGACGTACACACCAAGGGCAGACTAACACCTCTCTGTCAATGTAACCCACCCAGGGAAGCACCGACTACCCCCACTCTGTCAATGCAACCCAACCATGGAAGAGCAGACTGACCCCCCACAATCCACCCAAACCCACACACCTCACCCCCTTCCCCCGCCCCTCCCATCGACTCTGTAAGTGTAACCTACCCAAGGAAGGGCAGACTAACCCCTACTCTGTCAATGTAACACATCCAGGGAAGAGCAGACTAACCTCACTCTTAAATGTTACACATCCAGGAAAGAGCAAACAAAACCCACTCTGTCAATTTAGCCCCCCATGGAAGAGCAGACTGACCCCCACTCTGTCAATGTAACGCACCCATGGAAGAGCAGACATACCCTAATCTGCCAATGTAACACACACAGGGAAGAGCAAACTGACCCTACTCTGTCAATGTAATACACCCAGGGAAGAGCAAACAAACCCCACTCTGTCAACGTAGCCACATAGGGGAGAGCAGACTGACCCCACTCTCTCAATATAACCCGCCCATGAAAGAGCAGACTGACCGCACTCTGTCAATGTAACCAACCCATAGAAGAGCAGATTGACCCCACGTCTGTCAATGTAACCCACTCAGCGAAGAGTAGACTGACCCCCCTCTGTAAATATACACACCCAGGGAAGGGCAGACTGACCCCACTTTGTCAATTTAACCCACCCAGGGAAGAGCAGACTGACTGCACACTGTCAATGTAACCCACCCAGGGAAGTACAGAATGACTGCTCTCTGTCAAACGAACTAACACAGGCAAGATAAGACTGACCCTACTCTGACAACTCTCTGCCAATGTAACCTACCCATGGAAGAGCTGACTGACCGTACTGGGTCAATGTAACGCAACCAGGGAAGAGCATTCTGACCCCATTCTGTCAATGTAACCCACCCTGGGAAGAGCAGACTGACCCCACTCTGTCAATGTAACACACCCAGGGAAGGGCAGAGATACCCCACTCTGCAAAATAACTCACACAGTCAAATGCAGATTGACCCCATTCTGTCAATGTAATTCACACAGGCAAGTGCAGACTGACCTCGCTCTGCCAATGCAACCCAACCATGGAGGAGCAGACTGACCCCACTCTGTTAATGTAACACACACAGGGAAGAGCTGACTGACCTCACTCTGTCAATGTAACACACACAGGGAAGAGCTGACTGACCGTATTCGGTCAAAGTAACCCAACCAGGGAAGAGCAGACTGACCCCACGCTGTCAATGTAACACACACAGGGAAGAGCAGGATGACCTCATTCTGTCAAAGTAACACACCCAGGTACGGGCAGACCCCAGGGAAGTGCAGACAGACCCGTCTCTGGCAAACTAACTAACACAGGCAAGAGCAGACTGACCCCACTCTGACACCTCTCTGCAAATGTAACCTACCCATGTAAGATCTGACTGACCGTACTGAGTCAATGTAACACAACCCAGGGAAGAGCATTCTGACACCACTCTGTCAATGTAACCCACCCAGGGAAGAGCAAACTGACCCCACTTTGTCAATGTAACCCACCCAGGGAAGAGCAGACTGACCCCTCTCTGTCAATGTAACCCACCCAGGGAAGAGCAGACTGACCCCTCTCTGTCAATGTAACCCACCCAGGGAAGAGCACTCTGACACCACTCTGTCAATGTAACCCACCCAGGGAAGAGCAGACTGACCCCACTCCTCCAAAATAACCCACCCAGGGAAGGGCAGACTGACCCCACTCTATGCAATAAACTTACACACCAAGGGCAGACTAACCCCAATCTGTCAAAGTCACTCACCAAGCAAATAGGTGACTTACCCCACTCTGTCAATATAACCCAACCAGGGAAGTGCAGACTGACCCCACTCTGGCAAACTAACTCACACAGGCAAGAGCAGACAGACACCAATTTGTCAATGTAACCCACCCAGGCAAGAGCAGACAGACCTCTCTCTGTCAAACTACTCACACAGGCAAAAGCAAACTGACCCCACTCTGTCAATGTAACACACGCAGGGAAGAGCAGACTGACCCCTCTCTGTCAATGTAACCCACCCAGGGAAGAGCAGGCTGACCCCACTCTGTCAATGTAACCCATCCAGGAAAGTGCAGACTGACCCCACTCTGTCAATGTAACACACCCAGGGAAGGGCAGACATACCCCACTCTGCAAAATAACTCACACAGTCACATGCAGATTGACCCCATTCTGTCAATGTAATTCACACAGGCACGAGCAGACTGACCTCGCTCTGCCAATGCAACCCAACCATGGAGGAGCAGACTGACCCACTCTGTCAATGTAACACACGCAGGGAAGAGCTGACTGACCTCACTCTGTCAATGTAACACACACAGGGAAGAGCAGACTGAACCTACTCTGTCAATGTAACACACCCAGGGAAGAGCAGACTGACCCCACAGTGTCAATGTAACCCACCCAGGGAAAAGAAGACAGACTCCATTATGTAAATGTAACCCACCCAGGGAAGAGCCGACAGACACCACTTTGTCAATGTAACCCATCCAGGGAATATGGCGGATAACACTCTGTCAATGTAACCCACCCAGGGAAGGGCAGACTGATCTCACTCTGTCAATGTGACTCACACAGCCAAGGGCAGACTAACCGCTCTCTGTGAATGTAACACACCCATGGAAGAGCAGACGGACCCCACTCTGTCCAATAAACTTACACACCAAGGGCAGACTAACCCCAATCTGTCAAAGTCACTCACCAAGCAAATAGTTGACTGACCCAACTCTGTCAATATACCCCAACCAGGGAAGTGCAGACTGACCCCACTCTGTCAATGTAACACACACATGGAAGAGCAGACATACCCAACTCTGTCAATGTAACACACCCAGGGAAGAGCAGACTGACACCTCTCTGTCAATGTAACGCACTCAGGGAAGAGCAGACTGACCCTACTCTGTCAATGTAATACACCCAGGGAAGAGCCAACAAACCCCACTCTGTCAATGTAGCCACGTAGGGGACAGGAGACTGACCCCACCCTCTCAATATAATTCACACATGAAAGAGCAGACTGACCGCACTCTGTCAATGTAACCCAACCATAGAAGAGCAGATTGACCCCGCTCTGTAAATATACACACCCAGGGAAGGGCAGACTGACCCCACCATGTCAATTTAACCCACCCAGGGAAGAGCAGACTGACCCCACTCTGTGAATGCAACACACCCAGGCAAGAGCAGACTGACCCCACTCTGTCAATGTAACATACACAGACAAGAGCAGACTGACCCCACTCAGTCAATGTATCCTACCCATGGTAGAGCAGACTGCTCCTACTCTGGCAAGCTAACTCACACAGAGAAGAGCAGACTGACTCCATTCTGTCAATGTCGCACTCCCAGGGATGAGCAGACTGACTTCACTCTGTCAATCGAACTAACACACCAAGGGCAGACTGAACCCACTCTGTTAATGTAACCCACCCAGGGAAACGCCAACTGACCCCACTCTGGCAATGCAACACACCCAGACAAGAGCAGATTGACCCCCCTCTGTCAAACTAACTAACACAAGCAAGAGCAGACTGACCCCACTCTGTCAACATAACCCACCACCAAGGGAAGGGCAGATTGACCCCACTCTGTCAATGTAACCCACCCAGGGAAGTGCAGAATGACCGCTCTCTGTCAAACTAACTAACACAGGCAAGAGCAGACTGACCCTATCCTGACACCTCTCTGCAAATGTAACCTACCCATGGAAGAGCTGACTGACCGTACTGGGTCAATGTAACGCAACCAGGGAAGAGCATTCTGACCCCACTCTGTCAATGTAACGCACCCAGCGAATAGCAGACTGGCCACACTCTCTCAATGTAACCACCCAGCGAAGTGTAAACTGACCCCTCTCTGTCAATGTTACCCAACCAAGCAAGAGCAGACTGACCTCACTCCGCAAACTTACTCACACAGGCAAGTGTAGATTGACCTCTCTCTGCCAATGTAACTCACACAGTCAAGCGCAGATTGACCCCACTCTGTCAAACTAACTCACACAGGCAAGAACAGACTGACCCCAATCTGTCAATGTAACACACCCAGGGAAAAACAGACTGACCACACTCTGTCAAACAAACTAACACAGGCAAGAGCAGAATGACAACACTCTGTCAATGTAACTCACACAGCCAAGAGCAGACTAACCGCTCTCTGTGAATGTAAAACACCCATGGAAGATCAGACTGACCCCACTCCTCCAAAATAACCCACCCAGGGAAGAGCTGACTAACATCACTCTGTCCAATAAACTTACACACCAAGGGAAGACTAACCCCAATCTGTCAAAGTCACTCACCAAGCAAATAGTTGACTGACCCCACTCTGTCAATATAACCTACCAGGGAAGTGCAGACTGACCCCTCTCTGTCAATGTAACACACACAGGGAAGAGCAGACTGACCCCACTCTGTCAATGTAACACACCCAGGGAAGAGCAGACATACCCCACTCTGTAAAATAACTCACACAGTCAAATGCAGATTGACCCCACTCTGTCAGTATAAACTAATCAGGGAAGTGCAGACTGACCCCACTCTGTCAATGTAACACACCCATGGAAGGGCAGACTGACCTCGCTCTGTCAATGTAACTCACCCAGTTAAGTGCAGACTGACCCCTCTCTGTGAATGCAACACACCCAGGCAAGAGCTGAATGACACCACTCTGTCAATGTAATATACACAGGCAAGAGCAGACTGACCCCACTCAGTCAATGTATCCTACCCATGGTACAGCAGACTGATCCTACTCTAGCAAGCTTACTCACACAGGCAAGAGCAGACTGACCCCACTCTGTCAATGAAACACACCCAGGGATGAGCAGACTGACGCCACTCTGTCAATCGAACTAACACACCAAGGGCAGATTGAACACACTCTGTCAATGTAACCCAGCCAGGGAAATGCCAACTGACCCCACTCTGTCCATGTAACACACCCAGGGAAGAGCAGACTGACCCCACTCTGTGAAACTAACTCACACAGGCAAGAGCAGACGGACACCAATTTGTCAATGTAACCCACCCAGGCAAGAGTAGACTGACCTCATTCTGCAAAATAACTCGCACAGTCGAATGCAGATTGACCCCACTCTGTCAAGGTAACTCAAACAGGCAAAAGCAGACGGACCTCTCTCTGTCAAACTACTCACACAGGCAAAAGCAGACTGACCCCACTCTGTAAATGTAACACACTCAGGGAAGAACAGACTGACCCTAATCTGTCAATGTAATACACTCAGGTAAGTGCAGACTGACCCCACGCTGTCAATGTAACACACCCAGGGAAGAGCAGACTAACCTCACTCTGTAAATATTACACATCCAGAAAAGAGCAAACAAAACCCACTCTGTCAATGTAGCCCCCCCATGGAAGAGCAGACTGTCCCCCACTCTGTCAATGTAACGCACCAATGGAAGAGCAGACATACCCCAATCTGTCAATGAAGCCCAATCCTTGGAAGAGCAGACATACCCCAATCTGTCAATGTAACCCACCCAGGGAAGAGCAGACTAACCTCACTCTGCAAAATAACTCATACAGTCAAGCGCAGACTGACCCCACTCTGTCAATGTAACCCACCCAGGGATGAGCAGACTGACGCCACTCTGTCAATCGAACTAACACACCAAGGGCAGACTGAACACACTCTGTCAATGTAACCCAGCCAGGGAAATGACAACTGACCCCACTCTGTCCATGTAACACATCCAGGGAAGAGCAGACTGACCCCACTCTGTGAAACTAACTCACAGGCAAGAGCAGACGGACACCAATTTGTCAATGTAACTCAGCCAGGCAAGAGTAGACTGACCTCATTCTGCAAAATAACTCACACAGTCGAATGCACATTGACACCACTCTGTCAAGGTAACTCAAACAGGCAAGAGCAGACGGACCTCTCTCTGTCAAACTACTCACACAGGCAAAAGCAGACTGACCCCACTCTGTCAATGTAACTCACACAGACAAGAGCAGACTGACACACCCTGTGAAGAACAGACTGACCCTACTCTGTCAATGAAACACACTCAGGGAAAAGCAGACTGACCCCACTCTGTCAATGAAACACACCCAGGGATGAGCAGACTGATGCCACTCTGTCAATCCAACTTACACACCAAGGGCAGACTAACACCTCTCTGTCAATGTAACCAACCAAGGGAAGCACCAACTGACCCCACTCTGTCAATGCAACCCAACCATGGAAGAGCAGACTGACCCCCCACAACCCACCCAAACCCACACACCTCACCCCCCTCCCCCGCTCCTAACATCGACTCTGTAAATGTAACCTACCCAAGGAAGGGCAGACTGT
The DNA here is from genome assembly GCF_020745735.1 of Hemiscyllium ocellatum. Lineage (NCBI taxonomy): Eukaryota > Metazoa > Chordata > Chondrichthyes > Orectolobiformes > Hemiscylliidae > Hemiscyllium > Hemiscyllium ocellatum. The sequence continues at coordinate 2,627,356 of NC_083438.1, forward strand.
GTGAAACTAACTCACACAGGCAAGAGCAGACGGACACCAATTTGTCAATGTAACCCACCCAGGCAAGAGTAGACCGACCTCACTCTGCAAAATAACTCACACATTCGAATGCAGATTGACCCCACTCTGTCAATGTAACTCAAACAGCAAGAGCAGACAGACCTCTCTCTGTCAAAGTACTCACACAGGCAAAAGCAGACTGACCCCACTCTGTCAATGTAACACACCCAGGGAAGAGCAGGCTGATCCCACTCTGTCAATATAACACACTCAGGGAAGAGCAGACTGACCCCACTCTGTCAATGTAACTCACTCAGGGAAGAGCAGACTGACCGCACTCTGCAAAATAACTCTCACAGTCAAGTGCAGATTGACCTCACTCTGTCAATGTAACTCACACAGACAAGAGCAGACTAACCCCCCCTCTGTCAATGTAACACACTCAGGCAAGAGCAGACTGACCCCACTCTGTCAATGTAACACACCCAGGGAAGAGCAGACTAACCTCACTCTGTAAATGTTACACATCCAGGAAAGAGCAAACAAAACCCACTCTGTCAATGTAGCCCCCCCATGGAAGAGCAGACTGTCCCCCACTCTGTCAATGTAACGCACCAATGGAAGAGCAGACATACCCCAATCTGTCAATGAAACTCAATCCTTGGAAGAGCAGACATACCCCAATCTGTCAATGTAACCCACCCAAGGAGGAGCAGACTGACCCTACTCTGTCAATGTAACACATCCAGGGAAGAGCAGACTGACCCCACTCTGTCAATGTAACCCAACCAGGGAAGAGCAGACTGACTCCACTCTGACAATGTAACCAACCCATGGATGAGCAGACTGACCCCACTCTGTCAATGTAACCCACCCAGGGAAGAGCAGACTGACCTCACTCTGCAAAATAACTCATACAGTCAAGCGCAGACTGACCCCACTTTGTCAATGAAACACACCCAGGGATGAGCAGGCTGACGCCACTCTGTCAATTGAACTAACACACCAAGGGCAGATTGAACACACTCTGTCAATGTAACCCAGCCAGGGAAATGCCAACCTACCCCACTCTGTCCATGTAACACATCCAGGGAAGAGCGGACTGACCCCACTCTGTGAAACTAACTCACACAGGCAAGAGCAGACGGACATCAATTTGTCAATGTAACCCACCCAGGCAAGAGTAGACTGACCTCATTCTGCAAAATAACTCGCACAGTCGAATGCAGATTGACCCCCTCTGTCAAGGTAACTCAAACAGGCAAGAGCAGACGGACCTCTCTCTGTCAAACTACTCACACAGGCAAAAGCAGACTGACCCCACTCTGTCAATGTAACTCACATAGACAAGAGCAGACTGACACACCATGTGAAGAACAGACTGACCCTACTCTGTCAATGAAACACACTCAGGGAAGAGCAGACTGACCCCACTCTGTCAATGAAACACACCCAGGGATGAGCAGACTGATGCCACTCTGTCAATCCAACTTACACACCAAGGGCAGACTAACACCTCTCTGTCAATGTAACCAACCAAGGGAAGCACCAACTGACCCCACTCTGTCAATGTAACCCAACCATGGAAGAGCAGACTGACCTCACTCTGCAAAATAACTCATACATTCAAGCGCAGATTGACCCCACTCTGTCAATGTAACTCAGACAGACAAGAGCAGACTGACCCCACTCTGTCAATGTACACACCCAGGGAAGTGCAGACAGACCCCTCTCTGGCAAACTAACTAACACAGGAAAGAGCAGACTGACCCCACTCTGACACCTCTCTGCAAATGTTACCTACCCATAGAAGATCTGACTGACCGTACTGGGTCAATGCAACGCAACCAGGGAAGAGCATTCTGACACCACTCTGTCAATGTAACCCACCCAGGGAAGAGCAGACTGACCCCAATCTGTCAATATAACCCACCCAGGGAAGAGCAGACTGACCCCACTCTGTCAATATAACCCACCCAGTGAAGAGCAGAGTGACCCCACTCTGTCAATGTAACCCAAATAAGGAAGAGCAGACTGACCCCCGTCTGTCAATGTACAGAACCTGGGAAGAACAGACTGACCCCGCCATGCCCCCCCACTCCCCACGTCTGTCAATGTAACCCACCCAGTGAAGAGTAGACTGACCCCCCTCTGTAAATATACATACCCAGGGAAGTGCAGACTGACTCCACTCTGTCAATTTAACCCACCCAGGGAAGAGCAGATTGACCGCACACTGTCAATGTAACCCACCCAGGGACGTGCAGAATGACCGCTCTCTGGCACACTAACTAACACAGCCAAGAGCAGACTGACTCTACTCTGACACCTCTCTGCCAATGTAACCTACCAATGGTAGAGCTGCCTGACAGTACTGGGTCAATGTAACGCAACCAGGGAAGAGCATTCGTACACCATTCTGTCAATGTAACCCACCCAGGGAAGAGCAGACTGACCCCACTCTGTCAATGTACATGCAGAGGCAGGAGCAGACTGACTGCACTCTGTCAATGTAACACACACAGGGAAGAGCATTCTGACACCTCTCTGTCAATGTAACACACCCAGGGAAGAGCAGACTGACCCCACTCTGTCAATGTAACACACCCAGGGAAGAGCAGACTAACCTCACTCTGTAAATGTTACACATCCAGGAAAGAGCAAACAAAACCCACTCTGTCAATGTAGCCCCCAATGAAGAGCAGACTGACCCCCACTCTGTCAATGTAAAGCACCCATGGAAGAGCAGACATACCCCAATCTGTCAATGTAACCCATCCATGGAGGAGCAGACTGACCCCACTCTGTCAATGTAACTCACACAGACAAGAGCAGACTGACCCCACTCTGTCAATGTACACACCCAGGGAAGTGCAGACAGACCCCTCTCTGGCAAACTAACTAACACAGGCAAGAGCAGACTGACCCCACTCTGACACCTCTCTGCAAATGTAACCTACCCATGGAAGATCTGACTGACCATACTGGGTCAATGTAACGCAACCAGGGAAGAGCATTCTGACACCACTCTGTCAATGTAACCCAACCAGGGAAGTGCAGACTGACGCCACTCTGTCAATCAATGTAACACACCAAAGGCAGACTGAACACACTCTGTCAATGTAACCCAGCCAGGGAAATGCCAACTGACCCCACTCTGTACATGTAACCCACCTAGGGAAGAGCAGACTGAACTCACCCTGTCAAACTAATTCACATATGCAAGGGCAGACTGACCCACTCCGTCAATGTATCTCACCCATGGAAGAGCAGACAGACCCCACTCTGTGAAACTAACCCACACAGGCAAGAGCAGACGGACACCAATTTGTCAATGCAACCCACCCAGGCAAGAGTAGACTGTCCTCACTCTGCAAAATAACTCACACAGTCGAATGTAACCCACCCAGGGAAGAGCAGACTGACCCCACTCTGTAAATGTAACACCCCCATGGAAGGGCAGACTGACTGCACTCTGTCAATGTAACACACACAGGGAAGAACATTCTGACCCCTCGCTGTCAATGTAACACACCCAGGGAAGAGCAGACTGACCCCACTCTGTCAAAGTAACACACCCAGGGAAGAGCAGACATACCGCACTCTGCAAAATAACTCACACAGTCAAATGCAGATTGACGCCATTCTGTCAATGTAATTCACACAGGCAAGAGCAGACTTACCTCGCTCTGTCAATGCAACACACCCAGGGAAGAGCAGACTGACCCCGCTCTGTCAATGTAACATGAACAGACAAGAGCAGACTGACCCCACTCAGTCAATGTATCCTACCCATGGTAGAGCAGACTGCTCCTACTCTGGCAAGCTAACTCACACAGAGAAGAGCAGACTGACCCCACTCTGTCAATGAAACACACCCAGGGATAAGCAGACTGACGCCACTCTGTCAATCAAACTAACACACCAAGGGCAGACTGACCCACTCCGTCAATGTATCCCACCCATGGAAGAGCAGACAGACCCCACTCTGTCAATGTAACACACCCAGGGAAGAGCAGACTGACCCCACTCTGTCAATGTAACATACCCAGGGAAGAGCAGACTGACCCCACTCTGTCAATGTAACCCAACCATGAAAGAGCAGACTGATCCCACTCTGTGAAACTAACTCACACAGGCAAGAGCAGACGGACACCAATTTGTCAATGTAACTCACCCAGGCAAGAGTAGACCGACCTCACTCTGCAAAATAACTCACACAGTCGAATGCAGATTGACCCCACTCTGTCAATGTAACTCACCCAGGGAAGAGCAGACTGACCCTATTCTGTCAATGTAACCCAACCAGACAAGAAAAGACTGACCTCACTCTGCAAAATGACTCACACAGTCAAGCGCAGATTGACCCCACTCTGTCAATGTAACTCACACAGACAACAGCAGACTGACCCCACTTTGTCAATGTACACACCGAGGGAAGTGCAGACAGACCCATCTCTGGCAAACTAACTAACACAGGCAAGAGGAGACTGATCCCACTCTGTCAATGTAACACACGCAGGGAAGAGCAAACTGACCTCACTCTGTCAATGTAACCCACGTAGGGATGAGCAGACTGACCCCACTCTGTCAATGAAACACACCCAGGGATGAGCAGACTGATGCCACTCTGTCAATCAAACTTACACACCAAGGGCAGACTAACACCTCTCTGTCAATGTAACCCACCCAGGGAAGCACCGAGTGACCCCACTCTGTCAATGCAACCCAAACATGGAAGACCAGACTGACCACCCCCCTACCCCACCCACACCACCCCCACACACCCCACACCACTACCCCGCCCCTCCCATCGACTCTGTAAATGTAACCTACCCAAGGAAGGGCAGACTAACCCCTACTCTGTCAATGTAACACACCCAGGGAAGAGCAGACTGACCCCACTCTGTCAATGTAACTCACCCAGGGAAGAGCAGACTGACCCTATTCTGTCAATGTGACCCAACCAGACAAGAAAAGACTGACCTCACTCTGCAAAATGACTCACACAGTCAAGCGCAGATTGACCCCACTCTGTCAATGTAACTCACCCAGGGAAGAGCAGACTGACCCTAGTCTGTCAATGTACACACCGAGGGAAGTGCAGACAGACCCATCTCTGGCAAACTAACTAACACAGGCAAGAGGAGACTGATCCCACTCTGTTAATGTAATACACCCAGGGAAGAGAAACAAACCCCACTCTGTCAACGTAGCCACATAGGACAGAGCAGACTGACCCCACCCTTCAATATAACCCACCCATGGAAGAGCAGACTGACCGCACTCTGTCAATGTAACACACCCTGGGAAATGGAGAAAGACCCCTCTCTGGCAAACTAACTAACACAGGCAGGAGCAGACTGACCCCACTCTGTCAATGTAATGCACTCAGGGAATAGCAAACAAACCCCACTCTGTCAACGTAGCCCCCCAGGCGAGGGCAGACTGACCCCACTCTGTGAATCAAACTTACATACCAAGTCAGATTAACCACACTCTGTAAATATAACACACCCAGGGAATAGCAAACAAACCCCACTCTGTCAATGTAATTCACGCAGGCAAGAGCAGACTGACCCCACTCTGGCAATGTAATTCACACAGGCAAGAGCAGGCTGACCCTACTCTGGCAATGTAACCTGATGAGAGAATATCAGACTGACCTTATTCTGCAAAGTAACTCACACAGTCAAGCGCAGATTGACCCCACTTTGTCAAATTAACTCACACAGACAACAGCAGACTGACAACACCATGTCAATGTAAATCACACAGACAAGAGCAGACTAACAACATCCTGTCAATGTCACTCACACAGGCAAGAGCAGACTGACCTCACTCTGTCAATGTAACCAACCCAGGGAAGCGCCAACTGACCCAACTCTGGCAATGTCACCCACCCAGAGAAGAGAAGACTGACCTCACTTGGTCAAAGTTACTCACACAGACAAGAGCAAACTGAAACCACTCTGTCAAACGAACTCACACAGAGAAGAGCAGACTGACCCCACTCTGTCAATCAAACTTACACACCAAGGGCAGACTAACCCCACTCTGTCAATGTAACACACCCACGGAAAAGCAGACTGACCTCACTCTGTCAATGTAACCCACCCAGGGAAGAGCAGACTGACCCCACTCTGTCAATGTAACACACCCAGGGAAGAGAAGACTGACCCCACTCTGTCAATGTAACCCACCCAGGGAAGAGCAAACTGTCTGCTCTCTGTCCATGTTACCTACCTTAGGAAGAGCAGACTGACTACACTCTGTCAATCTACCCCACAAAGGGAAGGTCAGACTGACCCCACTCTGTCAATATGACACTCCCAGGGAAGAGCTGACTGACCCCACTCTGTCCAACAAATTTACACACCAAAGGCAGACCATCCTCATTTGTCAAAGTAACTCAGCCAGCGAATAGCAGACTGACCCCACTCTGGCAATGTAACCCAACGAGGGAATATCAGACTGACCTCATTCTGCAAAATAACTCACACAGTCAAGCGCAGATTGACTCCACTCTGTCAAATTAACTCACGCAGACAAGAGCAGGCTGACAACACCCTGTCAATGTTACTTACACGGGCAAGAGCAGACTGACCCCACTCTGTCAATGTAACACACCCAGGGAAGAGCAGACTGACCCCACTTGGTCAAAGTTACTCACACAGACAAGAGAAAACTGAAACCACTCTGTCAAACGAAATCACACAGGGAAGAGGAGACTGACCCCTCTCTGTCAATCAAACTTACACACCAAGGGCAGACTGACCCCACTCTGTCAATGTAACCAACCCAGGGCAGCGCCAACTGACCCAACTCTGGCAATGTCACCCACCCAGAGAAGAGCAGACTGACCCCACTCTGTCAATGTAACACACCCAGGGAAGAGAAGGCTGACCCCAATCTGTAAAACTAACTTACACACTAAGTGCACACTAACCCCACTCTGTTAATGTAACACACCCAGGGAAGTGCAGACTGACTACACTGTTAATGTAACCCAACCACGTAAGAGCAGACTGACCTAACTCTGACAATGTAACACACTCAGGGAAGAGCAGACTGACCCCACTCTGTCAATGTACTCCATCCAGGGAAGGTCAGACTGACCTCACTCTGTCAATATGACACTCCCAGGGAAGAGCAGACAGACCCCACTCTGTTCAACAAATTTACACACCAAAGGCAGACCATCCTCATTTGTCAAAGTAACTCAGCCAGCGAATAGCAGACTGACCCCACTCTGGCAATGTAACCCACCGTGGGAATATCAGACTGACCTCATTCTGCAAACTAACTCACACAGTCAAGCGCAGATTGACCCCACTTTGTCAAATTAACTAAATAAAAAAAAGAGCAGACTGACCCCACTTGGTCAAAGTTACTCACACAGACAAGAGCAAACTGAAACCACTCTGTCAAACGAACTCACACAGGGAAGAGCAGACAGACCCCACTCTGTCAATGGAACCCACCCAGGCAAGAGCAGACATACCCCAATCTGTCAATGTAACCCACCCATGGAAGAGCAGACTGACCCTATTCTGTCAATGTAACCCAACCAAACAAGAGCAGACTGACCTCACTCTGTCAATGTAACACACCCAGGGAGGAGCAGACTGATCCCTCTCTGTCAAAGTAACAGACACTGGCAAGAGCAGACTGACCTCACTCTGCAAAATAACTCACACATTCAAGTGCAGATTGACCCCACTCTGCCAATGTCACTCAAACAGGCAAGAGCAGACTGACCCCACTCTGCCAATTTACCACTTCCAGGGAAGAGCAGACTGACCCCACTCTGTCAAACAAACTAACACAGGCAGGAGCAGACTGACCACAATCTTTCAATGTAACTCACACAGTCAAGCGCAGATTAACTCCATTCTGTCAATGTAATTCAAACAGGCAAGAGCAGACTGACTCCACTCTGTCAATGTAAAACACCCAGGGTAGAGCTGACTGACTCCACTCTATCAAACTAACTCACACAGTCAAGAGCAGAATGAAACCACTCTGTCAAACTAACCCACACATCGAAGAGCAGTTTGACGCCAATCTGCCAATGTAAAATATCCAGGGAAGAGCTGACTGATCCCACTCTGTCAATGTAACACACCCAGGGAAGTGCAGACTGACCCTACACACTCTTCCTCTCACACATACACACACTCTCTTGAACAGACAAACTCTCTCACACACGCACATACTCTCTTTCTTGCACGCACGTTCTGTCTCACAGATGTACACATTTCTCTTTTGCACATGAACACATTCTCTCTTGCACATGCTCTCTGTCTCTCACATGCACACAGTTACTCTCTCACACACATTCTCTCTCTTTTCTGTCTGCACATGTTCTCTCTTGCACATGCACTTTATCTCTCGCATGCGCACACTCTGTCTCGCATACACACGTTCTTTCACACATGCACACACTTCCTCTCTCTTGCATGCAATCTCTTTCTCTCTCATGCACCCACTCCCTTTTGCACACGCTATCTCTCTCTCTCACACACTATTTCTCTTGCTTGCGCACTCTCTCTCAGGCACACATGCACTCTGTCTCTCTTGTACAGAGACACTCTCTTACAAGGATGCACACTCTCTCGCACACATATTCTCACGCAAATAGTCTCACTTGTTTGCACACACTCTCCTTCTCTGTCACTCGTACGCAGTCACTTTCTCTCATGCAGGCACACATTCACTCTCTGTCGCTCTCTCCTGCACACACACTCTCTCGCACATGCACCTAATGTCTCACACATGTAAACACCGTGTCTTGCACCCATTCATACTCTCTCTCTCACATACACGTGCACACCTCCTCTCACATTCGCGCACTCTCTCCCTCTTGTATTCGCACACTGTCTCTCTCTTAGATTCATACACACTCTCTCTCACATTTGCGTAAACTCTCTCTCTCATGTTGATGTAAACTCTCTCTCTTGCATCGTGCAGTTTCTCTCTCTATTTCATTTGCCCACTCTCTTTTGCATTTGCACACACTCTCTCTTGTACACACACTCTCCCTCGCAGACACACCCTCTCTTGAAGGTACACTGACATACAGTGTGCACACACACACTCTTCCTCTCACACATACACACACTCTTAACAAACTCTCTCTCACACGCACATACTCTCTTTCTCGCACGCACATTCTGTCTCACATATGTACACATTTCTCTTTTGCACATGAACACGTCCTCTCTTGCACATGCTCTCTGTCTCTCACATGCACACAGTTACTCGCTCACACACGTTCTCTCTCTTTTCAGTATGCACATGTTCTCTCTTGCACATGTACTTCACCTCTCGCATGCGCACACTCTGTCTCGCAGACACACGTTCTTTCACACATGCTCACACTTCCTCTCCCTTGCATGCAATCTCTTTCTCTCTCATGCACCCACTCACTTTTGCACACACTATGTCTCTCTCACACACGCTATTTCTCTTGCATGCACACAGGCTCACTCTCTCTCATGCACACATGCACTCTGTCTCTCTTGTACAGGGACACTCTATCTTACAAGGACACAGTCTTTTTCTCGCTTGCATACACTCTCTTGCTCGCACACACACTCTTTCTCTGTCACCCGCACACAGTCTCTTTCTCTCATGCAGGCACACGCTTCCTCTGTCGCATGCTCACTTTCATACACACTCTGTTTTGCACACGTGCCTAATGTTTCGCACATACAAACACTCTTCCTCTTGCGCCCGTGCGTACTCTCTCTCTCTCTCGCATACGCACACACTTCCTCTCACATTTGCATACTCTCTCCCTCTTGCATTTGCACACACTCTCTTTCACATTCACATAAATGCTCTCTCCCTCTCACGTTGACGTAAACACTCTCTTGCATTTGCACGCATTTCTTTCTCTCTTGCATTTACACACTCTCTCTTGTGTTTGCACACACTCTTTCTCACATTCGCTTACACACTCTCTCTCAAACGCACACTCCCTTTCATGCTCACTCTCTCTCGCATGCATTCTCTGTACGCAGATTCTCTCTCAATGGTACACTGACATACAATGTGCATACACACACTCTTCCTCTTCCATGTACACACACTCTCTCACATGCACATACTCTCTTTCTAGCATACACATTCTGTCTCACACATGCACACATTTCTCTTTTGCGCATGCACACATTCTCTCTTGCACACACACTCTATCTCTCACATGCACACAGTCACACACACATTCTCTTTTCTGTATGAACACATTCTGTCTTACATATGCACTCTATCTCTTGCAAGTGTACACACTGTCTCACATGCCCACACATCCTCTCTCTCACATGCAATCTCTCTCTCACATGCACCTATTCCCTTTTGCTTACACTAACTCTCCCTCACACACATGCTATCTCTCTTGCATCGCACACGCTCATTCTCTCTCATACACTCACATACTCTTTCCCTTGAGCATGCATGCTCTCTGTTTCTCTCGCACAGGGATACTCTCTTACAAAGACACACTCGATTTCTCTCACATGCACAGTCTCTTGCATGCACACATTCTTGAGCATACTCTTTTTCATGCACACTCTCTTTCACCTACACGCAGTCTCTTTCTCTAATGCAGGCACACACACTCTCTCTTTGTCACATGCCCTCTTTCACACACATTCTCTCGCATGCTCTGTCCAGCGCACTTTCTCGAAGACACACTCCCTTGTGTGCACCCACATGACCTTTCTGACACATGCACACGCACTCTCTCTCTCATATATGCACACTCTCACACTCCTGCTTTCATACATACTCTCTCTTTTGCACACACACGGAATGTCTCACTCAGGTAAACACTCTTCCCCTTGCAGACGTGCATACTCTCTCTCTCGCACATTCACACTTCCTCTTGCCTTCGCACATTCTCTCTTGCATTTGTACACACTCTCTCTCCCATTCGTGTCAACTCTCTCTCTCTCCCATTGACATAAACTCTCTCTCTTTTGTTCGCACGCACTTTCTTTCTCTCTGCCTTACATTTGCACACACTCTCTCTACCGTTCGCACAAAATCTTTCTCACGTTCGCGTACACTCTCTCTCTCACGTTTGTGTACAGTATAAAACAGTATACTTGTTTGAGGTGGGGATTTCTACAGGAGGGTCCTGTATGACCTGCCTCCCTCTCCTACCTTTCCTGGAGATCCCCCATCTAGCTGACTGCATCTTTGGGTTATCTCCCTCCCTACAACTGTCATCCATCACACCCCGTACCTCCTGTAAATTCCTCATTGCCTCTAACGGTCACTCCAACCTACAAAGAGAGGCAATCTGATAGGATTTGTAACAAGACATACTTTGTAGAAACATCATTCCCAGTACCATGGAAACTATCACTAATCTCCCACGTCCGACAGGAAGAGGACATCCCTCTCCCAAAGGCCATCACTGCACTTTAACAATCCAAACACCGAGAAAAAAGCACAGTCTTACTGCTCGAAAAATACTGCCCTCGGATAACTTGGTATCTGTGTTTTATATATTTTAAAAATTTAATCAAGAGAGATCTCAATAAAGCATATGCACAAAAGCCCCATTCAATTCATTATTGTAGATTTAGAAAGAGGTTTATGGAAGGATTTTTAAAAACAAAGTGAGCAGTTTCCCTGCTGTGAGTTTTCCCCACAGCTGTGAGTTTCACTGTTTGCTTTTCTGAGACTGAACTCCATGTTCAGAGCCTGGAACCAAACAGCACAGGCTTTCAGCGGGGAGGGTCACTGCTGGGTCAGAGAGCGGTGCAGGGTCACTGCTGGGTCACACAGCTGTGCAGGGTCACTGCTGGGTCGCACAGCTCTGCAGGGTCACTGCTGGGTCACACGGCTATGCAGGGTCACTGCATGGTCACACGGCAGTGCAGGGTCACTGCTGGGTCACATGGCTCTGCAGGGTCACTGCTGGGTCACATGGCAATGCTGGGTCAGACAGCGATGCAGGATCACTGTTGAGTCTTACGCGCTGTGCAATATTACCTGTACGCTTCTATCTCAGTATTTCTAACCTGTACATCCTTGTTTACTATGATCTGCCTGTTTTGCTCAGAAACAAAGATTTTTATCTGTAATTTGGTACACATGACAAGAAATAAATCAAATTAAATCAATTCAAATCAAACTTTTCAAGACAGGCAATAAAGATAGACCAGGAATAACAGAGCAGTGTGTGTGATATCAGTGTTAGAGAAACTATTTGAGAAAATTTCAAAGGAGGGAATTAATCTCCATTTCAAGAGACACAGCCTGACCATGGAGAGTCAGTACAGCTTTGTCAGAGTAGGGTCATGCCAAACCAATCTGGGGGAACTTTTTGAGGAGGTGACCAGGTGTGTAGATGAGAGGAGGCCAATTCCTGTAGGTTGTATGGAGTTCAGAAAAGCCTTTGACCAGGACCCACATGGGAGACAATGAAGGTAAAAACACGTGGAATCCGGAGTAACTTGGCAACTTGGCTCTAAAATTGGTTCAGTCAGTGCAAACAGAGGGTGTTGGTAGAAGGCTGTTTGGGTAATTGGAAGCTGGTGTCCAATGGTGTTCCACAGCTCTCAGTGCTGGGTGACTCATTCTTTGTGATAATCACAAATGATATTGATAAAGGTGTACGTTTGTGTGGGGACGGGGTGGGATCTTTGGGAGCGTGCAGGGTAGGCATGGTGGTGTGGGGGTAGGTACAAGGGAGGTTGGTGATGATACATACGTTTGCATATTACACAAATATTGACCGAGTAGTTGGCAGCGAGAGAAATAGTCATCGGTTATAGATAGATCAAGACAGATTGGTCAGACGGGCAAATCAGTGGCAGATGTACTTTAACCCTGATAAATGTGAGGTGATACACTTTGGCAGAAGACATAAGACAAGGCAACACTCAATAAATGGCAGGACACCAGGACACTTACAGGAACAGAAAGATCTTGAGGTGATTGTTAACAGATCCCTGAAGGCAGCAGGACAGATTAATAGGGTAAAGACGTCAGACGAGACACATGTCCTTCCCAACCGAGACATCGATTATAAGAGCAGGGAGGTACTGCTTTGTTTGGGTCACAGTCTGAGTATTGTGTACAGTCCTGGTCACTGCATGATGGGAAGGATGTGATTGTAATGAAGGGAGTGCAAAGGAGATTCAGCAGAATGTTGCTTGAGCTGTAGCAATGTCGCTGTGAAGAGAGAGGCTGGATACACTCAGGCTGCTTTCTTTAGAGCAGTGATCGGGGTGTATCGGACTGAGGGGCATGGACAGGGTGAATAGAAAACAGATGCTCCCCTTGTTCAGGGCAGAGAATAAGGTTGCATCATTTTAAGCTGGAAGCCAGGAGGTTTTGAGGGGACATGAGGAAAGATCTTCCCACCCAGAGGATGGTAGGGGCCTGCATTGCACTGCCTGGGAAGGTGGTTCAGACAGGAAACTTCACAACCTTGATAACATACTTGGATTAACAGTAGAACTGTCATAACGTTTAAGGCTATGATCCAAGTGATTAGATTACTTACAGATTAGATTACTTACAGTGTGGAAACAGGCCCTTCGGCCCAACAAGTCCACACCGACCCGCCGAAGCGCAACCCACCCATTCCCCTACCCCTACATTTACCCCTTACCTAACAATACGGGCAATTTAGCATGGCCAATTCACCTGACCCGCACATTTTTGGACTGTGGGAGGAAACCGGAGCACCCGGAGGAAACCCACATTCGGGAATTGAACCCGGGTCTCAGGCGCTGTGAGGCAGCAGTGCTAACCACTGTGCCACGGTGCCACCCACTAAAGATGGAAAGTGGAAGTAATGTGAATTTAGTGTAATATGGGCAGAAGAAATACAATGGGCTAAAGGCCCTCTACTGTTCGATGTGATTCTGTCATTCGATGATTCTGAAGGGAAGGATCTGAACTGACTTCGGGTTTTTTGTATTTGGTTTGAAAAAGATATTACCTCTTGTAATTTTTACCGGTTGCTTTGATCAGCATCAGCATCAGTTTCTGTATTAGATCACGGGTAAAATTTCACAGTTGAGTTGGGTAACTGAATGAACAAGGAAAGCAGTGGTGTAACAGTGGGCAGTAGAAGAGATCTCAAGGAGCTTTACAACATGAGGTACTGAATGAGTGAGTCGCCTCAGCAAAATAAGGGCATCAGTGGGGGAAAAAAATCAAAAATTATTTAGATCTTGATGGGACTGATAGTGTGTGAAATAATACAAATCTTGTTGTTTGAAGATAATTTGCAATTAATATTTAAGAGACAAATGGGAAAAGATTAATCCAGTCTTTGGGGTATTCAGGAGTGACCTAAATCTCACAGGTATCACATTATTAAAATAAACATGTTGTCGTAATCTGTTTGTTCAAAATGAAGATGTGATCACAGTTTCCCACTGGGGACACCATACAACATAAAATAAAGCCTGTGGAACTGAGTCAGCTCCAATACCCAGCGAATTCTCCAATTCTGACAGATTCCCAGCACCAGAAAAGGAGAGGTTGTTCCACAAGCAACAAAATGCATCTTCCAAGGGAAATGGTCAGAAAAGCATACTACACCATCCTTGCCTGTGTTGGTATTCCTGGTAAGTCTTGGGACGATGTAAGTTGTATTAAATCATATTTATTGCATTAAATCAGACTTATTTCCACACTATTAATGGTAATCATATTGTTTCTATTTGGCAAAGAAAATCCCAATGCCAGACAATAGTATCCTCACTGACTGAGTTTTGAGTGAATAGTTTGTCAGTTAAGAGGCTCCTCAGTAATGTGCAGCATTGTCTCTCCCTCCATACTGTGGAGAATGGGTTTGCACTGAGGCCACAATGATGGAGTTTGACTGAGTACTGACCCTCGCTGGCCAAGAAAGTGTTTAGCAAGACAGTTCTGTCTCTCTCTTTCTCTCTCTCTCTGTGGTAGTTCAAACCCTGCTATCGGTCAGAGGGGTTTTGTAACAACCCATCTCTCAGTGCCACCTGGTGTTTCCCATTCCCTGATGTGAAGGGATTTTGTTGGTGGATCTTGCTCAGACAGATGGCTCCGGATGGGAGCACAGGGACAACGTGGGCAAGAGGTGGGTTGGGCAGGTCACTTATGGAGTGATAAGCGAGTGTCAGCGCGGATGGCTTTGACTATCTTGTGTGTTGCCTGTGAACGGACATATGGGGGTGTGATATTTGTGAGGACAGATCATTGGGAGACTGTGATCACTGTGTACAGTGTTCCAATGATGATGTGTGTTGATGAATTATATGTTTGACAAAAGGACGTGTGAGTTGGGCCATTTGTAAAAAGATGTACAGTACGGTCGTGCAGACTTTAATAGGATTGTGTAAGGTTCACAGAGCATGTGTTACTGCCATTGTGCCCAGAGGTTAGTACAATGCAGGAGACTGAGTCGGGCACCAGCTTTCTGTAACGGGCTGTCTTGAAATATTTTATTCTTATCTTGGAGTTCAGTCTTCACTACCCGAGAGGATCCTACTCATTGGTGTGGGGTGCTGTCTGAACAATAATCCAATGCTGCGTATGACAGATACATTTTTACCCGTGATTCACTGAGCACTGGATGAGGACAGTACAAGTTCCTCGTGTGATACCAATGTGCACAGTTAACATTTCCAAACTAATGCTGTGGTGTAATTCCTCTCCTGAGAAAAGAAATTCTTTTGTCTATACCGTGTGAACACGTTGTATTACCCAGTGATTTAATGGAATTATGTTCAGTTTGCATACTGGAATTATCAGTGAGTTTGCTGATGACATTAAAATAGGCGGTATCATGGACAGTGAGGAAGGTGATCAGAAATTGCAGCAGCACCTTGATCAGCTGGGGAAGTGGGCCGAGAAATGGCACATGAAGTCAAGCATAGATGTGTGAGGTCTTAAGGAGTGTAGTGGAACAGAGGGATCTTGCAGTTCAGGTTCACCGTTCTCCAAAAGTGGAGGCAGAGGTAGACAGGGCAGGGAAGAAGGCTTCTGGCACTCTGGCCTTCATCAATCACAGCACTGAGAAGTTGGGAAGTTACGTGAAAGTTATTCAGAAAGTTGGGGAGGCTGCACTTGGAGTATTGTGTTCAGTTTTGGTCACTTTGTTATTGGAAGGATGTTAGTAAACTGGAAAGAGTGCAGAAGAAATTTACATGGATGTTGCCTGGACTCAATGGTCTGAGTTGGGGGAGAGGTTGGACTGTCTGGGACATTTTTCTTCAGAGCGTAGGAGACTGAGGAGGGGTAGGAATCTTATGGAGGAGCATAAGATCATGAGAGGTATGGACAGGGTAATTGCACTCAATCTTTTTCCTAGGGTTGGGGAATCGAGGACTGAAGGGCATCAGTTTAAGGTTAGAGGGGAAAGAATAAAAGGGAACCTGAGAGGAAACTTTTTTTTTACACAGAGTGTGGCATACATACAGAACAAGCTGCCAGTGGAAGTGGTTGAGCTAAAAGAGTTTATATTAAGAGTTAAAAGTTATTTGGATAAATACATGGATAGGAATGGATTAAGAGGATATAGGCCAAGTGCAGAGAGATGCGGTTAGCATGGATGGACATTTGGTCAGCATGGACCAGTTTGGGCCAAAGGGCCTGTCTTTGTGCTGTAGGGATCTATGACTATGATTCTATTTGTTCATTGGTGTAGGATGTGGGCATCACTGGCTGTTCAGAATTTATTGTCCATCCTTAGTTGCCCTTAAGAAGATGATAGTGAGCTGCCTTCTTGAACCACTGCAGCCCATCTCCTATGGGCTGACCCACAATGCCATTAGGGAGGGAATTCCAGGATTTTGACCGAGCAACAGTGAAGGAATGGCGATATATTTCTCTGTCAGAATGGTGAGTGGTTTGGAGTGGAACCTGAAGCTTTTAGAGTTCCCATATATATGTTGCTATTGTCCTTCTAGATGGAACTGGCCGTGGGTTTGGAAGGTTTCTGTCTGAGGATCTTTGGTGAATTTCTGCAGTGCATCTTGTAGATGTTGCACACTGCAGCTACTGAGCGTCAGTGGTGGAGGGAGAGGATGCTTGTGGATGCAATGCCAATCCTATGGTCTGAATTGTCCGGGATGGTGTCAAGTTTCTTCAGAGTTGTTGGGGCTGCACCCATCCAGGCAAGTAGACAATATTCTATCACACTCCTGATTTGTGTCTTGTAGGTAGTGGACAGGCTTTGGGGAAGTCCGAAGATCAGTTACTCACCATGGCATTCCGAGAATGTTGTGTACTACTGATCCAGATCTCCAGGAATCCCTCTCAGTGAAGGTATTACTGACCATGGAATTATACTGAATGGGGATGACGAAGCTCAGGCTGGGACCCTCTGATTGCTGTGGCCTCATGTTGCTGGGAGGATGTGTCATTGTTGAATTGGACTGAGTGGGGGTTACTGCTGGAATGATATTTTCTAGGCCAGTGTTCTTGCTTTTCCTAGCTCGCTGTAAATGCAATATTGTCATAAGTGTTCAGCACTAACAGCAGAATACTCATGAACTCAATTGCAAGTTTTATTGGGGATATCTTACACTGTCCAACTGTATTGTGTGTATGCATCAACATGTTAACTCTATATTACGCCAAACTCAGGATCGGATAACTTGCATTGACAGAAGGACTGAATACCTGTTCCTCAATCAGCTGCAACTGTTTACACAGTTATATTTTAAAGGTGAAAAGAAATGTTAATCTCTTAAACATAGATATTACCAACACATGTTCACAATAAGAAGCTCTCGAAAAACTGGAGTCAATGAGATGACGACTCTTTTGTTTCACCCTGAGGACAGGTGAAGATAGTTCTGGCTGTGGGAGGTCAGTCATCTCAGCCGTTGTACACCTCTGCAGGAATTCTTCACAGGTGTACCTTGGTCCTAAAATCTGCAGGCGCCTCATCAATGCTGGTCCTTCCGTCATTATTTCAAAATTAGTGAGGTTTGCCCGTGAATACACAATGTTCAGCACCATTTACAACTCTTGAGATAACAGAGAGGTCTGTGTCCATACAGAGTGTGATAATATCTGGCTTGAGCTGATCATTGACAAGTAACATTCATATCCCACAAGCACCAGGAAATGACCATCTCAAAACATGAGAATCTACCAATCTCTTTTTGGTGTTTTATGACATTGCCATCACTGGGTGCAATATTACCCACTTCCCGGACCAATCATTGACGAGGAAATGACCTATTCCAGCCATATAAGTCCTGTGGCCATAGGAGGATGTCAGACACTCTGCTTACTGTGACAATAACCTCCCTGCCTGCCTCTCCAATCCATCCCCACCATCCAGAAAGCATGGCTCAGGAGTGGGATTGAATTCTCTCCAAGTAACTGGCTGAGTGCAGCTCACATGCAACACTGAGTGCAACATTCCCAAAGCTCCACATTGTCCAGTACAAACAGCTGATTGTCATAATTTCCCCACTGACCATTCAGCACACACTCTCTTCACCAATGACACCACGGCCAGCAATGAATACCACCTACAAGATGCAAACCAGGAACAGGGCAGGGCTCTTTTTACCAGTACGTCACACCCCATGACCTTCAGCACCTGGAAGATCAGGGGCCGCAGATGTACTGTCACATGCCTGACAGTTAAAGCTTACACTCTGTGAGTATATTTTAAATTAATCACCATTTCTACATCTGCAAGGGGAGATCTCTGAACCCGAGGGCTGGTTAGTCTCCAAGGGAACATCCTGCATGGCAGAGAGTGGGACAAATGTCCAAGGTGAAAGGATGGGTGCTAGGTGCTGAATTCAGGGCATCAGCTATCCCAGTGGATAATCCGTGTCATAGCTTAATTTGTCAAGTCCAATGAGTTTCGCAATTCTGGATGGTCTCAAAGCCAGGAGACAAAACGCATTGTCTTGGTTGTCTATGCTGAGTCCTGGCCAATGTATTGGTGTCCCGATTCCAGGTATCTACACTGAGTGAGTTTTAGGATCCCTTAACTTCAAACGTGGATCCATTTTGGGAATTTCATAGTTGAGACAATGGACTCGGTATGGGGATATTTAAATACCAGGGAGTGGTCTAAAAAGGGAGCATTCTTCAGGACCAGTGGGTTATCTGTGCACAGGGAGCTCCATTTGCTTTTATTAATTGAAAGGTTATGGGTGTCACTGGTTAGACCAACACTTACCACCCTTCCCTTATTGCCCAGAATAAACCAGACTATTATAGATCTGGAGTCACATGTACACCAAGACTAGGAAAGGATGACAGATTACACTCCCTAAAGGATATTAGTGAGTGAGATGTTTTCTTTCTAACAACTGACAACTGTTCATTGTCACCATCAGACAGTAGAAGTCTTGATTTAGATTGAATTGAAGTTCCACCATCTGTCATGGTGGACATCGAACATCGGGCTCTGAATTAATAATCAAGTGATAAGACATTGAGGCCATCATCTCTCTTCAACTTTCACATTGGCCTGAATCCAAAGTGATTGGTTCAGATGCCAAGCAATAGCACATTATTTCCGTTCTAAATGGACCCCCTCTAATTCTAAGGCTATGCCCACGGTTCCTAGTATCCCCACCTGATGGAAACAAAATCCAGCGTCCGCCCCTTCTAAGCCATGCATTATCTTATGAGTTTCTATCAGATCTCCCTTCAACCTTCTAAACTGTAATGAATACAATCCCAGGATCCTCATCCATTCATTGTATGTTAGGCCTACCATTCCAGGGATCATCCGTGTGAATCTCCACTGGACATGCTCCAGTGTCAGTATGTCCTTCCTGAGGTGTGGGGCCCAAACCTGGACACAGTATTGTAAATGGGGCCTAACTAGAGCTTTATAAAGTCTCAGTAGCACATCGCTGCTTTAATATTCCAACACTCTTCAGAAAAATGACAGCATCACATTTCCTTTCTTAATCACGGGCCTCAACCTGCAAGGCAACCTTTGGAAAATCCTGGAAGAACACTCCCAGATCCCTTGTACTTTGGGTTTCTTAATTTTCTCACCGTCTAGAAAATAGCCAATGCCTGTATTCTGTTTTCCAAAGTGCAAGACCTTGCATTTGCTCACATTGAATTTCATCAGCCATTTCCTGGACTATTCTCCGAAACTGTCTAAATCTTTCCACAAGGAGAAAGTGAGGTCTGCAGATGCTGGAGATCAGAGCTGAAAATGTGTTGCTGGAAAAGCACAGCAGGTCAGGCAGCATCCAAGGAACAGGAAATTTGACGTTTTGGGTATAAGCCCTTCCTGATGCTGCCTGACCTGCTGCGCTTTTCCAGCAATAAATCTTTCTACAGCCTCCCCACCTCCTCAGAACTACCTGCCTGTCCACCTAACTTTGTATCATCGGGGAACTTTGCCAGAATGCCCCCAGTCCCTTCATCCAGATCATTAATATATAAAGTGAACAGCTGCGGCTCCAACACTGAACTCTGCGGGACATCATATGTCACTAACCGCCATTCCGAAAAATAACCTTTTATCCCAACTCTCTGCCTTCTATCAGACAGCCAATCCCCAATCCATGCCAGTAACTCACCTCAAACACCATGGGCCCTCACCTTACTCAGCAACCTCATGTGAAACACCTAATCAAAGGCCTTTTGGAAGTCTAGGTAGATAACATCCACTGGGTTTCCCTGCTCTAACCCACTTGTTAACTCTTCTAGAATTATAACAGGTTTGTCAGGCACGACCTCCCCTTACTAAATCCTTGCTGACTTGTTCTAATCTGACCCTGCACTTCCAAGAATTTAGAAATCTCATCCTTAACGATGGATTCTAGAATTTTACCTACAACCGAGGTTAGGCTAATCAGCCTATAATTTTCCAGCTTTTGTCTTGATCCTTTCTTGAACAAGAAGTTGACAACAGTGATTTTCCAATCATTTGGGACTTTCCTTGACTCCAGTGATTTTTGAAAGATCACAACCAATGCCTCTGCTATCTCCTCAGCGATCTCCCTCAGAACTCTAGGATGTAGCCCATCAGAGCCAGGAGATTTATCGATTTTTAGACCTTTTGGGTTTTTATAGCACTTTCTCTTTTGTAATGGCTACCATACTCAACTCTGCCCCTGATTCTCCTTAACTGTTGGGATATTACTCATGTCTGGGTTTGGGTGGAGGCTGTGGTACACAGTGTTTGACAGGTGGTGGGGAGTCAGTGACAAATGTTGAAGTTCTCCTGATTGCATTGGGTATCCAAGCTTGGACATGGTGGTTGGATTCACTGGTGAATATCTTCTTAGTTCAGCTTGCCAGGATGTTCAGAGTGAGGGGCTCAATGCTCTATCATTTCTTTGTTCATAAATGGGACACCATCCATTCCTAGACACGGTTGAGTGATCCAGTGCCGTGTACTGTGATTCATGTTGTGTGGGTGCAGAATGTTAGAAGTACACTCAACTGTGGAGGCTCCCAAACTGAATTCAGGATTGGTTTGTAATCCATGTCTGGGGTAGGTGTATCCACTCTTTGTTTTACTGATCCTGGGAGTGTTTGTGTGAATGCTGTCATCTAATTTACAACTCCAGCGAGCCTGAACAATGTATCAAGCAGAATAAATCAACCGCTGTCAACCCCAAATAAATGTTAAATGTGTCACTGTCTTTCTGAGACTAACCTGCTATTTGTGTTCATCGCTATGTGTTTTCAAAGTGAAAATGATTCCGAATCTTAAACGCTTGTGTGATATGGAACAACAATTATCTTTGTGCTATTCCTGATGAAGAGCTTTTGTCCGAAATGACGATTTTCCTGCTCCTCAGATGCTGCCTGACCTACTGTGCTTTTTCAGCACCACTCTGATCTAAACTCTGGTTTCCAGCATTTGCAGTCCTCATTTTTGCACCAAATGCTGATAGTCCAGGCTCAGGCACAGATACATTTGATCAGTAACTTCAAATCTCTTTTTTCATTTCTCTCTCTCTTGCAGTAAGTCTAGTGGTGATTCTAATCTTAGCTCGGGGCAAGTGTGGTTTGTCTAAAAGCACCACTCATTATCTGGTGGCTATGACAACATCGGATCTGCTATTCATCGCTTTCGAAATTGTACTTCACTGGTTTAGAATATATTATTATCCACGGTGTTTCCTGGACATCACTCCTGTGTGTAGTGTCATCTATGTACTGAGCTGCTGGGCCATTGATTGTTCTGTCTGGTTCACCGCTACTTTCTCTTTTGATCGATTTGTTACCATTTGTTTTCCTCAGATGAAAACTAAGTATTGGACAAAGATTACTCCAATTCGGGTTCTAGCAACAATCTGTATTTTCTTTTCTTTTAAAAATGTACCCAACTATTTTCGATTTAAACCTGGAAAGATCATCAACAATGTTCCACGGTTCTGTTCTACCAGGTCCAGTTACTATACTAACCGCCGGTGGGCAAGTTTTCAATACTTTGAGCGATTTTTAACACCAATGCTCCCATTCACTTTTATTCTCTTTCTTAACGTTCTGACTGTCGGACACATCTCTGAGGCCATTACGGTACGTAAGGGATTCATGGGTCAGAGAAAAATCGAGAATGACCCAGAGATAGAGAGCAGAAGGAAATCTGTGATCTTACTCTTTGCCATATCTACAAGTTTCATACTTCTCTGGTTGCTGGATATTTTACATTTCTTTCATGTCGCTCATTCCTTGGATTCCACTGCTTTCTATATCTTTTCACAAGTCTCATTTATGCTGCGGGACCTGAGCTGCTGCACCAATGCACTTGTTTATGTGGTGACAAAGAACAGTTTCAGAGACCAGTTAAAGCATGCCCTGAAATATCCAGTAATAAAAATAATTCAATTGATGAATAAATCCAAGTAACAGAGAGCGAACATTAAAGGCAGCAGATAATGGAATGAGGGGTCCAGGTGAGGAATGGACTGACAGGAGAAGGAGGAGCAGCAACATGGTAACATTCCTTTCCTAATGGGCAAGGAATGATTCCATCTGAGGAGCGAAACCAAAGAGACTGGAGGAGCAAAACAGTCGAAAGGTGAACTCTGTTTGCTTGGGCCTGGGATCAATTGAAAGATCAATGGACCATCAGCAAGGATTTTGTTTCCATCTGTAAAACAGCTCCTAAAACCCAACCTTGGATCAGCTCCTGATTGGCCGGTCTGATCAAGGTCCTGTTTAACACTGAGAAAAACCTCCTTCACTGTTCACTCCACCACCACCACATTTGGAGCCATCTGTCACCTTACTGACCATCGGAGACAAGCAGGAGGCTGGAAGAACCCAGCAAGCCAGGCAGCATCAGGAGGTGGAGAGGTCAATGCTTCGGGAGTGGGGGTAAGGGGAGCTGCTGATAAAGTGGTGGGGGCGTGGGGGAGAGTTTTGGGTGGGGAGAGAGACGGAGTGCTGAGGTGAACACAGGTAGAGGGTACGGCCTGATCGGTCAATGTGAATCCGATTGGCGGTAGGGAGGGGTGGAGGGGGGTGAGGGGTTGGAAAGGGAGTTGGTGGATAGGGAGGGAGGTTATTTGAAATTGGAGAACTCAATGTTGAGTCCTCCGGGCTGTAGGCTGCCCAGGTGGCAGATGAGATGTTGTTCCTCCAATCTGTGATCTGATTCACTGTGACAAGGCCTCCCTGGACCTTGTATTGGTTAATGGGCCTGGCCAGCTGACTGAACTTTTACTGGGACAGCATTTTAGAAACAGTGATCACAACTCCTTCAGTTTTAAGATTACTATGAATAAGGATAAGTCAGGACCCTGTGGGAAGGTACTGAATTCGGGGAGGGTAAATTAAGACACTATTAAGTAGGAGCTAGGGAGAGTTAATTGGGAAGAGCTGTTATTGAGCAAGTCCACATTTCCCATGTGGGAGTTGTTTAAAGACCTGCTGATCAGACTTCAGAATGGGTATACTCCACTATGGAGGAAGGACAGGGATGGCAAGGGACTGTTATACCTGGTCCAGTTATTCTGAAGACCATCCGTGGGAACATTTTAAATAGTCCGAAACATTTTAACACTATTTTTATCATTCACTTTTGTTCTATTTTCCAACATTCTGATAGTGAGGCAAATCTATGAGGCCAATAAGGTGTGTAATAGACTGATGGATCAGAGAAAATTGGAGAATGACCCAGAGATCGAAAATGTACAGAATTCTATGATCTTGCTCTTTGTCATATCTGCCAATCTTCTCCTCCTCATTTTAAGCCTCTCCCCCAGATATTACATTCCTGTGATTCCTGCCCCCTGTCTATTCCCCCCCAATATTGCTCTTCTCTCATATATTTTGCCTCCCCCCAAAAAAATGTGCCTCCCGGTCTCACTCCCACCCCCCCCCCGGCTCCCCCAGTGCAGCATTACTCAAACTGCCCTGCCCCCATTATGATCACCCCTCCTCTCCCACCAACCCCATTATGGTGGGGGGAACACAGTGAGCACGTGCAGACACTTACTGACCTGTGGAGGGACTGCCTCACTGCACAGCAAGAGCCCAGGCCACCTCTCCACCCCCACCCCCTGAGACAGGGACTTTATGTAAACCCCCTCAATCATTGTCACTGCCTCCTCCCAAATATTGTGCCCTTTCCCCTCCCCCCAATTATGTTCCTGCCCACAATCTCCCCTCCCTCCTCCCGATGTTCAGTCTCTTCCCCAACACCACCCTGGGATCTCTAGCCCATTCACCCCTCACCCAAATATTGGGCTCTTCCCCAATATTCTATTCCCCCTACGTTTACTGCCCCATTCCCCTGTAACACCCCGACTCTGGCTAATTTGTGACCCCACCCTCAATTTTCCACCCCCTCGGAATTTTCCAGCCCCACCCACTTTCCCGCCCTTCCCCGATCGAATTGCCCACTCCCTGTGCACCTTCATTTACCCCCTACCCCAAACTGTCCCCTCTATCCATACCCCCCATCTCTGTATAAAACCCCCTCTGTCTCTCCATTGTGTACAATTCCCCACGCTCCCTCACCACCCCCACCCCTCACTGTGTCCCAGGCCCTGGGCTGGAGGGGGAGGGGGACACCGGGGAGTGTGTGCAGAGACTGACCGGCCATTTGGCAGTGTGTATCTTCATGCACAGCAAGATCCCAGTCCCCAGGCTCCCCCCTGCCCCACCCCATCCCCACAGTTTGGACAACAACAGGAGACCCAGGGAACAGCAAGATCCCACTGTGTTAATGACATGTGCAGCACCATATGGTACTGAGTCCAAATCTCCCTCAGGGACAGGAGGACATGGAGGGAGGGGTGGGGGGCATAGAGACAGAGTGTATTATGTGTGTGAGAGAGAGAGATACTGAGGTGGGGAGAGAACACAAACAGGGTTAGGGACAGAGAAACGGAGACAGGCACAGAGAGAAAATCCCAGGGTTGGCGGTGTGAGAGGGGGGGAGGGGGGGGAGGGAGAGAGAGAGAGAGAGAGAGAGAGATGGAAGTTGATTAAATCAAAGCCAAGATCTTTGAATCAAAAAACAAGAAAAACAAACAAAATCCCATCACTGAGCGACTTCCCAAAGCTCCCCATTTTATCAGAACTTCCCCCCGGTTTTAAACCCAGAGAATGGGAACAGATTTCACTGGGACCCAGGAAGTAAATGCTTTCTGACTGACCCCCTCCCCCACTCCTCCCCCCAACCCCCCAAGGGTTTTTATTCTGAGACTCGATGCAGTGACTCAATGGAAGGGAGTTAGTCTCAGAGCCTGGATCTTGTCCCTCCCTCCGTGTTTAACCTGCCCCCTCCAGCTGCTCCTCTCCCTCTCTCCCTCCTTCCCTCACACACTCTCTCTCTCTCTCCTTCACTCCTTCCATCTGTCTCCCTCTCTTATTCTCTCTCTTCTCTCCCCACTCTCCCTGTCCCAATCCCCCTCTCCATCTCTTCGCTCAGCTTCCTCCTGCTCTTGAGAATAGATTGGTCTCTCTCTCTCTCTCTCTCTCCATTCCCCCCTACGTTCTGATTGAAATGCCCTCCCCCTCCCTCCCTCCCATTTACAGTGTGTTCCCATCTCCCGCCCTGTCCTGTAGACATTAACCCTGTCACTATCACATTGTGGGGGGAGGGGGAGGAGAGGTGGAGGGGTCTGGATCTGGGGAAAGGAGGGATGATACACCCACTATCAGCAAATGGATCCCGGGCCCTGTAGACAGGCTCCTGTGATGTGTAAGGGACAACCCGCAGGCTGAGGGGCATACAGCAAGATCCCACAGACAGCTGGGGTGTGGCATACCTGGGGTATTTCCTCTTCTTTACCCCCTGCCAGAACTAGTGTCATCCCCCAGCAACAACCCCTCCCCACAACAACTGCTCCACAAGCAAAATGCTCCCCCTGTAATTTTCACACAGCAAGATCCCAATAATACCGGCACTTTCTAAATCCAGTTTCTGATCATGAGTCTCTCTCTGTCTGTCTCTCCCTGCCTGGAATCCCACATCCTGTCTCCCACACCCCTCCCCATTAAAATGACAACAAGTCACAGCGTGGGCTATTGATGCACAGTGCGATCCCACAGGGTAGTCCCCTTCGTGCTCCAGAATGTGCTCAAATCCCACTTTACATCCGACAGGAGGCTGTGGATTTCTTTGGGAATCTTGTTTAAGGAATCACCTCATCCATCCCAGGATTTAATATTGTGAATGGCACTTTCTAGAAGGAACTGATTGGAGCTGGGCGGTGATGGGATATTGGAGAGCCCCGTTCTCTCACTCCTCCTCCAGATCCTGTCTCCCTTTCCCAGCCCAACTACAAAGACACATCTTATCCCTCTATCACTCCCTCCTTCCCACTCTCTCTCTCTCTCTTTTACCCCTTTATCTCAATAGCAATCACCTAATGCTGTGAAATATTTCCATCTCCCCCACTTCAAATAACCACGAGTCACATTGCTGTGTGTGGGACAGTTTTATTTGTTTAAAAAAATCATCAAACGAAAGCTGGAGAGGGTGTGAGAGAGGGGACAGAGAGAGAGAGAAAGAGAAAGAGAGATCCCCTCCCAGATACTCAGGGATTGGGCCAACCTGGGTCTTATTTATGTGATTATCACATTTGGTCACCCTTGCTGCAATGTAGGCCACTCTGCAGGTGGTTTGAGACACAGCAAGATCCCACAAGTAGCATTACTCTAATATTAGAACAAGTCTTTGGATGGAGTTTCTCATTTCAGGTTTAATTCCCTCCTTGGGAAGTCCTGTCTGTCAGACAATCACTGGGGATTGATGTGTTTGTGTCAAATCCCAGGGCTCCAGTTATTTAAACCCCAGGCTTCAAAACAACAGGGCCCCAGTTAACCAGATGCCCCTAAAACCCATGCTCCCCCAGAGGAGATTAAACCTCGGGGTAAATAAACACACAAATCACGAGGGCCCCCACAGGGTGCAGCCTGTCGACCAGGCCTCAGGCCTCAGGACCGTGTCCCTGTTATAAGTGAATTCCGTCTAGGTATTCTAAATCTCCGGAGAATAGTCCCTGACACTCGGCTAACTACTCTACACTAGGGCTATGGTTCAGATCAACCGAGTTCTGCCTCCACACTCTGCCGACCGCGGACTGTCCTTTAACCCTTGACTTCAAGGGAGACTGTCCACAAGGTCCCGTCCTATGAGGCAAACTCCAAGCTGACAGCACCAGCCCTCATCTCCGGCTACCGCTTTTCCCGTGGCAAATCAAAATGCTGCGAGACACACAAATGAGCAACGGATGTTTATTTCAAACTTGCAAGTTTGGGCGGCTTCCAAAAAAAAAGAGCTTCGGAAGAATCGCGACGGAAGATTTTACAGCACTGATATTTATACATTATTTTTACATCTGAAAAGGATAGTAACAATTCCATTGGTTAAAACATTTCACGCTTCTCTCTGCCAACTCTTTGATTATCTGTATGTTTCTAATATTCTGAGAGCTTCTATTGTATCATGGCCACCTGTTTCTTACTAAAGCATTTCTCGCTTCTCTATCCCAGGCCTTGGTTATCTGTATGTTTCTAATATTTTAAGAGCTTCTATTGTATTATTGCCAAGGTTACCTAGCTTCATAGCAGCCTAGTTTTAATTAACAGCTTACGTCAGTTTCATTCAAGGTTACAAACCGCCATGTTTTTGACATAACAGTTTCTCCCTGTTTCCAGGCTAACTTACATTCAGTCTCACAGTTCGCCCTTACTTATTAACCTTTAGTTAAACTGCAGAAATTACATCACCCATATCATCCCCTCTGGAGAAAGTTCTTGTTCAAAAGGTCTCCTGATCCTAAAGTTTCTCTCTTTGAATCTTCAAGTGGCCAGCGAGATCCCTTGGGAGGAAAGAGACAGGATTAGTTGAAAGACAAAGGGTGAAAATCATTACAGAGAGAGAGCACAGCAAGATCCCAGGTTTTCCTCTCTCAGTGACACAGAAAGTCTCTCAGCAACACCCAGACAAAAACATATTGGACGATGAGCTGAGTTTTCATGCCAAAGCCTTGGGAAAACTTTGAAATGACGGGTTAGCTGATTAAAACACTCACTACCTGCAGTGACAGTATTGGGGCAGCTGGTGCACAGCAAAATCCCACATGGTACAATGCAGCAGCAGCTAATTACTCTGATCATTTCCCCCCTCTGTGATGCTGCTTCAGTTTAATTATTTCCTGTCACCCCAGAATCAAAATTTGCAGCGAGTTCACGATCTCAAAATGCCTCTCTCTCTCTCCCCTTCTGTTTCGCCTGCTCTCTCAATTTTTTACTCAATTCCTCACTTTCTTTCTCTCACTGATGAATTTTCTCATCCTGCCCTCTCTATCACCCACATTACTCTGACTTTATGACAAGTCTTTCGTGAGGGTCACATCATTTGGCTTTTAATTCTGCCCTTGGGGAGTTCTGCCTCTCAGATCTTGGGAATTGAGATACTTTAGGCCCAGGCCACAAACCTGTTTTAAAAATGACAGGGCCACAATCCGGCAGGAGACAGTTAACCAGAGGCCCCTAAAACCCAGGATCCCCCAGAGGAGATTAAACCTTGGGGTAAATAAACACACAACTCACGTAGGCCCCCACAGGGTGCAGCCTGTTGACTAGGCCGAATGGCCTTACTTCCACTCCTATGTCTTATGGTCTTAGGCCTCAGGCCCGTGCTCCCCCTCTGGAGGTTATCCTTTCCTGGCCTCGAACATTTTGGATATTAGTCCCACACTAACATCTAAGATTCTCTGACCCTAAACCACTGAAGCTGAGGTTTTCTGTCTTGGAATTTTCCTTTTCTCAGTGTGACTACCAGAAAAAAAAACACTCTCTCTGACTTATATTTCTATGTTTCCTGTGTGTGTGTGTGTGTGTTTCTGACTGTGAGTGAGCACATCTGTGAGAGCAAGAGACTGTGCCTGTGTGTGTCCA
Organism: Hemiscyllium ocellatum; assembly: GCF_020745735.1. Taxonomy (NCBI): domain Eukaryota; kingdom Metazoa; phylum Chordata; class Chondrichthyes; order Orectolobiformes; family Hemiscylliidae; genus Hemiscyllium; species Hemiscyllium ocellatum. The sequence continues at coordinate 2,656,690 of NC_083438.1, forward strand.
ACTTGAGTGTCAATGATTCCGTGATGGTACTCCTAAAACTCATATACACACTCACAGCCTCACACTCACACTCACTCACTAACACAAAGGCACACACTCACTCACAACACATACACAAACACACAGACACGCTCATGCACTCTCACATGCACTCACACACACTCTCATACATACACATTTTCATGCACAGACACTGACTCTCGCTCACACATCCCTCACATGAACACTTACTCCCTCTCACTCTCTTCCTTACTCGTTCTTCCCCTCGGTGTGGGTACAGTGCTTTACATATCAAATATCAGATACCCAAGAGTGAGTTTCTGACCGGAATCTAATCGAGGGTTCAGTGGGGATATACATTCGGAGTAACAAGTACCAGGGACGGAGTTACAGCCTAGAATCTAATTGAAGGGTTCAGGGGGATTTATATACAGAATAACAGAGACAGAAGAGAGTTACAGACTGGAATCTGAACAAGATGTTTGATTACTTTAGCTATAGACTAATATTTAACCAGGCGTGATTTAAAGACTGGAATCTAATCGAGGTTATCGAGGTGGTTTATATACAGAGAGACTGATAGCTGGGAGTGAGTTGCAGACAGAAATCTAATCGAAGATATGGGGGTGGTTTATATACAGAGACACATACCCAGGAGTACGTTACAGACGGGAATGTAATTGAGGGATTCAAGGTGGCTTTTATACAGTGTAACAGTTACCCAGGAGTCAGTTTTTGAGATGATAGAAGTTACAGAATCATGCCATAAGACCATAAGAAACGAGACCATTCAGCCCATCGAGCCTGCTCCACCATTCAATCATGTCTGATAGGTTTCTCAACCTCATTCTCTCCTTTCTCCCTGTAACCCTTGATACTCAGGAACCTATCTATCTCAGTCTTAAATATACTCAGGGAGCTGGGCCTCCCCAGCCTTCAGTGGGAATGAATTCCACAGATTCCCCACTCTCTGGCTGAACAAGTTTCTCCTTATCTCTGTTCTAAGAGCTCTTCCCTTTACTCTAAGGCTGTGCTATTGGGTCCCAGTCTCTCCGACCAAATGGAAACATCTTCCCAACATCCGCTCTGTCCAGGCCATTCAATATTCTATACGATTTAATTAGATCCTCTGTCATCCTTCTTCTGCACCCTTCCTCAAACGTTGCGCAGATATTGAGGTTTTTTTTGCTGGGACAGTTCTCGTGAACCTCCTCTAAACACACTCCAGAGTCAGTACATCCTTCCTGAGATATGGGACCCAAAACTGTGGACAATTCTCCAAATGTGGTCTGACCCAAGCTTTATAGAGCCTCAGAAATACATCCCTGCTTTTATAATCAAGTGATCTAAAAATAAATGCCATCATTGCTTTTGCCTTCCTAACTACTGAATCAATCTACAAATTTACCCTGGACTAGAACTCCCAAGTCTCTCTGCACTTCAGATTTCTGAATTTTCTCCCCATTGAGAAAATAGTCCATGCCTCTCTGCCTCTATTCCTCTGACCCAAGTGCGTGACCTCATACTTTTCCACATTGTAGTCTATCTGCCATTTCTTTGCCCACTTTCTTAACTTGTCCAAATCCTTCTGCAGTCTCCCCACCTCCTCAATGCTACCTGACCCTCTACCTATCTTTATATCATCTGCAAACTTACTCAGAATGCCCTCAGTTCCTTCATCTAGATCGTTAAAACAGCAAGGAAACAGTATCTCCTTATAACTCAGGCCTTTCAGTCTGGGTAACATCCTTATCAATCTGTTTTCCACCCTTTGCAGTGTAATAACCTCCTTCCTACAGCAGGGTGAACAGGATGGTATGCAGTCCTCCAAATGTGGCCTCACCAGCGTTTTGTACAGCTGTAACTTGACGTCCCAACTCCTGGGCTCAGTGTTCTGCCCGATAAAGGCAAGCCTGCCAAATGCCTCCTTCACCACCCTATGACCCTGCCTACCTGTGGCACCACTTTCAAAGAACTATGTACCTGCCCCCCTTTGGTGTCTCTGTTCAACAACACTCCCCAGGGCACTACCATTACCTGTGTACGTCCTGCATGTGCACACTCTCACTCGCACATGCATACTCTCATTTGTGTGCGCACACACTCTTTTACTCACACTCTCTCTAGCAAGTCTCAATTATTGATGCCCATTTAACTGTTCTCTGATTTACCTCTTACACGTATTGGTTCCCTATTCTCATTTGTTCATTTTGGGGTCCGCGGAACTGAAACTCCAATTTCCTGACGCTTGCAACATTTGTGGGCGGCACGGTGGCACAGTGGTTAGCACTGCTGCCTCACAGCGCCTGTAGATCCGGGTTCATTTCCCGCCTCAGGCGACTGACTGTGTGGAGTTTGCACGTTCTCCCCGTGTCTGCGTGGGTTTCCTCCGGGTGCTCCGGTTTCCTCCCACAGTCACAAAGATGTGTGGGTCAGGTGAATTGGCCATGCTAAATTGCCCGTAGTGTTAGGTAAGGGGTAAATGTAGGGGCATGGGTGGGTTGTGCTTCGGCGGGTCGGTGTGGACTTGTTGGGCCGAAGGGCCTGTTTCCACACTGGAAGTCTAGTCTAATCTAATCTAATTTCTCCTTTTTAGTGATTTCCTGTCCCTATTTTCCCATTTAGACTTACTCTGTTCCAATTCTCTAATTTATTGGCACTCCCACTAATTTTCTAATGTAATGGGACTGTGTACCAAACCCATCTACTGATGCCCCACTAGTTCTCCCATGTACGCATATCCTGATACTCATTCTTCCATTTCCTGATGCCCTATCCCAACTCTACTATCGAGAGGTGCCCTACTCTAATTCTCATATTTACTGCCCTAGACCAACTCTACCATTTAGAGGTGCCCTACTGGAGATGGGGGGGGAGGAGATTGAGGGGTGCGTGGGTGGGGGGGCAAGGAAAGGGGCGGGCAAGGAGATGGGGAGGGCGGGAAGAAGAGGGGGAGGGGTTGGGGAGGAGGGAGAGAGGGGGAAGGGGAAAGAAGGGGAGGGAAGGGAGAAAGGGGAGAGGCAAGGAGAGTGGGAGGGGGAAGGCGAGAGTTGGGGAAGAAGAGTGGGAGGAAGGAGAGGGGTGGAAGAAGAGAGGGGGAAGGTAGGAGAATGAAGGGTGGAAGGAGAGGGTGAAGGGGGATCAAGGGGGGAAGGAGAGGGAGGGAAGGAGAGGGGGAGGGGGCAAGGAGATGGGCGAAGGAGAGGGGGGTAAGGAGTTGGTGTAAGGAGAGGGGAAAGGAAGGGGGAAGGCCATGAAGGAGGGGGGGGTGGACAGAGAGGGAAGGAGAGAGGGGGAAGGGACCAAGGAGATGTAAAAAAGAGGGGGGAAGGAGAGAGGAGAAGAGAAGGTGAAGGAAATTTGGCAGGAAGGACAGAGGGGGAAAGAGAGGAGGGAAGGAGAAAGGAGGACATAGAGGGGAAAGGGGGTGGAAGGAGAGTGGAGGAAGGAGAGAGGGGAAAAGAAGTGGTGTGAAGGGGGAAGAACGGGGAGAAGGAGAGAGGTGGGAAGGAGGGGGCAGGGGAAAGGAGGGGTGGGAAGGTGGGGTGGACGGAGGTAGGAATTGGGCCAAGGGAAGGGTTGAAGGAACTGGGGGTAAGGAGACAGGGGGAAGGGGGGTGGAGAGACCGGGAAGGAGGGGAAAGGAGTGAAAGGAAGGGGGAGGAGGGGTGGAATGGGGAGGGTGAAAGGAATGAGGGGGAACGAACTGGGGGGAAGGAGAGAGGGGGTAGGTGAGGGAGGGAAGGCTGAAGGAGTGGGGAGTGGGGGGAAAGGAGAAGTGGACGGAGAGAGGGGGAAGGAGAGGGGAAGGAGAGAAGGGAAGGAGAAAGTGGAGGAGAGAGGGGGAGGGGGCAGGAGGAATGGGGGAAGGAGAGGTGGGGAAGGGAGGATGGAGATTGGGGAAAGGGGGGAAGGAGAGGTGGGGAAGGAGACCCGAGGGAATGGAGAGGGGGAGTAGGACAGGGGTGGGAAGGGGGAAAGGAAGGTGGAAAGAGAGTGGGGGAAGAGAGGGGGAAGGGGAAGGGAAAGGAGAGGGGGAAAGGACGGGGCGAAAGATAGGGTGGGAAGGAATTAGGAGAAGGATAAGGGGAAGGAGAGAAGGGCAGAAAGAGAAAGGGGGTAGAGAGGTGGTAAGGAGTGGGGAAGGAGATGAAGGAAGGAGAAAGGGAGGGAAGTAGAGAGAAGGAGGGTGAGGGGGGAAGGAAAGGGGGAAAGGAGATGAGAGGGTGTCAGAGAAATTTGCCCAATAGGTTAGAGATCTCAAAACACAATTGACAAACAGTTTATTGCAAGCGATATGGCTGGAAGAGAAAACAGACCAGCTGACACAGAACTGACAGTCTGTACATGTAGATCAGAATTTCTCTTCCCAAAGCTGAGGCTGTGACCAGTTTTATAGTATTGCTGCACAATGGCACTGATTAAGAAACGAGAAACTACAATGTATCTGGAAATGGAGTCATCTAGTTCCAGGGATGCGAATTGGAAAACAGTTTATTGGATGAATGTCCTGTTCCTTCACACAATGCAACATCCTGACAGTATGGACGGTTCCATTCCTCTTCACAGGTGGGTGTTAATATCTCTTCTGAAATAGTGAGGTGTTTCCATTGTCCTGTTCCTGGAGGGTGTCCTTGCTGGTGCCTCTCTGTCTGACCCGCTCCTTGTGTGGCTTTAGTATTGCTGCGGTGTGAATCTGCCCTTAGGGCTTTGAGATAACTGTTGTGCTGTGTCATGTCTGTGGGAGCAGAAAGCCTAATCTCTTGTATGTGTGCTGTCTGATTCTGCTGGTGAGCTAGCTCGGGAATTCTGGGTGTTCTGGTACAGTTTGGTCAATTTTGCTTTTGTGGCCTACCGTGGGTTAGCAAATCTTTTCTCACACTGATTTGTCCTGACGCAAAATTTATCCAATTGTTGGTAGTTACTGATTTGTTCTGACCCAAAATTTTTCCACCTGTCTGTGGTTACTGATTTGTACTGACCAGAAATGTTTCCAAGTGTGGATGGTTATGGATTTGCACTGACCCAAATTTTTTTCTAATGTCGTGGGTTACTGACTTGCACTGTCCAAAAATGTTTTGAAATGTCAGTGCTTACTGATTGGTACTGACCTGTAACTTTTACACTTTTTGGTGGTTCCAGATTTGTACGAAACCCGAAAGTGTCAGATATTACTGATTTACACTGCCCCAAAGTTTGTTGAAGTGTCAGTGTTTCCTGATATGCACCCAACCAGAAATGTTTCCATATGTCAGTGGTTACTGATTTGCACAGAGCCGAACATTTTCTCAGTGTTGGTGGTTACTGATTTGTACTGACCCCAACATTTTCTACGTGTGGATGGTTACTGATTAGCACTGTCCCAAAATTATTTTAAACATCAGTGCTTACCAATTTAAACTGACCCGTAATGTTTCCACCTGTCGGTGGTTAGTGATTTGTACTGACCCAAAATTCCTCTGTGTCGGTGCTTACTGATTTGTGCTGACTTGAAATTCATCCAACTCTCAGTGGTTACTGATTTGCACTGACCCCAAATTTTTCTAAGTGTGGATGGTTACTGATTTGCACTGACCCGAACATTTTCTAGGTGTCGTTGGTTACCAATTTGTAGTGACTATAACTTTTCCACTTGTTGGTGATTACTGATTTGTACTGCCCGAAATATTTCCAAGTGTGGATGGTTATGGATTTGCACTGACACAAGTTCGTTTGAAATGTTAGTGTGTACCGATTTGTACTGACCCAAACGTCATCCAACTGTCGGTGGTTACTGATTTGCACTGACCCAAAAATTTTCCCAGTGTCTGTGGTTAGTGATTTATACTGACCCCAAATTTTTCTAAATGTGGATGTTGACTGTTTTTCACTGAAGCAGAATGTTTTGAAATGTCAGTGCTTACCGATTTGTCCTGACCCTAAGTTTTCCAACTGTCGGTAGTTACTGATTTGCACTGACCTAAAATCTTTTCATGTCTCAGAGTGTTCTGATTTGCACTGACTCGAAGTTTTTTCCATGTGTCAGTGGTTCCCGATTTGCACTGACCCGGACATTTTCTCAGTGTCGGTGGTGACTGATTTTTACCGAGCACAAATTTTGCTAAGTGTGGACGGTGACTGATTTGCACTGTCCCAAAATGTTTTGAAATGTCAGTGTTTACCGATTTGTACTGACCTGTAATTTTTTTCACCTCTCGGTGGTTACTGATTTGCACTGACACAATCTTTTCCAACTCTAGGTGGTTATTGATTTCTACTGACCTGAAATTATTCTTTGTGTCAGTGATTACTGATTTGCACCGCCCTGAAGTTTGTTGAAGTGTCAGAGTTTCCTGATTTGCACCCACCAGAATTTTTTTTCCATGTACCAGTGGTTACTGATTTGTACTGACCCCAAATTATTTTCTGTGTCAGTGGTTACTGATTTTCACTGACTAGAGATTGTTTGAAGTGGCAGTGGTTACTGATTTGAATTGACCCAAAGTTTTCCAACTGTCAGTGTTTCCTGATTTGCACAGACCAATTCTTTTTCCATGTACCAATGGTTACTGATTTGCACTGACCCCAAAGTATTCTAAGTGTCGGTGAATACTGATTTGCACTGCCCTGAAGTTTGTTGAAGTGTCAGTGTTTCCTGATTTGCACAGACCAATTTTTTTTCCATGTATCAGTGGTTACTGATTTGTACTGACCCAAATTCTTTTGAAATGTCAGTGCTCACCACTTTTTGGTGGTTACTGATTTGTACTCACCCAATATTTTTCGAAGTGTTAGTGCCTACTGATTTGAACTGACCCTAAATGTTTCCAACTGTCGGTGGTTACTGATTTGTTACTGACCCTTGTTTTTCTAAGTGTGGGTGGTGACTAATTTGTACTGACCTGAATTTTTTTGAAATCTCAGCGCTTAGTGACCCTCAATTTTTCCAACCATCTGTGGTTATTGATTTGCACTGACCCTAAATTATTCCAAATATTGGTGATTATTGATTTCTACTGATCTGAAATTATTCTCTGTGTCAGTGATTACTGACTTGCATAGCCTTGAAGTTTGTCGAAGTGTCAGTGTTTCCTGACTTGCACCAACCAGAATTTTTTTCCCATGTACCAGTGTTTACTGATTTGTACTGACACCAAATTATTCTCTGTGTCAGTGGTTACTGATTTTCACTGACTAGAAATTGTTTGAAGTGTCAGTGATTACTGATTTGAATTCACCCTAAATTTTTCCAACTGTCAGTGTTTCCTGATTTGCACCGACCAGAATTTTTTTTCCATGTATTAGTGGTTACTAATTTGTACTGTCCCAAAGTATTCTCAGTTTTGGTGGTTACTGATTTCTACTGACCCGAACACTTTCTAAGAGCGGATAGTTACTGATTTGCACTGTCCCAAATTCTTTTGAAATGACAGTGCACTCCGATTTGTACTGACCCGTAATTTTTCCACATTTTGGTGATGACTGATTTGCACCCACCCAATAGTTTTACAAAGTGTCAGGGCTTACTGATTTGAACTGACCCTAAATTTTTCCAACAGATAGTGTTTCCTAATTTGCACCGACCAGAATTTTTTCCATGTATCAGTGGTTACTGATTTGTACTGACCCGAAATTATTCTCTGTGTCAGTGGTTTCTGATTTTCACTGACCCTAATTTCTTTCCAACTGTCAGTGGTTACTGATTTTCACTGACTAGAAATTGTTTGAAGTTTCAGTGATTACTGACTTGAATCAACCCTCAATTTTTCCAACTGTCAGTGTTTCCTGATTTGCACCGACCAGAATTTTTTCTATGTATCAGTGGTTACTAATTTGTACTGACCCCAAATTATTCTCTGTGTCGGTGAATACTGATTTGCATTGCTCTGAAGTTTGTCAAAGTGTCAGTATTTCCTGATTTGCACTGACCAGAATTTTTTTTCCCTGTACCAGTGTTTACTGAGTTTTACTGAGCACAAATCTTGCTAAGAGCAGATGGTGACTGATTTGTACTGTCCCAAAATTTTTAAAAATGTCAGTGCTTACCAATTTGTACTGACCCGAAAGTTTACCACCTGTCAGTGGTTACTGATTTGTACTGACCCCTATTATTCTCTGCGTCGGTGGTTACTGATTTTCATTGAATTTTTTTTTCTAGCTGTCAGTGGTTACTGATTTTCACTGACTAGAAATTGTGTGAAGTGTCAGTGATTACTGATTTGAATTCACCCTAAATTTTTCCAACTGTCAGTGTTTCCTGATTTGCAGCGACCAGAATTTTTTTCCCATGTATCAGTGGTTACTGACTTGTACTGTCCCAAAGTATTCTCAGTTTTGGTGGTTGCTGATTTCTACTGACCCGAACACTTTCTAAGTGTGGATAGTTACTGATTTGCACTGTCCGAAATTCTTTTGAAATGTCAGTGCTCACTGATTTGTACTGACCCGTAATTTTTCCACATTTTGGTGATTACTGATTTGCACCCACCCAATATTCTACAAAGTGTCAGGGCTTACTGATTTGAACTGACCCTAAATTTTTTGAAATGTCAGTGTTTCCTAATTTGCGTGTAAAAAATGAGGTCTGCAGATGCTGGAGATCACAGCTGCAAATGTGTTGCTGGTCAAAGCACAGCAGGCCAGGCAGCATCTCGGGAATAGAGAATTCGACGTTTCTAGCATAAGCCCTTCATCAGGAATAAGAGAGAGAGAGCCAAGCAGGCTAAGATAAAAGGTAGGGAGGAGGGACTAGGGGGAGAGGCGATGGAGGTGGGATAGGTGGAAGGAGGTCAAGGTGAGGGTGATAGGCCGGAGTGGGGTGGGGGCGGAGAGGTCAGGAGGAGGATTGCAGGTTAGGAGGGCGGTGCTGAGTTGAGGGAACCGACTGAGACAAGGTGGGGGGAGGGGAAATGAGGAAACTGGAGAAATCTGAATTCATACCTTGTGGTTGGAGGGTTCCCAGGCCGAAGATGAGGCGCTCCTCCTCCAGCCGTCGTGTAGTTGTGTTCTGCCGGTGGAGGAGTCCAAGGACCTGCATGTCCTCGGTGGAGTGGGAGGGGGAGTTAAAGTGTTGAGCCACGGGGTGATTGGGTTGGTTGGTTCGGGCGGCCCGGAGGTGTTCTCTGAAGCGTTCCGCAAGTAAGTGGCCTGTCTCACCAATATAGAGGAGGCCACATCGGGTGCAGCGGATGCAATAGATGATGTGTGTGGAGGTACAGGTGAACTTGTGGCGGATATGGAAGGATCCCTTGGGGCCTTGGAGGGAAGTGAGTGTGGAGGTGTGGACGCAAGTTTTACATTTCCTGCGGTTGCAGGGGAAGGTGCCGGGGTGGAGGTTGGGTTGGTGGGGCGTGTGGATCTGACGAGGGAGTCACGAAGGGAGTGGTCCTTGCGGAACGCTGATAGGGGAGGGGAGGGAAATATATCCTTGGTGGTGGGGTCCGTTTGGAGGTGGCGGAAATGGCGGCGGATGATACGTTGTATGCGGAGGTTGGTGGGGTGGTAGGTGAGAACCAGTGGGGTTCTGTCTTGGTGGCGGTTGGAGGAGCGGGGCTCAAGGGCGGAGGAGCGGGAAGTGGAGGAGATGCGGTGGAGGGCATCGTCGATCACGTCTGGGGGGAATCTGCGGTCCTTGAAGAAGGAGGCCATCTGGGTTGTACGGTGTTGGAATTGATCCTCCTGGGAGCAGATGCGGCGGAGACGAAGGAATTGGGAATATGGGATGGCGTTTTTACAGGGGGCAAGGTGGGAGGAGGTGTAGTCCAGGTAGCTGTGGGAGTCAGTCGGTTTATAATAGATGTCTGTGTTGAGTCGGTCGCCCGAGATAGAAATGGAAAGGTCTAGGAAGGGGACGGAGGAGTCTGAGACAGTCCAGGTGAATTTCAGGTCGGGATGGAAGGTGTTAGTAAAGTTGATGAACTGTTCAACCTCCTCGTGGGAGCACGAGGCAGCGCCGATACAGTCATCGATGTAGCGGAGGAAAAGGTGGGGGGTGGTGCCAGTGTAGTTGCGGAAGATGGACTGTTCCACATATCCTACGAAGAGGCAGGCATAGCTGGGGCCCATGCGGGTGCCCATGGCAACTCCTTTAGTTTGGAGGAAGTGGGAGGATTGAAAAGAGAAGTTATTCAGGGTGAGGACCAGTTCAGTCAGTCGAAGGAGGGTGTCAGTGGAAGGGTACTGGTTGGTGCGGCGGGAAAGGAAGAAGCGGAGGGCTTTGAGTCCTTCGTGATGGGGAATGGAGGTGTACAGGGACTGGATGTCCATAGTGAAAATAAGGCGTTGGGGACCGGGGAAGCGAAAATCCTGGAGGAGGTGGAGGGCGTGGGTGGTGTCCCGAACGTAGGTGGGGAGTTCTTGGACTAAAGGGGAAAGGACCGTGTCGAGGTATTGGGAGATGAGTTCGGTGGGGCAGGAGCAGGCTGAGACAATGGGTCGGCCGGGGCAGGCAGGTTTGTGGATTTTGGGCAGGAGGTAGAAACGGGCGGTGCGGGGTTGTGGGACTATGAGGTTGGAGGCGGTGGATGGGAGATCCCCTGAGGTGATGAGGTCCTGGATGGTCTGGGAGATGATGGTTTGGTGGTGGGAGGTGGGGTCGTGGTCAAGGGGGCGATAAGAGGAGGCGTCCGCGAGCTGGCGTTTGGCTTCAGCGGTGTGCAGGTCAGTGCGCCAAACTACCACCGCGCCTCCCTTGTCTGCGGGTTTGACGGTGAGGTTGGGATTGGAGCGGAGGGAGTGGAGGGCTGCACGTTCTGAGGGTGGGAGGTTGGAGTGGGTGAGAGGGGTGGACAGGTTGAGTCGGTTGATGTCACGGCGGCAGTTGGCTATAAAGAGGTCGAGGGCGGGTAGGAGGCCAGCACGGGGTGTCCAGGTGGATGGGGTGTGTTGGAGGCGGGAGAAGGGGTCGTCAGAGGGTGGGCGGGAGTCTTGGTTGTGAAAGTAGGCACGGAGGCGAAGGCGGCGGAAGAATTGTTCAATATCTCGCCGCGTGTTGAACTCATTAATCCGAGGGCGTAGGGGAATGAAGGTGAGGCCCCTGCTGAGGACTGATCTTTCATCCTCAGAGAGGGGGAGAGCTGGAGGGATGGTGAAAATCCGGCAAGGCTGGGAACTAGGACCTGGTGTGGGACTGGAGCTGGAGCTGGAGCTGGGGGCGGGGTTAGGGGCGGGGACAGAGATCGAAGTAGGGGCGGAGTTAGACGTGGTGACGTTGCTTGATGTGGGGGCGGGGTCATGCGTCGTGACGGAAATAAGCGTGGGGGCGGTGTTACGTGAAGCGACGGAAGACGGCGTGGGGGCCGGGTTATGCGTAGTGACGAAAGACGGCGTGGGGGCGGGGAAACCTGAGGATTTGTGCTCCTGCAGGTTAGTGATGTCAGTGGGGGCGGAAGTGGCTGCGCCGACGGCAACCGGAGGGGCGGAAATGGTTGCGGCGACGGAGGAGTGGTGGTCATTCCCGGTGGCCGCGTGGGTCGCGGGTCCGTCGGCGATCGTGGAAGCGGTTGTGTGTATGGTGGTCACCGAGGCAGTTGTTGGGGCGGCGATCGCGGGGGCTCCGAGGTCGGTGGGGGCGGAAGTGAGGTCACGGTCGGCGGCGGCCTTTGGTGCCGCGGGCGCTGTGGAGGCCACATGTGTAATTGCGTCCGACAGGCCTGTGGAAGATTCTGGAATAGTTGAGGGGCCACGAGTGTGGGGGTAAGTACATGAAAGTTTTTGGTACTTACTGTCTTTAATCTCTGATATGGCTGGGAAGAACTGTTTGTTTTATCTTAGCCTGCTTGGCTCTCTCTCTCTTATTCCTGACGAATGTTTCCTAATTTGCACCGACCAGAATTTTTTCCATGGATCAGTGGTTACTGATTTGTACTGACCCCAAATTATTCTCTGTGTCGGTGGTTTCTGATTTTCACTGACCCTAATTTCTTTCCAACTGTCAGTGGTTACTGATTTTCACTGACTAGAAATTGTTTGAAGTGTCAGTGATTCCTGATTTTAATTGACCCTAAATGTTTCCAACCATCGGTGTTTCTTGATTTGCACCGACCAGAATTTTTTCCATGTAGTGCACTGACACAAACATTTTCTCCGTGACGGTGGTTACTGATTTTTACTGAGCACAAATTTTGCTAAGCGCAGATGGTGACTGATTTGCACATTCGCAAAATATTTTTAAAAATCAGTGCTTACCGATTTGTGCAGACCCTAAATTTTTCCAACTGTCAGTGGTTATTGATTTCTAGTGACCTGAAATTATTCTAAGTATCGGTAGTTACTGATTTGTACTGCCCTGAGATTTGTTGGAGTGTCAGTGTTTCATGATTTGCACCATCCAGATTTTTTTCCCATATATCAGTGGTTACTGATTTGTACTGACCCTAAATTATTTTCTGTGTCAGTGGTTACTGGTTTCTACTGACCTGAACACTTTCTAAGTGTGGATTGTTCCTGATTTGAACTATCCCAAATTCTTTTGAAATGTCAGTGCTCACCAATTTGTACTGACCCGTGATTTTTCCACATTTTGTTGATTAATGATTTGTACACACCCAATATTTTTCAAAGTGTTAGTGCTTACTGACTTGTTCTGACCCTAAATTTTTCCAGCTGTTGCTGGTTACTGATTTGGAACTGTCCATCAGTTTTACTCAGTGTGGATGGTTACTGATTTGTACTGACCCCTATTATTCTCTGCGTCGGTGGTTACTGATTTTCATTGAAAGTATTTTTTTCCAACTGTCAGTGGTTATTGATTTTCACTGACTAGAAATTGTTTGAAGTATCAGTGATTACTGACTTTAATTGACCCTAAACTTTTCCAACTATCAGTGTTTCCTGATTTGCACGGACCAGAATTATTTTCCATGCACCAGTGGTTACTGATGTGCACTGACCCGAACATTTTCTCAGTGACGGTGGTTACTGATTTTTACTGAGCACAAATTTTGATATGAGCGGACGGTGACTGATTTGCACTGTCCCAATTTTTTTTTAAAATGTCAGTGCTTGCTGATTTGTACTGACCCAAAATTTGTCCACCTATCGGTGGTTACTGATTCGGACTGACCTGAAATTATTCTAAGTGTCGGTGATAACTGATTGTACTGACCCACAATTTATCCAACCGTCAGTGCTTACTGATTTGCACTTACCCTAAATTTTTCCAACTGTAGGTGGTTATTGATTTCTACTGATCTGAAATTATTCTCTGTGCCAGTGATTACTGATTTGCACTGCCCTGAAGTTTGTCAAAGTGTCACATTACTGATTTGCACCGACCAGAACTTTTTTCCAGGTATCAGTAGAATCTGTGGATATCAACAAACACATCGACCTAGACCCAATATACCGTCCACTGCAGCAGACAGCAACTGACAACCGGAAGCAGCAGAGACAAACCACTATAAATGACAGAGGAAACAGCACAGAAGCGCTTCACAGGAGGCTCCCAAGGACTGAGGATGCCACCCAGAAAGGGGACGAAACGTTTGCAACAAAAACTCCCAGCTCGGCAAACAGAACCACAACAATGTTTTCCCATGTATCATTGGTTACTGATTTGTACTGTCCCAAAGTATTCTCAGTTTTGGTCGTTACTGATTTCTACTGTCCCAAACACTTTCTAAGTGTGGATGGTTACTGATTTGCACTGTCGCAAATTCTTTTGAAATGTCAGTGCTCACTGATTTGTACTGACCAGTAATTTTTCCACATTTTGGTGATTACTGATTTGTACCCACCCAATATTTTACAAAGTGTCAGGGCTTACTGATTTGGACTGACGCTAAATTTTTCCAACAGTCAATGTTTCCTAATTTGCACTAACCAGAATTTTTTCCATGTATCAGTGGTTAGTGATTTGTACTGACCCCAAATTATTCTCTGTTTCAGTGGTTACTGATTTTCACTGACCCTAATTTCTTTCCAACTGTCAGTGGTTATTGATTTTCACTGACTCAAAATTGTTTGAAGTGTCAGTGATTATTGACTTGAATCGACCCTCAATTTTTTCAACTATCAGTGTTTCCTGATTTGCACCGACCAGAATTATTTTCCATGTACCAATGTTTACTGATGTGCACTGACCCGAACGTTTTCTCAGTGACGGTGGTTACAGATTTTTACTGAGCACAAATTTTGATATGAGTGGATGGTGACTGATTCGCACTGTCCCAATTTTTTTTTAAATGTCAGTGCTTGCTGATTTGTACTGACCCAAAGTTTGTCCAACTGTCGGTGGTTACTGATTCGTACTGACCTGAAACTTATTCTCTGTGTCGGTGATTACTGATTTGCACTGCCCTGAAGTTTGTCGAAGTGTCAGAGTTTCCTGATTTGCACCCACCAGAATTTTTTTTCCATGTATCAGTGTTTACTAATTTGTACTGACCCCAAATTATTCTCAGTTTTGGTGGTTACTGATTTCCACTGAACTGAACCTTTTCTAAGTGTGGATGGTGACTGATTTACACTGACCCAAATTCTTTTGAAATATCAGTGCTCACCGATTTGTACTGACCTGTAAATTCTCTAACTGTCAGTGTTTACTGATTTGAACTGACCGTAAATTTTTCCACCTGACAGTGGTTATTGATTTCTACTGACCTGAAATTATTCTATATGTTGGTGGTTACTGATTTGCACTGCCCTGAAGTTTGACAAAGTGTCAGTGTTTCCTGATTTGCACCGACCAGAATTTCCTTCAATGTATCAGTGGTTACTGATTTGTACTGATCCAAATTATTCTCAGTTTTGGTGGTTACTGATTTCTACTGACCCGAACCTTTTCGAAGTGTGGATGGTGACTGATTTGCACTGTCGCAAATACCTTTCAAAATGTCAGTGATTTGAACTGACCTGCAATTTTTTCAACCGTCTGTGGTTATTGATTTGCACTGACCTGAAATGTTTCTTACTGTCACTGGTTCCTGATTTGCACTGAGTTGAAATTTTTCAAACTGTCACTAGTTCTTGATTTGCACTGCCCTGAAGTTCATCGAAGTGTCAGTGTTTTCTGATTTGCACCAACCAGAATTATTTCCATGTACCAGTGGTTACTGATTTGTACTGACCCCAAATTATTCTCTGTGTCAGTGGTTACTGATTTTCACTAACCCTAATTTTTTTCCAACTATCAATGGTTACTGATTTTCATTGATGAGAAATTGTTTGAAGCGTCAGTGGTTACTGATTTGAACTCATCCGAAAATTTCCCAACGGTCAGTGTTTCCTGATTTGCACCGACCAGAATTTATTTTTTCCATGTATCAGTGGTTACTGATTTGTACTGACCCCAAATTATTCTCAGTTTTGGTGGTTACTGATTTGTACTGACCTGAACCTTTTCTAAGTCTGGATGGTGATTGATGTGCACTGACCCAAATTCTTTTGAAACGTCAGTGCTCACCGATTTGAACTGACTCATAATTTTTCCACCTCTCGGCGGTTACTGATTTGTACTGACCCAAAATGTTTCTTGCGGTCACTGGTTCCTGATTTATACTGAACCGAAATTGTTCAAACTCTCATTGGTTACTGATTTGTACTGCCCCAAGGTTTGTCAAAGTGTCAGTGATTTGCACCGATCAGAATTTTTTTCCATTTACTAGTATTTACTGACTTGCACTGACCCGAATATTTTCTCAGTGTCGGTGGTGACTGATTTTTACTGAACACAAGTTTTTCTCACCGCACATGGTGACTGATTTGCACCGTCCCAAATTCTTTTGAATTGTCAGTGCTTACTGATTTGTACTGAACTGTAATTTTCTACCAGTGGTTATTGATTTGTACTCCCCAGTATTTTTCAAAGTGTCAGTGCTTACTGATTTGGACTGACCCTAAATGTTTCCATCTGTCGGTGGTTACTGATTCGTAACTGACCCTCAGTTTGTTGAAGTGTGGATGGTGACTGATTTGTACTGACCCGAAATCTTTTGAAATGTCAGTGCTCACCAATTTGAACTGACCCTTAATTTCTCGAACTGTCGGTAGTTACTGATTTTCACTGACTAGATATTTATCAAAGTGTCTGTGGTTACTGAGTTGTACTGACTCAAACTTCATCCAACTGTCGGTGGTTACTGATTTGCACTGCCACAAAGTTTTTCCAAATGTCTGCGGTTACTGATTTGTACTGAAGCCAATTTTTTCTTTGTATGGATGGTTACTGATTTGTACTGACCCGAATTTTTTCTTACTGTCACTGGTTCCTGATTTGTACTGACTGGAAATTTTTCAAACTGTCAGTGGTTACTGATTTGCACTGCCCCAAAGTCTTTCAAAGAGTCAGTGTTTCGACCAGAATGCTTTTCCATGAATCACTGGTTACTGATTTGTACTGACCACAATTTTTCTAAGTGTGGATGGTTACTGATTTGAACTGTCCCAAAAGCTTTTAAAGGTCAGCGCTCACCGATTTGTACTGACTCGAAATTCATCCAACTGTCGGTGGTTACTGATTTAGAGTCGTAGAGTCATAGACATGTACAGTATGGAAACAAACCCTTTGGTCCAACGTGTCCATGCCGACCAGGTATCCCAACCCAATCTAGTCCCACCTACCAGCACCCGGCCCTTATCCCTCCAAACCCTTCCTATTCATATACCCATCCAAATGCCTTTTAAATGTTGAAATTGTACCAGCCTCCACCACATCCTCTGGCAGCTCATTCCATACACGTACCACCCTTTGTGTGAAAACTTTGTCCCTTCGGTCTCTTTTATATCTTTCCTCTCTCACCCTAAATCTATGCCCTCTAGTTGTGGATTCCGTAAACCCAGGGAAAAGACTTTGTCTATTTATCCTATTCATGCACCTCATAATTTTGTAAACCTCCATCAGGTCACCCCTCTACCTCTGACGGTCCAGGGAAAACAGCTCCAGCCTGTTCAGCTTCTCCCTATAGCTCAAAACTTCCAAGCCTGGCAACATCCTTGCGAATCTTTTCTGAACCCTTTCAAGTTTCACAACATCTTTCCAATAGGAAGGAGACCAGAATTGCACACCATATTCCAACAGTGGCCTGACCAATGTCATGTACAGCCGTAAATAACCTCCCAACTCCTGTATTCAATACTCCGAACAATAAAGGAAAGCATACCAAACGCCTTCTTCACTATCCTATCTACTTGCGACTCCACTTTCAAGGAGCTATGAACCTGAACTCCAAGGTGTCTTTGTTCAGCAACACTCCCTGGAACCTTACCATTAAGTGTATAAGTCCTGCTAAGATTTGTTTTCACAAAATGCATCACCTCACATTTATCTGAATTAAACTCAGTTTGCCACTTCTCAGCCCATTGGCCCATCTGATCCAGATCCTGTTGTACTCTGGGGTAACCGTCTTTGCTGTCCACTACATCTCACAATTTGGTGTCATCCGAAAACTTACTAACAGTACCTGTTATGCTCGCATCATTTATGTAAATGACAAAAGTAGAAGACCCAGCACCGATCCTAGTGGCACTCCACTGGTCACAGGTCTCCAGTCTGAAAAGCACTCCACCACCACCCTCTGTCTTCTACCTTTGAGCCAGTTATGTATCCAAATGGCTAGTTGTCCCTATATTCCATGAGATCTAACTTTATAACCAGTATCCCATAGGGAACCTTGTCGAAGGCCTTACTGAAGTTGATTTAGATCACATCTACTGCTCTACCCTCATCAATCCTCTTTGTTACTTCTTCAAAAAACTCAATCAAGTTTGTGAGACATGATTTCCCACACACAAAGCCATGTTGACTTTCCTTAATAAGTCCTTGCCTTTCCAAATACATGCACATCCTGTCCCTCAGTATTCCCTCCAACAACTTGCACACTACCGACGTCAGGCTCACTGGTCTATAGTTCCCTGGCTTGTCCTTACCATCCTTCTTAAACAGTAACACCTTGTTTGCCAACCTCCAGTCTTCCGGCACCTCACAGGTGACTATCGATGATACAAATATCTCAGCAAGAGGCCCAGAAATCACTTCTCTAGCTTCCCACGGAGTTCTAGGTACACCTGATCAGATCCTGGGGATTTATCCACCTTTATGCGTTTCAGCACTTCTTTCCCTCTAATATAGACATTTTTCAAGGTGTCAGCATCTATTTCCCTACAGTCTATATCTTCCATATCCTTTTACAAAGTAAATACTGATGCAAAATATATGTTTAGTATCTCCCCCATTTTCTGTGGCTTCACACAAAGGCCACTTTGCTGATATTTCTGGTGGCCTATTCTCTCCCTAGTTACCCTTTTGTCCTTAAAGTATTTGTAAAAATCTTTTGGATTCTCCTAAATTCTATTTGCCAAAGCTACCTCATGTCCCCTTTTTGGCCTTCTGATTTCCCTCTTAAGTATACTTCTACTGCCTTTGTACTATTCTAAGGATTCACTCTATTGATCCTGTCTATACCCTACATATGCTTCCTTCTTTTTCTTAGCCAAACCTTGAATTCCTTTAGTCATTCAGCATTCGCTATATCTACCAACCTTTTCTTTCACCCGAACAGGAATATACTTTCTTTGGATTCTCATTATCTCATTTCTGAAGGCTTCCCATTTTCCAGCCATTCATAGAACATAGAACATAGAAAGATACAGCGCAGTACAGGCCCTTCGGCCCTCGATGTTGCGCCGACCGAATCCTACCTAACCTACACTAGCCCAATAACTTCCAAATGCCTATCCAATGCCCGCTTAAATGACCATAAAGAAGGAGAGTTCACCACTGCTACTGGCAGGGCATTCCATGAACTCACAACCCGCTGTGTAAAGAATCTACCCCTAACATCTGTCCTATACCTACCACCCCTTAATTTAAAGCTGTGTCCCCTAGTAACACCTGACTCCATTAGCGGTAAAAGGTTCTCAGTGTCGACCCTATCTAAACCCCTAATCATCTTATACACCTCTATCAAATCTCCCCTAAACCTTCTCTTCTCCAATGAGAACAGCCCCAAGTGCCTCAGCCTTTCCTCATAAGATTTTCCTACCATTCCAGGCAACATCCTGGTAAACCTCCTCTGCACTCGTTCCAATGCCTCCACTTCCTTCCTATAGTATGGCGACCAAAACTGCACACAATACTCCAGATGAGGCCACACCAGAGTCTTATACAGTTGCAACATGACCTCAGGACTCCGGAACTCAATTCCTCTACCAATAAAGCCCAGTACACCATATGCTTTCCTCACAGCACTATTTACCTGGGTGGCAACTTTCAGAGATCTGTGTACATGGACACCAAGTTCCCTCTGCTCATCCACACTACCAAGTAGCCTACCATTAGCCCAGTAATCCATCTTCTTGTTACTCCTACCAAAGTGAATGACTTCACACTTAGCTACATTGAATTCCATTTGCCACATTTCTGCCCAGCTCTGCAACTTATCTATATCCCGCTGTAACCTACCACTTCCTTCCTCACTATCCACAATTCCACCGACTTTTGTGTCATCCGCAAACTTGCTTACCCAGCTTTCAAGTCCTTCCTCTAGATCATTTATAAAGATAACAAAAAGCAATGGTCCCAAAACAGATCCTTGTGGTACACCGCTAGGAACTGCACTCCAAGATGAACATAGTCCATCAACTACTACCCTCTGTCTCCTTCCAGCCAGCCAATTCCTAATCCAAACCTCTAATGTATACTCAATGCCATACCTCCGTAGTTTTAGCATTAGCCTACCATGGGGAACCTTATCGAACGCCTTACTAAAATCCATATACACAACATCTACTGCTTTACCCTCGTCCACTTCCTTAGTCACCTTCTCAAAGAACTCAATAAGGTTTGTGAGGCACGACCTGCCCTTCACAAAACCATGCTGGCTATCCTTGATCACGTTATTCCTATCCAGATGTTCATAAATCTTATCCCTTACCATTCTCTCTAAGACTTTGCCCACCAATAAAGTCAGACTCACTGGCCTATAGTTACTAGGGCTATCCCTACTCCCTTTCTTGAACAAAGGGACCACATTCGCTATCCTCCTGTCCTCTGGTACTATTTCCGTTGACAATGACGACATAAAAATCCAGGCCAATGGCTCTGCTATCTCCTCCCTAGCTTCCCATAGGATCCTAGGGTAAATGCCATTAGGCCCAGGAGACTTATCTATTTTCATCCTCTCCAATATTCCCAGAACCTCTTCCCTGCATATTTCCAGGCCATCCATTCTAATCATTTGTGACTCCATATTCACATCAGCAACAGTGTCCTGTTCCTGAGTGAATACTGATGAAAAGTATTGATTTAGTGTCTTTCCAATCTCCTCCACCTCCACACACAACTTCCCACTCCTATCCTTGACTGGACCGATA
Source organism: Hemiscyllium ocellatum (assembly GCF_020745735.1). Taxonomy (NCBI): domain Eukaryota; kingdom Metazoa; phylum Chordata; class Chondrichthyes; order Orectolobiformes; family Hemiscylliidae; genus Hemiscyllium; species Hemiscyllium ocellatum. The sequence continues at coordinate 2,676,979 of NC_083438.1, forward strand.
CCTACCCTAGTCATCCTTTTATTCTTGACATACCTATAGAAAGCCTTTGGGTTTTCCCTCATCCTACCAGCTAAAGACTTTTCATGTCCCCTTCTCGCTTCTCTTAGCTCTCTCTTTAGATCCTTCCTGGCTACCTTATAACTCTCTATCGCCCCAACTGAACCTTCACGCCTCATCTTTACATATGCCGCCTTCTTCCCTTTCACAAGGGATTCCAATTCCTTACTAAACCACGGCTGCCTCACAAGGCCCTTTACACCATGCCTGACTGGTACATACTTATCGAGGACACGTAGTAGCTGCTCCTTGAACAATCCCCACATCTCATTAGTGTTCTTCTCTTGAAGCCTGTTTTTCCAATCCACACATCCTAAGTCATGCCTCACTGCATCATAATTTCCCTGCCCCCAGCTATAACTCTTGCCCTGCGGCGCACACTTATCCCTCTCCATCACTAAAGTAAAAGTCACCGAATTGTGGTCACTGTCCCCGAAGTGCTCACCTACCTCCAAGTCTAACACCTGGCCTGGTTCATTACCTAGAACCAAATCCAGTATAGCCTCACCTCTTGTTGGCCTGTCGACATATTGTGTCAGGAAACCCTCCTGCACACATTGGACAAACACCGACCCATCTAATGAACTCGAGCTATAGCTCTCCCAGTCAATATCTGGGAAGTTAAAGGCCCCCATAACAACCACCCTGCTACCTTCACTCTTTTCCTGAATCATCCTCGCAATATTATCCTCTACTTCTCTAGGACTATTAGGAGGCCTGTAGAAAACACCTAACAGGGTGACCTCACCTTTCCTATTTCTAACCTCAGCCCAAACTACCTCAGATGGCAAGTCCTCTTCCATCGTCCATTCCACTGCTGTAATACTATCTTTGACAAGTAATGCCACACCTCCCCCTTTTTTACCCCCATGTCTGATCCTACTAAAACATTTAAACCCTGGAACCTGCAACAGCCATTCTTGTCCCTGTTCTACCCACGTCTCTGTAATGGCCCCAACATCGAAGTCCCAGGTACCAACCCACGCTGCAAGTTCACCTACCTTATTTCTTATACTTCTGGCATTGAAGTATACACATTTCAATCCACCCTTCTGTTTACAGGCACCCTCCTTCGAGATCGCTGCATTATTCATAACCTCCCTACACTCAAGGTCCTGTACCCTAAAGCTACAGTCCAGGTTCCCATGCCCCGGCGGAGTTAGTTTAAACCCTCCCAAAGAGCACTAGCAAACCTCCCCCCAAGGATACTGGTGCCCCTCAGGTTCAGGTGTAGACCATCCTTTTTATAGAGGTCCCACCTTCCCCAGAAAGAACCCCAGTTGTCCAGAAACCGGAATCCCTCCCTCCTGCACCATCCCTGTAGCCACGCATTTAACTGCTCTCTCTCCCTATTCCTCGACTCTCTATCACGTGGCACGGGTAACAAACCAGAGACTACAACTCTGTTTGTCCTTACTCTGAGCTTCCAACCTAGCTCCCTAAAAGCCTGTCTGACATCCTCACCCCTCTTCCTACCTATATCGTTGGTGCCAACGTGAACCACGATCTGGGGCTGCTCCCCCTCCCCCTTAAGGACCCGGAAAACACGATCAGCGACATCACGTACCCTTGCACCTGGGAGGCAACATACCAAACGTGAGTCACTGTCGCCCCCATAAAACCGTCTGTCTGTACCCCTCACTATCGAGTCCCCAAGAACTATCGCTCTACCTTTCTCCACCCTTCCCTTCTGAGCAACGGGGCCAGGCTCCGTGCCAGAGGCCTGAACGTTTAAATAGAGAAAAAACCCTACCCAGGTAACCTAGCAACACAAGCCTCCGGGTCTACCCGGCGTTTTTTTAAAAAAAACTTTTTAAATTTTTAGTTTAAGAAAGTTAAAAAAAAGTTAAGTCCTGGAACTTACAACTTAAATTTTTAGTTTTTAAAACAAAATAAGAAAAACTAAGAACTGGAACTCACCCTGGACTTCGAACCGGACAAACAGCCGTCACGTGATCCTCCGAGAAACATTCCTTGACATGTGAACATCTGCCCCCACTCAGCTTTTGAAAATTCTTGCCTAATACCGTCAAAATTGGCCTTTTTCCAATTTAGAGCTTCAACTTTTAGATCTGGTCTATCCTTTCCCATCACGATTTTAAATCTAATAGAATTATGGTCGCTGGCCCCAAAGTGCTCCCCCACTGACACCTCAGTCACCTGCCCTGCCTTATTTCCCAAGAGTAGGTCAAGATTTGCACCTTCTATATCTAGGAGGTTCATCCACATACTGAATCAGAAAATGTTCTTGTGCACATTTAACAAATTCCTCTCCATCTAAACCCTTAACACTATGGCAGTCAAAGCCTATGTCTGGAAAATTAAAATCCCTGACCAAACCACCCTATTATTCTTACAGATAGCTGAGATCCCCTAACAAATTTGTTTCTCAATTTCCGTCTGACTATTGGGGGGGGGTCTATAATGTAATCCCAATTAGGTGATCATCCTTTTCTTATTTCTCAGTTCCACCCAACTAACGTCCCTGGATGTATTTCCAGGAATATCCTCCCTCAGCACAGCTGTAATGCTATCCCTTATCAGAAACATCACTCCCCCTCCTCTATTGCCTCCTTTTCTATCCTTCCTGTCGCATTTGTATCCTGGAACATTAAGCTGCCAGTCCTGTCCATCTCTGAGCCATGTTTCCATAATCGCTATGATATCTCACAAATGTGAGGTGATGCATTTAGGCAAGACTAATTCAAGAATGAATTATACAATGAACAGAGGACCCTTGGGAAACATTGATGGGCAGAGAGATCTGGGAGTGCAGGTCCATTGTACCCTGAAGGTTGCTGTACAGGTGGATAGAGTGGTCAAGAAGGCATATAGTATGCTGGCCTTCATTGGATGGGGTATTGAGTATAAGAGCTGGCAAGTCATGCTAAAATGTACAAGACATTGGTTCGGCTGCATTTAGAATACTGTGTACAGTTCTGGTCTCCACATTCCCAAAAGGATGTGGACGCTTTGGAGAGGGTACAGAGAAGGTTTACGAGGATGTTGCCTGGTATGGAAGGTGCTAGCTATGAAGAGAGGTTGAGTAGGTTAGGTTTATTTTTATTAGAAAAAGGGAGTTTAAGGGGGGCCGTGATTGAGGTTTATGAAATCATGAAGGGTATAGACAGGGTGGATGGAGATAAGCTTTTTCCCAGGGTGAAGGATTCAATAACAAAAGGTCAGGCTTTCAAGGTGAGAGGTGGAAAGTTTAAGAGGGATACACGCGGCAAGTACTTCTCACAGAGGGTGGTGGGCATTTGGAACGTGTTGCCAGCAGAGGTGGTAGAGGCAGGCACAGTAGATACATTTAAGATGTGTCTGGATAGATGCATGAGTAGGTGGGGAGCAGAAGGATACAGATGCTTAGGAATTGGGCGACAGATTTAGACAGTAGATTTTGATCAGCGCAGGCCTGGAGGGCAGAAGGGCCTGTTCCTGAGCTGTACATTGTCTCTCTTTTTTTTCTTTAACACAGTCCCATAATCCTAACCATGCGCTGAGTTCTTCTGCCTTCCATCTTCGGCCCCTTGCATGGGAATAAATGCAGCTTAATTTATTAGTCCTACCATGTCCCTGCCTGCCCTGACTGACTCACTTCTGTATGAAACTGTCCCAATCTCAGATTGATCTCTTTCCTCACTAACTCCCTGGGTTCCCCACTCCCTTACTAGTTTAAATCCACCCGAGTAGCTCTAGCAAATCTTCCTGCCAGTACATTAGACCCCTTCCAATTTAGGTGCAATCCATCCTTCTTGTACAGGTCACTTCTACCTCGAAGGAGATTCCAATGATCCAAAAAAGTGAATATGTCTCCCATACACCTGTCCCACAACAGGAGAGAGGGAGAAAAGGAGGGTGGGTATGGGGGTATGGAGGGTCGGAGGGGGGAAATGAGAGGTGAGGAAGGAGGGGACGGAAAGGAGATGTGGGGAGGGGAGGAAGAGGGGTGGAAGGAGAAGGGGTAGGAGGGGGAAGGAGGGGTGGAGGAGTGGTGGAATGAGGGAGGGGGAGGTAGTGGGGTAAGGAGACATGGGGAAGGGAGGGGTGAAGAAGTGGGGGAATGAGGGGGAGGAGAGGAGAGAAGGAGAGGGGGAGGAGTGGGGTGAATGAGCAGGGGAATGAGGGGAGGAGAGGGTGTTGAGGAGAGGGGAGAGGAGAGGGGGAAAGGAGAGGATGGAAGGAGAGGGGGAATGAGGAGAAGTGGAGAAGTGGTGAATGGAAAGGAGTTATGGGAAGGTAGGGGAGGAAGGAGAAGGTGGTAGGAGGGAGAAGGAGGGGTGGAGGAGACAGGGAAATGATGGAGGGGAGGAAGGAGAGGAGGGGGAGTATGCGGGGTGAAGGAGAGATTCGGGGAGGAGAGGGGGAAGGAGAGGAGATGGGGAGGGGGAAGAGAAGGGAAAGGAGAGAGGGAAAGGTGAAGAAGACGGTGAAGGGAGAAGGCGAGGTGGGGGCAGGAGAGTTGGGGAAGGGTGGGAGGATAGGTGGAAGGAGAGGGGCGAAGGGGGAATAAGAGGTCGGTAAGGAGAGGGGACAAGGAGCGGGGAGAAGGAGAGTGGTGGGAAGTGGGGAGTAGGGTTGGAAGGAGAGTAGGGAAAAGGGGAGGGGGTTGAAAGAGAGGGGAGGAGAGAGGGAGGAAGGAGAGTGGGGAGAGGAGGGTGGGAGGAGGGGTTGGAGGTGAGGGTGGGAGGAGGGGTTGGAGGTGAGGGTGGGAGGAGGGGCGGAGGAGAGGGGGAGGAAGGCGGTGAAAGGGCAGGGAGAGGAAGGAGGGGGAGCGGTGGGGGAAGGGGGAAAAATTGGGGTGGAAAGAGGGGGAAGCGTTTGAATGAGGGGGGAAACATGGTGAAGGAGAGGGGGAGGAGAGCGCAGAGTGGAGGGGAAGCGATTGGCAGGGAAGGAGAGGGGGAATGTAAGTGGGATGGAGGGGAGAAGCAGAGAGAGAGAAGAATGGGGGATGGAGGGGAAGGAGAGGAGAGGGATGGAAGGAGAGGGATGGACAGGCTGGCAGGAGGGGAGGGGAATGAAGTGGGGAAGGAGAGGAGAGGGAAAGAGGGGGTGAAGGAGGGGAGAGGAAGGAGATGATGGAGGGGGCAGAGGTGGGGAGGAGAGCGGGGAAGGAGAGGGGGAAGGGGGGGATGGGAGAAGGAGCCAGTTCTGTATCCAAATGGCTAGTTGTCCCTATATTTCATGAGATCTACGTTTACTGCCTCATTCCCCTGTAACTCCCCTGCCTTTGGCTAAATTTGTGACCCCACCCACAATTTCCCACCCCTCCTGGGGTATTACAGCACAACCTACTTTCACCTCTTTCCCCAATCTAATTGCCCCTTTCCCCCGTGCTCTTAATTTACCCCCACACCACACTGTGCCCTCTGTCCACACTTCCCCATCTCTGTATAAAAGCCCCCACTGTGTCTCCATTGTGTACAATTCCCCACCCTCCCTCACCACCCCCACCCCTCACTGTGTCACAGGCTCTGGGCTGGAAGGGATGGGGGGCACGGGGAGTGTGTGCAGAGACTAACCGGCTATTCAACTGTGTGTGTCTTCATGCACAGCAAGATCCCAGTCCCCAGGCATCCCCCTGCCCCACCCCACCCCTCACTGAGAAAGGGGCTTTATTTCCCATCACCCCACAGTTTGGACAACAACAGGAGACCCAAAGCACAGCAAGATCCCACTGTGTTAATGACTTGTGCAGCCCCACCACATTGCACTGAGTCCAAATCTCCCTCAGGGACAGGAGGACAGGGAGGGAGGGGGGGTGCACTTCCCCAGTTTCCTCATTCCCCCTCCACCTGACCCCAGCCCCAACCTTCCAGCTCAGCCCCGCCCCCATGACCTGTCCCACCTGCCAATCTTCCTTCCCACCAATCCGCTTCATCCTCCTGTGGCTGCTGATTCCTCCTCCCGGCCGCCAGAGGGAGCGGCGCTGCCTCTCCTCAGGACCCTGATCTGTGTCACCTGTTGCCTCCTCCCGCTTCCTCCTTGTCAATCCTTCCCCTGTGCGGGCGGCCGTCCTGGGGTGACGTCACCGCGCAGCCACTTGCGCCTTTGCGTCACTCAGGCCATTGTGGCGCTGTCAGTGAGTGTAACCATCTGTAACACAGTCTGTGTCCCATCAGCTGATTCCCAGCTTTTACAGATGGAATGGCCATGAGAAAGTGCAACAGTGGCGGGATGTCCCTCAGACCATTGTCAGGGAAGAGGGGAATCTGTTTAAAATCTCATGGTCATTTGTACAATTAACAGACTGGGACAACAGATCCGTGTAATCACTGGGTGTCCGTCTGTGAAATGGATTGATGATGATGGAGAGGAGTTGTGTTCTCCATAATTAGGTGGAATAAACTTGCATTGCAGCTTGCTCAGCACCACAGCCACAAACATCCCCTGTCTCCACCACCGACACTCAGTAGCAGCAGTGTGTACCATAGACAAGATGTACTGGAGAAATTCCCCAAGGTTCCTTCCAGAGCAGCTTCCAGATCCAGGACACTATCATGTGGAACACTGAACACAGCAGATACACGGGAACACCACCAGTTGGCAATTCCTCATCAAGCCACTCCCCACCCTGGCTTGGAAATACATCTCAGTACAAGTGCCATTGGTTGGAAATCCTGGAACTCCCTCCCTCACATCATTGTGGGTTTATCTGCACCAAATAAATGGCAGCAGTTCAAGGCAATAACTCACTGCCACCTTCACCAGAGCAATTATATCTGAGTAATCCGTGGTGACCCAGCAGCAATGACCCAAACACATTAATGAATCACAAAATAAAGCTCAGTATTTGGGACCCGTGTGTTCCAGGACTGAGTATCTGAATAATTTGCGTCTATATTCTCGTAAATTGAAAGGCGATTTCATTTGAATGTATCAGATTATGAAGAGGCTTGAGGGGGTAAATGCTGAGAAATTAGTCCTGTGGGTCTGGGAATCTGAAACACAATAACACAGTCTCAGGAGTTGCTGGAAAAGCTCAGCAGGTCAGGCAGCATCTGTGCAGAGAAATCAGCGTTAATGTTACTGCATCTGCAGTTCATTCGGGTTTGATTGCCACCCTCTCAGGGTAAGGGTCAGGTTATTTAGGACTGAGATGAGGAGACAGCGCTTCACTCTAAGGTCTCTGAGTCTTAAATATTCTCTCTCCCTGAGGATTGTGGATGCTCCCTCACTGAGTACATTTCAGATTGGGATAGACAGATTGTCAGTGTCTCAGGGAGTCACAGGATATGGGGAGTGGGTAGGAAACCGGATTTGAAATCTCAAACCAGCTCTGATTGGATTGACTGCCAGAACAGACTGAACAGTTTAAACAGGCTGTATAGTCTCCTCCTGCTCACATTTCCTGAGCTCTTAGAAATTTACTGAACCAACTCCCAATCCCTTGAGATTTGTTTCCATGAAACCGTTTATCATTAAATCTCTGCAGCTGCCACGCTATTACAAACCATCTCATTCTTTCTTCAGTGTTACCCCCATTCCAATTGCTCAGAAATCATTATTTTTCTAACTTCCTTCCGCTCTGCTGAATCCCCTGACCCTCATAACACACGGGTTAACCTTTCCCTTCTCCCTATAGATGCTGCCTGACCTTATCAGATTTCTCAGCATGGCCTGTGTTTATTTCAGAGGGAATGACATTTCCCTGTTCCTGTTTCTATGAGAGGATACATTCCCCAATCCGACTCCTTCATATTCCGTTTGTTCACAGAGAAAAGAGAGATCACTCTGTCCAAATTCATAACATGCACAGAAGGGCATCAATATATTGTGATGATATTAAAAATAAAACATCTTAACCCAAATGAAATCCATGAGGAAATGGCATGTTGCAGTGGGATCTGTAAGGGGCAGGAATTCAATCCGCCCTCCCCCTGTTGTTATTGGGTATGATGCTCCTGACCCACCAATATGCAGATCTGACTGAATGTACAAACAACCCCTCTCCATCCATTTCATTCAGAATAAGGTCAATAACAGGATGGATTAAAGCTAAATGTAAACTGTGATGAATGCTGCATGTGGGGTTTGGTCTGTTTTCCTCCCACAGACCAAAGCTGTGCAGGTTAGGGTGGATTGGCCATGCTAAATTGCCCATAGTGTCCAGGCACATGTAGGTTACGTGGAATTGCCATGGGAAATGTGGGGTTAAAGGGAGAGTGTAGAGGGGTGTGTTTGAATGATGGGCCGAATGGCCAGTTTGCACACTGTAGGGATTCTCTGATTCCATGCTCCTTCCCATCTGTCTCTATGGATGAGGGAGACTATCACCTGACCCAATATCCCCTTCGGTGGCTCAACGTTTGCTTTGTTTCCAACAAAGAGCTGCAGACGCTGCAGATCTGAGAGACAGCACAGAAATTGCTGGGAAACTCAGCAGGTCTGGCAGCATCTGTGGGGAGGGAACCTTTCGGATCCAGAGATTGTTCTTCAGAACTGAAGGCTTCTGATTCTGGTGCTGTCAGACCTGCTGAGCTTCTCCAGCAATATCTTGTTTGGATTTCAGCCCCAATCCAGTTGGTGATGATCACGGCCTTGTTAAGTGTGTTTGGGAATGGGGAGGGAGCTGCTAGCAGGGTGATCGTGGGATAGTGGGGAGCAGAGCTGCCTTCCAAACAGTTGACCCGGGTCCGATTCCCGGCCATGGCAGTGTTGTGGTTTGTAAACAGCTTTTTAAAGGTCAGGCCCCGGGATAAATCGAGGAAATAAATCTTTCATTCTGTGGTGAAACGGATCTGTCAGATTGCTCCTTGCTTTTCCTGGCGATGGTTTCGGTGAATTGCAGTGTGGAACCGGGCAGCATTGCTCGGCATTTCGGAAGCTTTCCCCTCTGCTGCTTCCCATTTCTTATTGAAATATTGGTTGCAGCTCAAGGATGGGTTTGTTTTGCTCGCAAAGTGAGGGACTGCTCCCATCAGGAACCTGAAATAATTACAGAAGACGCTGGAAACACTGAACAGGTCCAACAGCTTCTGTAGTGTTGGGGAGGGAGGATTAATGTGTCAAATCTATACAAGGATAAAATAAACTCCAGCCACAAAACAGTCAGAGTTCCGAAGTTTTACAAACATCCGTATAACGTTTTTCTGAGCCATCACTTCACCTTAAACCCTTCCAATCTGGAATAGCATCTTTCTGATTCTCACTTTGAGAGATGTCCCTCAGTGAGCTCCTCCACCATTCTTTCCATTTCACTGGGGACCCACTATCCACAGTCTCCAATCAAATGACCTGAACTCAGACACACAGGGATCTTAAAGAGTGACACAATGCAGATGGGAAGTTTATTTCATTTCTGTTTCTGAGTCCAATCTTCACTCAGTGAGACAGAGTCAGGTATTCAAGGCTCAAACAAGAGCTGGATTCTGCTTCTGGTGATTGTCTTCATTCAGTAAGAAGGAGGGCCGTGGGCCGGAAGGAGCTCATCATGGTACTTCGGGTTGTCTGCTCAGTCTGCAGCATTGCAGGCCGTGGGAGCAGGGCAGTGGGAAAGGTACCTCGTGTGGACTGCAATAGCACTTTCCACACATTGTTCCAAACCAGTTACAGAGCTCCAGGAATTCTGAATGAGGATCTGAAAAATGCATTGATTGAAGGAGTAGGATCGGGAAAACAGGATAAAGCTGATGAAATCAGCAGGATTTCTCAGTCTAACTCTGTGCCATACGTTATTTTCTGCTTCATAGATGTACAATCTGGAGCTCAACCCACTCAGAGCAGTATAAGCTCAGAAACAAATCATCCAAAGTTTGTAAGAAGATTTGTAGCTCGGGTGCTCGTTGTTGTGGCTGTTCGCCGAGCTGGGAATTTGTGTTGCAGACGTTTCGTCCCCTGTCAAGGTGGCATCCTCAGTGCTTGGGAGCCTCCTGTGAAGCGCTTCTGTGATGTTTCCTCCGTCATTTATAGTAGTTTGTCTCTGCCGCTTCCGGTTGTCAGTTCGAGCTGTCCGCTGCAGTGACCTGTATATTGGATCCAGGTCGATGTGTTTGTTGATAGAATCTGCAGATGAGTGCCATGCCTCTAGGAATTCCCTGGCTGTTCTGTTTGGCTTGTCCTATAATAGTAGTGTTGTCCCAGTCAAACTCATGTTGCTTGTCATCTGCGTGTGTGACTACTAAGGATAGCTGGTTGTGTCGTTTCGTGGCTAGTTGGTATTTATGGATACAGATCGTTAGCTGTCTTCCTGTTTGTTCTATGTAGTGTTTGGTGCAGTCCTTGCATAGGATTTTGCATACTACATTGGTTTTGCTCATGTTGGGTATCAGGTCCTTTGTCCTGGTGAGTTGTTGTCTGAGATTGTGTGCTGTTATGAGTTCTAGTGGTCGGAGTAGTCTGGCTGTCAGTTCAGAAATGTTCTTGATGTATGGTAACGTGGCTAGTCCTTTGGGTTGTGGCATGTCCTCATTCCATTGTCTTTCCCTTAGGCATCTGTTGATGAAATTGTGGGGGTATCCGTTTCTGGCGAATACATTGTAGCGGTGTTCTTCTTCCTCTTTTTGCAGTTCTGGTGTACTGCAGTGTGTTGTGGCGCTTTTGATCAGTGTCTTGATGCAACTTCTTTTGCGTGTGTTGGGGTGGTTGCTTTCGTTGTTCAGGACTTGGTCTGTGTGTGTGGCTTTCCTGTATACCTTCGTTGTGAATTCTCCATTAGGTGTTCTTTGTACCATCACATCTAGGATGGGAGCTGGTTGTCCTTTTCTTCCTCTCTCTTGAATCGGATTCCTGTGAGTGTGGCTTTGATGATGCGGTGTGTGTTCTCTCTTTCTGTGTTTTTAATGATTACAAAGGTATCATCTGCATATCTGACCCAGAGTTTGAGTTGAATTTGCAGTAAGACTGTTTGTTCCAAACTTTGCATTACAGCTTCTGCTATGAGTCCAGAGTTGGGTGAGCCCAAGCACTGAGGATGTCACCTAGACAGGGGACAAAACATCTGCAACACAAATTCCCAGCTCGGCGAATGGAAGCACAACAAATCATTCAGTCCAACGCATCCATGCTGAACTGATATCTGATGTAAATCTCATCCTATTTGTCAAAATTTGGCCCATGTTCCTCTGAACCATTTTTAATTCCTACACCTACCCAGATACCTTTTAAATGTTGTCATTGTGCCAGCCTTCACAGTGCCCTCTTTGTGAAAAATGTTCCCCTTTTATGTTTCTCCTCTCAAATTTAACAGATGTCACCTGCTTCTGGACTCCCCCACCACAGGGAAATAACCTTGCCTTTTTACCCAATTGAGGCCCTTTGTGAGATTGTGTGAACCTCTATGAGGTTACCCCTCAGCCACTGATGCTCCAGGGATAATAACCTCAACCTATAAAGTCTTAACCTCCAGCACAAACTCTCCAACCTTGGCAACATCCTTGTAAATCTTTTCTAAACAGTTTCAAGTTTCAAAACACCCTTCTTATAGGAGGGAGTCCACAATTGCACATCATATACCAAAAATGGCCGAACATGACCTCCCAACTCCCTCACACCATTAACTGAGCAATAAAGACAAAAGTGTCAAACGCCTTCTTCACTCTCCTATAGAAATGTTAGTCCACCTTCAACGATCTATGAAGCTGCACTCCAGATCTACTTGTTCAGCAATATCCCTAGTGCCTTACTATTAAGTGTATATGCCCTGCTCTCTGTTGCTTTTCCAAAATGCACCACCTCACATTTATCTAAATTAATCTCCATCTGCCACTCCTCAGCCCATTGGCCCATCTGAACAAGATCCCATTGTCCTCTGAGGTAACCACCTTCACTGTCCTCCACACCTCCAATTTTACTGTCATCTCAAACTTACTAACCATTCATCCTATGGTCACATCCAAATCATTGATATAAATGACAAAACAACAGTGTGCCCAGCACCGATCCCTGTGGCACACCGCTGGTCACAGGCCTCCAGTCTGAAAAGCAAGCCTCCCCCACCACCCTCTGTCTTCTACCTTCGATCCAGTTCTCTACCCAAAGGGTAATTCTACTGCCCCAACATACAAGTTTGACAATATGACACCAGTCTCAAAAGTACAACAAGAATCTATTCCTGATGACAACAGGCGGGTCAGTTTGCCACCAGTGCTGTTTACACTTGGAATATACCTGGAGCAGAACAACACAAACCCAATTGGAGAAGGTGGCTCTGTGTAAGGAGAGTCAGTGTGGAGTTAAAATTCAACAACTGTGATGAAATAAAATAAAAGATTAATGATGGTAAGGCCGTCCAATCTGTTTCACAAATTATGACATAAGAGGCTGGATAAAAACTGAAGCTATTGTAATAAATGGCACAAGCTCCCCATGTAGAATTAATGTGCTCGGACGGAAAAATGCTGAGTGATCATAAATTATTGCAACTTGCAAACAGCAGAATTAAAATCCAATTTACTGCAAGGATGAATATTTTAATCATATTGTTCTCTATATACGAATGATATAGACGGTTATTTATTATTGAGAAAGAAAAGACATTCAATTTTTTTTTGACATCTAACTTGGATTTGGAGAAGATACTGTGGATGATACTGACCAACAGGATTGTTTGTACAGACAGGCGAATAATTATGTCACCAGGAAATAGCAGAAGGTTGTGGAGGGAAATGAACAGACTGTAGCCCGCTGTGATGGAGTTTGGTATAAAAGGCTAAAGAGAGACAAACTCGACCGAACTATAGAGTTTGAAATGTGAACATGGGTAGAGTTACCTTGGTGTTCATATGCACAGGTCTTTTACTGTGACAAGATCTGCTGAAGGGGGAAATAGAAAACATATGGGATCTTGAACATTACAAATGACCCATTGAGTAAGGAAAAAGAAAATGCATAATGAGAAAACCCTGCTGTCACTGGGGATCTGAAATCTAACCTCAGCAGGTCAGGCAGCATCTGTGAGAAGGGAACCAGAACCCATTACTCCCACAGCAGTCTGCAAGGCACCAAGCGATCTCCCTGATCTGATTGGCCCTGTGCTAATTAACACTGTACACAGATATTAATCCAGGGGGTCAGCTTCTTAGTTAAACAGTGAGGTCCTGAGAGGGACGAGGCAGACCCTTGTATGTTGTTCACACCTACATGGTCAGTAGGTCATACAATCGTCGAGATTTACAACATAGAAACAGATTCTTCAGTCCAACTTGTCCATGCGTCAATTTAAGAATTCTGGCAGCGCTCCATGAAATTGGACGATCATTGCAAGGGACTACTTAATGGGAGAATTGGGCAAGGGCTTATCGAAATGTGAAGAAATGTAACAGGGTATCAGTCAATAGAAGAATTAGTACAGGGATGTGAGTAAATGGGAGGTCTGGTGCACAATGCCGTTACATTACAAAATTGGTGGGAATGCCAATATATTGGAAAATTCGAGCATAGCATATCTAAGTTGGGGAATAGGGGCCATGGAATTAATACAAAGAAATGTTGCAAGCATTGGTAAATTGGAGATTCGGTTCAGTGCATCACTAAATGAAAACACTTCAGCAGGGCACCTGTACGTGGAAGAAGTGTTTCAGGGAACAATCAAATGGAAGGAATTGACGGTCGACGTTAATAATTGGAGAACTCATGTAGCTGCCTTTAAATAGGGCAGGATAAAACTCAATGGGAGGGTTGGTGCAGTTTCAGGATTTGTGCAGGATTGATAAGTGGGAGAAATGGTGCAGAGCAGCAGAGCCACAAATAGAGTCATACAATCAGAGATGCACAACATGGAAACAGACACTTCAGTACAACTTGTCTATGACTCAATTTTAAAATTCTGGAGAATCATTCCCAGGAACTGCTAATTGGAAGAATTGGGCAAGGGCTAATCAAAACAAGAGAATTTGGAACGGGGCATCTGATCATGGCAAATTGGTGCAGTTCACACCAAATGGGACAATTTCAGTTTAGCTGTAAATGGGACAATTGGTGCAGTGGAGCACTAAATGGGACAATTTCAGTTCAGCACTAAATGGGAGAATTGGGACAGGACAATACTTGATGCAGGAATGAGAATAGGGCGAGGGCATCAGTCAGTACGAGAATTGGTGTAAGGCAAAACTGAATGGAGAACTTGTTCAGGACATGAGTAATTGGGGAAAATGGTGCTAAGCAACACTGAATTGGAGAATTGGTGCGGGCCATCAGTAAATGAGTGACCTGGTGCACACTGGAGCTAAATTAGAGAATTGGTGCATGGCACCAGTAAATGGGAGAATTAGAGTAGCCCACCCTTTAATGGTAGAATCGGTCTCTGGCATCAGTAGATGTAAGAATTTGTACAGGGATATGAGTAAATGGGAGATTTGGTGAGAATCAATAAATGGAAGATTCGGTGCACAGTGCCATTTCATTGGAAAACTGGTGTGAATGTTCATATATTAGAAAATTGGAGCAGAGCGTGTCTAAATTGGGGAATAGGGGCCTGGGAATCAATAAAAAGAAAAGTTGCGCTCATTGGTAAATTGGAGATTCTGTTCAGTGCACTACTAAAGGAACAAACATAATCAGCAGGGCATCTGTACGTTGAAGATGTGTATCAGGGAATAACTAATTGGAAGGAATTGATGCAGGGCAACAATAATTTGAGAAATCATGCAGGTGCCATTAAATTCCAAGTGGGAGGACTGGGGCAGGATAACCTCAATAGGAGAGTTAGTGAAATTCCTGACAGTGCAGGATTGGTACATGGGAGAATTGGTGCAGGGAAGCGGATCACTAATTGGAGCCTTCGAGATGTCCAGCCCGGAAACAGACCCTTCAGTCCAACTTGTCCAAGCCAAAACTTAAGAATGCTGTCAGCTCTCCACTAAATTGGAGAATCATTGGAAGAAACGACTAAATGGGAAAATTGGGATAGGGCCTATCGAAATGTGAGAATTTGCAATAGGGCATCAGATAATGGGTGAATTAGTCCAGTTCAGCACTAAAATGGGTGAGTTATGCTGTGTTGCACTAAATGGGAGAATTGGGGCAGGACAATACCTTTTGGGAGACTTAGAGTAGGGCATCCCTAAATTGGGCGAGGGCATCAGTCAGTATGGGGATTGGTGTAAGGCAACACTGAGTGGAAAACGTATTCAGGACATCAGCAATTCGGGGAAATGGTGCTAAGCAACACTGAATTGTTGTTGGGTAACAGTAAATGCTGATAACGTCGAGAATTGGAGCAAATGGGAGAACACGGGCAGTGAGTCATTAAATAGGACAAATGTTGCAAAGGATTAGAGGTCCAGATTCAATACAGTGCACCATGAAATGGGGGAATTAGTGCAGTTTACCATGAAACAGAAGATATGTGTAGGATCGGTCATTTGGAGATATGATGCATAAATCGCAAGATTAGAGAATTCTGGCAGCGAACTACTAAATGGGAGAATTGTTGCAGGAAATACTAAATGCAAGACCTGGTGCACAGTGGAGCTAAATTAGAGAATAGGTGCATGGTACCAGTAAATGGGAGGATTAGAGTAGCGCACCCATCAATGGTAGAATCGGGCTAAGGCATCAGTAAATGGAAGAATTAGTACAGGGATATGAGTAAATGGGAGATCTGTTGGAAACAATAAATGGGAGATCTAGTGCACAGTGCCGTTCCATGAAAAAATTGTAGTGAGTGCCAATGTATTGGAAAATTGGAGCAGAGCATGCCCAGTTTGGGGAATAGGGGCCAGGGAAACAATGAAAAGAAATGTTGCAAGCATTGGTAAATTGGAATTTCAGTTCAGTGCTTCACTAAACGAAAAAATAAAATCAGTAGGGCTTCTGTACATTGAATATATATATCAGGGAACATGTAATGAAAGGAATTGATGCAGGGCAACATTAATTGGAGAATTCAGGCAAGTGTCATTAAATTCTTAGTGGGAGAACTGAGGCAGGATAACCTCAATGGGGGAGTTGGTGAAATTCCTGACAGTGCAGGATTGGTCAATGGGAGAACTGGTGCAGGGAAGCAGAGCACTAATTAGAGCCTTAGAGATGTCCAGTTCGGAAACAGACCCTTCAGTCCAACTTGTTCACGCCTAAATTTAAGAATTCTGACAGCTCACAAGTATAGTTGAGAATCATTGCAAGAAAGTACTAAATGGAAAATTTGCAAAAGGACTCATTGAAATGTGAGAATTTGCAACAGGGCATCAGATAATGGGTGAATCAGTGCATTCTGCACTAAATGATTGAGTTATGCTGTGTTGCATTAAATGGGAGAATTGAGGCAGGACAATACCTTTTTGGGAGATATAGAGTAGGGCATCACTAAATTGGGCGACGTCATCAGTCAGTATGAGGATCGGTGTAAGGCAACACAAAGTAGAGACCTGGTTCAGGAAATCAGTAATGGGGGAAATGGTGCTAAGCAACACTGAATTGGAGAACTGGTGTGGGGTATCAGCAAATGAAAGACCTGGTGCAGGGTGCTGATAACTTCGCAAATTGGAGCAAATGGGAGAATGCAGGGAGTGAATCAGTAAATAGGACAAATGTTGGAAAGGATTATTATTCCAGATTCAAAACAGTGCGCCACGAAATGGGGGAGTTGGCGCTGTTCATCACTAAAGGTAAAATATGTGTAAGATTGGTAATTTGGAGATTTGATGCAGTAATCGCAGGATGAGAGAATTCTGGCAGTGGACTACTAAATGGGAGAATTATTGAAGGGAAATACGAATTGAAGAATTGGTGCACAGTGAAGCTAAATTAGAGAATGAGTGCATGGCACCAGGAAATGGGAGAATTCGAGTAGCGCACCCTTAAATGGTAGAATCTGCTAAAGTATCAGTAAATGGAAGTATTAGTACAGGGGTATAAGTAAATGGGAGACTTGGTGGGAATCAATAAATGGGAGATTTGGTGCACAGAGCCATTACATTGGAAAACTGGTGTATGTGTGTCAATATATTAGAAAATTGGAGCAGAGCATGTCTAAATTGGGGAATAGGGGCCTGGGGATCAATAAAAAGAAATATTGCAAGCACCAGTGAATTTGAGATTCAGTTCAGTTCACCACTAAATGAAAACAATTCAGCAGGGCACCCGTACGTGGAAGAAGTGTTTCAGGGAACAATTAATGAAAGGAATTGATGCAGGGCAACAATAATTGGAGAATTCATGCAGGTGCCATTAAAGTCTAAGTGGGAGGACTGAGGCCGGATAACACTCAATGGGTGAGTTGGTGAAATTCCCGAATTAGTGCAGGATTGGTAAGTGGGAGAATTGGTGCAGGGAAGTGGAGCACTAATGACAGCCTTAGAGATGTACAGCACGAAACAGACCCTTCAGTCCAACGTTTCCAAGCCTAAATTTAAGAATTCTGGCAGGTCTCCACTAAATTGTAGACTCATTGCCAGAAACAAATAAATGGAAAATTTGGGAAAGGGTTGATCGACGTGTGAGCATTTGCAACAGAGCATCAGATCATGGGTGAATTAGTGCAGCTCAGCACTAAATGGGTGAGTTATGCTGTGTTGCACTAAATGGGAGAATTGGGGCAGGACATTACCTTTGGGGAGATTTAGAGTAGGGCACCCCTAAAGTGGGGGAGGGCATCAGTCAAAATGGGGATTGGTGTAAGACAACACAAAATGGAGAACTTATTCAGGATATCAGTAATTGGGGGAAATGGTGTTCAGCAACACTGAATTAGAGAATTGGTGCGGGCCATCAGTAAATGAGAGTCCTGGTGCACGCTGGAGCTAAATTAGAGAATTGGTGAATGGCAACAATAAATGGGAGAATTAGAGTAGGGCACCCTTAACTGGTAGAATCAGGCTCGGGCATCAGTAAATTGAAGAATTAGTACAGGGATATGAGTAAATGGGAGATCTGTTGGAAACAATAAATGAGAGATCTGGTGCACAGTGCCGTTCCATTAGAAAATTGTAGTGTGTGCCAATATATTGGAAAATTGGAGCAGAGCATGTCTAAATTGGGGAATAAGGGCCTGGGGATCAATAAAAAGAAATATTGCAAGCACCAGTGAATTTGAGATTCAGTTCAGTTCACCACTAAGTGAAAACAATTCAGCAAGGCACCCGTAAATGGAAGAAGTGTTTCAGGGAACAATTAGACGGAAGGAATTGATGCAGGTCATCAATAATTGGAGAATTCTTGCAGGTGCCCTTAAATAGAGCAGGGTAATACGGAATGGGAGAGTTGTTGCAGTTTCAGGATTTGTGCAGGATTGGTAAAATGGAGAAATGGTGCAGAGCAGCGGAGCCATAAATAGTCATACAATCATAGAGATGTACATCATGGAAACAGACACTTCAGTCCAACTTGTCTGTCACTCAATTTTAGAATTCTGGCAGCTCTCCACGAATTTGGAGAATCATTCCAAGGAACTACTAACTGGAAGAATTGACATAAGAGAATTTGGAACCGGGCACCTGATAATGGCAAATTGCTACAGTTGGCACCAAATGGGAGAGTTTCAGTTCAGCACTAAATGGGAGAATTGGGACAGGACAATACTTGATGCGGGAATGAGAGTAGGGCATCCCTAAATTGGGCGAGGACATCAGTCAATATGAGGAATGGTGTGAGGCAATACTGAATGGAGAACTTGTTCAGGACATCAGTAATTGGAGAAAATGGTGCTAAGCAACACTGAATTGGAGAATCATCACGTGCCATCAGTAAGTGAGAGAGCTGGTGCACAGTGGAGCTAAATTAGAGAATTGGTGTATGGCAACAGTAAATGGGAGAAGTGGAGTAGTGCACCCTTAAATGGTAGAATCGGGCTAAGGCATCAGTAAATGGAAGAATTAGTACAGGGCTATGAGTAAAGGAAGATTTGGTGGGAATCAATAAATGGGATATCTGCTGCACAGTGCCGTTACACTAGAAAATTGGTGGGAGTGCCAATGTATTGGAAAATTGTAGCAAAATATGTCTAAATTGGGGAATAGGGACAAGGGAATCAGGAAAGGAAGAAATGTTGGAAGCATTGGAAATTCAGTTCAGTGCATCATGAAATGAAAAACAATTCAGCAGGGTATCTGTACGTGGAATAAGTGTTTCAGGGAACAATTAACGAAAGTAATTGATGCAGGCCAACAATAATTGGAGAATTCATGCAGGTCCAATTAAAGTCTAAGTTGGAGGACTGAGAAGGATAACACTCAATGGGTGAGTTGGTGAAATTCCCGAATTAGTGCAGGGTTGGTAAATGGAAGAATTGGTGCAGGGAAGTGGAGCACTAATGACAGCCTTAGAGATGTACAGCACGGAAACAGACACTTCAGTCCACCGTCTCCAAGCCTAAATTTAAGAATGCTGGCAGGTCTCCACTAAATTGTAGATTCATTGCCAGAAACGACTAAATGGAAAATTTGGGAAAGGGCTTATCGAAACATGAGAATTTGCAACAGGGCATCAGATAATGGGTGAACTGGTGCAGTTCAGCACTAAATGGGTGAGTTATGCTGTGTTGCACTAAATGGGAGGATTGGAGCAGGACAATACATTTTGGGAGATTTAGAGTAGGGCACCCCTAAATTGGGCAAGGGCATCAGTCAGTATGGGCATTGGTATAAGACAATACTGAGTGGAGAACTTGTTCAGGACGTCAGTAATTGGGGGATTTGATGCTAAGCACCACTGAATTGGAGAATTGGTGTGGGGTATCAGTAAATGAGAGACCTGGTGCAGAGTGCTGATATCTTCATGGATTGGAGCAAAGGTGAGAACACGGGCAATGAATCAGTAAATAGGATAAATATTGCAAAGGATTAGTGGCCCAGATTCAATACAGTGTACCATCAAAATGGAGGAGTTGGTGCAGTTTATCACTAAAGGGGGGATATTTGCAGTATTGGGATTTGGAGATTTGATGCAGGGATCGCAAGATTAGAGAATTCTGGCAATAGACTATGAAATGAGAAAATTGTTGCAGGAAATACTGAGTGGAAGAACTGGTGCACAGTGGAACTCAATTAGAGAATGGGTGCATGGCACCAGTAAATGAGAGAATTAGAGTAGGGCACCCTTAAATGGTAGACTCGGGCTAGAGCATCAGTGAATGGAAGAATTAGTTCAGGGGTATGAGTAAATTCGAGATGTGGTGAGAATCAATAAATGGGAGGTACGGTGTACAGTGCAATTGTATTGGAAAACTGGTGTGAGTGTTCATATATTAGAAAATTGGAGCAGAGCGTGTCTAAATTGGGGAATAGAGGCCAGGGAATCAATAAAAAGAAATGTTGCTATCATTGGTCAATTGGAGATTCTGTTCAGTGCACTACTAAATGAACAAATATAATCAACAGGGCATCTGTACGTTGAAGATGTGTATCAGGGAACAACTAAATGGAAGAAATTGATGCAAGGCAACAATAATTTGAGACTTCATGCAGGTGCCATTAAATTCCAAGTGAGAGGACTGAGGCAGGATAACCTCAATGGGTGAGTTGGTGATATTCCCGAATTAGTGCAGGATTGGTAAATGGGAGAATTGGTGCACGGAAGCGGAGCACTAATTGGAGCCTTCGAGATCTCCAGCCCGGAAACAGACCCTTCAGTCCAACTTGTCCAAGCCAAAACTTAAGAATGCTGTCAGCTCTCCACTAAATTGGAGAATCATTGGAAGAAACGACTAAATGGAAAAATTGGGAAAGGGCTAATCGAAATGTGAGAATTTGCAACAGGGCATCGAGATAATTGGTGAATGATTGCAGTTCAGAGCTAAGTGGGTGAGTTATGCTGTGTTGCACTAAATGGGAGAATTGGGGCAGGATATTACCTTTTGGGAGATTTAAAATAGGGCACCCCTAAATTGGGCGAGGGCATCAGTCAGTATGAGGATTGGTGTAAGGCAACACTGAGTGGAGAACTTGTTCAGGACATCAGCAATTCGGGGAAATGCTGCTAAGCAACACTGAATTGGTGTGGGGTAACAGTAAATGCTGATAACGTCGAGAATTGGAGCAAATGGGAGAACACGGGCAGTGAATCATTAAATAGGACAAATGTTGCAAAGGATTAGAGGTCCAGATTCAATACAGTGCACCACGAAATGGGGGAATTAGTGCAGTTTACCACGAAACGGAAGATATGTGTAGCATCAGTAATTTGAGGATATGATGCATGGATCGCAAGATTATAGAATTCTGGCAGCGGACTACTAAATGGGAGAATTGTTGCAGAAAATACTAAATGGAAAACCTGGTGCACAGTGGAGTTCAATTACAGGATGGGTGCATGGCACCAGGAAATGGGAGAATTAGAGTAGGGCACCCTTAAATGGTAGAATCGGGCTCGGGCATCAGTAAATGGAAGAATTAGTACAAGGATATGAGTAAAAGGGTGGTTTGGTGGGAATCAAGAAATGGGAGATTCGGTGCAGAGTGCAATTATATTGGAAAACTGTTGTGAGTGTCAATATATTAGAAAAGTGGAGCAGAGCGTGTCTAAATTGGGGAATAGGGGCCCGGGGATCAATAACAAGAAAAATGTTGCAATCATCGGTAAATTGGAGATTCAGTTCAGTGCTTGACTAAATGAAAACAATTCAGCAGGGCACCTGTATGTGGAAGAAGTGTTTCAGGGAACAATTAACGAATGGAATTGATGCAGGGCAACAATAATTAGAGAATTCATGCAGGTGCCTTTAAATTCTAAGTGGGAGGACTAAGGCAGGATAACCTCAACGGGTGAGTTGGTGAAATTCCCGACTTAGAGCAGGATTGGTAACTGGGAAAATTGGTGCAGGGAAGAGGAACACTAAATAGAGCACAGAAATGTACAGCACGAAACAGACCCTTCAGTCCAACTTGTTCACTCCTAAATTTCAGAATTCTGGCAGCGCTCTACTGAATTGGAGAATCATTGCAAGGAACTACTGAGGATCTAAAATTTGAATTTAGACAACCATTATGTGTAGATTTTTATTTACCACAAAATGGTTTCTCAATGTTAAAGAATGCTATGAAATGGCCTGTGAACCTGTCCTGCTGATTTTGCAGAATTAAGCTGAAATTCAAAGATAAGAGGATTAATTTACGCATTAATTGACTATTTGAACTAACCTTCAACTGATACATTGCATGACAATATACATAAAAAAGATTTCTTTTCCAAGGAAAACCATTGGATCAGCCTATTGTCAATTATGTCTCCATATTACAGATGATTGGACTTTTCTTGTAATTAAGAACCCTTTTCCAGGAAATATCATTGGATTAACTTTCTGCAAATCATGTCACTTTATTATATGTGATTGGTCTTTCATGTCATTAGGGCTGTACTATCTCTTTAAAAAACATTTTAAAAATGTGTAATTTTCAAATGTAATCGTGCAACTTCACCGTGGAATACAGAAGCTTTAACCTCTGTGTTGCTGGATAAAATTGCGTCAAGGTGCCTTAACTCAATAAACTAATGACCACGCTTTTTGAACAGACCGTATTCGTTGACTCTTTTGACCGATCTCGAATCAAGAGGTCATAGATCTTCACAGAATGGTACAAAGACAAGCCGGAGTGACATCTGGAAGAGGTAATAGTTATTTATGATCAGCAGGATGTTGCACAGATAAGCAGAAATGAAATCTGTTAGAGGTAATAAATGTTTATGATCTGCTGGATGTTACAGAAACAAGCAGGAATGAAATCTAGAAGAGGAAATAACCGTTTATAGTCTGCCAGGATGTTAAAGGGTCAAGCAGGAATGAAATTTGGAAGAGGTAATAGTTATTTATGATCAGCAGGATGTTGCACAGATAAGCAGGAATAAAATCTGTTGGAGGTAATAAATGTTTATGATCTACGGATGTTACAGAAACAAGCAAGAATGAAATCTAGAAGAGGAAATAACCGTTTATAGTGTGCCAGGATGTTAAAGGGTCAAGCAGGAATGAAATCTGGAAGAGGTAATAGTTGTTTATGATCTGCAGGATGCTACCGAGACAGTCAGGAATGTAATCTGGAAGAGGTAATAGTTGGTTATGATCGGCAGGAAGTTGATGAGACAAATAAGAATATAATCTGGAAGAGGTAATAAATTGGTTATACTCTGCAGAATGTTACAGAGGTAAGAAGGAATGAAATCTGGAAGAGGTAACAGCAGTTAATAATCTGCAGAATGTTACAGAGACAAGCATAACTGAAATCTAGAGGAAGTCATAAATGTGTGTAGTTTACAGGATGTAACACAGACAAGCAGGAGTGAAATCTTGAAGAGGTAATATTTGTTTATAATCTGCAGATGTTACACAGACAAGGAGGAGTGAAATTTGAAGAGGTAAACATTGTTTATAATCTGCAGAATGTTACAGAGACAAGCAGGAATGAAATCTGGAAGAGGTAATAGTTGTTTATAATCTGCCAGAAGTTACGGTGACAAGCAGGAGTGAAATCTGAAACAGATAATATTGGTTTATAACCGCAGGATTTTACAGATACAAGAAGGAATGAAACCAGGAAGAAGTAACAATTGTTTCTTGTCTTCAGGATATTACATAGAGAAAACGGAGTTAAATCTAGAGAAGGTCAAAGATGTGTATGGTCTGCAGTATTTTAAAGAGACAAGGAGGAGTGAAATCGAGAAGAGATAATACTTTTTTATGGTCTGCAGAATGTTACAGAGATGGGCAGTAGTGAAATCTGGAAGAGGTAATAGTTGTTTATGGTCTCCAGGATATTATAGAGACAAGCGGAGTGATATCTGGAGGAGGTCATAGATGTGTATCGTCTGCAGTATTTTAAAGAGACAAGGAGGAGTGAAATCGAGAAGAGATAATACTTTTTTTATGGTCTTCAAAATGCTACAGAGACAAGCAGGAATGAAATCCAGAAGAGGTAAAAGTTGATTATGTTCTGCAGGATGTTACAGATTCAAGCAGGAGTGCAAAATGCAAGTGGTCATACATTTTTATAGTCTGTAGAATGTTACAGAGTCAAGCAGTAATGAAATCTGGAAGAGGTAATAGTTGTTTATAATCTGCAGGATATTACAGAGACAAGCAGGAGTGAAATCTGGTAGAGGTAATTGTTATTTATGGTCTGCAGGATGTTGCAGAATCAAGCAGGAGTGAAAAATAAATGAAGTAATACTTTTGTATGGTCTGGAGAATGTTACAGAGGCAATCAGGAATGAAATCTAGAGTAGGTCATACATGTGTATCATCTTCAGGATGCTAGACAGACAAGCAGGAGTGAAATGATGAAGAGGTAATATTTGTTTATAATCTGCCAGATGTTACACATACAAGCAGGGGTGAAATCTGGAAGAGGTAATATTTATAGTCTGCAGGATGTTGCAGAGGTAAGCAGGAAGGAAATCTGGTAGAGGTAATAGTTGTTTATGGCCTGCAGGATGTTGCAGATTCAAGCAGGAGTGAAATCTGTACAAGGTAATAGTTGTTTATAATCTGCAGGATATTACAGACAGAAGTAGGAGTGAAATCTAGAAGAGGTAATAGTTGTTTATGGTCTGCAGGATGTTGAAGATTCAAGCAGGAGTGAAAAATGGGAGAGGTAATTCATTTTTACGCTCTGGGGAATGTTACAGAGTCAAGCAGGAATGAAATCTGCAAGAGCTAATAGTGGTTTATAATCTGCAGGATATTACAGACCGAAGTAGCAGAGAAATCTGGAAGAAGTAATATTTGTTTATGATCTGCAGAATGTTACAGAGACAGGCAGGAATAAAACCTAGAGGTGGTCACAGATGTGTATGGTCTGCAGTGTGTTACAGACACAAGCAGGAATGAAATCTGGTAGAGGTAATATTTGTTTATGGTCTGCAGGGTGTTGCAGATTCAAGCAGCAGTGAAAAGTGGAAGTGGTAATACAGATGTTGAATTTGTTTATCGTCTGCAGAAAGTTAGAGACACAAGCAGGTGTGAAATCTGGAAGTGGTAATAGTTGTTTATCATCTGCAGGATATTACAGGATCAAGGAGGAATGAAATCTGGAAGAGGTAATAGTTGTTTCTGGTCTGCAGACTTTTTCAGGGACAAGCAGAAGTGGAATCTGAATGAAGTAATAGCTGTTTATAATCTGCCAGACATTACAGTAACAATTCGGAGTGAAATTATTTCGAGGTAATTGTTGTTTATGATCAGCATGATGTTACAGAAACAAGCAGGAGCGAAATCTGGAAGAGGTAATAGTTATTTATAGTCTGCAGGATGTTATAGACACAAGCAGGAGTGAAAAATAAAAGAGGTAATGCTTTTTTATGGTCTGGAGAATGTCAGAGGCAAGCAGGAGTGAAATCTGGATGAGGTAATAGTTGTTTGTGTTGTAGGATGTTATAGACACAAGCAGGAGTGAAATCTGGATGAGGTAATATTTGCTTGTGTTGTAGGATGTTATAGACACAAGCAGGAGTGAAATCTGGATGAGGTAATAGTTGTTTGTGATGTAGGATGTTATAGACACAAGCAGGAGTGAAATCTGGATGAGGTAATAGTTGTTTGTGTTGTAGGATGTTATAGACACAAGCAGGAGTGAAATCTGGATGAGGTAATAGTTGTTTGTGTTGTGGGATGTTATAGACACAAGCAGGAGGGAAATCTGAAAGAGATTGTAGTTGTGTATGGTCTGTAGCATGTTAAGGAGACAGGCAGGAGTGAAACCTGTAAGAGGTAATAGTTGTTTATAGTCTGCCAGATGTTACACAGTCAAGCAGGAATGAAATCTGGTAGAAGGTATAGATGGTTCTGGTCTGCAGGATGTTATAGACAGAAGCAGAAGTGAAATCTTGAAGAGGTAATAGTTGTTTGTGGTCTGCAGTATTTTACAGAAACAAGCAAGAGTGACATCTGACAGAGTTAATAGCTGTTTATAGTCTGCAGGATATTACAAAGTCAAGCAGGAGAGAAAAATAAAGGAGGTAATACTTCTTTATGGTCTGGAGGTATTAGTTGTTTGTGGTCTGCAGTATTTTACAGAGGCAAGCAGGAGTGAAATCTGGAAGAGGTAATAGCTGTTTCTAGTCTGCAGGATGTTATAGACACAAGCAGGACAGAACGCAGGAAGATGTAGTACTTTTTTATTTTCTGCAGCATTTTACAGAGACAAGCAGGACTGAAATTTGGGCGAGGTAATGATTGTTTATGGTCTGCAGTATTTTACGGAGACAAGCAGGAATGAAATCTAGAGGAGGTCATAGATGTGTATGGTCTTCAGGATGTTACACAGACAAGTAGGTGTGAAATTTTGAAGAGGTACTATTTAATTATAGTCGGCCCGGATGTTGCAGAGACAAGCAGGAGTGAAATCTGAAAGAGGTAATAGTTGTTTATGGCCTGCAGGATTTTACAGAGAAAAGCAGGAGTGCAAAATGAAAGTGGTAATCCTTTTCTCTGGCCTGGAGAATGTTACAGAGACAAGCAGGAATGAAATCCAGAAGAGGTAAAACTTGTTTATGTTCTGCAGGAAGTTGCAGATTCAAGCAGGAGTGAAAAATGCAAGTGGCCATACATTTTTATAGTCTGTGGAATGTTACAGAGTCAAGCAGTAATGAAATCTGGAAGAGGTAATAGTTGTTTACAATCTGCAGGATATTACAGAGATAAGCAGGAGTGAAATCTGGAAGAGGTAATAGTTGTTTACAATCTGCAGGATATTACAGAGATAAGCAGGAGTGAAATCTGGAAGAGGTAATAGTTGTTTACAATCTGCAGGATATTACAGAGACAAGCAGGAGTGAAATCTGGAAGACTTAATAGTTGTTTACAATCTGCAGGATATTACAGAGACAAGCAGGAGTGAAATCTGGAAGACTTAATAGTTGTTTACAATCTGCAGGATATTACAGAGATAAGCAGAGCAGGAGTGAAATCTGGAAGAGGTAATAGTTGTTTATAATCTGCAGAATATTAAAGTCTCCCCCTATAATTGTATGACGGGCACCAAAGGCCATCAGTTTCGAAAAAGCTTCCGTTATGAATTTAAAGGGGTGTGCCGGGGGGCAGTACACCTTTAAGATCCCATATTCTTCTCCATTTATGAGGGCTTTAATCAAAATATATCGTCCAGATTCGTCTTTTATCTGATTTAGAATTTTAAAAGGGAAATTCTTCCCGACAAGGATAACGACCCTCCTGCTTTTTGAGTTAAAAGAAGAAAAAAAGGCCTGATCAAATCCGCCCTGTCGTAATTTTAAATGTTCTTTATCCAACAGGTGTGCCTCCTGTAGGAGAGCTATATCAACTCTCTCCTTCTTAAGATTTGATAATATTTTCTTCCTTTTAACTGGCGAATTGCTCCCCCTGACATTCCAGGTGCACCACTTAACTGACTGATCATCCATAATCATCTGGGCAGATCCGAGACCCCTCGGGAGGGGAAACCCTATCTAGAACATCCCGAGCATGGAGCATACAAGATTTACAAAAATAAAGGCTCTCTAATACACTCAGAACAATATCACAAAAAACTCTTTCTAAACAGAAAAGATATAAAACATTCCTAATTGGAGATTTTCTCCCTTGTCCCCAGGGAGCTTCACTTCCTCTCCCACAGTCCATCTTACCCTCTTCCAACCAGTGACCCACCCTTAACCCAGGTGTTCCTCAATAAAAATGAGGAGAATTCAAGTATAATATAAAGCTAGAGTTAACAATGAACACCCCACCCACACCCACATCTAAATATATTCGGGAATATTAATACCATATATAAATATATAACTATAAGATTACAATCTCAACACGTAATACTTAAATATAGTAACACAAAATAACAGGGGAAAGAAAAACAACCCCGCTCCTAAAGACAGAAGTAAAATAGAATAAAATAACCACCTCCCCCCACCAACATTAACCAAACGCCCCAACATATATATATATACATACACACATTAAGGGAAAGATAAGAAAAGATGAAGGGATGTACACCAAAATAATGGGAAAGGTAGACCAACGTCCACAATCTCTTACAGTTTATTTAAGAGAGTCCAAGAATTCCTTAGCCTTCTCTGGTGATTCAAAGTTATATATGGATCCTTCGTGGCTAAGGCGTAGCGTCGCTGGATATCGTAAGGAGTACTGGATATTTAAGTCCCTTAAACGCTTCTTCGCCTCATCGAATGCCTTCCTCTTTCGGACCAAAGCTGGGGAGAAGTCCTGGAACAGCATGATCCTGGATCCTTTGTGGGTCATAGCTTGGGGATCTTTTCCCAAATTTCTTGAGGCTTCCAGGAGCATCTGCCTCTCCCTATAGCTCTGCAGCTGGAACAGGACCGGGCGTGGGCGCTGGGTTGAGCCAGGCCCACGTACTGCGACCCGGTAGGCCCATTCCACCCTTACCCGGCCTGATCCAGCCTGCAGTTTTAAAAATTGTGGCAGCCATTGCTCTAAGAATACTGTGAGCTGGTCTCCCTCTTCCTGCTCAGGAAGGCCCAGCAACCGAATATTTTTTCGACGACCTCGATTTTTGAGGTCGTCTATGTGGTTTTCTAGGTTCTGTACTCGCTTCTCGAGAGTCCGGACCTGGTCGGCTGCCGATTGAACCGCAGTCTCCGAGGCCGCGGCCTTCGACTCCGCCTCTCCGACTTGGCGCTCCAGTTCCTGTATGTCTCGGCCGTGCTTCTGCAGCTCGGCCGAGAGTGCTTCCCTGCTCTGCCGAGAGTCATCGATAAAAGCATCAATCTTCGCCTCCCACCTGGCAAACATCTCCTCAAAGCTCATCTTCGTTGGTAAGTCCCCAGGGGCGGCTGCAGACATCTTTGCTGCAGCTGAAGAGGGAGAGGGTGGGGGAGGGGTCCCCGCTTTCTTAGAGCCGCCTGCTCCCTTCCCTTTATTCATTGTCCAGCTAGTGTCAGACTATTTAAATGTATTAATAGGCAACTATTTAAGATTAACAACTATTATAGATGGTTTAGTGAGTGTGGTGGGGGCGGGTAGCCCACTTTGCCCAAGTCTTGGGTAGAGCACTGTGGACTCAGACTTGCTGGGTCGCCGCCATCTTGGATCTCCCTCGACTTTGAAATCTTTAAAGAAGTTGGATACATGCTGCGCAATGTAAGCTGCTGCACAAACACCCTTATTTATATGGCAGCTCTGCCCAAGTTCAGAGCTCAGTTCAATAGAGCGTTGAAATATCCAGTTGCCAGAGTTGTTGAACTAATCACTGCATAAACCTGATAAACGCTTAAAATCCCGTGGGTGATGGGCAAGAAATGACCATGGAAGACCAAAGGGAATCCTTCTAGAGATGCAAATCTGTCAGAGAGATCAGAGAAGATAGAATATTTAGCAGACATCAAGAGAACTGAAAGAAAATGAAGGTAAGGACACAGGTTTCCCATTCAGAGAGCAGAGATAATATTTCTGTACTGGAAGAGGGTCATTGGACCCGAAACTGTAACTCTGATTTCTCTCCTACAGATACTGCCAGCCCTGCAGAGTCTTTGCAACAATTCCGGTTTTGTTTTGGTTTAACATTTTGGGGACCAGTGTGAATGAGCTGGAGACACTGCACAGACCAAAGGTCAGTGGAGCAAGAGAAAAAGCCATGATTTGTCCAAGATAACCAGGTGAGAAGTAGCAGGACTGGGTCTCTGCTTCCTCCTGGATCAGAGGAAGTGATCCAGGGTGTCGACTCCAACTCTGCTTCTTCGGTTTTCAGCTCTTTCCATTCAAGAAAACAAATAACATTTCTGTTTTCGAACGAAAATCCTTGTAGGTGCTGGGATGCTTCTTATGTCAATAAAACCATCCCAATTATTCATGTCATTCTGATTCTCCCACCAGGAGCTGGTGCCAGCAGTATTCTGTTCTCCAGCTGCCTAGTGAGAGTGCTCGGGTGATTGGGAGGTGGGAGAGATGGAGTGGGTGAGTGGAGTGAGATAATCTGGACAGATTGTATCTATAAACATGATGATTGCTATCATTAAGTACCTCAGTCCAAGGAGCCTGTCTAAAGGATTGCAAGAAAAGCTGGAGACAGTTCCAGGAACTGAGTCTGCATTCAGCACAGGGATCAATGTCATCGCTTGACAGCAGATCACATACTCCACACCTTCCCGGGAATTGTCTCAGAAAGTTCCCAATCTCAGTTTTAAATCCGAGCTTTTGGATAACTTCGAACCAGGTCTCAGCATCAAGTGTGTTTGTTTGTGTTTAATTACTGCATCAATCCACATGCTGTTTAAATCTTCCTATATCAGATTAAAATGGGATCTTGATCAGATGGGCCAATGGCTTGAGAAGTGGCAGATAGAGTTTAATTTGGATAAATGTGAGATGCTGCATTTTGGGAAAGCAAATCAGAGCAGGACTTATACACCTTTTTAAAAAATATATTTATAAGCAATTTTTTTAACTTTACAAACATAAAATTATTGAAAAATGCAATCAATATAAAATATTAGTATAATAACGAGAAAAAAGCCCAAATTACAATGCATCTACTGTCTACTAACTACTAATCTACCCGATAATACAAAACAATCCCTAACACTGCAATGCAACACCAATATACAAGTAAATAACTGATATATCAAAACAAAAGAATGAAAAGCAAAAGAAAACACAAAAAAAACTTCAAAATACAGAACAGCTATGTTCAGCACAAAGCTCCCAAACAAATGAACAGGAGCATTGTATATATACCCGTATTAACTCAGGAGACACCATTCCAGGGCCCAGGGCTAGACAAACCTACATCCTGGTTAAACAAACGCTCTAGTTAAGATAACTAACAAATCTATATCCAAATAACTCAAGTAGGTCTGTCATGTCTTATAAAATGGTCTGTTGTGTGGTGCACCATGTTTGTAAAAAAGTCCAAGGGAATGTGCTCCATAATTAATTTCCGCTATCCCAGCAATCCCAGCGGGTTCTCAGGCACCCAGTTCATCAGAATATTCCTCCATGCACAGTAAGTAAGAATATTAGATAGTTTCTTCCCCTGCCCGTCTAAAGATGGTAAATTCGGTAGACCTAAGGGGAGAGATATCAGGTCGACTTTAACTTCAGTCCTCAATACCCTCCCTATCTCTCCCGCCACGGCGCTGCAATAAATACAGAGCCTGTGGCATATCCAGAAGCAGTGGATAAGAGTACCTATACTTATCTTACATTTGGGGCATATTGGAGATACCCCTTTTTAAAAACTTCACCAGAGATCCGATGCCAGGTTAATCATGTGCAGAACTTTTAACTGCATAGCTCATTTCTTTTTACAGATTGAGATCTTTCGAGCATTCTCCCATGTTTCAGAAGAGATCTCGACTCGTAGCTCTTGCTCCCAGACCTGTAGTTTAGTCACCAATGGCCACGCAAAATGTGCCACTTCAGTGGCTTTCAACCATGTCTCAAGTAGACGCTGCTGTTCCCCCTTCTGTCGTTTCTGATTAGCCGAATAGAAAATGACTAATCCCGTAGCAAAGGCCTTTGCAGTCTCCCATAGCATAAACGGACTACTAACCGTGCCTGAGTTGGTAGTCAATAATTCCTGAAACTCCTTCAAAAAGTATTCCTCAAATTTGGAATCCATAAGGAGAAAACAGTCCAAACACCAGTGCCACAAACCTCGCCCTTCACTCTTGGCCTTAACCTTCAAATATACTGCCGCACGATCAGAGATACCTATATTCACAATTGTACAACTCATAATCGAATCCAAAAGGGCCAAGGGAGAAAGAAAGAGATCAATCCTCATGTGACATTTATGTGGGTTTGAAAAAAAAGGTGAAGTCCCTGCCGGTCAGGTGAAGACATCTCCAAATATCCACCAGCCCCAACTCCTCGCATAAGTCAACCACCAACTTGGCCTGTGAAGAAATAGGTAGGGGCCAACTATGCATCATCTCCACTGTCAGATCCAAAAGACAATGAAAACCCACCCTGCACCCCCCCGCCCCGTTGCCATAACAACGTGATGTGTTCGAAAAGCACTCAGTTTAGAGAAAGCGTTAATCAAAGATTTGAGGGGATGCACCGGAGGACAGTAGACATTTAAAAGGCCATATTTCTCCCCATGTGTCAGGGCTTTAAGTATCACAAACTGTCCCTGCTCATAGTTCACCTGCTCTAATAATGAGAACGGAAACTTTTGCTGGATAAGTACCGCCACTCCCTTAATTTTAGAAGTAAAGGATGAAAAGAATACCAGGTCATAACCCCCCTGTTGTAGCTTCAGGTGTTCTCCATCATCAAGATGGGTTTCCTGCAACAAAGCAATATCAACCCTTTCCCTCTTAAGGCTAGAAAGCACTTTTCTCCTTTTTAACAGGCGAATGATTTCCCTTGATGTTCCAGGTGTACCATTTAATATGACACTTAGCCATAACCCCTCTCAGAGACCATTGATCCCTGGAGTGAGAACCCTGCTTACAAAGCACCAAGCACAAGTTAATAAAGACTTATAGAGTCGAAGAATTATGTGTACAAAAACTGCTGTATCACAACTACAAAGAACTATTATTACCAAAACAACTACAATGAAAACCAACTATAAAACCTTGAACGGAAGACTCTTCCCCCCTGCCAATAGGGGGCACTCACCCTACTCATCCACTCCTTCACAGCTCGTTCAAGCCCAGACTGTGCCCCAGTCTTAGGCGAGAGAAACAAGAACAAGGCGATGATGCTTAAATCAACATTACAGAAGACAAAGTCAGGTTGAGCACTCCACCCATCCCTGGCATCATGTCACCCCAACTTGTGACTAAAAGAGAAACAGAACAAACAAAAACAGGAGGGAGACAACAAAGAACATCCACACGATTTCCTGTTATAACATCCAGTTATTAAAACAAAAAGGAACAACACATTCCAATTTTTATTTTTCAAAAGAAATTATTAGGGAGAAAGAAAGGGGAAAAAAGGAAGGGAAAACACAGGGACAGAAGGAAAAGAGAACCAACATCAACCGTCTTCAGGCCAGTCTGTGTATCCCTTGGCTGTTAGGCAGGGCTGTCCACAGCAGTTCGACAGCATCACCGCCATCTTGCCGAGTCCCCGGAAGTTTTGTTTAGTATCTGGCACCATATTGTCCCTGTCCTGGGAGAGTTTGATGGGGGGAGGTGTAAAGGGAGCTTTATTCTTTATTTAAATTAGTGCTGTCCCTATCCTGGGAGTGGTTGATAGGGGCAGCGTAGTGGGAGTTTTACTCTGAACCTAACCCCATGCAGACCCTGTTCTGTAAGAGTTTGATGGGGACAGTATCAGGTGATTTAAGCAACACCTAACCTCACACTGAACATGGCCTGAGAGTTTCAAAATGTTCCAGTTCTATTGTTAGTATATTTGACAATTAACCGAATTCCAGACTTCAGAAGCAAAAAGAATATTTTTTCGCTTTCTAATCCAGAAGTTTCTGTCCGATTCTCAAACTTTCACCATTTCAGATCTTTCTAAATACCAGTGACACCATCCTGGGCTTGTGTCATTTCCCTGGCCATTGAACCCGTGCTGTCCAGCTATAGTTCTGTGAAGCTACGCTGCATTCACTTGCACATGGACTCCCAAGTCCGCACTCGTTCTTGCCATTCCCTGTTTATAAAGTCACTGTCAGTGCTGTGCTAACAGGAAATGGCTGCTTTGAACAAACCTAAATTGGCAAACTGACTGACACTTCTGAAAACATTTGTCCTGCTTTGCTGATTCAACACACCTTACACTTTACACATTATCATCTCTCGGCCTCCTGCAGATGAAATAAAGCGAGATGTGAACTGATGTACACATCGGTTAGTTAGAGGAGGGACAATCTAAACTAAATGGTACAATGTTAAACTGGGTGCAGGGACAGAGAAGGCTTCAGTTTGAGTCTGGGGTTCAGTCAGCACAGGAGAGGGGCAAATGAATGAAAAGCCTTTTCCATTCATACAATAGACAATAGACAATAGGTGCAGGAGTAGGCCATTCTACCCTTCGAGCCTGCACCGCCATTCAATATGATCATGGCTGATCATCCTTAATCAGTATCCTGTTCCTGCCTTATCTCCATAACCCTTGATTCCACTATCCTCGAGAGTTCTATCCAACTCTTCCTTAAATGAATCCAGAGACTGGGCCTCCACTGCCCTCTGGGGCAGAGCATTCCACGCAGCCACCACTCTCTGGGTGAAGAAGTTTCTCCTCATCTCTGTTCTAAATGGTCTACTTTTAAGCAGTGTCCTCTGGTTCGGCACTCACCCATCAGCAGAAACATGTTTCGGCAAAACATTCCTGCATTGTAGAAATGTTAATTTACAAATTACACTGCAAAAGCAGGATATGGAGAACTTTGTTATAAAGTTTCCATTGATGCAGATACAGAATCTGTGTAAAGTCAGTGCAGTGAGATAATTGAAAGTGTCTGCACAGTCTGCCTAACTTTCTAAACTTCAAACAGGAAAACCCGATGGGAATACACAAAATGTAACATGACAGGGTCAGCTCCTGGATTGTGGGTGTGAGGCCTTGTTCAGAATCTGTCTGAGGTTTCGTGTGGAGCCAAGCGTATGTTATCCAGAAAACAAGTGCCACACAGATGGACTTTGACTTCAAAATGTGGGTTCTCTAAAGATAAAGAAATGGATTTACAATTAAACAAACCTCCTGGACCCTGTGTTGTTGTATATATTTGTGAATGAGTGACTATGTATGTGAAGGAGCAAGTGTGACTGTGAGGGTGAGTGTGACTGAGGGACTGAGTGTTTGAGGTTGAGTTTGTTTGAGTGAGATAGTGTGGTTGAATGTGTGGTTCAGACATATAGGAAGTTTGCAATGCTCTATAAGTGTGTGTGTATGATTGTGTGTAAAATAACGTAAGACATTTGTCTGCATTATGTTTAGTTTCAAGTATCTCTGGACATGGTATTCAATCTCAGAAAATAGACAAACAGTGAAATTTACAGCTGACTGTGGGGAAATCTCTCAGCAGGTGAACAGATCTGATTTCTTGAAAACGTCTAACTTTATACTTCTTTGCAAATGTACAACATGAATAGAATGGGGCTTTTGTTTATAAGTTTTATTGAGATTTCTCGATTAATTTTTAAAATAATGTAAAACACAGGTACCAAGTTATCCAAGGACAGTGTTTTTCAAGCAGTAAGACTGTGCTATTTTCTCAGTGTGTGGATTGTTAAAGTGCAGTGATAGTCTTTGGGAGAGTGATGTCCTCTTCCTGTGGCGTGGGAGATTAAGGATAGTTTCCATGGTACTGGGAATGATGTTTCGAGGAAAGCACAAAGTTAAAAATCACACAACACCAGGTTATAGTCCAACAAGTTTGATTGGAAGCACACTAGCTTTCGGAGCGACGCTCCATCAGGTGATCATGGAGGGCTCAATCCTAACACACAAATTTTCAATTTTTCAATGTATAATTTCAGTTACATCACACTGTAAATTTTTGCTATAAATTCTGTGTTAGGATTGAGCGCTCCACTATCACCTGATGAAGGAGCATCGCTCCACAAGCTAGTGTGCTTCCAATTAAACCAGGAAAGGTAGGAGAGGGAGGCAGTTCATACAGGGCCCTCCTGTAGAAATCCCCACCTCAAAC
This sequence comes from Hemiscyllium ocellatum, assembly GCF_020745735.1. NCBI lineage: Eukaryota > Metazoa > Chordata > Chondrichthyes > Orectolobiformes > Hemiscylliidae > Hemiscyllium > Hemiscyllium ocellatum. The sequence goes on from NC_083438.1 coordinate 2,712,477, forward strand.
AAGTACACTGGTTTATACTGTACACAAACGTGAGAGAGAGAGTGAATGCGAATGCAAGAGAGAGCGAATGCAAGACAGAGAGTGTGCGCAAACACAAGCGAGAGAGAGAGAGAGTTTACACAAATGTGATAGAAAGTGTGTGTGAACACGAGAGAGAGAGTGTATATGCAAATGCAAGAGAGAGAGTCTGTGCGAACACCAGCTGGTGAGAGTTTAAATGAACACGAGACAGAGTTTACGCAAACACGAGAGAGATTATGCGAAAGTGAGAGAAAGTGCGAACATTAGAGGAAGTGTGTATGTGTGTGAGAGAGAATGTGTGCGAGGCTAAGAGTGTGTGCATGTGTGAGAGAGTATGTGCATGTGCGAGAGAGTATGCATGAAAGTAAAAGTGTGCACATGCAAGAGAGAAAGTGCATGTGCATCTGAGAGTGTGTGTGGGTGCACACAAGGGAGTGTGTCTTTGAGACAGAGTGTGTGTGTGCGAGAGAGAGAGAATACTACACAGAGAGTGTGTGCCTGCATGAGAGAAAGAGACTGTGTGCGGGTGAGAGTGAGAGTGTGTGAGCGAGAGTGTGCATGTGAGAAAAAGAGAGTGTGCATGAGAAAGAGAGTGTGTATGAGAGACAGTATGTGCGTGAGAGAGAGTGTGTGCTTGCAAGATAGCTTGTCCCTGTGCAAAAGAGAGAGAGAGTGCATACATGAGTGAGTGTGTGTGCAGGCAGGAGAGATAGAATGTGCATCCGAGAGTGGGTGTAAAGAGAGAAATTGCATGCGAGAGAGAGAGGAAGTGCATGTAAGACTGTGCGGGTGAGAGAGATAGAGGGCCTGTGCAAGATAGAACGTGCGCATGTGCAAAAGAGAGAGAGTGTGTGAGCGTGCAAGACGGAGTGTGCATGGGTCAGAGAGAGTGTGCATGTGAGAGTGTCCGCGTGCGAGTGTGTGTCGGTATGTGAGAGCATGTGTGAGTGAGAAAGTTTATATATGCAAGAGAGAGATTGTGTGAGCATGCATTAGTGTGAGAGCGTGTTTGTGAGTATGTGTAAGAGAATGAGTTTTGGAGACTGTGTGAAAGAGTGTAAATGTGTGCGTGAGTGAGAGTATGTGAAAGGGGTGTTTGGGAAAATGTGTGTGTGTGAGAGAGTGAGTATATGTATGTGAGTGAGAGGGTGAGTGTGTGAGAATATAAGAAAGTGTGTGAGAGAGACAGTGAGAGGGTGTGTGCATGTATGTGATCGTGGTAGTGTGTGCAAGTTATGGGCAATTGTAAGAGTGAGAGCCTTCGATTGTGAGTGACTGTGTAAGTGTGTGCACATCAGTGTAGATGTTTGCATGCACGTGTGTGAGAGTGACTGTTTGTGAAGAACAGAATGTGGCATGCGAGGTTGTGTGTGTGTGTACACGTGTAAGAGAGCGAGTGAATGAGAGTGAGGGACGGTGTATGGTTTGTGAATCATACCTGGGTCAGGTACATAAACACATGGTTTACACAGAGTCACATTAAGGGTGACAGCATTGACACTGAAACTGGGCACTCAGATGGACACACACATACACACAGAGGCATGGTCTCTCTCTGTCTCTCTCTCTCTCACACACATTCACACAGAGACACTTCTGTGACAATACTTGAGCTCAGACCCTCACTGACTCTCCCCACCGACAAAACCTGTGTACAGTCCCCATGAAATTCCCAGTCCTGTACTGGGGGAGTTTGGGGGTGAGGGTGAGGGGACAGAGAGGGGGTATTGTGGGTGTTGAGGGGAAGGCATGTGATCAAGGTTTTACACTTCCAAACTCTACTGATATATTTGAGAAGGAGAAAGGAAATGAGAGATTGAAAGTCAAGTTAAAAAATAGCTGCATGTCGAGGAGAGCAGGGGGAGACACACAGAGACAGAGAGACACACAGGCACAGAGTGAGAGGGAGAGAGATAGAGAGACATACAGATAGGGACAGAGACAGAGAGTTTGAGTCTGGGAACTGCATGTACAGCAGGAAGGTCCCGAGAGATCCTCAGCAAATATTTGCCTCTTGTCCCAGCCTGCGTGAACCAGGGTGTCTACAGTCAGGCTCTTAGACACTGGTGTGGGACCAGTGTTTAATATTTTCAAACTGCACTGACATAACTCACGAGGCTTAAAAAAATGTTTATCAAACTAGGAATGGGAACACTTTGCTGCCCGAGAATTAAGGTCTCAGTGGGCAGCAAGATCCAACAAGGCTCCTGTCCTGGGGATGAACATCTCAATCACACAGAGACCTCCCCAGGGAGCAGACTGACAGACGGTGCAATGTGTCAGAGATACAGGGGAGGAGACCACAAATCCCTCACCGAGAATAAATGTGGACAAGAAATTGTCAGATTCATTCTCAAATCCTGTTTTTTGTTTTTTCTCTCTCTCTCTCTCCATTAAGAGTGAGCAGCTCGCCCTGTCTGGGGGATTGACTGAGTGATTATTAATGTTTCCAGCCTCTGTGTCATTGCTGTCTCCTGTTTTGTTTGTATTTTGATGTTGCTGTGATTTTATGCAATGTGATGGGGATGGGGAAAGATGGTGCTTTTAAACCTGGAATCTTGCTGTGTAATTTGGCATCATAGTGCTCGCTCTCCCCTTTCAAATCATCTTTTCTCTCTTTTATCCCGAGGAACCTTTGTTGGGAAAGCTGCAAAGTGAAAATACAAAATGACTGGGGCCAGGAAAGCCTTGGATAAGAATAACTCCAGAAAGGGAGCACAGGCCTGAGGCCTGTTCACCAGGCTGCAGCCCGTGGGGCCCAGGTCAGTTGTGGTCTGTTTATTATCCCGAGGTTTAATCTCCTTGGGAGCATGGAGCCAGGTCTGTTTGGGCCTCTGGTTAACTGTGTCCTGTCGGATTGTGGCCTTGTCATTTTTAAAATGGGTTTGAAGCCTGAGGTTAAAGTAACCAGGCCCTGCGATTGTGACACAAACAGTTAACACCCAGGATCTGGGAGGCAGGACACCCCGAGGAGAGAATTAAAACCTGAAATGAGAAATTCTCTCCAAAGACCTGTTCTAATTTCAGAGTAATGTGGGATATATATAGGCCCAGGGATAAAATGTGATAATTACAGAAATAAGACACAGGTTGGCCATTTCAATTCAATTCACTGAGTCTCGAGGAGGGGAGTCTCTCTGTCTTTCTCTCCATTTTCTTTTGCCGAGTTTTCAAACAAATGAAACCATCCCACACACGAGGTGAGCAGTCGTTATTTTAAGTGGAGGGGATATAAAGATTACAGTGTACAGTATTAAATCTGAAAGAGACAGAGAGACATCAGAGATGGACAGAGAGTGAGAGAGAACAGAGTGAGAAAGGGGGAAACATTTGGAATTTATCAATCAGTAGGATTGGTCCCTCTCTGTTATCCTGGAGACAGAATCAAACCCTTAACCAGTGTCAGTGACACACACAATCTCTCTGTGGTCACAGTGCTGCTTGAGGGATCTTGCTGTTTATGTTTATTCATGTTTCTAGCCTCTGGCCAACTGCTCGATGGTGATTTCTGTGTATTTGGATGTTGCTGTGATGTTATGCAATGCCTTAATGATGCAATAATTAAACTGAACCAGCATCACAGGGTAAAGGGAGAGATTGTGGAAGGCAGAGAGCGGTGGGATCCTGCTGTGCTTTTGGTGCCACTGTTTTATTTTATATTTCTCTCTCAGGCTGTTCCCAACCCAAGGAGGAGATTACACCCAGGAGATGAAACTCGGGACGGTGCAGGGACAGAGAGAATCAAATCCAATCTCCTGTGAGGAATCGTCAGACAAGAGCTGGACCCAGAGAGAGAGAATAATCAGAAACTGTCCTGTCTCCTCATTGAAACTCCCCCACACGGGGAACAGAATTGTGGGGTTCAGGCTGTCTCCGGGATTTTTACCACAAGGGGCGAGTTCTGGGCTGGGGGGGACAAAGGGATGAAAAAGATGGAGAGGGAGTTGCTGCACAGTCTGATCCCACAGAGCTCTTTTTGGTCGCTCAAACTTGGGTATCTGTTCTTTTCATCAATAAACCACCTGATCCATTGATTAGAATCCAATGTGTAACTCCCTCATGTTTATCTGTTATCATAAATATAAACCACCTCAAACCCTTCGATTTGATTCCAGTCTGTAACTCACTCCTGAGTATCTGTTCTTCTATATATCAACACCCCGCACCCCTCGATAAAATTCCAATCTGTAACTGACTTCCATTTATCTAGGACTCTGTACATAAACCACCCCAAACCTTCAATCAGATTTCGATCTGTAATTCACTCCTGGGTATGTGTTATTCTGTATAAAAACTACCCTGAACCCCATCGATTGGATTCCAATGTGTAACTCAGTCCCATGTGCATGTGATTCTGTTTCTGAAACACCCTGAAAGGTACAAATGGGACGAGCACGGACAGTTAGGCCGAAGGGCCTGTTTCCGTGCTGTATGACTCTATAATTTCTATCACCTCGATAACTCACTCCTGAATAACTGTTACTCTGTATAAAAACCATTGTGACCCCCTTAATTAGATTCCAGTCTTTAACACAGTCCTGGGGATCTGTCACTCTGTGGATAAACCAGCCGGATACACTCAATTAGATTCGTCTGCAACTCACTCGCTGGTAACTAACTGTAACTCTGTATATGAACTCTCCACCCCGAACCCCTCCATAAAATTCCTGTCTGTAACTCTCTTCAGAGCTGTTATTCCAATTATAAATACCCCCAAGCTCTTCAATTGGATTCCTGCCTGTAGATCAATCCCTGGTACCTGTTACTCTGTATATGAAGTCTATGCCTCGAAGTCCTTGATTAGATTCCTGTGTGAAACTCACTTCTGACTCTGTTATTCCGTACCTAAATCACCATGACCCCTATGATTAGATTCCGGTCTGTAACTCCCTTCTGGTTCTCTGTTATTCCATATGTAACTCGCCCTGAACTCCTCAATGAGATTCCTGTGGGGCAGGTCATGCCTCACAAACCTTATCGAGTTCTTTGAGGATGGGACTAGAAAAGTTGATGAGGGTCGAATAGTGGATGTGGTGTTATATGGACTTCAGCAATGCATTTGATAAGGTTTCCCATGGTAGGCTCATTCAGAAGGTCAGGAGGAATGGGATACAGGGAGATTTAGCTGTCAGGATACAGAATTGGCTGGCCAACAGAAGACAGAGAGTGGTAGTGGAAGGATAAATATTCTGTCTGGAAGTCTGTGGTGTGTGGTGTTCCACAGGGCTCTGTCCTTCGGCCTCTATTGTTTGTAATTTTTATTAATGACTTGGATGAGAGAATTGAAGGATGGGTTAGCAAATTTGCAGACGACACAAAGGTTGGAAATGTCGTTGACAGTATAGAGGGCTGTTGTAGGCTGCAGCGGGACATTGACAGGATGCAGAGATGGGCTGAGAGGTGGCAGATGGAGTTCAACCTGTATAAATGCGAGGTGGTGCATTTTGGAAGGTCGAATTTGAAAGCTGAGTACAGGATTAAGGATAGGATTCTTGACAGTGTGGAGGAACAGAGGGATCTTGGTGTGCAGGTACATAGATCCCTTAAAATGGCCACCCAAGTGGATGGGGTTGTTAAGAAAGCATATGGTGTTTTGGCTTTCATTAACAGGGGAATTGAATTTAAGAGCCGTGAGATCTTGTTGCAGCTCTATAACACTTTGGTTCGAACGCATTTGGAATACTGCCTCCAGTTCTGGTTGCCCTATTATAGGAAAGATGTGGATGCTTTGGAGAGGGTTCAGAGGAGGTTTACCAGGATGCTGCCTGGACTGGAGGGCTTATCTTATGAGGAGAGGTTGACTGAGCTTGGACTTTTTTCATTGGAGAAAAGGAGGAGGAGAGGGGACCTAATTGAAGTATTCAAGATTATGAGAGTCATAGATAGAGTTGATAGCCAGAGACTATTTCCCAAGACAGAAATGACTAATATGAAGGGTCATAGTTTTAAGCTGGTTGGAGGAAAGTATAGAGGGGATGTCAGAGGCAGGTTCTTTACACAGAGAGTTGTGAGAGCATGGAATGCGTTGCCAGCAGCAGTTGTGGAGGCAAGGTCATTGGGGACGTTGAAGAGACTCCTGGATATGCATATAGTCACAGACATTTAAGGGTGCATACGTGAGGATCAGTGGTCGGCACAACATCGTGGGCTTAAGGGCCTGTTCTGTGCTGTACTGTTCTAAGTTCATTGTATTCTGAATACATTGAACATTTTATTTTTTAATGACGCAGGGACATATAAACTTATCTTCAAATCGACCGAGAACATTTTCTGCTCAGGATATGGCTCTGTGTATGACAGCAGCAATGATGCATCGACATGGAACAGGGAATGTGATGGAGACATAGTTTGGACGATGTACAAGGAGACCTCGCATGGTCCAGTTTAGGAGAGAATTACATTCCTGTGTGATCAACTCAGAGAGGGAGAAAATGTCATCAGCCCGAGAAGAGACGGCCTATTGCACTCTCTCTCCTTCATTATTCCTCATCACAGTAACGTGTGCGAGCTAAAACAAAACTCTACTGTTATTGTTACCATTCTTATTTTTATAGAATCCGTGCAGTGTGGAAACAAGCCCTTCAGCCCAACAAGTCCATACTAACCCTCCAATCAGTAACCTTCCCATGCCCTTTCAGTTACCACTGACTCGTGCACCTAAAGTAGAAATCGCTGAACACTGTGGACTATTTGACCATTCCACTTGAATTATACAGCTTTGGGAGGAAACGGGAGCACCCGTCAGAGGCTCACGCAGACAAGGGGAGAAGATGCAAACTCCACGCAGATAGTCGCACGAGGCATGGAATTGAACTCACTCCCTGATGCTGTGAGGCAACAGTGCGAACTACTGAGCCACTGTGCGAACCTGGACCCTCCTGACTGCCTAATGCAGAGGGAATTCAGCCAAATCCAACTGTCCCAGGATAGAATCCCATTGCTACCAGCTGTGTGAGTAGAATATCTTCAGAAGCAGAATAACATTTTGGACAATCTCGCAATTTTTCCTTTTGTCATTAGTTACACTAATATTAGGACAAGGTTCTTTCAACGTGAAATTGTGTGTGTGTGTGTGTGTGTGTGTGTGTGTGTGTGTGTGTGTGTGTGTGTGTGTGTGTGTGTGTGTGTGTGTGTGTGTGTGTGTGTGTGTATTAGTGTGGGATCATAAATGCGTTGTTTTAGCAGATTAAAGAAACTAGCCTGACTTGTTCCAAAAACTGACCCTGACCCAGTCTGAGACTGATATCATTGGCCATATCACCGACCTGGTTACATTTAATATTTGTTGTGAGCAGTGGAGGAGTGGGACTAGAAAGGAAGCAGTGACCCAAAAAGCCGGGGAACTATAGACCGGTGAGCCTGATGCCAGTGGTGGGTAAGTTATTGGAGGGGATTCTGAGGGATAGCATTTACATACATTTGGGAAGGTAAGGGCTGATCGGGGTAGACAACGATGCTTTCTACGTGGGAAGTTATGTCTCAAAAATTTGGTTGAGTTTTATGAAGAGGTGACAAAGAAGATTGATGAAGGCAGTTTGTAGACATTGTCAATATGGACCTCAGCAAAGTGTTCATAACATTCTGATTGGTAGAGAGATTAATAAGGTTCGATCACTTGGGATACAGAGGAAGCTAGTCACAATTGGCTTGAAGGAAGAGGAGCATTTTTCAGACTGGAGGCTTGCGAGCAGCAGTGTGCTGTAAGAATCAGGACTGAGTTCACTGCATTTCATCATTTATGTAAAGGATTTAGATGTGAATATTGGGACCATAGTTAGTAAGGTTACAGATTACATCAGAAAGGTGGTATAGTAGATTATCTCAGAATGCAACAAGACCACAAATAGATTGGACAAAGAGGCAAGGAGTGACAGATGAGGTTTAATTTAGATAAATACAAGGTTATGCATTTTGGGAAGGCAAATCAGGGCAGAAATTATACACTTAATGGTAAGGGCCTTGTGAGTGTTGTGAAACAAATGGACATAGGGCTGCAGGTACATTGTTCCTTGAAAGTGGAGTCAAATGCAGACAGTACGGTACAGAATACATTTTACAAATTTGCCTTAATCAGTCAGAGCATTGAGTATAGGAGTTGTGGTGGCATGTTGCATCTGTACAGGATGTTGGTGGGGCCACTTTAAGAATACTGCGTGCAACTCGGTTGTCTGCAGAAATGACTTACACAGATGTCCCAGGACTGGAGGTTTGAGCTTTAGGGAGAGGTTGATTAGTTTGAGGTGTTTCCCCCGGAGTGTTATTCTGAACAGCCATGTTCTGACCCCCAGGGTAGGGGAGCCCAGAACAGGAGAGCATAGGTTGAAGGGGAGAGGACGAATGATTTAGAAGGGACCTGAAGATAAATGTTTCACACAGAGAGTGATGTGTGTACAGAAAGTGCTGTCAGAGGAAGTGGTGAAGGCAGTTACAATCGCACATTTAAAAAGTATCTGAAAGAGGAGGGATTGATTAGATTAGATTAGACTTACAGTGTGGAAACAGGCCCTTCGGCCCAACAAGTCCACACCGACCCGCCGAAGCGCAACCCACCCATACCCCCACATTTACCCCTTACCTAACACTACGGGCAATTTAGCTTAGCCAATTCACCTGACCCGCACATCTTTGGACCGTGGGAGGAAACCGGAGCACCCGGAGGAAACCCACGCAGACACGGGGAGAATGTGCAAACTCCACACAGTCAGTCGCCTGAGTCGGGAATTGAACCCGGGTCTACAGGCGCTGTGAGGCAGCAGTGCTAACCACTGTGCCACCGTGCCGCCCACAAATGCCAAATTGGCCAAATGCTGGCAAATGGGATTGGATCAGATTTGATATCTGATCGGAGTGAACAGATTGGATAACGGGTCTGTTTCCATTCTGCATGATTCTCTGATTCTGTAAGAGGGATGACAAATAATTGTGAAAGTACCTTTCAAATCCGAATCCTCTTCGCTGGAAGTTTATCATGCCTCTATGTTCACATTGATTGAAAGTTGCATTAATGAAATATTTGACAGAGAACTGAGTCATGGATAATGGGACGCAGACAGGAAAGTGGGGCTGAGTCCACAACCTGATCAGCCACACTCTTAGTGCCTGGTGGAGAAGGCTCAACGTATCTAATGACTCACTCCTGTCCCTCAATCCCATGTTCCTGTGTTCCATTCAGCCCATTAAACCTGTTAGGCAGGAGCATTTAGAGGCTACTTACATCGATAAACTGGTGCACAGAAACAAAGGAGATCATTCGGCCCTTCAAGACTGTCCCACATGCTTTGAGGTGATTTGAGAAATGTAATTGTAAAACCCAGGCTGGGTATGAAAGAAGCCCCTCATCTCTCTTTACAGAGCTTCCCCTCTCTTAAACTTGTGCTCCATTTGTTAGTCATGTTGTAGACCCAAATTCACTATTAATACAGCCCCATACCTCACCCAGGGATGGCTCACAAAATCACCTGGTCTCCCTTACGGCAACATTCAATAACAGAACATTCATGAAAATAACACCAACTAACTTTCCAATAACAGAATGTGAGAACATCAGACACAGTGGCAGGTCGTTCACTCCCTAAACCTGCCTTGCCCTTCACTAAGATCATGACTGATCTGCTTTTGGTCTCAAATCCTGTTTCATATCCAATTCTTCATCGCCCTCAACTCTCTGACAGGTCAATATCCATCTACCTCCTCTTCAAATACTTTCGGTCATCTGGCTCCCCAAACAATTTTGAGAAGAGAAATCCGGACATTCAATCCCACCTGTTTGAAGAAAACCCTTGCTGCTCCTATACCATGGCCTATTGATATGAACAAAAGAGGTTGACACAAGGGGTCAGGTAAAAATGACTGGCCCTTATATCAAAGCTTCTGTTGACTTCTGTTGACATCAAGGAGCTTAACAAAACTGGACGTAATGGGAATCAGAGTAAACTCTCCAGTGTTTGGAGTCAAACATGGCACAAAGGAAGATGTTCATCATCTGTGGGAGATCCTCAGGGTAGCGTCCCCTTTTCAAACAGCTTCAGCTGCTTCATCAATGCCTCCCACCCTCACCTTCCCCACCATAAGATCCGAAGTGGGGATGGTCACTGAGGATTCCACAATGTTCAGAGTAATTTGATGCCCCTGTCAGCTTCTGAACTGGACTGTGTCCATGTGCAGCAAGACATGGACTCCATTGATGCTTGTGCTTTTAAAGAGTCCGTAACATTCATAAAAAGGACTGTCTGACACTGCACATTGCCACAGTAAAACAAGAGTTCATTCCGCACCTCACACTAGTTTCACAGGAATATGAGGAAGTCGTTCAGCCCATTGACACTATTGAAGAAGAACAGGGACAGCCCATTCAGTGCCTCCAACATATTACTCAGGAAGAGAAGGATTCTCATGTGATGGGCAACACCAGAACCTCTCGAAAATATTTGAAGGCGGTAGCCTAGACTCTCATGTTTTCTTATTTTAAAGAAAATATAAAGTGTCTGTTCCAGATGCGATGTGACTGGTCAAACAACTTGGTGTGAAGCAAAACACCATTTACTTAAACATGATAGATGAAATAAAATCAAAGAAAGAAGTATTTAGAATAACGTAATTCTATTGAACAAGTTTACAGAATAATAGATCTAGGAACTATTACTAATGATTTGTTCCAATACTGGAAAATCACATGTACACAGCCCTTGGCAAAAAGGAATATTCAGACACTGAATGACACAAATATTTCACCAATTCAGGATTTAAAAAACAGCACCAAGAGAAAATTCATAGAGAGAGTAGCAGCCAGGAGACATTCACTAAAGCTTTCAACTCGGTGGAGACCCCAATAATTTCTGATGTTACTGAGAAACCACAACGCAGAAATCCTAATCTGTGAGAGCTGACCAGACCCATTCCATCTACATTAAAACAAACGTAAGGCCTCACTAGTTGTTTACGAAAGTGGTCCTAACTAGCCAGCTTGGTAACGGTCATTCAATCTCTCTCATAAAAGAATCCAGAACAAAATAACCGTGTAAAGCTACAGCATCATCACACGAGTCAGCACATCGAGCTGTCATACAGGAACCAGGGGTAACCCAGTCAGGCCCTTGGCCCTGTCCGATTGGACTAGGAAGAAGCCAGTCAGTCCCTTGAGTCACTTACAAAGGAACAGGATGAGGCCATTCCCACCTCAATGCACTTACACAAGGGCAGAATGAGGTAATTGATGCTGATTCCTGATGAATGGCTTATGCCCGAAACGTCGATTCTCCTGCTGTGCTTTTCCAGCAAACCACTGTCTACTCTGATCTCCAGCATCGGCAATCCTCGCTGTCTCCTAACTGATGCTCTTACATGATGACCAAGTGGAGCAGAGGCTGCACAGACAGACTGCTCCACGTTGTTCATTGTAGCTCCGTCTGTCATGATACACACGTGGGGCTTTAACGTGGTTTTCTAGTGGTGAGGAGGGAAGCCATATGTCTTGTGTGAAGTCTCAAGAAGGCATCTTCCATCTCCGAGAAGCCAGCCTGGTGTTCTCTGTGTAGGGCGGAAGCTGGTGGGAATGGCTACCTGTTTCAGATGGAAGGGATTGTGGCTGCTGTTGGGGATTGTGAACAACGTAACGTTCAGTACGGGTTCACACACCGACTGCACAATAATGTGGGGAGAGTTAATGTAGGCATATAAACTATTAGGAAAGTCACGTTAGCCTGATGAAGGGACACTCTAAGTTCAAATAATGCTGATCTTGTTCATGTTGATCTTGTCTAGTGCACGTCCTGTGCAGTGTACCCTGTGTGCCTTACTCTGTCCAAGTCTATTTCCACCCTATGATCTGTCTCGCCATGCTCACTATGATCTGTCTCCACTGCTCATAAATAAAGTGTTTCCCTGTACTGGGGTACACATGGCAAAAAAAATCAAACCACTCAATCCTGAGTAAAGTATGGAATTTCTCTCCCTGTCAATGTCTGTTTTGGAAATAAGAGACTGCTGCCACTTCTCGTGTTTCAGCATTGCAATTTCTTCGTCTCTCACAGCTCTACTGATTAAACACTCAACTTATTCACTCTATCCTCATGTTATCATCATCCGTGTCTGTGGTACGGGCATCATTCCTTCCAAAGGACATCAAATCTGTACAGAATGCTCCAAATGCTCTCGCAGCAAGGTTCTACAACAACTGGAAGATGGCTTTACTTGTGGACTTGAATCATCTTACAATGAAGGACAGCATACCATTGACTGCACCCATTACTTCCACAGGGTTTGATTCGGAGCAGTCAGCGTAGACTTGTGAGTGGGAGATCATGCTTCCCAAATTTCTTAGAGTCCTTTGATGAAGTTACCAGGACGTTAGATGAGGTTTGATAGGGCTCTACATGGCAGGCTGCTCAGAAAGGTTACATCCTGTAGAATGCGTGGGAACTGTCCAATTGGATACACAGTTGGCTTGATGGTAGGAAGCAGAGGGTTTAGTGGAAAGATGTTTGTCAGACTGGAGGCTTGGTCCATTGCTGTTTGTTATCCATGATTGGGTTGAGAATGTACAAGGTATGATTAGTAAGTTTGCAGATGACAGTAAAGTAAGTGGGAGCATGATCAGTGAGGAATATTATCAAAAATTGCAGCAGGATTTTAATCAGGTGGGAAATGGGCCGAGAAATGGAATTTAATATAGAAGCGTGAGATCTTGCATTTTGGAAACTCAAATCAAGGTAGGAATTTCAAAGTGAATGGAAGGGTCTTAAGGTTTGCAGTGGGCAGAGAGACCTTGGCGTTCAGGTGCATGGTTCCCTGAGCATGGAGTCACAAGTAACAGGGCAGTGAAGAAGGCATTTGGCACACTGGCCTTCATCAGGCAGGACATTGAGTATAGAAGTTGGGAATTTATGGTGCAGTTACACAGGACTTTGGTAAGGTCGCACTTGGAGTATTGTGTTCAGTTTTGTCACCTTGTTATGGGGAGGATGTTATTAAATTAGAAAGAGTGCAGAAGAAATTTACAAAGACGTTGCCAGGACCCAATGGTTTGAGTTATAGGGAGAGTTTGGACAAGCTAGGACATTTTCTTTAGTGTGTAGGAGACTGAGGAAGTCCTTCTGGAGCTGTCTAAGATCACGAGGGGTATGGATAGGGTTAATGCTCTCAGTCTTTTTCCAACGTGTAGAGAATCGAGGACGAGAGGGGATCAGTTTAAGGTTAAAGGAGAAGGAATAAAAGGGAACCTGAGGGGCCACTTCTTTACACAGAGGCTGGTACGTGGATGAGCTGCCAACAGATGTGGTTGAGAGGGGTACATTAACAACATTTCAAAAGCATTTGGATAAATATGTGGATAAAAAAGGATTAGAAGGATATGGGCCAACTGCAGGGAAGTGGAGTGAGCGTGGATGGACATTTACAAGGTGGAGTAGAACCCTTCTGTTAATTAAAACCAAACACCCAGAAAAGCTCCCCTCACCTCGTAATCTGTTAAAATATGAGTGACACAGACCTCCTACATTCCACCATTTAAACAAAAATTAACAAGTTAGTTTCTTAACCTTAACAGGTGAACACTAAACAACATCTATTCACAAATACAAACCCCTCTTTTCTTAGCTACTTACTATCTGACTCCAATTCTGTAAAAATATGCTGTTCCAACAACCCACATGTTAAACATTACAATCTCAAGACCATACAGTCTCTATCTTCCCTGCTGTGTTCACTCTTTCAGCTGCTGATCTCCCTGGGTCATTTTTTTTATTGCAAATAGGTTTGCATGAACATGTGTCTTTGATAGAGAGTGTTTGAGATGGCCATTTAGCACTCCTGCTCTACAGCAGTTGCTCTACTGTTGGATTGCAGTAGCTCTCCCTCCAGTGTTCAAAATGCTGGGTTTATATACTCCCCATGATACAAAGTTCTCATAATTTGATTGCTTTCCAGGTGTCCAAACAATAATATTCAAATTCTGGTATCCTGAGCGTTATTTAAACTGTTTGATTGCATTTGAATAGCTGTCAAAACAGCAAACAAAACTCAGGAATCCATTTCTCAGCTAATGGTGACATGTGGAACAGTGTGACCTTCTGCTGGCATCTGTGGCTTTAATTTCAATTCCGCAAAACCCGATCTATCTTAAAGTGTCCATATATGTTTTTGTCTTCATAACATCTCCCCGCTTCAGAAAATAAAATGAACTAGCAGAATGAAACGATGGCTACATTTCTTTTCCTATAATTCTTAATCCCAATTCTATGAAATACAAAAGTATTAATCTCAGTTATATCATTCATATTAATTCTGCACACCAATACAACACTGGAATAAGTCAAATCTTATCTACACTGCTTTCCTTTAAATCCGCAAAAACACATCTGCTATCACATTGTAGGAGCCACAGCATGTACATTTTGTAAGTTTAAAGTTGGTGAGGTAAGACTCCAATGAAATAGTCTCATATTCTGGTTTTTAAATATTCCAAAAAATGTGAGAGATTTGCCGTTGTCCACAACCATCTCCGAAAATTTGTTTGTCATAAACACATTAAAATATTGTCAGGCCAGTGTGGAACTTAATCATTCTTGTTCAATAATTGAGATTATCTTTTTTTTCTGTTGGATATTGAGTTTTTTCGCCAAGTAGCGAATCAGCCATTCAATTCCATCATCCTCTTTCAGTATCAATTCATCTCTGACCCCGATATCCCGAGCATCAAACACAATCTTCAAAGGGTTTCAGAATATTCGGTGCAGCTAAAACTGGTGTAGTGATTAAACCTGCTTTAAAATTCTCAAATACCTCCTGGCATTGTTCTGTCCACCGCAATTCTGTGTTCTTCTTTAATAAATCCAGCAGTGGTGCCAATACACTGCTGAAGTTTTGAACAAACTTTCAATAGAATCCACTCAGTTCCAAAAACCGAAGCACCTCTTTCTTCAAGGATGGTTGTGGAAATTCCTCAAAGCCCTTTGTCTTTGTGTTCCATGGGGTCAACCTTCCATGTCCAATGTAATGTCCCAAGAACATCACCTCTGCCTTCGTGAATTCTGTTTTCTTTAAGTTTATTATCAAGTTTGCTTCTTGTAATCGTCCAACATGCTCAGCCAACTGTAACATGTGATCTTTCAATCACTTGCTAAAGATCACTACATCATACAGATAACCTACACAATTTGTTCATCTGGTCACAACTCTGTTCTTGAGTCTTAATTGTGGCTGGTGCATTATTCATCCATATGAAATACTCGATAAAGTTTTTTTGTCATCTCTGGTATATTTACCAGGTAGTTTAACTGTCTCCACACTTTTTTTTAATTTGAAAGGAGCCACTAAACCTGGGTTTGAAGGGATTTCTTACCACTGGTGGCGATACTAATACGTCATCCCCACGGGAAATCCTCAAACTTTCAGAGTTTTTATCTGCCACCTGCATCACTCTATACTGTGCCCTCTTCAGGTGCTATTTAGCTCACTCACCTACACCATCCAATCTCTCCTTCACCTCAGATAGATAATCCAAGTGTGAGATCTCTGACTTTGGTCCTGTCAATTTATGTTTAATTCATTTCTAAGGACCTCTCACTTCATGTACGAATATTAAATCAAAGGAAGTAAAGTGAGTAGATTTATTTGGGGCATCTCTAATGGCAAACGATTTAATGGGGCACCTTTATCCCAACCATTTGGCCAATCTTGACAGTACGCTGTATGCATGGCCCTCAGTGTCTGATGCTAAGTTTTCAATGCTCCCTGGGATTCAGGATGGGATGCACTTGATTTGAAGTGCTATATCCCTAAGCTATCCATGACTTCCTTAAACACCTTTGGTCTGACGGAATCTCTCTGGGCAGTCCACAGCGAGTAAAGAAAGCTACCAACCCCTCCACCTCCCTTTTTGCCTTACCACTCCAATAATGGAATTGCATCCATTATGGTCAGCAAATATTGGTTTCCACTTTTACTTTAGAAAGGGGAGCTACACAATTAATCATAACCCACATGAAGGGTTCTTCGAATGCAGGAATTGGCAACAAAGGTGCTGGTTTTATTATTGCCTGTGACTTACCTACCATTTGGTATGTATGTCACGTACAACAAAAATTAACCACGTCCTTCTGCATTCCAGGCCACTAGAAATGCTTCTGTACCTGAGCCTGAGTCTCTGTACACCTAGGTAACCGCCTGCAGTTAGTTTATGAGCTACCCGTAACACTGTACGTTACTGCTAACACAATCTGGTGCACTTGGGCCCATTTCTCTTCTGCAGTAACCTATCGGGGTCTCCATTTTAATTTTATGATTCTATGTTTAAGTTAATAAGGTTCAACAATATATTCTGATTCCTTTTCAGTGTGTGTGCATGTGTATGTGTGTGTATATATATCTGTTGTAAGCCCATTAGCCTTTCTGGAATAAACACCTCTGTCTGATCCTCTGCCTGTTCAGATTTTACCTGCACCGTTGCATCAAACAGGGTGTCAGTTCACTAAGCATTAACTCATTTGTCTTTTTCGTTCGTTTTACCTTCCTGCTGTAACTTATGACAGTGGGATCTTGTTACTACACAGTCTGGAAAATATCCTGGGTATTTTACTTTTAACTCACCAATTCCCTCATCTTCCTTTGGCTTCTCCACCACAAGGGGTGCCTCTCCCACCTTGCCTCCTGCTAAATCGTTCCCAAGAACAAGCTCTATTCCTGGAACTGACACTCTGTTACTCACTGTCACTGTTACTTCGCCAATTTTGATTTGGCACTCCATCCTGATGTTACACAAGGGAATGCTTAATTTCTGTCCCCATTCCACAAGTTATCACGCTCTTGATTAAATCCAGAAAGAGTGAAAAAAACTTTCATCTCTTACTATTAGAGGTTGAGAGAAAGTGAGGGCGGCAGATGCTGGAGATGAGAGTTGAAAAGTGTGGTGCTGGAAAAGCACAGCACGTCGGCAGCATCCGAGGGGCAGGAGCGTTGACGTTTCAGGCATAAATCCTTCATCAAGAAAGTGGGGTGTAAGGGAGGGGGAAGGAGGTTGAGAAATAAATGGGAGGGTGTGGGTGGAGCTGAGTGAAAGGGAGCTTGGAAGGCGATTGGGATGCAGGTGGGGTGTGATGGTGATCGGTCGGAGAGGAGGGTGACAGGACACCTATCGGTGGTAGGACAGCTGGAACGCTCAAACTGTACAGCATCAACGTTGACTTCACCAAATTCCAAATCTCCCCTCCACCAACCACTCCCAGATCGAATCGTTCAACCTAGCACTGCCCTCTTAAACTGCCCTAACTGGCCATCATCCTTTCCACCTATCAATTCCACCCTCCCCTCCGACATATCATTATCACTCCTGCCTACATCTTCTTATTGCCTTCCCAGTGGCCCTCCCACCAGCCCAGCTACTACCCTTGTATGTATCTTTCAGCCGCCTTATTCCCCCACTACGTTCCGGACGATGGGTTTCTGCCTGATATTCGACTGTCCTGCTGTTTGGATGCTGCCTGATCTGTTGTGCTTTTCCAGCGCCTCACTTCTCAACTATTAGAGACTGAACAGATCCCTAATCTCACAAGATTATAATTTCTTGTCCTTCTCCCTCTGTTTTTTCTGAGTAAACTTTATCCCGAGAGGCGAATTTTTTAGAGAGATCAAGGCACTGCCTCCTTACCCAGCCCTTGCCTAGGCTGTGCACTCTCCTGCAGCTCCTCAGCTCCACTTGGGGTCTCATTTACCAGTTTCACTAATGCCACTGGGTTTAGCCTCTTCTACCGCATCTTTTCACAAAGTGTCTTCTTTAACGCCCAGCAGGGTGTGTGCCAGCTTACTGCAGTGAAAACAAGTTTTTCCCTGTGCCCCTCTTAAACCATTGGTACTGTGATTCTATGTGTTCCACTCCCTTATAGTGAGAGCACCTGAGGCCTTTCACCACCTTTCAACCCCCTTGGGCTTCTTTCTTCACCTGTGGTAAACTATTGTGAGCTACTGTTCGCTGTGTAATGTGTGATCTTCCCTTCTCCCAATTTCTATCCCCCACAGGATGAAATTCCTGCCAGAAACTAAATTTCATCACATGCCACAATGCATATTTACCTGCTGTATCTGCCACGCTTCTTACTTCTTGAACTTTCTATTCATTCATATGAATTCTTACTATCTCTGGAAGTGAGTATTTTAACTTCTCCAGCAGATTAATCTTCCTTCAAGCCTCACAGTTCGTATCCATTTTTAAGGCCATTACCTACCTATCACGATGACTGTGGTTAATTCTTTCAAATTCAATATAAGTCTGGCCTGGTTCTGTCTCTATTTTTCTGAACTTCTGTCTATATGCTTCTAGTACCAATTCATAACTAATCAAAATAGCCAATTTGACATTTTGATAATGTCTTGACCCCTCATCTGACAGAACTGCACATACCTCACTAGCTGTGCCCACCAGCTTAGTCTGAACTAGCATGAACCACAAGTTCACTGGACACATCATCTGCCGAGTCATTTTTGTCAAATGAAATTTGAAAAAGTCTTGACGTTTTTCTCACCGAAATATGGCAATCACTAACCTAGTTGTATGCATCCCTACGTTCTCCCTTCATCTCCATCCTGTTAATTTAACTTTCTTATCTAATTCCCAACTTCTGAATTTCAAATCCCCTCTCTCTTTCTTTCTCTTCTCTTTCTCTTTCATCTCTCTCTGTTTCCGTTCCTTTATTTATCTTCTAACTCCAGTTGCCAAATTTGCAATTTAAGTTTTTATAACTCTACTGCAGTTGCCTGTTTCTCTGACACACCAAAGTGCTTGACTAACTCCATTACAATTTCAGCTTCCCTTTTCTCCCTGGTTAAACCCAATTCCAACCTATTTGCTAATTTTAAAAATGTCCTCCTTCTGTCTTTCTAAACCTCCTTGTAAAATTTGGGAACCTCTTTAGTAATGTTAAAAGCCATTTCCCTCACTTTTCATTTAACCAACCACAAGTAACAAAATTAACGAATTTTCCCACTGGTTTTATTTGAAGATCAAAGTCACGAGTTGCGATGAGTTGGAATTTACTGGAACCTGTTGTATTTCAAATCTGTTCAAGTCGGTCCAAGTTTCATACGGCAAGGCCCCAAACTGTTATGACATCAAATGTTGAACCCCGTCTTTTAATTAAAACCACACACCCAGAAAAGCTCACCTCACATCATAATCTGTCAAAACGTGAGCGACAGAGAACTCCTAAATTCCACTAATAAACAAAAAATAATAATTTATATTGTGCAAGTTAGCTCGCTGAGCTTGAAAGTATGTTTTCAGAAGTTTCGTCACCACGACTAGGTGACATCAGCAGTGAGAGTATCTGCTGAAGTGCTGATGGTATATCTCTCTATTTATAGATCTTGGTTTCTTAAAATGGGTGATGTCATTTCCGTTATTTTAACAAGAGAATGTAGACAGGATCTAAATTGATGAGTTTATTAATGGACTTCAGGTTAGAATACCATTCCTTTAAGAAGGCCCTTGCGTGTCGTAGTATGTGTGTGTGCTTCGTCCCAGTCAAAGTGGTGCCCTTTTTTGTCTGTATGTATGGAACGTAGTGATAGTGCGTCATGTCTTTTGGTGACTAGTTCGTGTTCATGTATCCTTGTAACACGACAACAGGACAGTTTCAATGGTGGAAAAAAGATTTTATATACACTGTTTAATCAATGTGTGTGTGCAGATAAGTCCCATATGATGTATAAAATTGATAAAATATTAAAACATGATTTGATCCTCTCAACGATCCCTCCTTTTCTGGGATTCCCAACTCTAATCTCTCATTCTTACCAGGATGTGTGCTACAAATTCTTGATTCTGGTGTGCCAATTTATTTCAGTTAATCCCCTTTCTATCGGGACTTCAATACATTGGCCTGCTGGATTCTTTCCAAAGCTCGTGTCTGTCATATTACTGGAGATAAATATTCTGGCATCAGACTCAGCATTTGAACATATTACTCTGTTGTACATGCACTGTACAAAGAACCACAGCACACAGACATTGCTAAAACATTGGGGGATGTTCATCTATTTCTTTTGATAATGTAGTTTTCTCATTTTCCACATCTCCATATCTATATCCTCTCTCTCGTTCTCCCTTTGTGTCTGGTTAAGAATTCCACCAATTATTCTTCGTGTCCCATCTCTCAAAACTCCTTCTTTCAGTTTACATCTCTTCAAGATGTAATGTGGTTATAATTAAGTAATGTAACTACAAAGACATGCGGGAGGAGCTGGCAGGAGTTAATTGGAAGGGGGGATGAGCAGGAAAGACCGTGGAGCAGCAATGGGAGGAGGTTCTGGGGAAAATTCGGAAGATAATACCAGAAATGCAACCCCAAGAACTTGAAACATACTCATGGGAGGACAAGGCAGCCATGAGTGATAAGGCATCAAACCAAAAAAGAAAACATACAATGTGGTGAAGATGATTGGAAATCCAGAGGCTTCATTGGCTCTGAAACTAAATAAGTCTGGCATCACTGACACTGACACTACAGAGCTCTTAATCATAGTCAGGGAAAGAAACAGAGGAAAACCATTCACTTTAAATACAGAAGATGGTATTTCTCAAGGAAAAAGATTCAGGTGAATTAAACATTTGAATTAAGATCAGTTAAGTACTTTTGCAGAATGTGTCAGATTGGAAGCAAGACCCGGGGAGAGACCCTCAGCAGAATGAGAGTTTGAAATTGAAGTATTACCACATCAGAAACCAGGTTAGGTCACTGAGTACAGGGCTGATGAGTGAATGGGTCTCACTGAGAATTGGGGAACAGACAGCAGAATTATTGCATTGCAGATATTGCAGCTGGAAACTGCGTATTCATGTAGTGCTGTAGACCACAGCAGCAGGAGTAGCAGACATGCATTCAACCACAATCTGTAACTTTTTGCCAGGAGATCACTTCAGTCTGCCATTACCATCAACACCATCTATGGCTCAGTGACGAGTGTGGGTGAACATGGCAGAGTCAGAATCACATGAACCTTAACCTGATGCTAACTCATTAAAGCTACCAGACTTGACCAACAAATCTGAACGAAGCCCTGCAGTCCTGCCACATTCAGTTATAAATGATGATGGACGATTAACCAAATGGCTGGAGGAGAGTGCTCCACAAACATTCCCATCCTAAATAATGGAACAGACCTGCACATCAGTGTAAAAGAGAATGATGTTTTATCTGCACCATCCTCCGCCAGAAGTTTTGAGACGATAATAATCCTCACCCTCGCCATGATGCCCACAAAATCACAGATGCCAGTCTTCAACCAATTTGATTCGCTGCACGTGACATGAAGAAACAGCTGAACACAGTAGATATGACAAAGGCAATGGGCCCTGACCCCATTCCTGCAATAGGACTGAAGCCTTGTGCTGCACAACAAGCCGTGTCCCTGGGGAAGCTGTTTCATTCCAGCTCCAACTCTAACATCTCCCTGGCAATGTGGAAAATTACTCAGCTGTGTCCAGTCCCCTAAGAGGGGAATAATTACAATCTGATCATTTACCACCCCCTCAGTCCCATCACAACAGTCAAATTGGTTGGAGTTCTTTTTGACAGAGCTGTCAAGCAGCACAGAAATAACCTGCTCAATGTGGTTTCAGATAGGTCCCCATGTGGAGATGGTGCTGTTGTGGAAATGTCACTGGATTACTAATCCAGACCAGGCTAATAGTCTGGCAGCAGGTGGAAGTTAAAGACAATTAATAAAATATCGAGATCTAAAACCTGGGGTCAGTAACAGTGACCTTGAAGCCAATATCGATTGTAAACAGAATTTCCTTCTCTAATGTATTTTTAGGAAGTGAATCTCCCGTGATTTCCTGGGCTGGCCTAAAACTGACTCCAAAGACCCTGACATGTGCTAAACATTTCAATGGTCTCTGAAATGGACAAGCAAGGCACTCATTTGTATCAAACTACTCCGAGGACTGAAAGGATGAAACCGGACACAACACCCGGCCTCAGCATCAGTGTTGGAAAAGGGAATGGGAACACATTCCTGATGACCCTGCAGAGACCTCCTTCTTAACAACTGAGAGCTTGTGACAACATTTACAGAGCTTTCCCACAGACTGAACAGAAACAGCGGGAAAGGAGTAGGTCATACAGCACATTGAGCCTCCCCCATTCTATTTCATGGAAAAAAATCTCCTCAATGCACTTACCCCACAGGATGTACGTATCTGTTAATGTGAGTAACCTTGGGAAACTATAAAGTAGGTGCTGCAGTAGTACGTTTGGTTCATCGTGTTTGCTACCCAATTCAATGTAATGATGGTTGCCCCTTCATTTCCACACCGTACTCCTGCTCTCCCACCATCCCTTTACTGTCTCTAAATCCTTATAATCAGTGTCTCGGTTTCCAGGTGTGAGCGAATTCCCCAGGGTCACCAGTCAGTGAGTGCAGCCAGTTATTCTCATCTCAATGCAGAGTGACCTGCCTGTACCTAATACGGTGTCCCCTTGTTTTAGGCATCCCAGCCAGGGGAATATCATCCCTGCTTTCAATCTGTCTCACCCTGTCAGAGTTTTGTATATTTCACCAAGATCTCCACTCATTTTCCTAAACCCCATGGAATACAGGCCTAGTCACCCCAAACTCGGTTCCCACAACAAGCCTGTCATCCCAGGGATCAGTCTGGTCATCCTTCACTGCTCTCCCTCAATGTCAGGTTTGTCCTTTATTAGGTCAGGAGACCAAAACTGCACATAATGCTGCACAATGTTCGAGATGGGATGTCTCCAAAGGCCTGTACAGCTGCAGTAAGACACCCTTTCTCCTGGACTCACATCCCCCTGAAATGAAGGTCAACACACCATTTATCTCCTTTACTGCTTTCTGTTTCTGCAATAATGCTTTCAGCGACTGGTGTACAAAGAGATGCAGATCCTTTTCCGTGTTATAGCTGCCCACTTGTTTGTTGTATGTACACTGGTCAGCGTGCCAATGCCATGCCCAGTATTGACTTCTGGTTACAGAACTCACTGCGCTGCAGGGACCTCAGAGGTTTATGCAGAAGGAAACAGTAAAACGGAGCATAAGTCCCTTTGTAGGTCAACATGTTTCCACCAATCCTTTTCACATGGTAGACTTCCAATTTATCATTTCCACCAAAGGGCACACCGTCACCTCTATCCACATTGTTCTTGTTAGACTTAGGCTCAATCTACCAACTTATTTTCTTCTATGTGTGAACCCAGTCCTGCGTGCTCTTTAAATAAAGCAATAGGAGAAGATATTTAATCTTACACATTTAGTTTTATTCTCGCAGTAAGTGGATAAAGTATACAGAGCTCTGGGACTAAACCTTTCTATCTCTGATAAACTACTAAGTAAGTCAGTTCACAAAGAACAAAAGATGTATATCTGCCCCTGACCCAGTCTTTTATACAATACAAAACATCATACCATCACTCAAATGAGATTGTCTTCTAATTGGCTGTTGCTCTGACTCCATTCCCCGCCTCCTCACATTCCCGGATGTCCGATCCCACGTGACCTTCCTTTGTCTCTGAAAAGGAGCACCACGCGGCCTCCTTTCGGGCACAAAACGGCCGACTCGCACACTTCCGGGGCGCGAAACGGCCGATCACGTGACCTCCCGGCACTCTCCCGGAGCGAGAAACAGGGAGACTACGTGTCCGCGCCTCGGAGCATCACGTGATCATCCTCTGCGCACATTCAGAGGACCACGTAACCTCCGAACGCCGGGGACACGCCCACTCAGTCAGAATCCATTCTACTGGTAAGCTCTTTACATATATTTACAACTCCCCCTTTCGGTCTCATGAAAATGAGACCAACAAATCAGTTTTATGCATCACATTCGCTCTCCGACGCATAGTCTTCCCCTCTTGCCAGTGCCATGGTTTCCGCCGCTATTTGTGACATCTGATTGGGCGGGGGAGCCTTCCCTTCAATTGCTGTAATAATTACCCTGTTCAACAAAGATCTAATACAGGGGATACAACAACATCCACACAACACGAACACAATGGTCATACCAACAAGGGACATAAACACAGACACAATTAATCCTTTCCATTTCCCTACCCAGGAATCGAAAATGCCTCCTAGAGGGTTGTCAATACCTGAATGTTCATGCATTTCTTCAGACAAGGTTCTTAGTCCATCCAGGGCTCTGGTTACCGAGCCATCAGGTGCTGTATTGTTGGGGATGAACGTGCAATATTGATCTCCAAACATAGAGAACACTCCCCCCTTTTCTGCCAACAACATATCGAAGGCCATTCTATTTTGTACTGTCATCAGTGAGGTCCCTGCCAGTTGTTCAGAGTCCCGCCACGGCGTCTCTGGTTCTATTGGCTAGCCTGAGTACATTGTAATGTACATAATTAATTCGATCAACGTTTTTATTCGCCGTAAATGGGAATAAAACACTAATAATTGCAACATCCTCAAATCCTGTTGCTACCTGGTCTACCAACTTATATTCATCAGGTACGCCTCGGGGATATTCTATTGCATCTATATATGTGGTTGAGCCAGAGGCAATGTCAAACAGATCCCTGCGTACTCGTGCATGCTGATCTATTCCCTGTAGTCTTTCTCCTAAGAGTGTTAAGAGTACCCCGAGCCTGACCATTGCACAGGTTCCAGACTAATCCAGAGGTAAAGTAATCTGTAGTGTTCTATCTCCACAGTACCAAAAAAGATCAGCTCTGGCCCAAACCATTGTGCTAGCATTCCGCGAGCCGGTTACATCAATCGTGTTCTGGTACCAGTCAGCGGGGATGTGTTCCATGACTGTATTAGATCTTCGAACCAAACAAGTATAATTGTTGGCCCTTGGGGTAAACACTGGAGGTAACGTAGAGTTCTTGACAGGTGGAAAAATAGCACTTAAGGCGGTACAATTTGGAGGGTCTGTCTGCATGGTGAGAGCCATCATGCAGTGAAATCCTACTGGGTCTACATTCGGGAACAATGGGGCTGGGGTAGTAAATAAAGTTGGCCTAGCCGAAGAACACGCGACGCAATCACTCATATTAATTGAGATTGCAGTCGCTGTTATCCAGTCCAGCCATACATTCCTATCCCCATATCCGGTGGCTAATTTAATAATGTCCCTTCTCGTGAGGTTGTTATAATCTACTGTCACTACTCCTGAACTTGATTCGGTCACCACGCTTGTTGTATTTTCAATCTGTGGCTGGTTCGTAGGAGGATCCACCAAGGTTACCTTCACTAGTCCCATGTTATCTACTCCTGATTGATCTACCCCTATTATAAAATAAAAGCTGCTATCATCAATTTCACAGTAAAACTGTACCTCTTTTGGACTAGGGTTGGTGTCGAATCTTGTCAGTGTTAACAAGAGTGGATTTTGTAACTCTGAAGAATGATCGAGTTGTCCCTTTTTCAAGCTCACACGGTCTCTAAACTCTATTATCCGAGGGTGACGACTTCTTAGGTGTCCAATGTTCCCCAGTGCATGTTAATACATCATCCCACGAAGGGCATGGATGAGAATTAATGGCGTAGATGCAAAGATATACATCATACCCCCTCCAGCTCCCTGTATCTTGGCCACAGTCAATTATTTGGCATAAGTCAAAGTGGTATATTGTATCACGCTTTTTATCATGTCTGATGTGTATCCGGCTCTCTGCCTCCCTTAAACATTTGTCCCTCTCTTGTCCTATTGATCTCTTATTCCTGGGACTCCCTACCCTGTGTGTGTGTTCGTCCTTCGCGGTTGATCCCCTTATTAATAATATCATAACACTTATGCATAAAATAGTGAAAACTCCCAAGCTTAACAGTTTAGAATAACGCGGGCTGATTACTAAAATAAACATAATATTCGTTATACAACAATTAAAACTTTAAGACCCTTCTACACTTTTTCTATTCTTATTTGTTCTAGAGTTCTCGTTGGCGGTTCTGTAGCTGCACACTGGCTCCAATGGTACCAAGTGTCTCCTTTCCCTTGTAGTAGAACCACATGAGATGTCCTTTCCACCACCTTGTAAGGTCCTGTCTACCGTGGCTCCGACCATTTCCGTTTGAACACCTTCAGCAGGACCCACTCTGTGGTGGATGGTGCCTGGCTCTGTAGGTCCCCCTTTTCCGATCCAACCTGTTTAGAGAAAGCTGAGACCAAAGCTGTTCGTTGATCATAATAAGGTTTGTACCTTATAGAGGCTCCTCCCTCTAACGTCTGTATTCCAGCCCCTGGTCCCGGAAACTGCTGCCCTGTTGTTAGCTCGTACGGGGTAAACCCTGTAATAGAGTTTCCTGAGCTTTTAATGGGCATTAAGGCTAAAGGTAGGGCATCCACCCAGCTCAACTTGGTTTGTGCACACAGTTTTCCTATTTCCCCTTTATGGGCTGGTTCATTCTCTCCACTTTTCCCTGTGACTGAGGATGGTACACCGTTCCAAACGCGTGTTTCAGTCCTAAAGCTGCTTCTACTTCTTGCAGGTCTTTATTCTTAAAATGTGTGCCATTATCTGACCTGACTTTCTTTGGAAACCCATGCGTTGGAATATATTGGTTTATCAAAAATTTGATCACTGTCTTCGCATCTTCCTTTTTCGCAGGTATCACTTCTGGCCAACCAGTGTATGCATCCACTGGTACCAAAAGGTACCTGCATCCGTTTACTCTCTCTACCATGTCAGTGTAGTCAATCACTATTTCCTGAGCTGGCATTATTGGGGGAGGAAATTTTCCCTCTTGTAGTTTCACTGTTGCTTTTACATTATATTCTGAACACCTTTTTCATTCTCTGATATAATTTTCACTCATTGCCTGTAGTTCAGCCAATTGGGCTGATTCTTTGCCTGTCACTTTTCCTATCAACACTTCTTCAAATCCCTCACTTGTCTGTCGCACCACTGCCTAGGCTACTTTAAGTCCTCCAGTTGGATGTCTGTAACAGCAACCATCTGTGAACAGCACTTCTTCTGGGTCTACTAATGGAATTGCCTGTAAATCTGGCCTAACTTTGGCGTCTCTGTGCCCTTTCCTCACACATATGTAGCTCTCCTTCTCCCACCTTATCAGCCATGTTAATTCCTTCATGTGTAAAAATTATATGTGGTGCACTCAGGATTTTCTCTAACATGATCTGCCGCAGTGGCATCATTGTAAAGACTGTTGAGTTCAAATAGGCCACTATACTATGTGTCGTCAATACAGTTAGTGAATGGCCCATGACGATATGTGCTACCTTTTGGAGAATCTTTACTACCCCTGCTGCATGTCTTGTACATGGCGGGTATCTGTCCTCTATTGGGTCAAGGGTAACACTTACATACATCAGCACCTGCCTGCCTCCCCCTATTTTCTGAAAAAGAACACCATTTATTCTGTGTTCTTTTTCAGAAATATCGAGGAAAATGGCTCTTTGTAATCCGGGACCACTAAATCAGCAGCCCGCGTTAGGGCCTGTTTAAGAAATATAAAACTTTCATCTGCCTCCGTGGTCCACTGCAAATGGGCAAACAAATTTCTCATGCCTTGCTCATTTACAATGGCCGTTAGAGAGAAAGTAAGCTCCCCATATGAGGGAACAAATTGTCTTCTGTATCCTGCCAATCCAAGAAAATGAGAGCAAGTCTTTTACAGTGACTGTTTTGGCATGATGCAGAATGGACGATCTATGGGATGGAGATACACCTGTTCCCTTACTGGAAATAACTCTACCCAAAAAAGACAACGTTCTTCTGCAGCATTGTAATTTAGCCCATGAAACTTTGAAACTGACGTTATACAAGAGTAACAGCAACGACTTTGTAGCTGCCAAACAAGAAACATGGTCGGGTGCCGCCATAAGAATGTCATCCACATGTCGGATCAATACCACTCCCTTTCGGAGCATCAGACTTTTCAGCCGCTGTTTCAGTACCTGATTAAACACCCCAGGTGACAAAATGAACCCCTGAGGGACCCTTGTATAACGAAGTTGTTGGCCTTTATAGGTAAGCGAAAAATGTCCCTGAAATGATCAGCTAGGGGCAAACAGAAGAACGCGTTAGCCAGATCAATGCACAAGAACCACTTATGGTCAGGGGTCAGCACAGACATCGCAATGTAAGGGTTTGGGACTGGAACTGTTGGAGTAGAAACGACACGATTGATCCATCTAAGATCATGCGCCAACCTATATTTGCCTGTATTCTGCTTCTCTACAGGTAAGATAGGAGTGTTCCAGGCTGACTGAGAGGGTTCTAGCACCCCTGCTGCTACCAATCCTTCGATTGTGTCGGCGATGCCGGCTTCAGCCTCTGGTTTGTGTGGGTATTGTCTCTGCCAAATCGGAGTGTGGTCTATTAACTCGAATGTGATTGGTGCGACGTGTTCGCAGTAACCAACGTCCGTCGAACCTGCTGACCACAAGGCACCCGGTAGTGTATCAAGCATCGCTGCAGCGTGTGGATGGTCCGTCTTTTCCCTGCCATGAAACCTTTCAATCTGCCTGTGCTCCAGCAACACCTTGTCAGTTGTTCTGTGCAAAGTCTATAAGCTTCAACTGAGGGTGAGTATTGCAAACCGGGTAACTGAGTCCAAACCCATTCAGTTAGCTCTATCAAGCGTTTGGACATGAGTCCCAGATCTTTGGCCTGATATTCAGCATGCACTGCAAATGTTAAATGCGGTATAGCTTCTTCAGATATCTCATACCATTCCAACTGTTCCAGAGTGAGTTCCACAACACCCACCACACCTTCCAGGTGTTGATAGAATGCATGCTGATAGATTTTATTGTCATCTGTCGTAATATAGGGTCACATGAAGGGGATCTGCAGGAGGAGCATAGGGATTCAGCATCTGAACACAGGGTCGCCCTTGGTTATATAAAGACTGTATGCCGTTATTCTGCCCTTTCTCAGGTTCAAGGAGTCCCCAGTATATATCTGCCCACTGCCCTTCAGCCATTGGTGATGCGTCTGGTGATAATATCATTTGGGGTCCAGAGTGAATCATTGACATAGAACAATTAACAGAATAGCCAATTGGAAAGGTCACTACGAGTCCATCTAGTCAGCACAGAACCAGGACCCCGCATCTCTCCAGCAAGTCACGTCCCATCAAATTCACAGGGCATGCAGGTGGTGAAATATATTGGTGATAAAATGTCTGCCCGGCCACTGATGTGATCAGTGGCGATGTCAAAGGCAGATTAGGAGGCTGATTTAAGGGGACATACTGTCCTCGGATCAATCCCTGGCGTCCCTGGGCGCCACACAGCAGGGGACACTTTTCTTCTCCAATGCCCAGGTTGGCCACATTCAAAACAAGTGTCCGGTGGCTAACCTCTGACTCCTCCACGGCCCCTTCCTCTACCACTCATTCCTCCTGGAACACCTCTTGGCCTGCCCCCATAAAGGGGGTAGTATGGCATCGAATCAGGTGCCGGGTCTAGACTCTGCCGGTTGTTTTGTGGCAACAGCTGCTGCACCATCAGATTAGTCGTAGTTTGGGAGACTTTTTTTCTCTCATTAACCTTCCGTCTAGTCTCATCAAGCTGTAACTTCAGCAACTGCACTTGAGTTGACTCATTGATCTGTTTATCTTCATCCTGTTTTGTCCTATATCGCTATATATGATGCATCAAATGTTTTTCCCACTGTTCTGTAGAACTCCCTGGGATATCAGGATTACTCTCCATTGCCTCTTTTACTTCCTTAGGCATCCCTGCCATAACGGCATTCCTAAACTACGTGGTCTGTAGCTGACCTGACCCTGGATGGCTCCCCGCAGTATCTGTCCACTTGCCTTTACATCTAGCCAAAAAGGCAAGCATCTTCTCGCCCTCCTTCATTGTGAAGGTGAGCGAGTGTATCGCTCCCGGTGGAATCGGGAATCTATCCCTCATTGCCCTTCCCACACAGTTGACATGCTGCACAAACGGGTCTGAGTCAGGGACTAAGGTGGACCCCACAAACACTTCAATCTGCTGTACCTCCCACATACTCAATTGTTTGCCCAATAATGCTCTCCAATCACCCATGGCCAACTTGAAGCCTAGTGTGTATTGGCAAAATTTAGTCATCCAGTGTCCACCTCCCTCCAGGGGTGGGGACATTTTATCCAAAATACAATTCATATCTGTACAGGTAAAGGGCTGATACACATCCCCCGTAAAAGAGCCTTTATAAACTAGAGGCAGTTGGTGCTGATATTTTATGGGCAGCTGCAATATCTCCCTCCACCACAAACCATAACTGTTTGCAAACGGAGGCTGTACCCCTGAGAAGCCCTGTTCAGTATGCATGGTAAGTGAGCCTTTTAAGTGACAGGGTACGTGTTTGGATCGCCCCCTGGGCGGGACTCCTCGTCTTCGCTATCTGTGCTACTCCTTGACTCCTCCTTTCTTCTTTCTCTTCGGCTTCTTTTGTCCACTTTCTTCCAACCAGTATTGACCCTTTATTTCCCTTCACATGCTCTTCTACTTCTAATCTAACTTGCTCTTCTGCTTTTCCCAAGAACGGTGACAATTTCTTCCTCTCCTCATCTTTAGGGACTTTGCCCTGCTTTTGTAAATCTTCCAAATCTTACCATATTTCTCCATCATTATTTTTGTTTGTTCTTTGCAAGCCCACTAATTAACTGACCTCTAACTTTACCCCACTGCTGTTTTACGGACAACACTAAATCAGAAGAACATCCTCCGTTTTCTTCACACTCTTTATCAAATTCCCTCCCATTTTATGTATTTTTTTTTAAATCCTCCTGTCCAAAAACCAATCGGTTTATTTTTAATTTAGCCAAGCACCCAACCCAATTAAAACAAATCCGGTTGCGAATCAGACTGTATAAAATACACCCAAACAACTTACTCTTACAGTTTAAGTTATCAGCAGTTTCGTTATCACCTTTAAGTTTCTACTGCCTACTCTTTCTCACTGAGACACCACCGTCTTTGTCTCAGAGACATCGCTGGCTTTTCTACTACCCTCCGTACATTCCCAATATAATTTTTAAACTTACAACACATCAATTATCAACCAAAAATCGTGAGCGTTGCTTTTATGAGATCCTGCTCAAAGGACTTTAAACCTTCTCACACATACGTACCTCGGTGCTTTTATGAGGACTCTAACCCCATGGGACTTTAAACCCGTACGTATTTAACCAATCCTTCTTACATTTACCTACCCCGATGCTTTTATGAGGACTCTAACCCCATGGGACTTTAAACCCGTACGTATTTAATTAATACTTTGTCCACTTACTATTACTCGGACACTTGCAGTCTAGTGACAACAATCAATTTAGTATCTCCAATCGCAGAACTTCGATATAAACAGTTATCTGCTCACCTTTTGTTTGTGCGGCGCTGCTTGTTGTCATCACCAGACGTCAGTCTCCGTTGTTTCTATTTTTCTCGTGTTTACGTCGCTCAGTCTGGATCACGTCGGGATCACGTCAGGCTCACCATCTGACGGACTTTAGGCTCAATCTACAAACTTATTTTCTTTTTTGTGTGCGCCAAGTCCAGCGTGCTGTTTAAATAAAGCAATAAGGAAAAATATCTAATCTTACACTTTTAGTTTTATTCTAACAATAAGTGGATAAAGTATACAGAGCTCTGGGTCTAAACCTTTCTGTCCCTGACAAACTACTCAGTCAGTCAGTTCAGAAAGAACAAAAAGACGTATATCTGTCACTGACCCAGTCTTTTATACCAAAGAAAACATCATACCATCACTCAAGTGAAATTGTCTTCTAATTGACTGTTGCTCCGACTCCATTCCCCGCCTCCTCGCATTTCCGGCTGTCCGACCTCACGTGACCTTCCCTTTTCGGAGACAAAGGACCACCATGCGGCCTCCTTTCGAGTGCGAAACGGAAGTCTCACCCACTTCCGGGGCGCAAAACGGCCGATCACGTGACCTCCCGGAGCGCGAAACAGGGAGACCACGTGACCGCACCCGCGTCACGGAGCATCACGTGATCATCCTCTGCGCGCGCATCAGAGGACCACGTGACCTCCGAGAGCCGAGGACACGCCCCTCAGACTCGACAATTTAGTTTCCAGGTAAGTTTTTTGTATATATATTTACAACATCCCTGGGTGAGTTACATTGACAGAGAGGGGTAGTCTGCTCTTGGTGTGTAAGTTTGATTGAGAGAGTGGCGTCAATCTGCTTTTGACTATGTGTGTTATTTGGCAGAGTGGGGTCAGTCTGCTCTTCCCTGCGTGAGTTACATTGACAGAGTGGGGTCAGTCTGCTCTCCCCTGTGTGGCTACACTGACACAGTGGGGTTTGCTTGCTCTTCCCTGGGTGGGTTACGTTGACAGAGTGGGGTCAGTCTGCTCTTTTCCTGGGTGTGTTACATTGACAGAGTGGGTTCATTCTGCGCTTGACTTTGAGAGTTACTTTTCAGAGTGAGGTCAATCTGCTCTTCCCTGGGTGGGTTACATTTACAGAGTGGGGTCAGTCTGCTCTTCCCTGGTAGGGTTAGTCTGCCCTTGGTGTGTAAATTTGTTGGACAGAGTGCGGTCAGTCTGCTCTTCCCTGGGTGGATTATATTGACAGAGCGGGGTCAGTCTGCTCTTGTCTGTGTGAGTTAGTTTGCCAGAGTGGGGTCAATCTGCGCTTGACTGTGTGCGTTATTTTGCAGAGTGGGGTCAGTCTGATCTTCCCTGCGTGTGTTACATTGACAGAGTGGGGTCAGTCTGCTTTTGCCTGTGTGAGTTAGTTTGACAGAGGGAAGTCTGTCTGCTCCTGCCTGTTTGAGTTACATTGACAGAGTGATGTCAATCTGCATTTGACTGTGTGGGTTATTTTTCAGAGTGAGTTCAGTCTGCTCTTCCCTGGCTGCGTAACTTTGACAGAGTGGGAGTCAGTCTGCTCTTCCCTGGGTGGGTTACATTGACAGAGTGGGGTCAGACTGCTCTTCCCTGGGTTGGATACATTGACACAGTGAGTTAAATCTGCGCTTGACTGTGAGAGTTATTTTGCAGAGTGAGGTCAGTCTGCACTTCCCTGGGTGGGTTACATTGCCAGAGTGGGGTCATCATGCTCTTCCATGGGTGGTTTATATTTTCAGAGTGGGGTCAGTCTGCTCTCCCCTGGGGGGCTAGTTTGACAGAGCGGGGTTTGTTTGCTTTTTCCTGGGTGTGTTACATTGACAGAGAGGAGTCTGTCTGCTCTTCCCTGATTTAATTACATTGACAGAGTGGGGTCAGTCTGCTCTTCCCTCGGTGTGCTACATTCACAGAGAGGGGTCAGTCTTCTCTTCCATGGGCGGGTTACATTGACAGAGTGGGGTTATTCTGCCCTTGGTGTGTAAGTTTGATTGAGAGGGGTCACTGTGCTCTTCCCTCGGTGGGTTACATTGACAGAGTGGGGTCAGTCTGCTCTTGCCTGTAATTCACCCAGGGAAGTGCAGACTAACCCCACTCTGTCAATGTAACACAGACAGGGATGAGCAAACTGACGCCAATCTGTCAATCGAACTTACATACCAAGGGCAGACTGACCCCCTCTGTCAATGAGACTCTTCCAGGGAAGCGCAGACTGACCACTTTCTATGAATGCAACACACCCAGGGAAGAGCCGACTGACTGCACTCTGTCAAACTAATTCACACAGGCAACAGCAGAGTGACCCCACACTGTCAACCAAACTAACACACCAAGGGCAGACTAACCCCACTCTGTCAATGTAACCCATCCAGGGAAGCGCCAACTGACCTCACTCTGTCAATGTAAGCCGCCCTGGGAAGAGCAGACTGACCCCATTCTGTCAATGTAACTCACACAGGCAAGGGCAGACTGACTCCACTCTGTCAATGAAACACACCCAGGGAAGAGCAGACTGATGCCACTCTGTCAATCAAACTTACACACCAATGGCAGACTAACCCCACTCTGTCAATGTAACCCGCCCTGGGAAGGGCAGACTGACCCCACTCTGCAAAATAACTCACACAGTCAAGCGCAGATTGACCCCACTCTGTCAATGTAACTCACACAGGCAAGGGCAGACTGACTCCACTCTGTCAATGAAACACACCCAGGGAAGAGCAGACTGATGCCACTCTGTCAATCAAACTTACACACCAATGGCAGACTAACCCCACTCTGTCAATGTAACCCGCCCTGGGAAGGGCAGACTGACCCCACTCTGCAAAATAACTCACACAGTCAAGCGCAGATTGACCCCACTCTGTCAATGTAACTCAAACAGGCAAGAGCAGACTGACCCCACTCTGTCAATGTATCCCATCCAGGGAAGAGCAGACTGACCCCACTCTGTCAATGTAACACACCCAGGAAAGAGCAGACTGACCACACTCTGTCAATGTAACATACCCAGGGAAGGAGCAGAATGACCGCACTCTGTCAATGTAACACACAAAGGAAGTGCAGACTGACCCCACTCTGTAAATGTAACACACACAGGGAAGTGCAGACTGACCCCACACAGTCTTCCTCTCACACATACACACAGTCTCTTGAACAAACTCTCTCTCTCACACGCACATACTCTCTTTCTCACATGCACATTCTGTCTCACATATGTACACATTTCTCTTTTGCACATGAACACGTTCTCTCTTGCACATGCTCTCTGTCTCTCACATGCGCACAGTTACACTCTCACACACTCTCTCTTTTCTGTCTGCACGTTCTCTCTTGCACATGCACTTCACCTCTCACATGCGCACACTCTGTCTCGCATACACCCATTCTTTCACACATGCGCACACTTCCTCTCTCTTGCATGCAATCTCTTTCTCTCTCATGCACCCTTTTGCACACACTATCTCTCTCTCTCTCACACATGCTATTTCTCTTGCATGTACACACGCTCACTCTCTCTCATGCACACACACAATGTTTCTCTTGTGCACACATGTCTCTCTTGTACAGAGACACTCTCTTACAAGGATGCACACTCTCTCGCACACATACATTCTCACACACACAATCTCACTTGTTTGCACACACTCTCTTTCTCTGTCACTCGTACGCAGTCTCTTTCTCTCATGCAGGTACACATTCTCTCTCTGTCACATGCTCTCTCTCGCACACACACACTCTCACACATGCGCCTAATGTCTCACACATGTAAACACCGTGTCTTGCACCCATTCATACTCTCTCTCTCACACATACAGGCGCACACCTCCTCTCACGTTCGCGCGCTCTCTCCCTCTTGCATTCGCACACTGTTTCTCTCTTAGATTCATACACACTCTCTCACATTTGCATAAACTCGCTCTCTTGCATTCACACACACTTTCTCTCTCTCTTGCATTTGCACACTCTCTCTTGCATTTGCACACACTCTTTCTCAAATTCACTTACACTCTCTCTTGTACACACACTGTCTCTCGCAGGCACACCCTCTCTTGAAGGTAAACTGGCATACACACACTCTTCTTCTCACGCGTAAACACACTCTCTTGAACAAACAAACTTTCTCTCTCATAAGCACATACTCTCTTTCTCGCATGCACATTCTGTCTCACATATGTACACATTTCTCTTTTGCATATGCACATGTTATATCTTGCACATGCTCTCTGTCTCTCACATGCACACAGTTACTCTCTCACACACATTCTCTCTCTCTTTTCTGTCTGCACGTTGTCTCTTGCACATGCACTTTATCTCCCGCATGCGCACACTCTGTCACGCATAC
Source organism: Hemiscyllium ocellatum (assembly GCF_020745735.1). Lineage (NCBI taxonomy): Eukaryota > Metazoa > Chordata > Chondrichthyes > Orectolobiformes > Hemiscylliidae > Hemiscyllium > Hemiscyllium ocellatum. The sequence goes on from NC_083438.1 coordinate 2,748,137, forward strand.
ACACGTTCTTTCACACATGCACACACTTCCTCTCTCTTGCATGCAATCTCTTTGTCTCTCATGCACCCACTCCCTTTTGCACACACTATCTCTCTCTCACACATATGCTATTTATCTTGCATGCACACAAGTTCACTCTCTCTCATGCACACATGCACTCTGTCTCTCTTGTACAGGGACACTCTACCTTACAAAGACACATTGTCTTTTTCTCACATGCACACTCTCTCTCTTGTCTGCACACACACTCTTTCTCTGTCACCCGCACACAATCTCTTTCGCTCATGCAGGCACATGCTCCCTCTGTCGCATGCTCTCTCTCTCTCTCACACACACACTCTGTTTTGCACACGCGCCTAATGTTTCGCACATGCAAACACTCTTCCTCTTACGCACGTGGGTATTCTCTCTCTCTCATATACGCACACACTTCCTCTCACGTTTGCATACTCTCTCCCTCTTACATTTGCACACACTTTCTCTCACGTTTGCATACTCTCTCCCTCTTCCATTTGCACACACTTTCCCTCTTCTCTTGCATTTGCACACACTCTCTCTCACATTCACATAAATGCTCTCTATCTCACTTTGACGTAAACTCTCTCTTGCGTTTGCACGCATTTCTCTCTCTCTTGCATTTACACACTCTCTCTTGTGCTGGCACACACTCTTTTTCACGTTTGCTTACAAACACTCTCTCACACGCACACTCCCTTTCATGCTCATTCTCTCTCACATGCACTTTCTGTCTTGTACGCAGATTCTCTCTCAGAGATACACTGACATACAATGTGTATACACACACTCTCTCACATGCACATACTCTCTTTCTAGCATGCACATTCTGTCTCGCACATGTACACATTTCTCTTTTGCACATACACATGTTCTCTCTTGCACACGCACTCTATCTCTCACAAGCACACAGTCACACACACATTCTCTCTCTTTTCCATATGAGCACATTCTGTCTTACATATGCACTCTATCTCTTGCAGGCGTACACTCTGTCTCACATGCACACACTTCCTCTCTCTCGCATGCAATCTCTCTCTCTCATGCACCTACTCCCTTTTGCATACACTATCTCTCTCACACACACACGCTATCTCTCTTGCATCGCACACGCTCATTCTCTTTCATACACTCACATATTCTTTCCCTTGTGCATGCATGCTCTCTGTCTCTCTCGCACAGGGACACTCTCTCTTACGACACACTCTCTTACAAGGACACAGTCTCGTGCATGCACACATGCTCTTTCTCTCACATGTGCACACTCTCTCGAGCACACTCTTGCTCTTGTTCCCACACACCCTCTTTAACCTACATGCAGTCTCTTTCTCTAATGCAGTCACACTCTCTCTCTCTCTTTGTCACATGCTCTCTTTCATACACATTCTATCGCATGCTCTCTCTAGCGCACTTTCTCAAGGACACACTCCCTTGTATGCACCCACACAATCTTTCTGACACTTGCACACGCACTCTCTCTCTCTCTTGCATATGCACACTCTTCCTTTCATACATACACTTTATTTTGCACACGCATGGAATGTCTCGCTCATGAACACGCTCTTCCCCTTGCACGCTTGCATACTCTCTCTCTTGCACACACACACTTCCTCTCACCTTCACACACTCTCTCTTACATTGGCGCACACTCTCTCACATTCAGGTAAACTCTCTCTCTCTCCTGTTGACATAAACTCTCTCTTGTGTTCGCACACACTTTCTCTCTCTCTCCCTCGCATTTGCACACACTCTCTCTAGCGTTCGCACAAAATCTTTCTCGCGTCCGCGTACACAGTCTCTCTCACATTTGTGTACAGTATAAAACAGTATACTTGTTTGAGGTGGGGATTTCTACAGGAGGGTCCTGTATGACCTGCCTCCTCTCCTACCTTTCCTGGAGGTCCCCCATCTAGCTGACTGCATCTTTGGGTTATCTCCCTCCCTGCAACTGCCATCGATCACACCCCACACCCCGTAGTTCCTGTAAATGCCTCATTGCCTCTAACGGTCGCTCCAACCTACAAAGGCAGGCAATCCGATAGGATTTGTAACAAGACATACTTTGTAGAAACATCATTCCCAGTATCATGGAAACTATCCCTAATCTCCCACGTCCGACAGGAAGAGGACATCACTCTCCCAAAGGCCATCACTGCACTTTAACAATCCACACACCGAGACAATAGCACAATCTTACTGCTCAAAAAACACTGCCCTCGGATAACTTGGTACCTGTGTTTTATATTTTTAAAAAATTAATCAAGAGAGATCTCAATAAAGCATATGCACAAAAGCCCCATTCAATTCATTATTGTAGCTTTAAAAAGAGGTGTAAGGAAGGATTTTTAAAAACAAAGTGAGTTTTCCTGTTGTGAGTTTTCCCCACAGCTGTGAGTTTCACTGTTTGTTTTTCTGAGACTGAACTCCATGTTTAGAGCCTGGAACCAAACACATAGGCTTTCAGCTGGGAGAGTCAATGCTGCGTCAGAGAGCGGTGCAGGGTCACTGCTGGGTCACATGGCTGTGCAGGGTCACTGCTGGGTCACACGGCTGTGCAGGGTCACTGCTGGGAAACAGCGCTGTTCAGGGTCACTCGGCTGTGCAGGGTCACATGGCTGTGCAGGGTCACTTCAGGGTCACAGGGCTGTGCAGGGTCACTGCTGGGTCACAGCGCTGTGCAGGGTCACACGGCTGTGCAGGGTCACATGGCTGTGCAGGGTCACTTCAGGGTCACAGGGCTGTGCAGGGTCACTGCTGGGTCACACGCGCTGTGCAATGTTACCTGTACACTTCTATCTCAGTATTTCTAATCTGTACATCCTTGTTTACTGTTTTGCTCATAAACAAAGACTTTTATCTGTAATTTGATACACATGACAATAAATCAAATCAAATCAAATCAATCTTTTCAAGAAAGACAATAAAGATAGACCAGGAATAACAGACCAGTGTGTGTGATATCGGTGTTAGATAAACTATTTGAGAAGATTTCAAAGGAGGGAATTAATCTCCATTTCAAGAGACACAGCCTGACCTTGGAGAGTCAGTACAGCTTTGTCAGAGTAGGGTCATGCCAAACCAATCTGGGGGAACTTTTTGAGGAGGTGACCAGGTGTGTAGATGAGAGGAGGCCAATTGCTGTAGGTTGTATGCAGTTCAGAAAAGCCTTTGACAAAGACCAACATGGGAGATAACGAAGGTAAAAACACGTGGCATCCGGAGTAACTTGGCAACTTGGCTCTAAAATTGTTTCAGTCAGTGAAAACAGAGGGTGTTGGTAGAAGGCTGTTTGGGTAATTGGAAGCTGGTGTCCAATTGTGTTCCACAGCTCTCAGTGCTGGGTGACTCATTCTTTGTGATAATCACAAATGACATTGATAAAGGTGTATGTTTGTGTGAGGAGGGGGTGGAATCACTGGGAGCATAGGGTAGGCATGGTGGTGTGGGGCTAGGTACAAGGGAGGTTGGTGATGATACATATGTTTGCACATTACACAAATATTGACCGAGTAGTTGGCAGCGAGAGAAATAGTCATCGGTTATAGATAGATCCAGACAGATTGTTCAGACGGGCAAATCAGTGGCAGATGAAATTTAAACCTGATAAATGTGAGGTGATACACTTTGGCAGAAGTCACAAGACAAGGCAACACTCAATAAATGGCAGAATACCAGGACACTTACAGGAACAGAAAGATCTTGAGGTGATTGTTAACAGATCACTGAAGGCAGCAGGACAGGTTAATAGGGTAAAGAAGGCAGACAGGACAAACGCCCTTCCCAATAGAGACATGGATTATAAGAGCAGGGAGGTGCTGCTTTGTTTGGGTCACAGTCTGAGTATTGTGTACGGTCCTGGTCACTGCATGATGGGAAGGATGTGATTGTAATGAAGGGAGTGCAAAAGAGATTCAGCAGAATGTTGCTTGAGCTGTAGCAATGTCGCTGTGAAGAGAGAGGCTGGATAAGCTCAGGCTGCTTTCTTTAGAGCAGTGATCAGGGTGTATAGGACTGAGGGGTGCGGACAGGGTGAATAGAAAACAGATGCTCCCCTTGTTCAAGGGCAGATAATAAGGTGGCATCATTTTAAGCTGGAAGACAGGAGGTTTCGAGGGGACATGAGGAAAGATCTTCCCACCCAGAGGATGGTAGGGCCCTGCATTGCACTGTCCGGGAAGGTGGTTCAGACGGGAAACTTCACAACATTGAAAACAGACTTGGATTAACAGTTGAACCGTCATAACGTTCAAGGCTATGATCCAATTGATGGAAAATGGAAGTAATGGGAATTTAGTGTAATATGGGCAGAAGAAATACAATGGGCTAAAGGCCGTCTACTCTTTGATGTGATTCTGTCATTCGAAGATCCTGAAGGGAAGGATCTGAATTGGCTTCGGGTTTTTTGTATTTGTTTTGAAAAAGATATTACCTCTTGTAATTTCTACCGGTTGCTGTGATCAGCATCAGAATCAGTTTTTGTATTAAGTCACGGGTAAAATTTCACAATTGAGTTGGATAACTGAATGAACAAGGAAAGCAGTGGTGTAACAGTGGGCAGTAGAAGAGATTGCAAGGAGCTTTACAACATGAGGTACTGAATGAGTGAGTCGCCTCAGCAAAATGAAGGGCATCAGTGGGGGAAAGAAATCAAAAATTATTTAGATCTTGATGGGGCTGATAGTGTGTGAATAATACAAATCTTGTTGTTTGAAAATAAGTTGCAATTAATATTTAAGACACAATGGGATCAGATTAATCCAGTCTTTGGGGTTTTCAGGAGAGACCTAAATCTCACGGGTATCACATCATTAAAATAAATATGTTGTCGTAATCTGTTTGTTCAAAATGAAGATGTGATCACAGTTTCCCACTGGGGACACCACACAACATAAAATAAAGCCTGTGGAACTGAGTCAGCTCCAATACCCAGCGAATTCTCCAATTCTGACAGATTCCCAGCACCAGGAAAGGAGAGGTTGTTCCACAAGCAACAAAATGCATCTTCCAAGGGAAATGGTCAGAAAAGTATACTACACCATCCTTGCCTGTGTTGGTATTCCTGGTAAGTCTTGGGACAATGTAAGTTGTATTAAATCATATTTATGGCATTAAATCAGACTGACTATTAATGGAAATTATTTTATTTCTATTTGGCAAAGAAAATCCCAATGCCAGACAATAGTATCCTCACTGACTGAGTTTTGAGTGAATAGTTTGTCAATTAAGGGGCTCCTCAGTAATGTGCAGCATTGTCTCTCCCTCCATAATGTGCAGAATGGGTTTGCACTGAGGCCACAGTGATGGAGTTTGACTGAGTACTAGCCCTCGCTGGCCAAGCAAGTGTTTATCAAGACAATACTCTCTCTCTTTCTCTCTCTCTGTCTGTCTCTCTCTCTGTGGTAGTTCAAACCCTGCTATCGGTCAGAGTGGTTTTATAACAACCCATCTCTCAGTGCCACCTGGTGTTTCCCATTCCCTGATGTGAAGGGAATTTGTTGGTGGATCTTGCTCAGACAGATGGCTCCGGATGGGAGCATAGGGACAACGTGGGCAAGAGGTGGGTTGGGCAGTTCTCTTATGGAGTGATAAGCGAGTGTCAGCGCGGATGGCTTTGACTATCTTGTGTGTTGCCTGTGTGCGGACATATAGGGGTGTGATATTTGTGAGGACAGATTACTGGTGCACTGTGATCACTGTGTACAGTGTTCCAATGATGATGTGTTGTTGAATTATTTAATTGACAAAAGGACGTATGAGTTGGGCCATTTGTAAAAAGATGTACAGTACAGTCGTGCAGACTTTAATAGGATTGTGTAAGGTTCACAGAGCATGTGTTACTGCCATTGTGCCCAGAGGTTAGTACAATGCAGGAGACTGAGTCGGGCACCAGCTTTCTGTAATGGGCTCTCTTGAAATATTTTATTCTTATCTTGGAGTTCAGTCTTCACTACCCTAGAGGATCCTACTCATTGGTGTGGGGTGCTGTCTGAACACTAATCCAATGCTGCATATGACAGATATATTTTACCCATGATTCACTGGACACTGGATGATGGCAGTACAAGTTCCTCGTGTGATACCAATGTGCACAGTTAACATTTCCACACTAACGCTGTGGTGTAATTCCTCACCTGAGAAAAGAAATTCTTTTGTCTATACCGTTTGAACACGTTGCATTACCCAGTGATTTAATGGAATTATGTTTAGTTTGCATACTGGAATTATCAGTGAGTTTGCTGATGACATTAAAATAGGCGGTATCATGGACAGTGAGGAAGGTGATCAGAAATTGCAGCAGCACCTTTATCAGCTGGGGAAGTGGGCCGAGAAATGGCACATGAAGTCAAACATAGATGTGTGAGGTCTTAAGGAGTGTAGTGGAACAGAGGGATCTTGCAGTTCAGGTTCACCGTTCTCCGAACGTGGAGGCAGAGGTAGACAGGGCAGCGAAGAAGGCTTCTGGCACTCTGGCCTTCATCAATCACAGCACTGAGAAGTTGGGAAGTTACGTGAAAGTTATTCAGGACATTGGTGAGGTTGCACTTGGAGTATTGTATTCAGTTTTGGTCACTTTGTTATTGGAAAGATGTTAGTAAACTGGAAAGAGAAGAGAAGAAATTTACAAGGATGTTGCCTGGACTCAATGGTCTGAGTTGGGGAAGAGGTTGGACTGTCTAGGATGTTTCTTCAGAGCGTAGGAGACTAAGGAGGGGGAGGGATCCTATAGAGGAGCATAAGATCATGAGAGGCATGGACAGGGTGAATGCACTCAATTGGGGGGGGAATCGAGGACTGAAGGGCATTAGTTTAAGCTTAGAGGGGAAAGAATAAAAGGGGACCTGAGAGGAAACTTTTTTTACATAGAGGGTGGTATACAGGCAGAACAAGCTGCCAGTGGAAGTGGTTGAGCTGTTTATATGAAGAGTTAAAAGGTATTTGGATAAATACATGGATAGGAATAGATTAAGAAGATATGGGCCAAGTGCAGAGAGATGCGGTTAGCATGGATGGACATTTGGTCAGCATGGACCAGTTTGGGCCAAAGGGCCTGTCTTTGTGCTGTAGGAATCTATGTCTATGATTCTATTTGTTCATTGGTGTAGGATGTGGGCATCACTGGCTGTTCAGAATTTATCTCCATCCCTAGTTGCCCTTGAGAAGATTGTGGTGAGCTGCCTTCTTGAACCACTGCAGCCCACCTCCTATGGGCTGACTCACAATGCCATTAGTGAGGGAATTCCAGGATTTTGACCCAGCAACAGTGAAGGAATGGCGATATATTTCTCCGTCAGAATGATGAGTGGTTTGGAGTGGAACCTGAAGCTTTTAGAGTTCCCATATATATGATGCCCTTGTCCTTCTAGATGGAACTGGTCGTGGGTTTGGAAGGTTACTGTCTGAGGATCTTTGGTAAATTTCTGCAGTGCATCTTGTAGATGTTGCACACTGCAGCTAATGAGCGTCGATGGTGGAGGGAGAGGATGCTTGTGGATGCAATGCCAATTCTATGGCCTGAATTGTCCTGGATGGTGTCAAGTTTCTTCAGAGTTGTTGGGGCTGCACCCATCCAGGCAAGTAGACAATATTCCATCACACTCCTGATTTGTGTCTTGTAGGTAGTGGACAGGCTTTGGGGAAGTCAGTAGATCAGTTACTCACCATGGCATTCTGAGAATGTTGTGTACTACTGATCCAGATCTCCAGGAATCCCTCTCAGTGTAGGTATTACTGACCATGGAATTGTACTGAATGGGGATGACGAAGCTCAGGCTGGGACCCTCTGATTGCTGTGGCCTCATGTTCCTGGGAGGATGTGTCATTGTCGAATTGGACTGAGTGAGGGTTCCTGCTGGAATGATATTTTCTGGCCCAGCTCGCTGTAAATGCAGTATTGTAGAAGGTGTTCAGCACGAACAGCAGAATACTCGTGAACTCAATTGTAAGCTTTACTGGGAATATATTGCACTGTCCAACTGTATTGGGTGTGTATCAACATGTTAACTCTATATTACACCAAACTCAGGATCGGATAACTTGCATTGAGAGAAGTACTGAATATCTGTTCCTCAATCAGCTGCAACTGTTTACACAGTTATATTTTACAGGTGAAAAGAAATGTTAATCTCTTAAACATAGATATTACCAACACATGTTCACAATAAGAAACTCTCGAAAAGCTGGAGTCAATGAGATGACGACTCTTTTGTTTCATCCTGAGGACAGGTGAAGATGGTTCTGGCTGTGGGAGGTCAGTCATCTCAGCCATTGTACACCTCTGCAGGAATTCTTCACAGGTGTACCTTGGTCCTAAAATCTGCTGGCGCCTCATCAATGCTGGTCCCTCCGTCATTATTTCAAAATTAGTGAGGTTTGCCTGTGAATACACAATGTTCAGCACCATTTACTACTCTTGAGATAACAGAGAGGTCTGTGTCCATACAGAGTGTGATAACATCTGGCTTGAGCTGATCATTGACAAGTAACATTCATGTCCCACAAGCACCAGGAAATGACCATCTCAAAACATGAGAATCTACCAATCTCCCATTGGTGTTTTATGACATTGCCATCACTGAGTGCATGATCATCCACAACCCAGACCAATCATTGACGAGGAAATGACCTGTTCCAGCCGTACAGGTGCTGTGGTCACAGGTGGATGTCAGACACTCTGCTTACTGTGACGATAACCTCCCTGCCTGCCTCTCCAATCCATCCCCACCATCCAGAAAGCATCGCTCAGGAGTGGGATTGAATTCTCCCCATGTATCTGGCTGAGTGCAGCTCACATGCAACACTGAGTGCAACATTCCCAAAGCTCCAGATTGTCCAGGACAAACAGCTGATTGTCATAATTTCCCCACTGACCATTCAGCACACACTCTCTTCACCAATGACACTACGGCCAGCAATGAATACCACCTACTAGATACAAACCAGGAACAGGGCAGGGCTCTTTTTACCAGCACCTCACACACCCATGACCTCCAACACCTGGAAGAACAAGGGACACAGATGCACAGAGACACCATCACGTGCCAGACAGTTAAAGCTTACACCCCGCGAGTACATTTTAAAATAATCACCATTTCCACATCTGCAAGGGGAGATCTCTGAACCCAAGGACTGGTTAGTCTCTTAGGGAAAGTCCTGTATGGCAGAGAGTTGGGCAAATGTACAAAGTGAAAGGATGGGTGCTAGGTGCTGGGGTTCCGCTGAATTCAGGGCATCAGCTATCTCTTCGGATAAGCCATGTCAAAGCTTAATTTAACAAGTCCAAAGAGTTTCCCAACTCATGATGGTCTCAAAGCCAGGAGATGGAACCCATTACCTCGGTTGTGTGCGGAGTAATGGCCAATGTGCTGGTACTTCCTATTCCAGGTAACTACCCTGGGTGAATTTTAGGATCCCTTAACTTCAAAAGTGGATCCATTATTTGGGAATTTCATAGTTGAGACAATGGACTTAGTATGGGGATATTCAAATACCAGGGAGTGGTCTAAAAAGGGTGCATTCTTCAGTAGCAGTGGGTTACCTGTGCACGGGCCACTCCATTTGCTTTTATAAACTAAAAGGTTATGGGTGTCACTGGCTAGACCAACACTTACCACCCTTCCCTTATTGCCCAGAATAAAACAGATTATTATAGAACTGGAGTCACATGTACGCCAAGACTAGTAAAGGATGACAGATTACACTCCCTGAAGGATATGAGTGAGTGAGATGTTTACTTTTCTAACAACTATCAACTGTTCATTGTTACCATCAGACAGTAGAAGTCTTGATTTAGATTGAATTGAAGTTCCACCATCTGCCATGGTGGACATCGAACATCGGGATTTGAATTAATAATCTCGTGATAAGACATTGAGGACATCGTCTCTGCTCATCTTTCACATTGGCCTGAATCCAAAGTGATAGGTTCAGATGCCTGGCAATAGTACATTATTTCTGTTCTCAATGGACCCCCTCTAATTCTAATGCTGCGCCCACGGGTCCTCGTCTCCCCATCTTACGGAAACAAATTCCCAGCGTCAGCCACTTCTAAGCCATGCATTATCTTGTGAGTTTCTATCAGATCTCCCTTCAACTTTCTAAACTGTAATGGATACAATCCCAGGCTCCTCAGCCAATCATCATATGTTAGGTCTACCATTCCAGGGATCATCCGGGTGAATCTCCGCTGGACACAATCCAGTGGCAGTATGTCCTTCCTGAGGTGTGGGGCCCAAAACTGGATACAGTATTCTAAATGGGGCCTAACCAGAGTTTTATCAAGTCTCAGAAGCACATCGCTGCTTTTATATTCCAACCCTCTTGAAATAAATGACAACGTTACATTTGCTTTCTTAACCACAGGCCTGAGCCAACAAGTCAACCTTTGGAGAATCCTGGAAGAACACTCCCAGATCGCTTTATACTTTAGCTTTATGAATTTTCGCACCATTTAGAAAATAGTCCCTTCTTGTATTCTGTTTTCCAAAGTGCAAGACCTTGCATTTGCTCACGTCGAATTTCATCAGCCATTTCCTGGACCACCCCACCTCCTCAGAACTACCTGCCTGTCCACCTAACTTTGTATCATCGGCAAACTTCGCCAGAATGCTCCCAGTCCCTCCATCCAGATCATTAATATATAAAGTGAACAGCTGCGACCCCAACACTGAACCTTGCAGGACACATATGTCACTAACCGCCATTCCGAAAAATAACCTTTTATCCCAACTCTTTGCCTTCTATCAGACAGCCAATCCCCAATCCATGCCAGTAGCTCACCTCAAACACCATGGGCCCTCACCTTACTCAACAACCTCCTGTGAAACACCTAATCAAAGGCCTTTGGAAGTCTAGGTAGATAACATCCACTGGGGTCCCCTGGTCTCACCCACTTGTTAACTCTTCAAAGAATTCTAACAGGTTTGTCAGGCACGACCTCCCCTTACTAAATCCATGCTGACTTGTTCTAAGTCGACTCTGCACTTTCAAGAATTTAGAAATCTCATCCTTAATGATGGATTCTAGAATTTTACCTACAACAAGATTAGGCTAATCGGCCTATAATTTTCCATTTTTTGTTTTGATCCTTTCTTGAACAAGAAGGTTACAACAGTGATTTTCCAATCATCTAGCACTTTCCTTGACCCCAGTGATTTTTGAAAGATCACAACCCCAATGTCTCCATTATTTCCTCAGCCACCTCCCCCAGAACTCTAGAATGTAGCCCATCAGAGCCAGGTGATTTATCGATTTTTAGACCTTTTGGCTTTTTTTTAGCATGTTCTCTTTTGTAATGGCTACCATACTCAACTCTGCCCCCTGACACTCCTTAACTGTTGGGATATTACTCATGTCTGGGTTTGGGTGGAGGTTGTGGTACACAGTGTTTGACAGGTAGAGCTGAGTCAGTGCCAAATGTTGAAGTTCTCCTGATTGCATTGGGTATCCAAGCTGGGACATGGTGGTTGGATTCACTGGTGAATATCTTCTTCGTTCAGCTTGCCAGGATGTTCAGAATGAGGGGCTCAATGCTCTATCATTTCTTTGTTCATATTTGAGACACCATCCATTCCTAGACACGGTTGAGTGATCCAGTGACGTGTAAAGTAATTCATGTTGTGTGGGTGCAGAATGTTAGAAGTAAACTCAACTGTGGAGGCTACAAATCTGAATTCAGGATTTTTTTGTAATCCACGTCTGTGTTAGGAGTCTCACATTCTTTGTTTTACTGATTCTGGGAGTGTTTGTGTGGATGTTGTCATCTAATTTACAACTCCAGTAGGCCTGAGCAATGTATAAAGCAGAATAAATCAAACACTGTCAACCCCAAAACAATGTTGAATACATCACTGTGTTTCTGAGACTAACCTGCTATTTGTGTCCATCCCTGAATATTTTCAAAGTGAAAATGATTCAGAATCTTAAACGTTTGTGTGATGTGGAACAACAATTATCCTTAGTGCTATTCCTGATGAAGAGCTTTTGTCCGAAATGACGATTGTCCTGCTCTTCAGATGCTGCCTGACCTGCTGTGCTTTTCCAGCACCACTCTGATCTAAACTGTGGTTTCCAGCATTTGCAGTCCTCACTTTTGCATAAAATGCTTATTGTCTGGGCTCAGGCACAGATACATTTGATCAGTAACTTCAAGTCTCTTTTTTCCTTTTTCTCTCTCTTGCAGTAAGTCTAGTAGTGATTCTAATCTTAGTTCGGGGCAAGTGTGGTTTGTCTAAAAGCACCACTCATTATCTGGTGGCTATGACAACTTCGGATCTGCTATTCATTGATTTCGAAATCGTACTTCGCTGGTTTCTAACATATTATTATCCATGTTGTTTCCTGGACATCACTCCTGTGTGTAGTGTCATCTATGTACTTAGCTGCTGGTCCATTGATTGTTCTGTCTGGTTCACTGTTACGTTCTCTTTTGATCGATTTGTCACCATTTGTTTTCGTCAGATGAAAGCTAAGTATTGGGCAAAGACTACTCCAATTAGGGTTCTAGCAACAATCTGTATTTTCTTTTTTTAAAAAAATATTCCCAACTATTTTCGATATAAACCTGGAAAGATCATCAACAATGTTCCATGGTTCTGTTCTACCTGGCCCAGTTACTATACTGACCGCCGGTGGGCAAGTTTTTGATACTTTGAGCGATTTTTAACACGAACGATCCCATTCACTTTTATTCTCTTTCTTAACGTTCTGACTGTCGGAAACATCTCTGAGGCCATTAACATGCGTAAGGGACTCAGGGGTCAGAGAAAAATCGAGAATGACCCAGAGATAGAGAGCAGAAGGAAATCTGTGACCTTACTCTTTGCCATATCTACAAGTTTCATACTTCTCTGCTTGCTGCATATTTTACATTTCTTTAGTGTCGCTCATTCCTTGGATTCCACTGCTTTCGGTGTTTTTTCACAAGCCTCATTTATGCTGCGGGACCTGAGCTGCTGCACCAATGCACTTGTTTATGTGGTGACACAGAACAGTTTCAGAGACCAGTTAAAGCATGCCCTGAAATATCCAGTTATAAAAATAATCCAATTGATGAATAAATCCAAGTAACAGAGAGCGAACATTAAAGGCAGCAAATAATGGAATGAGGGGTCCAGGTGAGGAATGGACTGACAGGAGAAGGAGGAGCAGCAACACGGTAACACTCCTTTCTTAATGGGCAAGGAATGATTCCATCTGAGAAGCGGAACCAAAGAGACTGGAGGAGCAAAACAGTGGGAAGGGTTGTCAGCAATCAGCAACCGTTAATAGAAAGCTGGATAACAAAAGTATAACTGAAAGGGGAATCAGACATGCACGGAACAACATCATCCCCAGCAACCAGTTGTCAGTGAGTGAACCAGATACAAGGTCAATGACCTGGAGGCAAGTATCATCGGTCACTGCAGGCCGGAGTGGGAACAGCAATGGCAGGCTCCTGTCCTCACGGAATTCGCTCATCCACTCATCTGGACACAACTAAATAAAAAAGGGAATGTTTCTATTACACAGAGTAATATACTGTAAATAATCCATGTCTTTTGATTACAGATGTATTTTCAGCAATGATTTCCTTTCTCTGGTTCCATTTCCTTCCCCCACGGCCTGATGCTGATATCACTCCCTCTCTTTATTTGGTTCTTTCCACCAATCAGCCGCTGTGTTGGTGGGGAATCCACAACCCAGTCAGAGGGCTCAGTGACAGACCGAATCCGACACTGGGGAATGGGGCTGGATGTGACAGATGAGCCGACCCCCCTCAGTGCTGCCATGAGAAGGTTTTGTGGCTCTCACTGACTCCATTGGGCTCAGTGGGAACTGACTCTGGGTGAACTCTGTTTGCTTGGGCTTTCATCATGGAGCCTGGGATCAATTGAAAGATCAATGGGCCATCAGCAAGGATGTTGTTTCCATCTGTAAAACAGCTCCTCAAACCCAACCTTGTATCAGCTCCTGATTGGCTGGTCTGATCAAGGTCCTGTTTAACACTGAGGTAAACCTCCTTCACTGTTCACTACCCCACCACCACATTTGGAGCCATCTGTCACCTTACTGACCATCGGAGACAAGCAGGAGGCTGGAAGAACCCAGCAAGCCAGGCAGCATCAGTAGGTGGAGAGATCAATGCTTCGGGAGTGGGGGTGAGGGGAGCTGCTGATAAAGGGTGGGGGTGTGGGAGGGCTTTGGGTGGGGAGAGAGACGGAGTGCTGAGGTGAACAGAGGTAGAGGGGACGGCCTGATCGTCAATGGGAGGAATGAATCCGATTGGTGGCAGGGAGGGGTAGAGGGGGGTGAGGGGTTGGAAAGGGAGTTGGTGGATGGTGAGGGAGGTTATTTGAAATTGCAGAACTCAATGTTGAGTCCTCCAGGCTCTTGGCAGCACAGGTGGAAGATGAGATGTTGTTCCTCCAATCTGTGATCTGATTCCCTGTGACAAGGCCTCTCTGGACCTTGTATTGGTTAATGGGCCTGGCCAGCTGACTGACCTTTCACTGGAACAGCATTTTAGAAACAGTGATCACAACTCCTTCAGTTTTAAGATTGCTATGAATAAGGATAAGTCAGGACCGTGTGGGAAGGTACTGAATTCGGGGAGGGTAAATTAAGACACTATTAAATAGGAGCTCGGGAGAGTTAATTGGGAAGAGCTGTTATTGAGCAAGTCCACATTTCCCATGTGGAAGTTGTTTAAAGACCTGCTGATCAGACTTCAGAATGGGTATACTCCACTATGGAGGAAGGACTGGGATGGCAAGGGACTGTTATACCAGGTCCAGTTATTCTGAAGACCATCCGTGGGAACATTTTAAACAGTCCGAAATATTTTAACACCATTTTTATCATTCACTTTTGTTCTATTTCCCAACATTCTAACAGTGAGGCAAATCTATGAGGCCAATAAGGTGTGTAATAGACTGATGGGTCAGAGAAGATTGGAGAATGACCAAGCGATAGAGAATGGATAGAATTCTATGATCTTGCTCTGAGAGATATCTGCCAATCTTCCCCTCCTCATTATTCAGACTCTCCCCCAGATTTTACATTCCTGCGATTCCTGCCCCCTGTCTATTCCCCCCTCACCTCAATATGGCTCTTCCCTCATATATTTTGCCTCCCCCGAAAAATGTGCCTCCCAGTCTCACACCCTCGCCCTCTCCCGCTCCCCCTGTGCAGTATTACTCAAACTGCCCCTCCCACCAATATGATCACCCCCCCTCCCCCACCAACCCCGTTATGGTGGGGGGGAACAGTGAGCACGTGTTCCTGCCCACAATCCCCCCTCCCCTCCTCCCGATGTTCAGTCTCTTCCACAACACCTCCCGGGATCTCTCTCTCATTTCCCCCCTCACCCAAATATTGGGCCCTTCCTCAATTTTCTATTCCCCCTACGTTTACTGCCCCACTCCCAAGTAACACCCCGACTCCGGCTAATTTGTGAACCCACCCACAATTTCCACCCCCCTTGGAATTTTCCCACTCCACCCACTTTCCCCTCCATCCCTGATCGAATTGCCCCTCCCTGTGCACCTTCATTTATCCCCCCACACCCCAAACTGTCCCCTCTATCCATATCCCCCACCTCTGTATTAAAAACCCCCACTGTGTCTCCATTGTGTACAATTCCCCACCCTCCCTCACCACCCCCACCCCTCACTGTGTCCCAGGCCCTGGGCTGGAGGGGGAGGGGGAACACAGAGAGTGTGTGTAGAGACTGATCGGCCATTTGGCAGTGTGTGTCTTCATGCACAGCAAGATCCCAGTCCCCAGGCTTCCCCCTGCCCCAAAGCTCCCCATTTTATCAGCACTTCCCTCTGGTTTTAAACCCAGAGAATGGGAACAGATTTCACTGGGACCCAGGGGGTAAATGCTTTCTGACTGACCCCCCCCCCACTCCAAGGGTTTATTTTCTGAGACCCGATGCAGTGACTCGATGGAAGGGAGTCAGTCTCAGAGCCTGGATCTTGTCCCTCCCTCCGTGTTTAACCTGCCCTCTCCAGCTGCTTCTCTCCCTCTCTCCCTCCTTCCCTCACACACTCTCTGTCTCTCCTTCACTCCTTCCATCTGTCTCCCTCTCTCATTCTCTCTCTTCTCTCCCCACTCTCCCTGTCCCAATCCCCCTCTCCATCTCTCTGTTCAGCTTCCTCCTGCTCTCGAGAACGGATTGGTCTCTCTCTCTCTCTCTCCATTCCCCGCTACGTTCTGATTGAAATGCCCTCCCCTCGCCCCTCCCAAATCCGGTTTCTGATCATTAGTCTCGCTCTGTCTGTCTCTCCCTGCCTGAAATCCCACATCCTGTCCTCCACACTCCTCCCCGTTAAAATGATGACAAGTCACAGGGTGGGCCATTGATGCACAGTGCGATCCCACAGGGTAGTCCCCTTCGTGCTCCAGAATGTGCTCAAATCCCACTTTACATCCGACAGGCGGCTGTGGATTTCTGTGTGTGGGATGGTTTTATTTGTTTGAAAAATCAACTAAAGAAAGACAGAGAGAGATAGATCCCGTCCCGGATACTTAGGGAATTGGTGAACCTGTGTCTTATCTGTGTGATTATCACATTTGGTCACCGTTGATGCAACGTAGGACACCCTGCAGGTAGTTTGAGACACAGCAAGATCCCACAAGTAGCATTATTCTGATATTAGAAGAAGTCTTTGGAGAGCGTTTCTCATTTAAGGTTTTAATTCCCTCCTTGGGGAGTCCTGTCTGTCAGACACTCTCACTGGGGATTGATGTATTTGTGTCAAATCCCAGGGGCCCAGTTACTTTAACCCCAGGCTTCAAATCTGTTTTAAAAACGACAGGACCGCAATCTGACAGGAACCAGTTACCCAGAGGCCCCTAAAACCCAGGGTCCCCCAGAGGAGATTAACCCTCGGGGTAAATAAACACACAACTCACGTGGGCCCCCACTGGGTGCAACCTGTCGACCAGGCCTCAGGACTGTGTCCCCTCTGGAGAAAGCTCTTGTTCAAAAGTCTCCTAATCCCAAAGTTTCTCTCTTTGAATCTTCAAGTGACCAGCGAGATCCCTTGGGAGGAAAGAGACAGTATTAGTTGAAAGACAAAGGAGGAAAATCATTACAGAGAGAGAGCACAGCAAGATCCCAGGTTTTCCTCTCTCAGTGACACAGACAATCTCTCAGCAACATCCAAACACAAACACATCGGGCGATGAGCTGAGTTTTCATGACAAAGCTGTGGAGAAACTTTGAAATAATGAGTTAGCTGATTGCACTCACTGTCTGCAGTGACAGCATTGGGGCAGCTGGTGCACAGCAAGATCCCACATCTAACAATGCAGCAGCAGCTAATTACTCTGATCACTTTTACCCCTCTGTGATGCTGCTTCAGTTTAATTATTTCCTGTCACCCCAGAATCAAACATTACAGAGATTTCACAATCTCAAAATGTCTCTCACTCTCTCTCCCCTTCTGATTCCCCATCTCTCTCAATTTTTCAAATCTCTCTCTCTCTCTTTCTCTCACTGTCGAATTTTCTCATCCTACCCTCTCTGTAACCAATGTTACTCTGACTTTATGACACATCATAGAGAGTGACACATCATTTGGGTTTTAATTCCCCCTCAGGGAGTTCTGCCTCTCAGATCCTGGGGATGGACACAGAATCATGGAGATGTATAGCATGGAAACAAACCCTTCGGTCCAGCCCATCCATGCCGACCAGATATCCCTATCCAATCTAGTCCCATCTGCCAGCACCCGGTCCATATCCCTCCAACCTTTCCTATTCATATACCCATCCAGATGCCTCTTAAATGCTGCAATTGTACCAGCCTCCACCACATCCTCTGGCAGCTCATTCCTTAAACTCACCACCCTCTGCGTGAAAATGCTGCCCCTTAGGTCTCTTTTATATCTTTCCCCTCTCACCCTAAACCTATGCCCTCTAGTTTTGGACTCCCTGACCCCCGGGAAAAGACTTTGTCTATTCATTCTATCCATGCTCCTCATAATTTTGTAAACCTCTATAAGGTCACCCCTCTGCCTCCGATGCTCCAGGGAAAACAGCCCCAGCCTGTTCAACCTCTCCAGAAAGCTCAAATCTTCCAAGCCTGGCAACATCCTTGTAGCTCTTTTCTGAACCCTTTCGAGTTTCACGACATCTTTCCAAGAGGAAGGAGACCAGAATTGCATGCAATATTCCATCAGTGGCCTAACCAATGTCCTGTACAGCTGCAACATGACGTTCCAACTCCTGTACTCAATACTCTGACCAATAAAGGAAAGCATACCAAACGCCTTCTTCACTATCCTATCTCCCTGTCACTCCACTTTCAAGGAGCTATGAACCTGCACTCCAAGGTCTCTTTGTTGACCTTACCATTAAGTGTATAAGTCCTGCTAAAATTTGCTTTCCCAAAATGTAGCACCTCGCATTTATCTGAATTAAACTCCATCTGCCACTACTCAGCCCATTGGCCCAATTGATCCTGATCCTGTTGTAATCGGAGGTAACCCTGTTCGCTCTTCACTACACCTCCAACTTTGGTGTCATCTGCAAACCTACTAACTGTACCTCTTATGCTCGCATCCAAAACATTTATGTAAATGACATATTTAACGCCAGGCTTCAAACCTGTTTTAAAAATGACAGGGCCACAAACGACAGTAGCCAGTTAACCAGAGGCTGCATCCAAGGAGCAGGAGAGTCTCCTGCTCCTTGGATGCTGCCTGACCTGCTGTGCTTTTCCAGCAACACATTTTCAACTCTGATCTCCAGCATCCACAGTCCTCACTTTCTCCTGGAAGAAGTTAACCAGAGGTCCCTAAAACCTAGGAACCACAGAGGAGATTAAACCTCGGGGTAAATAAACACACAATCCATGTTGGCCCTCACAGGATGCAGCCTGTCGACCAGGCCTCAGGCCTCAGAACCACATCCCCATCTGGAGCTTGGCCAAGGCTTCCCTCGGCCTGAAAGTTTTGGATCTTCACATTGCAACTTTCTCAACAAAAGTTCATCCGGATAAAAAAAGGAAAAGATTACTCGAAAGGGAATGCGAGAACATTTTGAGGGCAACTTACACAGCAGGATCCCAGGTTTAAAAGCACCTCTGCCCATTGCCAATGTATTAATGTATCTAGCACAGTCAGCAGTTAGGGTGGAACATGGTGTGGGAGCAGATCTTCGAGGAGAAAGTGAGGACTGCAGATGCTGGAGATCAGAGCTGGAAATGTGTTGCTAGAAAAGCACAGCAGGTCAGGCTACATCCAAAGAGCAGGAGAATTGAGGTTTCGGGCATGAGCCCTTCTTCAGGACGAAAGGCGCATGCCCGAAACTTCGATTCTCCTGCTCTTTGGATGCAGCCTGACCTGCTGCGCTTTTCCAGCAATACATTTTCAGCTGGGAGCAGATCTTACCAGGGATTGGAGGAGGATAGTGAGGGAAAGGCATCAGGTTATAACACTCTACGGTGACCTGGGATCAATTGCCTTTTACTGAAAACAGTTCCCAACTTGTACGTGCCTGTAGCTTGATGGACTTTAGGCTCAATCTCCAAACTTATTATCTTTTTTGTGTGATCCAAGTCCTGCGTGCTCTTTAAATAAAGCAATAGGAAAAATATCTAATCTTCCACTTGTAGTTTTGTTCTATCAGTAAGTGGATAAAGTATACAGAGCTCTGGGTCTAAACCTTTCTGTCCCTGACAAACTACTCAGTCAGTCAGTTCAGAAAGAACAAAAAGACCTGTATCTGTCCCTGACCCAGTCTTTTATACCATAGAAAACATCATACCATCTCTCAAGTGAAACTGTCTTCGCATTGGCTGTTGCTCCGACTCCATTCCCCGCATCCTCGCATTTCCGGCTGTCCGACCTCACGTGACCTTCCCTTTTCGGAGACAAAGGACCACCATGCGGCCTCCATTCGAGCACGAAACGGCAGTCTCGCCCACTTCCGGGGCGTGAAATGGCCGATCATGTGATCTCCCGGTGCGAGAAACAGGGAGACCACGTGACCGTGCACGCGTACCGCAGCGTCACATGATCATCCTCTGCGCGCGCATCAGAGGACAACGTGACCTCCGAGTGCCGAGGACACGCCCCCCAGACCCGACAATTTACTTTCCAGGTAAGTGTTTTTTTATATATATTTATATATTTACAACTTCCCCTTTCGGTCTCATGAAAATGAGACCAACAAACCAGTTTTATGCATCACATTCGCTCTCCGACGCATAGTCTTCCCCTCTTGCCAGGGCCATGGTTTCCGCCGCTATTTGTGACATCTGATAGGGCGGTGGTGCCTTCCCTTCAATTGCTGTAATAATTACCCTGTTCAACAAAGATCTGATACAGGGGATACAACAACATCCACACAACACGAACACAATGGCCATACCAACAAGGGACATAAACACAGACACAATTAATCCTTTCTATTTCCCTACCCAGGAATCGAAAACGCCTCCTCGAGGGTTGTCAATACCTGAATGTTCATGCATTTCTTCAGACAAGGTTCTTAATCCTTCCCGGGCTCTGGTTACCGAGCCATCTTGTGCTGTATTGTTGGGGATGAACGTACAACATTGATCTCCAAACATAGAGCACACTCCCCCCTTTTCTGCCAACAACATATCGAAGGCCTTTCTATTTTGTACTGTCATCAATGAGGTCCCTGCCAGTTGTTCAGAGAGTCCCACCACGGCATCTCTAGTTCTATTGGCTAGCCTGAGTACATTGTAATGTACATAATTAATTCGATCAACGTTTTTATTCGGCGTAACTGGGAATAGAGCACTAACAACTGGGAGATTCTCGAATCCTGTTGCTACCTGATGTACCAACTTATATTCATTAGGCACGCCGCGGGGAACCCCTATTGCATCTATATACGTGGTTGAGCCAGAGGCAATGTCAAACAGATCCCTGCGTACTCGTGCATGCTGAATACATCATCCCACGAAGGGCATGGATGAGAATAAGTGGCGTAGATGCAAAGATATACGTCATACCCCCTCCAGCTCCCTGTATCTTGGCCACAGTCAATTACTTGGCATAAATCAAACTGGTATATTGTATCACGCTTTTTATCATGTCTGATGTGTATCCGGCTCCCTGCTTCCCTTAAACATTTGTCCCTCTCTTGTCCTATTGATCTCTTATTCCTGCGACTCCCGACCCTGTGTATGTGTGTTCGTCCTTCGCGGTTGATCCCCTTATTAACAATATCATAACACTTATACATAAATAGTGAAAACTCCCAAGCTTAACAGTTTAGAATAATGCGGGCTGATTACTAAAATAAACATAATATTCGTTATACAACACTTAAAAGTTTAAGACCCTTCTACTCGTTTTCTGTTCTTATTTGTTGTAGAGTTTGTGGGCGGCATGGTGGCACAGTGGTTAGCACTGCGGCCTCACAGTGCCTGAGACCCGGGTTCAATTCCCAACTCAGGCGCCTGACTGTGTGGAGTTTGCACGTTCTCCCCGCGTCTGCGTGGGTTTCCTCCGGGTGCTCCGGTTTCCTCCCACAGTCCGCCAAATTGCCCGTAGTGTTAGGTAAGGGGTAAATGTAGGGGTATGGGTGGGTTGCGCTTCGGCGGGTCGGTGTGGACTTGTTAGGCCGAAGGGCCTGTTTCCACACTGTAAGTAATCTAAGTTCTCGTTAGCGGTTCTGTGGCTGCACACTGGCTCCAGTGGTACCAAGTGTCTCCTTTCCCTTGTAGTCGAACCGCATGAGATGTCCTTTCCACCACCTTGTAAAGTCCTGTCTACCGTGGCTCCGACCATTTCCGTTTGATCACCTTCAGCAGGACCCACTCTGTGGTGGATGGCGCCTGGCTCCATAGGTCCCCCTTTTCTGATCCAACCTGTTTAGAGAAAGCTGAGACCAAAGCTGTTAGTTGATCATAATAAGGTTTGTACCTTATTGAGACTCCTCCCTCTAACATCTGTATTCCAGCCCCGGTCCCGGAAACTGCTGCCCTGTGGTTTGCTCGTACGGGGTAAACCCTGTAATAGAGTTCACTGAGCTTCTAATGGGCATTAAGGCTAAAGGTAGGACATCCACACAGCTTAACTTCATTTGTGCACACACTTTTCCTATTTTTCCCGTTATGGACTGGTTCATTCTCTCCACTTTTCCCTGCGACTGAGGATGGTACACCGTTCCAAACGCATGTTTCAGTCCTAAAGCTGCTTCTACTTCTTGCAGGTCTTTATTCTTAAAATGTGTGCCATTATCTGACCTGACTTTATTTGGAAACCCACGCGTTGGAATATATTGGTTTATCAAAAATTTGATCACTGTCTTCGCATCTTCCTTTTTCGCAGGTATCACTTCATGCCAACCAGTGTATGCATCCACTGGTACCAAAAGGTACCTGCATCCGTTTACTCGCTCTACCATGTCAGTGTAGTCAATCACTATTTCCTGACCTGGTGTTCTTGGGGAGGAAATTTTCCCTCTTGTGGTTTCACTGTTGCTTTTACATTATATTCTGAACACGATTTACATTCTCTTATATAATTTTCACTCATTGCCTGTAGTTCAGCCAATTGGGCTGATTCTTTGCCGCCCTCTGTTGGGTCAAGGGTAACACTTACATCAGCACCTGCCTGCCTCCCCCTTTTTTCTGAAAAAGAACACCATTTATTGTGTGTTCTCTTTCAGAAATATCGAGGAAAAATGGCTCTTTGTAATCTGGGAGCGCTAAATCATCGGCCCACGTTAGGGCCTGTTTAAGAGATATAAACCGCCGTCTGTCTCCGTGGTCCACTGCAAATGGGCCAACAAATTTCTCATGCCTTGCTCATTTACCATGATCCTTAGAGGGAAAGTAAGCTCCCCATATGAGGGAACAAATTGTCTTCTGTATCCTGCCAACCCAAGAAATGAGAGCACGTCTTTTACAGTGACTGGTTTGGCATGATGCAGAATGGAGGATCTATGGGATGGAGACACACCTGTTCCCTTACCGGAAATAACTCTACCCAAAAAAGACACCGTTCTTCTGCAGCATTGTAATTTAGCCCATGAAACTTTGAAACTGACGTTATACAAGAGTAACAGCAACGACTTTGTAGCTGCCAAACAAGAAACATGGTCGGGTGCCGCCAAAAGAATGTCATCCACATATCGGATCAATACCACCCCGTCTGGGAGCATCAGATTTTTCAGCTGCTGTTTCAGTACCTGATTAAACACCCAGGTGACAAAATGAACCCTTGAGGGACCCTTGTATAACGAAGTTGTTGGCCTTTATAGGTGAACGAAAAATGTCCCTGAAATGATCAACTAGGGGCAAACAAAAGAATGCTTTGGCCAGATCAATGCACGAGAACCACTTATGGTCAGGGGTCAGCACAGACATCGCAGTGTGAGGGTTTGGGACTGGAACTGTTGGAGTAGAAACGACAATGTTGATCCGTCTAAGATCATGCGCCATCCTATACTTGCCTGTATTCTGCTTCTCTACAGGTAAGATAGGAGTGTTCCAGGCTGACTGAGAGGGTTCTAGCACCCCTGCTGCTACCAATCCGTCAATTGTGTTGGCGATGCCGGCTTCAGCCTCTGGTTTGTGTGGGTATTGTCTCTGCCAAATCGGAGTGTGGTCTATTAACTCGAATGAGATTGGTGCGACGTGTTTGCAGCAACCAACGTCCGTCGAACCTGCTGACCACAAGGCATCCAGTAGTGTATCAAGCATCGCTGCAGCCTGTGGATGGTCCGTCTTTTCCCTGCCATGAAACCTTTCAATCTGCCTATGTTCCAGCAACACCTTGTCAGTTGTTCTGTGCACAAGTCTATAAGCTTCAACTGAGGGTGAATATTGCAAGCCGGGTAACTGAGTCCGAACCCATTCAGTTTGCTCTATCAGGCGTTTGGACATGAGTCCCAGATCTTTGGCCTGATATTCAGCATGCACTGCCAATGTGAAATGCGGTATAGCTTCTTCAGATATCTCATACCATTCCAACTGTTCCAGAGTGAGTTCCACAACACCCACTGCACCTTCCAGGTGTTGGTAGAATGCATGCTGATAGATTTTATTGTCACCTGTCGTAATATAGGGTCACATGAAGGTGATCTGCAGGAGGAGCATAGGGATGCAGCATCTGAGCCCAGGGTTGACATTGGTTGTATAAAGACTGTATGCCGTTATTCTGACCTTCCTCAGATTCGAGGAGTCCCCAGTATATATCTGCCCACTGCCCTTCTGCCATTGGTGATGCGTCTGGTGATAATATCACTTGGGGTCCAGAGTGAATCATTGACATAGAACAATTAACAGAATAGCCAATTGAAAAGGTCACTACGAGTCCGTCTGGTCCGCACAGAACCGGGACCCCGCATCTCTCCAGCAACTCACGTTCCAGCAAATTCACAGGGCACGCAGGTGATGAAATATATTGGTGATAAAATGTCTGCCCGGCCACTGATGTGATCAGTGGCGATGTCAAAGGCAGATTAGGAGGCTGATTTAAGGGGACATACTGTCCTCGGACCAATCCCTGGCGTCCCTGGGGGCCCCACAGCAGGGGACAATTTCCTTCTCCAATGCCTAGGTTGGCCACATTCAAAACAAGTCATCCGGTGGCTATCCTCTGACTCCTCCACAGCCCCTTCCTCGACCACTCATTCCTCCTGGAACACCTCTTGGCCTGCCCCCATAAAGGGGGTAGTATGGCATCGAATCAGGTGCCGGGTCTAGACTCTGCCGGTTATTTTGTGGCAATGGCTGCTGCACCATCTGATTAGTCGTCTTTTGGGAGGCCTTCTGTGTCTCATTAACCTTCCGTCTAGTCTCATCAAGCTGTAACTGCAGCAACTGCACTTGAGCTGACTCATTGCTCTGTTTATCTTAATTCTGTTTTGTTCTATATTTCTTCATATGATGCATCAAATGTTTTTCCCACTGTTCTGTAGAACATACTGGGATATCAGGATTACTCTCCATTACCTCTTTTACTTCCTTAGGGATCCCCGCCATAACGGCATTCCTAAATAACGTGATCTGTAGCTGACCTGGCCCTGGATGGCTCCCCGCAGTATCTGTCCACGTGCCTTTACATCTAGCCAAAAAGGCAGGCATCTCCTCGCCCTCCTTCATTGTGAAGGTGAGCGAGTGCATCGCCCCCGGTGGAATTGGGAATCTATCCCTCATTGCCCTTCCCACACAGTTGGCATGCTGCACAAACGGGTCCGAGTCAGGTACTAAGGTGGTCCCCGCAGACTCTTCAATCTGCTGTACCTCCCACATACTCAATTGTTTGCCCACGAATGCTCTCCAATCACCCATGGCCAACTTGATGTCCAGTGTGTATTGGCAAAATTTAGTCATCCAGGGTCCACCTCCCTCCATGGGTGGGGACATTTTATCCAAAATACAATTCATATCCGTATAGGTGAAGGGCTGATACACATCCCCCATAAAAGAGCCTTTATAAACTAGAGGCAGTTGGTACTGATATTTTATGGGCAGCCGCAATATCTCCCTCCATCACAAATCATAACTGTTTTCAAACGGAGGCTGTACCCCTGAGAAGCCCTGTTCAGTATGCATGGTAAGTGAGCCTTTTAAAGTGACAGGGTACGTGTTTGGACCGCCCCCTGGGCGGGACTCCTCGTCTTCACTATCTGTGCTACTCCTTGACTCCTCCTCTCTTCTTTCTCTTCGGCTTCTTTTGTCCACTTTCTTCCAACCAGTATTGACCCTTTCTTTCCCTTCACATGCTCTTCTACTTCTAATCTAACCTACTCTTCTGCTTTTCCCAAGAACGGTGACAATTTCTTCCTCTCCTCTTCTTTAGGGACTTTGCCCTGCTTTTATAAATCTTCTCATATTTCTGCATAGCTGACCTCTAACTTTACCCCACTGCTGTTTTACGGACAACACTAAATCGGAAGAACATCCTCCATTTTCTTCACACTCTTCATCAAATTCCCTCCCATTTTATGTATTTCTGTTTTTTTTAAAATCCTCCTGTCCAATAACCAATCGGTTTATATTTAATTTAGCCAAGCACCCAACCCAATTAAAACAAATCCAGTTGCGAATCAATCTGTATAAAATACACCCAAACAACTTACTCTTACAGTTTAAGTTATCAGCAGTTTCGTTATCACCTTTAAGTTTCTACTGCCTACTCTTTCTCACTGAGACACCACCGTCTTTGTCTCAGAGACATCGCTGGCTTTTCTACTACCCTCCGTACATTCCCAATATAATTTTAAAACTTACAACACATCAATTATCAACCAAAATTCGTGAGCGTTGCTTTTATGAGATCCTGCTCAAAGGACTTTAAACCTTCTCACACATACGTACCTCGGTGCTTTTATGAGGACTCTAACCACATGGGACTTTAAACCCGTACGTATTTAACCAATCCTTCTTACATTTACGTACCCCGATGCTTTTATGAGGACTCTAACCCCATGGGACTTTAAACCCATACGTATTTAATCAATACTTTATCCACTTACTATTACTAGGACACTTGCAGTCTCATGACAACAATCAATTTAGTATCTCCAATCGCAGAACTTCGATATAAACAGGTGTCTGCTCACCTTTTGTTTTTGCGGCGCTGCTTGTTGTCATCACCAGACGTCAGTATCCATTGTTTCTATTTTTCTCGTGTTTACGTCGCTCAGTCTGGAACACGTCGGGATCACGTGAGGCTCACCATCTGATGGACTTTAGGCTCAATCTACAAACTTATTATCTTTTTATGTGTGAGCCAAGTCCTGCGTGCTCTTCAAATAAAGCAATAGGAAAAAAATATCTAATCTTACACTTTTACTTTTATTCTAGCAGTAAGTGGATAAAGTATACAGAGCTCTGGGTCTAAACCTTTCTGTCCCTGACAAACTACTCAGTCAGTCAGTTCAGAAAGAACAAAAAGACGTATATCTGTCCCTGACCCAGTCTTTTATACCATAGAAAATATCATACCATCACTCAAGTGAAATTGTCTTCTAATTGGCTGTTGCTCCGACTCCATTCCCCGCATCCTCGCATTTCCGGCTGTCCGACCTCACGTGACCTTCCCTTTTCGGAGACAAAGGACCACCATGCTGCCACCTTTCGAGCGCGAAACGGCAGTCTCACCCACTTCCGGCGCGCGAAACGGCCGATCACATGACCTCCTGGAGCGCGAAACAGGGAGACCACGTGACCGCGCCCGCGTCTCGGAGCATCACGTGATCATCCTCTGCGCGCGCATCAGAGGACCACGTGACCTCCGAGCGCCGAGGACACGCCCCTCAGACTCGACAATTTAGTTTCCAGGTAAGTTTTTTGTATATATATTTACACTAGCCGGGCCCATTTGCACTTTTCCTATCCTCACACCTATCCTAATGTCTTTTAAACATTGTAATTGTACTCACCTCTATCACTTACTCTCCTTCCATATAACCACCACACTGAGATAAAACGTTGCCCCTCAGGTCTCTTTTAAATCTTCGGGTTAAAAATAAGGTCTGCAGATGCTGGAGATCTCAGTTGAAAATGCGTTGCTGGTTAAAGCACAGCAGGTTAGGCAGCATCCAAGGAATAGGAAATTCGACGTTTCGGGCATAAGCCCTTCATCAGGAATGTAGGTAGCGACGCATGGCTGCAAGGGTGGAGCGGAGGATCCGGAGGGAGGTCTGATGCTGGAGGCTTCGGATTTGTTGTAGGTACAGGTTGTCCTGGTTGGGTCCAAATTTTGTTGGTTGGAATGTAGTTCGGAATCCGTGTGGGATCACTCGGTTGCGGAGGCAGGTGCTGAGGAAGGAGATGTGGCTGTGGTAGCGAGTCTGTTTGAGAACGTGGCTGATGAGTTTCTGTGCAGAGGAGATGACCTGGGGGGTGCAGTGAGAGAGGGACTTACTGAAATCCTTGTAGAGGGAGGAAGGGAGCTTCTTCAAGGAAGGCATCCTTGCAAGAGGATTCACAGAAGGTTAAAATCTTCGGATAAAAAATGAGGTCTGCAGATGCTGGAGATCACAGTTGAAAATGCGTTGCTGGTTAAAGCACAGCAGGTTAGGCAGCATCCAAGGAATAGCAAATTCGACGTTTCGGGCATAAGTCCTTCATCAGGATTCCTCCTTCCTGCAGCAGGGTGACCAGGATGGTATGCAGTCCTCCAAATGTGGCCTCACCAATGTCTTGTACAGCTGTAACTTGACGTCCCAACTCCGGGCTCAGTGCTCTGCCCGATAAAGGCAAGCCTGTCAAATGCCTCCTTCACCACCCTGTGACCCTGCCTACCTGTGGCACCACTTTCACGGAACTATGTACCGGCCCCACTAGGTCTCTGTTTCACAACACTTCCCAGGGCACGACCATAGAGGGAGGTGCTTTTAAATTTGGATCTTGGTGTGTAACTTGCCATCAAAATGCTCTCGCTCTCTCTTTCAAGTAATCTTTTCCTTCCTTTATCCTGAGGAACTTCTGTTGCAAAGATCCAAAATGTTCAGGCCGAGGAAAGCCTTGGCCAATTTCCAGAGGGGGACGTTGTTCCTGAGGCCTGGTCAACAGGCTGCACCCTGTGGGGGCCCACATGATCCTGAGGTTTAATGTCCTCTGGGGTTCCTGAGTTTTAGGGCCTCTGGTTAACTGGCTCCTGTCAGATTGCGGCCCTGATATTTTTAAAACATGTTTGAAGCCTGGGGTTAGCGTATATCAATCCTCAGCATTTGAGAGGCAGGATATCCCGAGGGGGAAGTCAAAACGCACATGATGTGACCCTCTCTTAAGACTTGTCGTAAAGTCAGAGTGATGTGGGTTATAGAGAGGGGATGATGAGGAAAATTCAACAGAGAGAGGAAGAGAGTGAGAGGGATTGAGTGAAAAATTGAGAGACCAGGGGCAACAGAAGGGGAGAGAGAGTGAGAGACATTTTGAGATTGTGAAATCTCTGCACTGTTTGACTCTGGGGTGACAGGAAATAATTAAACTGAAGCAGCATCACAGAGGAGGAAAGATGATCAGAGTAATTAGCTGCTGCTGCATTGTACCATGTGGGATCTTGCTGTTCCCCAGTTGCCCCAATGCTGTCACTGCAGGCAGTGAGTGTTTTAATCAGCTAACCCGTCATTACAAAGTTTTCCCAAGGCTTTGGCATGAAAACTCCGCTCATTGCCCGATATGTTTGTGTTTGGATGTTGCTGAGAGATTGTGTCACTGTGAGAGGAAAACCTGGGATCTTGCTGTGCTATTACTCTGTATGATTTTCCTCCTTTGTCTTTCAACTAATACTGTCTCTTTCCTCCCAAGGGATCTCGCTGGTCACTTGAAGATTCAAAGAGAGAAACTTTGAGATCTGGAGACGTTCAGGAATAACAGCTTTCTCCAGAGGGGACACGGTCCATGGCCTGGTCGACAGGCTGCTCCCTGTGGGGGCCCACGTGAGTTGTGTGTTTATTTACCCCGAGGTTTAATCTCCTCTGGGGTCCCCTGGGTTTTAGGGGCCTCTGGTTACCTGGCTCCTGTCAGATTGGGGCCCTGTTGTATTTAAAATAGGTTTGAAGCCTGGGGTTAAAGTAACCAGGGCCCTGGGATTTGGTACAAACACATCAATCCCCAGTGAGTGTCTAACAGACAGGACTCTCCAAGGAGGGAATTAAAACCTTAAATGAGAAACAACCTACAAAGACTTGTTCTAATGTCAGAGTAATGTGAGATGCATACAGGCCTAAGTGATCAAATGTGATAATCCCATAAATAAGACACAGATTGGCCAGTTCAGTTCAATTCCCTGAGTATCTGGGAAGGGATCTCTCTCTCTCTCTCTTTCTCTGTTCGTTCTTTTGAACCTTCCCTATCTTTATATCTTGATTTTTCAAACAAATAAACCGTCCCACACACAGCAATGTGACTCGTGGTTGTTTGAAGTGGGGAGATGGAAATATTTTGCAGCACCAGGAGATTGTTTCTGACACAAACACAGACAGAGAGAGAGTGTGGGAAGGAGGGAGCGATAGAGGGATAAGATGTGTCTTTGTATTTGTCTGTCAGCTAACAGAGCCCAGGCCCTGTAGACAGGTTTCTGTGATGTGTAAAGGGCGACCAGCAGGCTGAGAGATGCACAGCAAGATCCCACAGGCAGCTGGGTGTGGGAACACTGAGGGATTTCCTGTGAACCCTGACAGAACACTTCCCACCCACTCACACCATCTCCAGAACTGTCCCCAAACACCCCCATTCCCTCACACACACACACAGAGGGGCTGACATTGGAATTCACAGCACAGCAGGATCCCACCAGCCCATGCTGAGCGACACTGTGAGGGTGTCTGTACCTTCACCGTCCACATTCAGAACCACACCCCACCCTCCTGCCTGAATTTGGGAAGTGTGGCCCACTGCTCCTGGAAAGGAAAAGGATGAAGGCTGTTCCCGCACAGCAAGATCCCACAGACTGCAGTGTGGAAACAGGCCTCCCTGTTAAGTTAACAACAAATGCTAACCTCTCCCATTTCAACTCCGGGGCTGGATGGAGAGACAGGGAAATTCAGCCCTTCCCCTATCCTCTCCCGTCGCCCTCAGCTCCTTAATAATCTACGTTCGAGTGGCACCTACACCTTCCATTGAACCCTCACCACCTCCCTGCCACCTGCCTGGAGTCATTCCTCCCATTGACCGATCAGGCCGTACCCTCTATCTGTGTTCACCTCAGCACTCCATCTCTCTCCCCACCCAAAGCCCTCCCACACCCCCACCCTTTATCAGCAGCTCCCCTTACCCCCACTCCCGAAGCATTGACCTCTCCACCTTCTGATGCTGCCTGGCTTGCTGGGTTCTTCCAGCTTCCTGCTTGTCTCCGATGGTCAGTAAGGTGACAGGTGGCTCCAAATGTGGTGGTGGGGTAGTGAACAGTGAAGGATGTTTACCTCAGTGTTAAACAGGACCTTGATCAGACCAGCCAATCAGGAGCTGATCCAAGGTTGCGTTTGAGGAGCTGTTTTACAGATGGAAACAACATCCTTGCTGATGGTCCATCGATCTTTCAATTGATCCCAGGCTCCATGATGAAAGCCCAAGCAAACAGCGTTCACCCAGAGTCAGTTTCCACTGAGCCCAATGGAGTCAGTGAGAGCCACAAAACCTTCTCATGGCAGCACTGAGGGGGGTCGGCTCATCTGTCACATCCAACCCCATTCCCCAGTGTCGGATCCGGTCTGTCACTGAGCCCTCTGACTGGGCCGTGGATTCCCCACCAACACAGCGGCTGATTGGTGGAAAGAACCAAATAAAGAGAGGGAGTGATATCAGCATCAGGCCGGGGGGGAAGGAAATGGAACCAGAGAAAGGAAATCATTGCTGAAAATACATCTGTAATCAAAAGACACGGATTATTTACAGTATATTACTCTGTGTAATAGGAACATTCCCTTTTTTATTTAGTTGTGTCCAGGTGAGTGGATGAGCGAATTCCGTCAGGACAGGAGCCTGCCATTGCTGTTCCCACTCCGGCCTGCAGTGACTGATGATACTTGCCTCCAGGTCATTGACCTTGTATCTGGTTCACTCACTGCCAACTGGTTGCTGGGGATAATGTTATTCTGTGGATGTCTGATTCCTCTTTCAGTTATACTTTTGTTCTCCAGCTTTCTATTAACGGTTGCTGATTGCTGACAACACTTCCCACTGTTTTGCTTTTCCAGTCTCTTTGGTTTCGCTCCTCACATGGAATCATTCCTTGCCCATTAGGAAAGTAGTGTTACCGAGTTGCTGCTCCTCCTTCTCCTGTCAGTCCATTCCTCACCTGGACCCCTCATTCCATTATCTGCTGCCTTTAATGTTCGCTCTCTGTTACTTGGATTTATTCATCAATTGAATTATGTTTATAACTGGATATTTCAGGGCATGCTTTCACTGGTCTCTGAAACTGTTCTGTGTCACCACATAAACAAGTGCATTGGTGCAGCAGCTCAGGTCCCGCAGCATAAATGAGGTTTGTGAAAAAACACCGAAAGCAGTGGAATCCAAGGAATGAGCGACATGAAAGAAACGTAAAATATCCAGCAACCAGAGAAGTATGAAACTTGCAGATATGGAAAAGAGTAAGGTCACAGATTTCCTTCTGCTCTCTATCTCTGGGTCATTCTCGATTTTTCTCTGACCCCTGAGTCCCTTACGTACCGTAATGGCCTCAGAGATGTGTCCGACAGTCAGAACGTTAAGAAAGAGAATAAAAGTGAATGGGATCATTGTTGTTACAAATCTCTCAAAGTATTGAAAACTTGCCCACCGCCGGTCAGTATAGTAACGGGACATGACAGAACAGAACCATGGAACATTGTTGATGATCTTTCCAGGTTTAAATTGAAAGTAGTGGGGGAATATTTTTAAATGAAAAGAAAATACAGATTATTGTTAGAACCCTAATTGAAGTATCCTCTGTCCAATACTTAGTTTTCAACTGATGAAAACAAATGGCGACAAATCGATCAAAAGTGAAAGTAATGGTGAACCAGACAGAACAATCAATGGCCCAGTAGATCAGTACATAGATGACACTACACACAGGAGTGATGATGAGGAAACACTGTGGATAATAATAAGATGGAAACTGCCGAAGTATGACTTGGAAAAAAATGAACATCAGATCAGATGTTGCCATGGCCACCATATAATGAGTGGTGCTTCTAGAAAATCCACACTTGCCCCGAGCTAAGATTAGAATCACCACTAGACAAACTGTAAGAGAGAAAACAAGGAAAAAAGAGACTTGAAGTTACTGAACAAACATATCTGTGCCTGAGCTTAGACTGTAAGTAATAGATGTTAGAGATAATTGTTGGCCCATGTCATATGAAGTTTAAAGAATCTGAATAATTTACACTTTGAAAATACATAGAGTTGGACATAAACAGCAGGTTAGTCTCAGAAACACAGTCACATATTCAACATTTTTTGGGGTTGACAGTGGTTGATTTATTCTGCTTTATACGTTGCTCAGGCTCGCTGGAGTTGTAAATTAGATGACAGCATCCACACAAACACTCCCAGAATCAGTAAAACAAAGAATGGGAGACTCCTAACCCAGACGTGGATTACAAAAAAATCCTGAATTCAGTTTTGGTGACTCCACAGTTGAGTTTACTCCTAACATTCTGTACCCACAACATAAATTACAGTACACGGCACTGGATCACTCAACTGTGTCTAGGAATGGATGGTGTCTCAAATATGAACAAAGAAATGATAGAGCATTGAGCCCCTCACTCTGAACATCCTGGCAAGCTGAACTAAGAAGATATTCACCAGTGAATCCAAACACCATGTCCCAGCTTGGATACCCAATGCAATCAGGAGAACTTCAACATTTGGCACTGACTCCCCACCATCTGTCGAACACTGTGTACCACAGCCTCCACCCAAATCCAGACGTGAGGAATATCCCAACAGTTAAGGAGTGTCAGGGGGCAAAGTTGAGTATGGTAGCCATTACAAAAGAGAAAGTGCTAAAAAAAAAGCCAAAAGGTCTAAAAATTGATAAATCTCCTGGCTCTGATGGGCTACAAACTAGAGTTCTGAGGGAGGTGGCTGAGGAAATAGCAGAGGCATTGGTTGTGATCTTTCAAAAATCACTGGGGTCAAGGAAAGTGCCAAATGATTGGAAAATCACTGTTGTAACCTTCTTGTTCAAAAAAGGATCAAGACAAAAGATGGAAAATTATAGGCCGATTAGCCTTATCTTGGTTGTAGGTAAAATTCTAGAATCCATCATTAAGGATGAGATTTCTAAATCCATGGAAGTGCAGAGTCGGCTTACAACAAGTCAGCGCGGGTTTAGTAAGGGGAGGTCGTGCCTGACAAACCTGTTAGAATTTTTTGAAGAGGTAACAAGTAGGTTAGACCAGGGGAACCCAGTGGATGTTATCTACCCAGACCTCCAAAAGGCCTTTGATTAGGTGTTTCACAGGAGTTTGCTGAGTAAGGTGAGGGCCCATGGTGTTTGAAGTGATCTACAGGCATGGATTGGGGATTGGCTGTCTGATAGAAGGCAAAGAGTTGGGATAAAAGGTTCTTTTTCGGAATGGTGGTTAGTGACATATGGTGTCCCACAGGGTTCAGTGTTGGGGCCGTAGCTGTTCATTTTATATATTAATGATCTGGATGGAGGGACTGGGGGCATTCTGGTGAAATTCGCCGATGATACAAAGTTAGGTGGACAGGCAGGTAGTTCTGAGGAGGTGGGGAGGCTGCAGCAAGATTGAGACAGCTTCGGAGGGTGGTCCAGGAAATGGCTGATGAAATTCAACGTGAGTAAATGCAAGGTCTTGCACTTTGGAAAACCGAATACAGGCATGGGCTATTTTCTAAACGGTGAGAAAATTAATAAAGCCAAAGTACAAAGGATCTGGGAGTGCTCTTCCAGGATTCTCTAAAGGTTGACTTGCAGGTTGAGTACATGATTAAGAAAGCAAATGTGAGGTTGTCATTTTTCTGAAGAGTGTTGGAATATAAAAGCAGCGATGTGCTACTGAGACTTTATAAAGCTCTGGTTAGGCAACATATAGAATACTGTGTCCAGTTATAGACACCATACCTCAGGAAGGACATACTGGCACTGGAACATGTCCAGCAGAGATTCACCCGGATGATCACTGGAATGGTAGGCCTAACATACAATGAGTGGCTGAGGATTCTGGGATTGTATTCATTAGAGTTTAGAAGGTTGAGGGGAGATTTGACAGAAACTCACAAGATAATGCGTGGCTTAGAAGGGGCGGACACTGGAATTTGTTTCCATCAGGTGGGGAGAATAGGACCCGTGGGTGCAGCCTTAGAATTAGAGGGGGGCCATTTAGAACAGACATAATGTACTATTGCTTGGCATCTGAACCTACCACTTTGGATTCAGGCCAATGTGAAAGATGAGCAGAGATGATAGCCTCAATGTCTTATCACAAGATTATTAATTCAGAGACCAATGTTCGATGTCCACCATGGCAGATGGTGGAACTTCAATTCAATCTAAATCAAGACTTCTACTGTCTGATGGTGGCAATGAACGGTTGTCAGTTGTTAGAAAAGTAAACATCTCACTCACTCATATCCTTTAGGGAGTGAAATCTGTCATCCTTTACTAGTCTTGGTGTACATGTGACTCCAGATCTATAATAGTCTGGTTTATTCTGGACAATAAGGGAAGAGTGATAAGTGTTGGTCTAGCCAGTGACAACCATAACCTTTCAATAATAAATGCAAATGGAGCTCCCCGTACACAGATAACTCACTGTTCCTGAAGAATGATCCCTTTTTAGACCACTCCCTGGTATTTGAATATCCCCATACCGAGTCCATTGTCTCAACTGAGAAATTCCCAACATGGGTTCATTTTTGAAGTTAAGGGATCCTAAAATTCACCCATTGTAGTTACCTGGAATAGGAAGTACCAACACATTGGCCATTATTCCTAACACAACCGAGGTAATGGGTTCTATCTCCTGGCTTTGAGACCATCAAGAGTTGGGAAACTCTTTGGACTTGTTAAAATAAGCTTTGACATGGTTTATCCGAAGGGATAGCTGATGCCCTGAATTCAGCGGAAACTCAGCACCAAGCATCCAGCCTTTCACCTTGGACATTTGTCCCACTCTCTGCCGTACAGGATATTCCCTTGGAGACTAACCAGCCCTCGGGTTCAGAGATCTCCACTTGCAAATGTGGAAATGGTGATTACTTTAAAATGTACTCGCGGGGTGTAAGCTTTAACTGTCTGGCACGTGATGGTGTCTCTGTACATCTGCGGCCCTTGTTCTTCCAGGTGCTGGAGGTCATGGGTGTGTGAGGTGCTGGTAAAAAGAGCCCTGCCCTGTCCCTGGTTTGTGTCTTGTAGGTGGTATTCATTGCTGGCCGTGGTGTCATTGGTGAAGAGAGTGTGTGCTGAATGGTCAGTGGGGAAGTTATGACAATCAGCTGTTTGTCCTGGACAATCTGGAGCTTTGGGAATGTTGCACTCAGTGTTGCATGTGAGCTGCACTCAGCCAGATACTTGGAGAGAATTCAATCGCACTCCTGAGCGATGCTTTCTGGATGGTGGGGATGGATTGGAGAGGCAGACAAGGAGGTCATTGTCACAGTAAGCAGAGTATCTGACATCCTCCTGTGGCCACAGCACCTGTACGGCCGGAACAGGTCATTTCCTCGTCAATGATTGGTCCGATTTGTGGGCAATAATGTACTCAGTGATGGCAATGTCATAAAACACCAATGGGAGATTGCTAGATTCTCATGTTTTGAGATGGTCATTTCCTGTTGCTTGTGGGATATGAATGTTACTTGTCAATGATCAGCTCAAGTCAGATGTTATCACACTCTGTATGGACACAGACCTCTCTGTTATCTCAATAGTAGTAAATGGTGCTGAACATTGTGTATTCACAGGCAAACCTCACTAATTTTGAAATAATGACGGAGGGACCAGCATTGATGTGGCGCCTGCAGATTTTAGGACCAAGGTACACCTGTGAAGAATTCCTGCAGAGGTGTACAACGGCTGAGATGACTGATCTCCCACATCCAGAACCATCTTCACCTGTCCTCAGGATGAAACAAAAGAGTCGTCATCTCATTGACTCCAGTTTTTCGAGAGCTTCTTATTGTGAACATGTGTTGTTAATATCTATGTTTAAGAGATTAACATTTCTTTTCACCATTGAAATATAACTGTGCAAACAGTTGCAGCTGATTGAGGAACAGATATTCAGTCCTTCTGTAAATGCAAGTTATCCGATCCTGAGTTTGGCCTAATATAGAGTTAACATGTTGATACACACCCAATACAGTTGGACAGTGCAAGACATTCCCAGTAAAACTTGCAATTGAGTTCATGAGTATTCTGCTGTTAGGGCTGAACACTTACTACAATACTGCATTTACAGCGAGCTGGGAAAAGCAAGAACTCTGACCCAGAAAATATCATTCCAGCAGTAACCTCCACTCAGTCCAATTCGACAATGACACATCCTCCCAGCAACATGAGGCCACAGGATTCAGAGGGTCCCAGCCTGAGCTTCGTCATCCCCATTCAGTACAATTCCATGGTCAGTAATACCTTCACTGAGAGGGATTCCTGGAGATCTGGATCAGAAGTACACAACATTCTCAGAATGCCATGGTGAGTAACTGATCTCCTGACTTCCCCGAAGCCTGTCCACTACCTTCAACACACAAATCAGGAGTGTGATGGAATATTCTCTACTTGCCTGGATGGGTGCAGCCCCAATAACTCTCAAGAAACTTGACACCATCCAGGACAATTCAGTCCATCGGATTGGCATTGTATCCACAAGCATCCTCTCCCTCCACCATCGACGCTCAGTAGCTGCAGTGTGCAACATCTACAAGATGCACTGCAGAAATTTACCAAAGATCCTCAGACAGAAACCTTCCAAACCCACGACCAGTTCCATCTAGAAGGACAAGGGCATCATGTATATGGGAACTCTAAAAGCTTCAGGTTCCACTCCAAACCACTCATCATTCTGACGGAGAAATATATCGCCATTCCCTCACTGTTGCTGGGTCAAAATCCTGGAATTCCCTCCCTAATGGCATTGTGGGTCAGCCCATAGGAGATGGGCTGCAGTGGTTCAAGAAGGCAGCTCACCACCATCTTCTCAAGGGCAACTAGGGATGGACAATAAATTCTTACCAGCCAGTGATGCCCACATCCTACACCAATGAACAAATAGAATCATAGTCATAGATCCCTACAGCACAAAGACAGGCCCTTTGGCCCAAACAGGTCCATGCTGACCAAATGTCCTTCCATGCTAACCGCATCTCTCTGCACTTGGCCCATATCCTCTTAATACATTCCTATCCATGTATTTAACCAAATACCTTTTAACTCTTAATATAAACAGCTCAACCACTTCCACAGGCAGCTTGTTCTGTATGTATACCACCCTCTGTGTAAAAAAAGGTTTCCTCTCAGGTTCCCTTTTATTCTTTCCCCTCTAACCTTAAACTGATGCCCTTCAGTCCTCGATTCCCCAACCTTAGGAAAAA
Organism: Hemiscyllium ocellatum; assembly: GCF_020745735.1. NCBI lineage: Eukaryota > Metazoa > Chordata > Chondrichthyes > Orectolobiformes > Hemiscylliidae > Hemiscyllium > Hemiscyllium ocellatum. Next base: position 2,786,139 of record NC_083438.1, read on the forward strand.
GATTGAGTGCATTCACCCTGTCCATGCCTCTCGTGATCTTATGCTCCTCTATAAGATCCCTCCCCCTCCTCAGTCTCCTACGCTCTGAAGAAACATCCTAGACAGTCCAACCTCTCCCCCAACTCAGACCATTGAGTCCAGGCAACATCCATGTAAATTTCTTCTCCTGTCTTTCCAGTTTACTAACATCCTTCCAATAACAAAGTGACCAAAACTGAACACAATACTCCAAGTGCAGCCTCCCCAACTTCTGAATAACTTTCATGTAACTTCCCAACTTCTCAGTGCTGTGATTGATGAAGGCCAGAGTGCCAGAAGCCTTCTTCGCTGCCCTGTCTACCTCTGCCTCCACTTTCGGAGAACGGTGAACCTGAACTGCAAGATCCCTCTGTTCCACTACACTCCTTAAGACCTCACACATCTATGTTTGACTTCATGTGCCATTTCTCGGCCCACTTCCCCAGCTGATCAAGGTGCTTCTGCAATTTCTGATCACCTTCCTCACTGTCCATGATACCGCCTATTTTAATGTCATCAGCAAACTCACTGATAATTCCAGTATGTAAACTGAACATAATTCCATAAAATCACTGGGTAATATAACGTGCCCACACGGTATAGACAAAAGATTTTCTTTTCCCAGGAGAGGAATTAGACCACAGCGTTAGTGTGGAAATGTTAACTGTGCACATTGGTATCACACGAGGAACTTGTACTGCCCTCATCCAGTGTCCAGTGAATCATGGGTAAAATGTATCTGTCATACGCAGCATTGGATTAGTGTTCAGACAGCATCCCACACCAATGAGTAGGATCCTCTAGGGTAGTGCAGACTGAACTCCAAGATAAGAATAAAATATTTCAAGAGAGCCCATTACAGAAAGCTGGTGCCCGACTCAGTCTCCTGCATTGTACTAACCTCTGGGCACAATGGCAGTAACACATGCTCTGTGAACCTTACACAATCCTATTAAAGTCTGCACGACCGTACTGTACATCTTTTTACAAATGGCCCAACTCACACGTCCTTTTGTCAATTAAATAATTCAACAACACACATCATCATTGGAACACTGTACACAGTGTTCACAGTCTCCCAGTGATCTGTCCTCACAAACATCACACACCCATATGTCCGCTCACAGGCAACACACAGGATAGCCAAAGCCATCCGTGCTGACCCTCACTTATCACTCCATAAGGACCTGCCCAACCCACCTGTTGCCCATGTTGTCACTGTGCTAACATCCGGAGCCATCTGTCTGAGCAAGGTCTACCAACAAAATCCCTTCACATCAGGGAATGGGAAACACCAGGTGGCACTGAGAGATGGGTTGTTATAAAACCCCTCTAACCGATAGCAGGGTTTGAACTACCACAGAGAGAGAGACAGACAGATAGAGAGAGAGAAAGTTGTCTTGCTAAACACTTTGTTGGCCAGTGAGGGTCAGTACTCAATCAAACTCCATCACTCTGGCCTCAGTGCAAACCCATTCTGCACAGGATGGAGGGAGAGACAATGCTGCACATTACTGAGGAGCCTCTTAATTGACAAACTATTCACTCAAAACTCAGTCAGTGAGGATACTATTGTCTGGCATTGGGATTTTCTTTGCCAAATAGAAATAAAATAATTACCATTAATAGTGTGGAAATCAGTACCTCATGTTGTAAAGCTCCTTGAGATCTCTTCTACTGCCCACTGTTACACCACTGCTTTCCTTGTTCATTCAGTTATCCAACTCAATTGTGAAATTTTACCCGTGATCTAATACAGAAACTGATGCTGATGCTGATCATAGCAACCGGTAGAAATTACAAGAGGTAATATCTTTTTCAAAACAAATACAAAAAACCCGAAGCCAATTCAGATCCTTCCCTCCAGAATCATCGAATGACAGAATCACATCGAACAGTAGAGGGCCTTTAGCCCATTGTATTTCTTCTGTACATATTACACTAAATTCCCATTACTTCCACTTTCCATTACTTGGATCATAGCCTTGAATGTTATGACGGTTCAACTGTTAATCCAAGTATGTTTTCAAGGTTGTGAAGTTTCCCGTCTGAACCACCTTCCCGGACAGTGCAATGCAGGCCCCTACCACCCTCTGGGTGGGAAGATCTTTCCTCATGTCCCCTCGAAACCTCCTGTCTTCCAGCTTAAAATGATGCCACCTTATTATCTGCCCTTGAACAAGGGGAGCATCTGTTTTCTATTCACCCTGTGCGCACCCCTCAGTCCTATCCACCCCGATCACTGCTCTAAAGAAAGCAGCCTGAGCTTATCCAGCCTCTCTCTTCACAGCGACATTGCTACAGCTCAAGCAACATTCTCCTTTGCACTCCCTTCATTACAATCACATCCTTCCCATCATGCAGTGACCAGGACTGTACACAATACTCAGACTGTGACCCAAACAAAGCAGCACCTCCCTGCTCTTATAATCCATGTCTCGAATGAGAAGGGCATGTGTCCTGTCTGCCTTCATTACCCTACTAACCTGTCCTGCTGCCTTCAGGGTTCTGTTAACAATCACCTCAAGATCTTTCTGTTCCTCTAAGTGTCCTGGTGTTCTGCCATTTATTGAGTGTTGCCTTGTCTTGTGACTTCTGCCAAAGTGTATCACCTCACATTTATCAGGGTTAAATTTCATCTGCCACTGATTTGCCCGTCTGACCAATCTGTCTGGATCTATCTATAACCGATGACTATTTCTCTCGCTGCCAACTACTCGGTCAATATTTGTGTCATATGCAAACATGTGCATCATCACCAACCTCCCCTTGTACCTACCCCCACACCACCATGCCTACCCTACGCTCCCAGTGATTCCACCCCATCCTCACACAAACATACACCTTTAACAATATCATTTGTGATTATCACAAAGAATGAGTCACCCAGCACTGAGAGCTGTGGAACACCATTGGACACCAGCTTCCAATTACCCAAACAGCCTTCTACCAACACCCTCTGTTTTCACTGACTGAACAATTTTAGAGCCAAGTTGGCAAATTACTCCGGATGCCACGTGTTTTTACCTTCGTTATCTCCCATGTTGGTCTTGGTCAAAGGCTTTTCTGGACTGCATACAACCTACAGCAATTGGCCTCCTCTCATCTACACACCTGGTCACCTCCTCAAAAAGTTCCCCCAGATTGGTTTGGCATGACCCTACTCTGACAAAGCTGTACTGACTCTCCATGGTCAGGCTGTGTCTCTTGAAATGGAGATTAATTCCCTCCTTTGAAATTTTCTCAAATAGTTTCTCTAACACTGATATCACACACACTGGTCTGTTATTCCTGGTCTATCTTTATTGTCTTTCTTGAAAAGTTTGATTTGAATTGATTTGATTTGATTTATTTATTGTCATGTGTTCCAAATTACAGATAAAAATCTTTGTTTATGAGCAAAACAGGCAGATCATAGTAAACAAGAATGTACAGGTTAGAAATACTGAGATAGAAGTGTAAAGGTAACATTGCACAGCGCGTATGACCCAGCAGTGATCCTGTACAGCCGTGTGACCCAGCAGTTACCCTGCATCACTGCGTGACCCAGAGTGACCCTACGCAGTCAAGTGACCCTGCACAGCTGAGTGACCCTGCAATGACCCTGCACAACCGTGTGACCCAGCAGTGACCCTGCATCACTGTGTGACCCAGCAGTGACCCTGCATCACTGTGTGATCCAGCAGTGACCCTGCTCAGCCGTGTGACCCAGCAGTGATTCTGCACAGCCATGTGACCCAGTAGTGATCCTGCACAGCCGTGTGACCCAGCAGTGATGCTGCACAGCCATGTGACCCAGCAGTGACCCTGCACAGCCATGTGACCCTGAAGTGACCCTGCACAGCCCTGTGACCCTGAAGTGACCCTGCACAGCAATGTGACCCTGCGCAGCCGTGAGACCCTGCACAGCCGTGTGACCCAGCAGTGACCCTGCACAGCCGTGTGACCCAGCAGTGACCCTGCACAGCCATGTGACCCAGCAGTGACCCTGCACCGCTCTCTGGCCCAGCAGTGACCCTCCCAGCTGAAAGCCTGTGCTGTTTGGTTCCAGGCTCTGGACATGGAGTTCAGTCTCAGAAAAGCAAACAGTGAAACTCACAGCTGTGGGGAAAACTCACAGCAGGGGAACTGCTCACTTTGTTTTTAAAAGTCTTTCCTTACACCTCTTTTTAAAGCTACAATAATGAATTGAATGGGGCTTTTGTGCATTAAGCTTTATTGAGATCTCTCTTGATTAATTTTTTAAAAATATAAAACACAGGTACCAAGTTATCCGAGGGCAGTGTTTTCCGAGCAGTAAGACTGTGCTATTTTCTCGGTGTGTGGATTGTTAAAGTGCAGTGATGGCCTTTGGGAGAGTGATGTCCTCTTCCTGTCGGACGTGGGAGATTAGGGATAGTTTCCATGGTACTGGGAATGATGTTTCTACAAAGTATGTCTTGTTGCAAATCCTATCAGATTGCCTGCCTTTGCAGGTTGGAGTGACCGTCAGAGGCAATGAGGAATTTACAGGAAATACGGGGTGTGATCGATGGCAGTTGCAGGGAGGGAGATAACCCAAAGATGCAGTCAGCTAGATGGGGGACCTCCAGGAAAGGTAGGAGAGGGAGGCAGGTCATACAGGGCCCTCCTGTAGAAATCTCCACCTCAAACAAGTATACTGTTTTATACTGTACACAAATGTGAGAGAGAGTGTGTACGCGAACGCGAGAAAGATTTTGTGCGAACGTTAGAGAGAGTGTGTGCAAATGCGAGAGAGAGAGAGAGAGAAAGTGTGTGCGAACACAAGGGAGAGTTTATGTCAACAGGAGAGAGAGAGAGTTTACCTGAATGTGAGAGAGTGTGCGCAAATGTAAGAGAGAGTGTGTGAAGGTGAGAGGAAGTGTGTGTGTGCAAGAGAGAGAGTATGCAAGCGTGCAAGGGGAAGAGTATGTACGTGAGTGAGACATTCCATGCGTGTGCAAAATAAAGTGTATGTATGAAAGGAAGAGAGTGCATATGCAAGAGAGAGAGAGAGAGTGTGCCTGCATTAGAGAAAGAGATTGCATGTGTGTGTGAATGCAAGAGAGAGAGTTTATGCAAATGTGAGAGAGAGTGTGTATGAATCCAAGAGAGAAACAGTGTGCGAATGCAAGAGGGAGAGAGTGCGCGAACGTGAGAGGAGGTGTGTGCGTGTATGTGAGAGAGAGAGTATGAATGGGTGCAAGACAGGGTGTTTACATGTGTGAGTCATTAGGCGCATGTGCGAGAGAGTGTGTGTGCGCGAGAGAGAGCATGTGACAGAGAGAGAATGTGTACCTGCATGAGAGAAAGAGACTGCGTGCGAATGACAGAGAAAGAGTGTGTGCAAACAAGTGAGATTGTGTGTGTTAGAATATATGTGTGCGAGAGAGTGTGCATCCTTGTAAGGGAGTGTCTCTGTACAAGAGAAACATGTGTGCACAAGAGAAAGATTGTGTGTGCATGAGAGAGAGTGAGCGTGTGTACATGCAAGAGAAATAGCATGTGTGAGAGAGAGATAGTGTGTGCAAAAGGCAGTGGGTGCATGAGAGAGAAAAAGATTGCATGCAAGAGAGAGAAAGTGTGTGCATGTGTGAAAGAACGTGTGGATGCGAGACAGAGTGTGTGCATGCGAGAGATAAAGTGCATGTGCAAGAGAGAACATGTGCAGACAGAAAAGAGAGAGAATGTGTGTGAGAGAGTAACTGTGTGCATGTGAGAGACAGAGAGCATGTGCAAGAGAGGACGTGTTCATGTGCAAAAGAGAAATGTGTACATATGTGAGACAGAATGTGCATGTGAGAAAGAGAGTATGTGCGTGTGAGAGAGAGAGTTTGTTCAAGAGACTGTGTGTATGTGTGAGAAGAAGACTGTGTGGGGTCAGTCTGCTCTTCCCTGTGTGTGTTAAATTTACAGAGTGGGGTCAGTCTGCACTTCCCTGGGTGGGATACATTGACAGAGTGGGGTCAGTCTGCCCTTGGTGTGTAAGTTGGTTTGACAGAGTGGGGTCAGTCTGCTCTTCCCTGGGTGGGATACATTGACAGAGTGGGGTCAGTCTGCTCTTGCCTGTTTGAGTTACATTGACAGAGTGGGGTCAATCTGCGCTTGACTGTGTGAGTTATTTTGCAGAGTGGGGTCAGTCTGCCCTTCCCAGGGCGGGTTACATTGACAGAGAGGGGTTAGTTTGCCCTTGCCTGTATGAGTTACATTGACAGAATGGGGTCAGCCTGCTCTTCCCAGGGCCGGTTACATTGACAGAGTGAGGTCAGTTGGCGCTTCCCTGGGTGGGTTATATTGACAGTTTGGGTTCAGTCTGCTCTTCCCATGGGTTGGATACATTGACAGAGTGGGGTCACTCTGCTGTTGCGTGTGTGAGTTAGTTTGACAGAGTGCGGTCAGTCGGCTCTTCCCTGGGTGTGTTGCATTCATAGAAAGTGGTCAGTCTGCACTTCCCTGGGAGAGTCTCATTGACAGAGGGGGTCAGTCTGCCCTTGGTATGTAAGTTCGATTGACAGATTGGCGTCAGTTTGCTCATCCTTGAGTGGGTTACATTGCCAGAGTTGGGTCAGTCTCCTCTCCCCTGGATGCGTTATGTTGTCAGAGTTCGCTCAGTCTGCTCTTCATTGGGTGGGTACTTTGACAGAGTGGGGTTAGTTTGCTATTTCCTGTGTGTGGTACATTGACAGATTGGGGTTAGTCTGCACTTCCCTTTGTGTGTTACATTGACAGAGAGGGGTCAGTCTGCTCCTCCCTGTGTGTATTACATTGACAGAGTGCGGTCAGCCTGCTTTTCCATGGTGGGATACATTGACAGATTGGGGTCTTGTCTGTGTCAGTTTGTTTGACAGTGTTGTCAGTCTGCACTTACCTGGGTGGATTCCATTGACAGAGGAGACAGTCTGCTCTTGCCTGTGTGAGTTATTTTGACAGAGTGTGATCAGTCTCCTCTCCCTAGGTGTGTTATATTGACAGAGTGAGGTCAGTCTGCTCTTCCCTGGATGGTTTACATTGACAGAGTGGGGTCAGACTGATCTTGGCTGTGTGAGTTTGTTTGACAGAATTGGGTCAGTCTGCATTTCACCTGGTGGATAACGCTGACAGACTGGGGTCAGTCTCCTCTTCCCTGGGTGGGTTACATTGACAGAGTGGGGGTCAGTCTACTCTTCCCTGGGTGTGTAACATTGACAGATTGGGCTCAGTCTGCTCTTGCCTGTGTGAGTTACGTTGACAGAGTGGAGTCAGTCTGCACTTCCTTGGGTGGGTTACATTGACAGAGTGGGGTCAGTCTGCTCTTCCCTGTGTGAATTACAGGCAACAGCAGACTGACCCCACTCTGTCAATGTAACCCACCCAGGAAAGAGCAGACTGACCCCACTCTGTCAAACAAACCAACACAGGCATGAGCAGACTGACCCCACTCTGTCAATGTAACACACCCAGTGAAGAGCAGACTGACCCCACTCTGTCAATGTAACACACGCAGAGAGGTGCAGACTGACCCCACTCAGTCAATCAAACTTACACACCAAGGGTAGACTAATCCCACTCTGTCAATGTAACCCACCCAGTGAAGAGCAGACTGACCCCACTCTGTCAATGCAACACACCCAGGGAAGAGCAGACTGACCCCACTCTGTCAATCAAACTTACACACCAAGGGCAGACTAACCCCACTCTGTCAATGTAACCCACCCAGGGAAACGCCAGCTGACCCCACTCTGTCAATGCAACTCACCCAGGGAAGAGCAGACGGACCACACACTGTCCATATAAACGAACCAAGCAAGAGCAACTGACCTCCACGTAAAAAGTAACTCACACTCAAGGGCAGATTTCCCCCAGTCTGTCAATGTAACACACCCAGGGAAGAGCACACTGACCCCACTCTGTCAATGTAACACACCCAGGCAAGACAGACAGACCCCACTCTGTCAGTGAAACACACCCAGGGATGAGCAGACTGACGCCACACTGTCAATGCAACCAACCCAGCGATGTGCCAACTGAAACCACTCTGTCAATGTAACACACCCATGGAAGAGCAGACTGACCCCAATCTGTCTACAAAAATTACACACCAAGGGCAGACGAACCCCAATCTGTCTACAAAAATTACACACCAAGGGCAGACGAACCCCACTCTGTCAAAGTAACTCATCCAGGGAATAGCAGACTGACCCCAACTCTGTCAATGTAACACACCCAGGGAATAGCACATTGACCCCACTCTGTCAATGTAACACACCCAGGGAAGAGCAGACTGACGCCACACTGTCAATGCGACCAACCCAGGGATGTGCCAACTGACACCACTTTGGCAATGTCTCCCACCAAGGGAAGAACAGACTGACCCTATTCTGTCAATATAACACACCCAGGGAAGAGGAGCCTGACCCCACTCTGCCAATGTTACCCACCCAGGGAGGAGCAGGCTGACCCCACTCTGTCAAACTAAATTACACACCAAGGGCAGACGAACCCCACTCTGTCAATATAACACACCCAGGGAAGAGCAGACTGACCTCACTCTGCAAAATAACTCACACAGTCAAATGCAGATTGACCCCACTCTGTCAATGTAACTCAAACAGGCAAGAGCAGACAGACTTCTCTCTGTCAAACTAATTCACACAAGCAAAAGCAGACTGACCCCAATCTGTCAATTTAACACACACAGGGAAGAGCAGACTGACTGCATTCTGTCAGTGTAACACACAAAGGTAAGCGCAGAATGACCCCACTCTGGCAATGTAACACACCCAGGGAAGAGCAGACTGACCCCACTCTGTCAATGTATTCCACCCATGGAAGAGTTGACTGACCCCGCTCTGTTAATGTAACACATCCAGGGAAGAGCAGCCTGATCACACTCTGTTAAACTAACTAACACAGACAAGAGCAGACTGACCCTATTCTGTCAATGTAAGACACCCAGGGAAGTGAAGACTGACCCCACTCTGTCAAAGTAACTCACCCAGTGAAGAGGTGACTGACTACACTCTGTCAATGTAACACACCCAGGGAAGAGCTGACTGACTACACTCTGTCAACATAACACATCCAGGGAAGAGTAGACTGACCCCACTCTGTCAAACTAACTTACACACCAAGGGCAGACTAACCTCACACTGTCAATGTAACCCACCCAGGGAAGAGCAGACGGACCCCACTCTGTCAATGTAACCCACCCAGTGAAGAGCAGACTGACCCCGCTCTGTCAATGTACACACCCAGGGAAGAGCAGACTGACCCCACTCTGTCAATGTAAGCGAACCAGGCAAGAGCAACTGACCTCCATGTAAAAAATAACTCACACTCAAGGGCAAAATTCCCCCAGTCTGTCAATGTAACACACCCAGGGAAGAGCACACTGACCCCACTCTGTCAATGTAACACACCCAGGCAAGACAGACTGACCCCACTCTGTCAGTGAAACACACCCAGGGATGAGCAGACTGACGCCACACTGTCAATGCAACCAACCCAGCGATGTGCCAACTGAAACCACTCTGGCAATGTCTCCCACCCAGGGAAGAACAGACTGACCCCATTCTGTCAATATGACACCCCGAGGGAAGAGGAGCCCGACCCCACTCTGTCAATGTTACCCACCCAGGGAGGAGCAGGCTGACCCTACTCTGTCAAACTAAATTACACACCAAGGGCAGACGAACCCCGCTCTGTCAATGTTACCAACCCAGGGAAGAGTAGACTGACCTCACTCTGCAAAATAACTTACACAGTCAAATGCAGATTGACCCCGCTCTGTCAATGTAACTTAAACAGGCAAGAGCAGACAGACTTCTCTCTGTCAAACTAACTCACACAGGCAAAAGCAGACTAACCCCAATCTGTCAATATAACACACACAGGGAAGAGCAGACTGACCGCATTCTGTCAGTGTAACGCACAAAGGGAAGCGCAGAATGACCCCACTCTGTCAATGTAACACACCCAGGGAAGAGCAGACTGACCCCACTCTGTTAATGTAACACATCCAGGGAAGAGCAGACTGATCACACTCAGTTAAACTAACTAACACAGGCAAGAGCAGACTGATCCTATTCTGTCAATGTAAGACACCCAGGGAAGTGAAGACTGACCCCACTCTGTCAAAGTAACTCACCCAGTGAAGAGGTGACTGACTACACTCTGTCAATGTAACACACCCAGGGAAGAGTAGACTGACCCCACTCTGTATAGCAAACTGACACACCAAGGGCAGACTAACCCAACTCTGTCAATGTAACCCACCCAGGGAAGTGCAGACTGACCCCTCTCTGTCAATGTAACGCACCCAGGGAAGAGCAGAATGACCCCCCTCTGTCAATGTAACTCACCCAGGGAAGAGCAGACTCTCCCACTCTATCAATTTAACCCATCTAGGGAAGAGCAGACTGACCCCAGTCTGTCAAACTCACTCACACAGGCAAGAGCAGACTGACCCCACACCGTCAATGTAACTCACCCAGGGAAGAGCTGACTGACCCCACTCTGTCCAACAAACGTACACTCCAAGGGCAGACTGACCCCACTCTGGCAATGTAACCCACCCAGGGAAGAACAGACTGACCCCACACTGTCAATGTAACCCATCCAGCGAAGTGCAGACTGACCCCACTCTGGCAAACTAACTCACACAGGCAAGAGCAGACTGACATCACTCTGTCAATGTAACACACCCAGAAAATAGCAGAATGACCCCATTCTCTCAATGTACACACACAGTGAAGTTCACACTGACCCCACTCTGTCAGACCAACTCACACAGGCAAGAGAAGACTGACCTCACTCTGTCAATGTATACAACCCAGGGAAGTGAAGACTGACCCCACTCTGTCAAAGTAACTCAACCAGTGAAGAGGAGATTGACCTCACTCTGTCAAACTAATTCACACAGGCACGAGCAGACTGACCCCAATCTGTCAATGTAACCCAACCATGGAAGAGAAGACTGACCCCACTCTGTCAATGTAACCCAAACAGGGAAGTGCAGACTGACCCCACTCGATCAAATTTACTCACACAGACAAGAGCAAACTGAAACCACTCTGTCAATATAACACACCCAGGGAAGAGCAGACTGACCCCACTCTGTCAATCAAACTTACACACCAAGGGCAGACTGACCCCACTCTGTCAAAGTAACCAACCCAGGGAAGCGCCAACTCAACCAACTCTGTCAATGTAACCCATTCAGGGAAGAGCAGACAGACTCCACTCTGTCAACTTAGCGCACCCAGGGAAGAGCTGGTTGACCCCACTCTATCAATGTAACCCACTGAGAGAAGAGCAGGCTGACCCCACTCTGTCAAACTAACTTACACACCAAGTACAGACTAACCCCACTCTGTCAATGTAACACACCCAGGGAAGTGCAGACTGACCCCACTCGGTCAATGTAACCCACCCAGGGAAGAGCAGACTGACCCCACTCTGTCAATGTAACACACCCAGTGAAGAGCAGACTGACACCACTCTGTCAATATAACCCAACCAGGGAAGTGCAGACTGACCCCACTCTGGCAAACTAACTCACACAGAGAAGAGCAGACTGATGCCAACCTGTCAATGTAACACACCCAGAAAATAGCAGAATGACCGCATTCTCTCAATGTACACACCCTGGGAAGAGCAGACTGACCTCGCTCTGACAATGTAACCCACCCAGTGAAGTGCAGACTGATCCCTCTCTGTGAATGTAACGCACCCAGGCAAGAGCAGGCTGACCCCACTCAGTCAATGTATCCCACCCATGGAAGATCAGACTGACCCGACTCTGGCAAGCTAACTCACACAGGCAAAAGCAGACTGACCCCACTCTGTCAATGTAACATACAAAGGGCAGTGCAGACTGACCCCACACACTCTTCCTCTCACACATACACACACTCTCTTGAACAAACTCTCTCTCACACGCACATACTCTCTTTCTCACACGCACATTCTGTCTCACGTATGTACACATTTCTCTTTTGCACATATACACATTCTCTCTTGCACATGCTCTCTGTCTCTCACATGCACACAGTTACTCTCTCACACACATTCTCTCTCTTTTCTGTCTGCACATGTTCTCTCTTGCACATGCACTTTATCTCTCGCATGCACACACTCTGTCTCGCATACACACGTTCTTTCACACATGCACACACTTCCTCTCTCTTGCATGCAATCTCTTTCTCTCTCATGCACCCACTCCCTTTTGCACACACTATCTCTCTCTCACACATACTATTTCTCTTGCATGTGCACAAGCTGACTCTCTCTCATGCACACATGCACTCTGTCTCTCTTGTACAGGGACACTCTATCTTATAAGGACACACTCTTTTTCTCACATGCACACTCTGTCTCTTGCCTGCACACACACTCTTTCTCTGTCACCCGCACACAATCGCTTTCTCTCATGCAGCCACATGCTCCCTCTGTCGCATGCTCTCTCTCTCTCTCTCTCTCACACACACTCTGTTTTGCACACGCGCCTAATGTTTCACACATGCAAACACTCTTCCTCTTGCGCCCGTGTGTACTCTCTCTCTCTCACATACGCACACACTTCCTCTCACGTTTGCATACTCTCTCTCTCTTGCATTTGCACACACTCTCTCTCACATTCACGTAAATGCTCTCTCTCACGTTGACGTAAACTCTCTCTTGCGTTTACACACATTTCTCTCTCTTTTGCATTTACAAACTCTCTCTTTTGTTTGCACACACTCTTTCACACGTTCGCTTACACACACCCTCTCACACGCACACTTCCTTTCATGCTCACTCTCTCTCACATGCACTCTCTGTCTTGTACGCAGATTCTCTCTCAGTGGTACACTGACATACAATGTGCATACACACACTCTTCCTCTCACATGTACACACACTCTCTCACACATACATACTCTCTTTCTAGCATGCACATTCTGTCTCGCACATGTGCACATTTCTCTTTTGCGCACGCACACGTTCTCTCTTACACACACACTCTATCTCTCACAAGCACACAGTCACACATTCTCTTTTCCGTATGCGCACATTCTGTCTTAGATATGCACTCTATCTCTTGCAGGCATACACTCTGTCTCACATTAACACACTTCCTCTCTCTCGCATGCAATCTCTCTCTCTCTTTCTCTCTCTCATGAACCTACTCCCTTTTGCATACACTATCTCTCTCTCACACACACGCTATCTCTCTTGCATCGCACACGCTCATTCTCTCTCATACGCTCACATACTCTTTCTCTTGTGCATTCATGCTCTCTGTCTCTCTCGCACAGGAATACTGTCTTTTACAAGGGCACAGTCTCTCACATGCACACACTCTCTCGAGCACACTCTTCCTCTTGTTCGCACTCACTCTCCTTCACCCATACATGCAGTCTCTTTCTCTAATGCAGACACACTCTCTCTCGCTTTGTCACATGCCCTCTTTCACACACATTCTCTCACATGCTCTCTCTAGCGCACTTTCTCAAAGACACACTCCCTTGTGTGCACCCATACAACCTTTCTGACACATGCACACGCACTCTCTCTCTTGCATATGCACACTCCTGCTTTCATACGTACATTCTCTTTTGCATACGCACAGAATGTCTTGCTCATGTACACATTCTTCCCGTTGCATGCATGCGTATTCTCTCTCGCACAGATACTTCCTCTTGCCTTCGCATAGTCGCTCTTACATTCGCACACACTCTCTCTCACATTCGCCTCAACTCTCTCCTGTTGACATAAACTCTCTCTCTTGTGTTCGCCCACACTTACTCGCACTCTCTCTCCCTTGCAGATGCACACACACATGCGTTCACACAAAATCTTTCTCGCATCCGCGTACACTCTCTCTCACATTTGTGTACAGTATAAACCAGTATACTTGTTTGAGGTGGGGATTTCTACAGGAGGGCCCGGTATGACCTGCCTCCCTCTCCTACCTTTCCTGGAGGTCCCCCATCTAGCTGACTGCATCTTTGGGTCATCTCCCTCCCTACAACTGTCATCCATCACACCCCGTACCTCCTGTAAATTCCTCATTGTCTCTAACGGTCACTCCAACCTACAAAGGCAGGCAATCCGATAGGATTTGTAACAAGACATACTTTGTAGAAACATCATTCCCAGTACCATGGAAACTATCCCTAATCTCCCACGTCCGACAGGAAGAGGACATCACTCTCCCAAAGGCCATCACTGCACTTTAACAATCCACACACCGAGACAATAGCACAATCTTACTGCTCGGAAAACACTGCCCTTAGATAACTTGGTACCTGCGTTTCTTTTTAAATTAATCAAGTGAGATCTCATTAAAGCATATTCACAAAAGCACCATTCAATTCATTATTGCAGCTTTAAAAAAAAGGTGTAAGGAAGGATTTTTAAAAAACAAAGTGAGCAGTTTCCCTGCTGTGAGGTTTCCCCACAGCTGTGAGTTTCACTGTTTGTTTTTCTGAGACTGAACTCCATGTTCAGAGCTTGGAACCAAACAACACAGGCTTTCAGCTGGGAGGGTCACTGCAGGGTCAGAGAGCGGTGCAGGGTCAGTGCAGGGTCAGACAGCTGTTCAGGGTCACTGCTGGGTCACATGGCTGTGCAGGGTCATAAAGCTGTGCAGGGTCACTGTTGCGTCACATGGCTGTGCAGGGTCACTGCTGGGTCACACAGCTGTGCAGGGTCACTGCTGGGTCACAGGGCTGTGCAGGGTCACTGCTGGGTCACACAGCTGTGCAGGGTCACACGGCTATGCAGGGTCACTGCAGGGTCAAACAGTGATGCAGGGTCACAGGGCTGTGCAGGGCCACTGCAGGTCACACAGCTGTTCAGGGTCACTGCTGGGTCACACGGCTGTGCAGGGTCACTGCAGGGTCACACAGCTGTGCAGGGTCACTGCAGGGTCACACAGCTGTGCAGGGTCACTGTTGGGTCACATGGCTGTTCAGGGTAACTGCTGGGTGACAGGGCTGTGCAGGGTCACTGCTGGGTGACAGCGTTGTGCAGGGTCACACGGCTATGCAGGGTCACCTCAGGGTCACATGGCTGTGCAGGGTCACTGCAGGGTCACACAGCTGTGCAGGGTCACTGTTGGGTCACACGGCAGTGCAGGCCCACTGCAGGTCACTCGGCTGTGCAGGGTCACTGCGGGGTCAGGCAGCAGTGCGGGGTCACTGCTGTGCGATGTTACCTATATATTTCTCTCTCAGCATTTCTAATCTGTCCATCATTGCTTACTACGATCTGCCTATTTTGCTCATAAACAAAGATTTTTCACTGGAATTTGGGACACATGACAATAAATAAATCAAATCAAATCAAACTTTTCAAGAAAGGCAATAAAGATAGACCAGGAATAACAGAGCAGTGTGTGTGATATCAGTGTCAGAGAAATTATTCGAGAAAACTTCAAAGGAGGGAATTAATCTCCATTTCAAGAGACACAGCCTGACCATGGAGAGTCAGCACAGCTTTGTCAGAGTAGGGTCATGCCAAACCAATCTGGGGGAACTTTTTGAGGAGGTGACCAGGTGTGTAGATGAGAGGAGGCCAATTGCTGTAGGTTGTATGGAGTTCAGAAAGCCTTTGACCAGGTCCCACATGGGAGATAATGAAGGTGAAAACACGTAGCATCCGGAGTAACTTGGCAACTTGGCTCTAAAATTGGTTCAGTCAGTGAAAACAGAGGGTGTTGGTAGAAGGCTGTTTGGGTAATTGGAAGCTGGTGTCCAATGGTGTTCCACAGCTCTTAGTGCTGGGTGACTCATTCTTTGTGATAATCACAAATGACATTGATAAAGGTATATGTTTGTGTGGGGAGAGGGTGGGATCACTGGGAGTGTGCAGGGTAGGCATGGTGGTGTGGGGGTAGGTACAAGGGGAGGTTGGTGATGATACATAAATTTGCACATTACACAAATATTGATCGAGTAGTTGGCAGCGAGAGAAATAGTCATAGGTAATAGATAGATCCAGACAGATTGGTCAGACGGGCAAATCAGTGGCAGATGAAATTTAACCCTGATAAATGTGAGGTGATACACTTTGGCAGAAGTCACAAGACAAGGCAACACTCAATAAATGGCCGAACACCAGGACACTTACAGGAACAGAAAGATCTTGAGGTGATTGTTAACAGATCCCTGAAGGCAGCAGGACAGGTTAGTAGGGTAAAGAGGCAGACAGGAGACATGCCCTTCCCAATCGAGACATGGATTATAAGAGCAGGGAGATACTGCTTTGTTTGGGTCACAGTCTGAGTATTGTGTACGGTCCTGGTCACTGCATGATGGGAAGGATGTGATTGTTACGAAGGGAGTGCAAAGGAGATTCAGCAGAATGTTGCTTGAGCTGTAGCAATGTCTCTGTGAAGAGAGAGGCTGGATAAGCTCAGGCTGCTTTCTTTAGAGCATTGATCGGGGTGTATAGGACTGAGGGGTGCGGACAGGGTGAATAGAAAACAGATGCTCTCCTTGTTCAAGGGCAGATAATAAGGTGGCATCATTTTAAGCTGGAAGACAGGAGGTTTCGAGGGGACATGAGGAAAGACCTTCCCACCCAGAGGATGGTAGGGGCCTGCACTACACTGTCCGGGAAGGTGGTTCAGACGGGACAATTCACAACCTTGAAAACAGACTTGGATTAACAGTTGAACCGTCATAACATTCAAGGCTATGATCCAAGTGATGGAAAGTGGAAGTAATGGGAATTTAGTGTAATATGGGCAGAAGAAATACAATGGGCTAAAGTCCCTCTACTGTTCGATGTGATTCTGTCATTCGATGATTCTGGAGGGAAGGATCTGAATTGGCTTCGGGTTTATTGTATTTGTTTTGAAAAAGATATTACCTCTTGTAATTTCTACCGGTTGCTATGATCAGCATCAGCATCAGTTTTTGTATTAGATCACGGGTAAAATTTCACAATTGAGTTGGATAACTGAATGAACAAGGAAAGCAGTGGTGTAACAGTGGGCAGTAGAAGAGATTGCAAGGAGCTTTACAACATGAGGTACTGAATGAGTGAGTCGCCTCAGCAAAATGAAGGGCATCAGTGGGGGAAAGAAATCAAAAATTATTTAGATCTTGATGGGGCTGATAGTGTGTGAAATAATACAAATCTTGTTGTTTGAACATAATTTGCAATTAATATTTAAGACACAATGGGAAAAGATTAATCCAGTCTTTGGGGTATTCAGGAGAGACCTCAATCTCACGGGTATCACATCATTAAAATAAACATGTTGTCATAATCTGTTTGTTCAAAATGAAGATGTGATCAGTTTCCCAGTGGGGATACCACACAACATAAATTAAAGCCTGTGGAACAGTGTCAGCTCCAATACCCAGCGAATTCTCCAATTCGGACAGATTCCCAGCACCAGGAAAGGAGAGGTTGTTCCACAAGCAACAAAATGCATCTTCCAAGGGAAATCGTCAGAAAAATATACTACACCATCCTTGCCTGTGTTGGTATTCCTGGTAAGTCTTGGGACAATATAAGTTATATTAAATCATATTTATTGCATTAAATCAGCCTTATTTCCACACTATTAATGGTAATTATTTTATTTCTATTTGGCAAAGAAAATCCCAATGTCAGACAATAGTATCCTCACTGACTGAGTTTTGAGTGAATAGTTTGTCAATTAAGGGGCTCCTCAGTAATGTGCAGCATTGTCTCTCCCTCCATCCTGTGCAGAATGGGTTTGCACTGAGGCCACAATGATGGAGTTTGACTGAGTACTGACCCTCACTGGCCAAGCAAGTGTTTAGCAAGACAACTCTCTCTCTCTCTCTCTCTCTCTCTGTCTCTCTCTCTCTCTCTGTGATAGTTCAAACTCTGCTATCGGTTAGAGGGGTTTTATAACAACCCATCTCTCAGTACCACCTGGTGTTTCCCATTCCCTGATGTGAAGGGATTTTGTTGGTGGATCTTGCTCAGACAGACGGCTCCGGATGGGAGCACAGGGACAACGTGGGCAAGAGGTAGGTTGGGCAGGTCACTTATGGAGTGATAAGCGAGGGTCAGCATGGATGGCTTTGGCTATCCTGTGTGTTGCCTGTGAGCGGACATATGGGGGTGTGATATTTGTGAGGACAGTTCACTGGGAGAATGTGATCACTGTGTACAGTGTTCCAATGATAATGTTGAATTGTTTCATTGACAAAAGGACGTATGAGTTGGGCCATTTGTAAAAAGATGTACAGTACGGTCGTGCAGACTTTAATAGGATTGTGTAAGGTTCACAGAGCATGTGTTACTGCCATTGTGCCCAGAGGTTAGTACAATGCAGGAGACTGAGTCGGGCACCAGCTTTCTGTAATGGGCTCTCTTGAAATATTTTATTCTTATCTTGGAGTTCAGTCTTCACTACCCTAGAGGATCCTACTCATTGGTGTGGGATGCTGTCTGAACACTAATCCAATGCTGCGTATGACAGATACATTTTACCCATGATTCACTGGACACTGGATGAGGGCAGTACAAGTTCCTCGTGTGATACCAATGTGCACAGTTAACATTTCCACACTAACGCTGTGGTGTAATTTCTCCCCTGAGAAAAGAAAATCTTTTGTCTATACCGTGTGGGCACGTTATATTACCCAGTGATTTAATGGAATTATGTTCAGTTTGCATACTGGAATTATCAGTGAGTTTGCTGATGACATTAAAATAGGCGGTATCATGGACAGTGAGGAAGGTGATCAGAAATTGCAGCAGCACCTTGATCAGCTGGGGAAGTGGGCCGAGAAATGGCACATGAAGTCAAACATAGATGTGTGAGGTCTTAAGGAGTGTAGTGGAACAGAGGGATCTTGCAGTTCAGGTTCACCGTTCTCCGAAAGTGGAGGCAGAGGTAGACAGGGCAGCGAAGAAGGCTTCTGGCACTCTGGCCTTCATCAATCACAGCACTGAGAAGTTGGGAAGTTACGTGAAAGTTATTCAGGAAGTTGGGGAGGCTGCACTTGGAGTATTGTGTTCAGTTTTGGTCACTTTGTTATTGGAAGAATGTTAGTAAACTGGAAAGAGTGCAGAAGAAATTTACAAGGATGTTGCCTGGACTCAATGGTCTGAGTTGGGGGAGAGGTTGGACTGTCTAGGATGTTTCTTCAGAGCGTAGGAGACTAAGGAGGGGGAGGGATCTTATAGAGGAGCATAAGATCATGAGAGGCATGGACAGGGTGAATGCACTCAATCTTTTTCCTAAGTTTGGGGAATCGAGGACTGAAGGGCATCAGTTTAAGGTTAGAGGGGAAATAATAAAAGGGAACCACAGAGGAAACCTTTTTTTACATAGAGGGTGGTATACATACAGAAAAAGCTGCCTGTGGAAGTGGTTGAGCTGTTTACATTAAGAGTTAAAAGGTATTTGGTTAAATACATGGATAGGAATGGATTAAGAGGACATAGGCCAAGTACAGGGAGATGCAGTTAGATGCATGTACCTTTGGTCAGCATGGACCTGTTTGGGCCAAAGGGCCTGTCTTTGTGCTGGAGGGATCTATGACTATGATTCTATTTGTTCATTGGTGTAGGATGTGGGCATCACTGGCTGGTCAGAATTTATTGTCCATCCCTAGTTGCCCTTGAGAAGATGGTGGTGAGCTGCCTTCTTGAACCACTGCAGCCCATCTCCTATGGGCTGACTCACAATGCCATTAGGGAGGGAATTCCAGGATTTTGACCCAGCAACAGTGAAGGAATGGCGATATATTTCTCCGTCAGAATGATGAGTGGTTTGGAGTGGAACCTGAAGCTTTCAGAGTTCCCATATATATGATGCCCTTGTCCTTCTAGATGGAACTGGTCGTGGGTTTGGAAGGTTACTGTCTGAGGATCTTTGGTAAATTTCTGCAGTGAATCTTGTAGATGTTGCACACTGCAGCTACTGAGCGTCGATGGTGGAGGGAGAGGATGCTTGTGGATGCAATGCCAATTCTATGGCCTGAATTGTCCTGGATGGTGTCAAGTTTCTTCAGAGATGTTGGGGCTGCACCCATCCAGGCAAGTAGAGAATATTCCATCACATTCCTGATTTGTGTCTTGTAGTTAGTGGACAGGCTTTGGGGAAGTCAGGAGATCAGTTACTCACCATGGCATTCCGAGAATGCTGTGTACTACTGATCCAGATCTCCAGGAATCCCTCTCAGTGAAGGTATTACTGACCATGGAATTGTACTGAATGGGGATGACGAAGCTCAGGCTGGGACCCTCTGATTGCTGTGGCCTCATGTTGCTGGGAGGATGGGTCATTGTCGAATTGGACTGAGTGGGGGTTACTGCTGGAATGATATTTTCTGGGTCAGAGTTCTTGCTTTTCCCAGCTCGCTGTAAATGCAGTATTGTAGTAAGTGTTCAGCCCTAACTGCAGAATACTCATGAACTCAATTGCAAGTTTTACTGGGAATGTTTTGCACTGTCCAACTGTATTGTGTGTGTATCAACATGTTAACTTTATATTAGGCCAAACTCAGAATCAGATAACTTGCATTGACAGAAGGACTGAATATCTGTTCCTCAATCAGCTGCAACTGATTACACAGTTATATTTTAATGGTGAAAAGAAATATTAATCTCTTAAACATAGATATTACCAACACATGTTCACAATAAGAAACTCTCGAAAAACTGGAGTCAATGAGATGATGACTCTTTTGTTTCATCCTGACGACAGGTGAAGATGGTTCTGGATGTGGGAGGTCAGTTATCTCAGCCGTTGTACACCTCTGCAGGAATTCTTCACAGGTGTACCTTGGTCCTAAAATCTGCAGGCGCCACATCAATGCTGGTCCCTCCGTCATTATTTCAAAATTAGTGAGGTTTGCCTGTGAATACACAATGTTCAGCACCATTTACTACTCTTGAGATAACAGAGAGTTCTGTGTTCTTACAGAGTGTGATAACATCTGGCTTGAGCTGATCATTGACAAGTAACATTCATATCCCACAAGCACCAGGAAATGACCATCTCGAAACATGAGAATCTACCAATCTCCCATTGGTGTTTTATGACATTGCCATCACTGAGTGCATTATTGTCCACAAATCGGACCAATCATTGACGAGGAAATGACCTGTTCCAGCCGTGCAGGTGCTGTGGCCACAGGAGGATGTCAGATACTCTGCTTACTGTGACAATAACCTCCCTGCCTGCCTCTCCAATCCATCCCCACCATCCAGAAAGCATCAATCAGGAGTGGGATTGAATTCTCTCCAAGTAACTGGCTGAGTGCAGCTCACATGCAACACTGAGTGCAACATTCCCAAATCTCCAGATTGTCCAGGACAAACAGCTGATTGTCATAACTTCCCTACTGACCATTCAGCACACACTCTCTTCACCAATGACACCACGGCCAGCAATGAATACCACCTACAAGACACAAACCAGGGACAGGGCAGGGATCTTTTTACCAGCACCTCACACACCCATGACCTCCAGCACCTGGAAGAACAAGGGCCGCAGATGTACAGAGACACCATCACGTGCCAGACAGTTAAAGCTTACATTCCATGAGTACATTTTAAAGTAATCACCATTTCCACATCTGCAAGGGGAGATCTCTGAACCCGAGGGCTGGTTAGTCTCCAAGGGAATATCCTATGCGGCAGAGAGTGGGACAAATGTCCAAGGTGAAAGGCTGGATGCTTGGTGCCGAGTTTCCGCTGAATTTAGGGCATCAGCTATCCCTTCGGATAAGCCATGTCAAAGCTAAATTTAACAAGTTCAAAGAGTTTCCCAAATCTTGATGGTCTCAAAGCCAGGAGATAGAACCCATTGCCTCGGTTATCTGCGGAGTAATGGCCAATGTGTTGGTCCTTCGTATTCAAGATAACTACACTGGGTGAATTTTAGGATCCCTTAACTTCAAAAATGAACCCATGCTGGGAATTTCTCAGTTGAGACAATGGACTCGGTATGAGGATATTCAAATACCAGGGAGTGGTCTAAAAAGGGAGCATTCTTCAGCAACAGTGAGTTATCTGTGTACGGGGAGCTCCATTTGCATTTATTATTGAAAGGTTATGGTTGTCACTGGCTAGACCAACACTTATCACACTTCCCTTATTGTCCAGAATAAACCAGACTATTATAGATCTGGAATCACATGTACACCAAGACTAGGAAAGGATGACAGATTTCACTCCCTAAAGGATATGAGTGAGTGAGATGTTTACTTTTCTAACAACTGACAACCGTTCATTGCCACCATCAGACAGTAGAAGTCTTGATTTAGATTGAATTGAAGTTCCACCATCTGCCATGGTGGACATCGAACATTGGTCTCTTAATTAATAATCTTGTGATAAGACATTGAGGCCATCATCTCTGCTCATCTTTCACATTGGCCTGAATCCAAAGTGGTAGGTTCAGATGCCAAGCAATAGCACATTATTTCTGTTCTAAATGGCCCCCCTCTAATTCTAAGGCTGCACCCACGGGTCCTATTCTCCCCACCTGATGGAAACAAATTCCAGTGTCCGCCCCTTCTAAGCCACGCATTATCTTGTGAGTTTCTATCAAATCTCCCCTCCACCTTCTAAACTCTAATGAATACAATCCCAGAATCCTCAGCCACTCATTGTATGTTAGGCCTACCATTCCAGGGATCATCCGGGTGAATCTCTGCTGGACATGTTCCAGTGCCAGTATGTCCTTCTTGAGGTGTGGTGTCTATAACTGGACACAGTATTCTAAATGTTGCCTAACCAGAGCTTTATAAAGTCTCAGTAGCACATCGCTGCTTTTATATTCCAACACTCTTCAGAAAAATGACAACCTCACATTTGCTTTCTTAATCATGTACTCAACCTGCAAGTCAACCTTTAGAGAATCCTGGAAGAGCACTCCCAGATCCTTTGTACTTTGGCTTTATTAATTTTCTCACCGTTTAGAAAATAGCCCATGCCTGTATTCGGTTTTCCAAAGTGCAAGACCTTGCATTTACTCACGTTGAATTTCATCAGCCATTTCCTGGACCACTCTCCGAAACTGTCTCAATTTTGCTGCAGCCTCCCCACCTCCTCAGAACTACCTGCCTGTCCACCTAACTTTGTATCATCGGCGATTTTCACCAGAATGCCCCCAGTCCCTCCATCCAGATCATTAATATATGAAATGAACAGCTACGGCCCCAACACTGAACCCTGTGGGACACCATATGTCACTAACCACCATTCCGAAAAGGAACCTTTTATCCCAACTCTCTGCCTTCTATCAGACAGCCAATCCCCAATTCCATGCCTGTAGCTCAACTCAAACACCATGGGCCCTCACCTTACTCAGCAACCTCCTGTGAAACACCTAATCAAAGGCCTTTTGGAAGTCTAGGTAGATAACATCCACTGGGTTCCCCTGGTCTAACCTACTTGTTACCTCTTCAAAGAATTCTAGCAGGTTTGTCAGGCACGACCTCCCCTTACTAAATCCGCGCTGACTTGTTGTAAGCCGACTCTGCACTTCCAAGGAATTAGAAATCTCATCCTTAATGATGGATTCTAGAATTTTACCTTCAACCAAGATAAGGCTCCTATAATCTTCCATCTTTTGTCTTGATCCTTTCTTGAACAAGAAGGTTACAACAGTGATTTTCCAATCATTTGGCACTTTCCTTGACCCCAGTGATTTTTGAAAGATCACAACCAATGCCTCTGCTATTTCCTCAGCCACCTCCCTCAGAACTCCATCAGAGCCAGGAGATTTATCAATTTTTAGATCTTTTGGCTTTTTTTTTAGCACTTTCTCTTTTGTAATGGCTACCATACTCAACTCTGCCCCCTGACACTCCTTAAATGTTTGGATATTCCTCATGTCTGGGTTTGGGTGGAGGCTGTGGTACACAGTGTTCGACAGGTGGTGGGGAGTCAGTGCCAAATGTTGAAGTTCTCCTGATTGCATTGGGTATCCAAGCTGGGACATGGTGGTTGGATTCACTGGTGAATATCTTCTTAGTTTAGCTTGCCAGGATGTTCAGAGTGAGGGGCTCAATGCTCTATCATTTCTTTGTTCATATTTGAGACACCATCCATTCCTAGACACAGTTGAGTGATCCAGTGTCGTGTACTGTAATTTATGTTGTGGGTGCAGAATGTTAGGAGTAAACTCAACTGTGGAGTCACCAAAACTGAATTCAGGATTTTTTTGTAATCCACGTCTGGGTTAGGAGTCTCCCATTCTTTGTTTTACTGATTCTGGGAGTGTTTGTGTGGATGCTGTCATCTAATTTACAACTCCAGCGAGCCTGAGCAACGTACAACGCAGAATAAATCAACCACTGTCAACCCAAAAAAATGTTGAATATGTGACTGTGTTTCTGAGACTAACCTGCTGTTTATGTCCAACTCTATGTATTTTCAAAGTGTAAATTATTCAGATTCTTTAAACTTTATATGACATGGACCAACAATTATCTCTAACATCTACTACTTACAGTCTAAGCTCAGGCACAGATATGTTTGTTCAGTAACTTCAAGTCTCTTTTTTCCTTTTTTTCTCTCTTACAGTTTGTCTAGTGGTGATTCTAATCTTAGCTCGGGGCAAGTGTGGATTTTCTAGAAGCACCACTCATTATATGGTGGCCATGGTAACACCTGATCTGCTGTTCCTTTTTTTCCAAGTCATACTTCGGCAGTTTCCATCTTATTATTATCCACGGTGTTTCCTGGACATCACTCCTGTGTCATCTATGCACTGATCTACTGGGCCATTGATTGTTCTGTCTGGTTCACCATTGCTTTCAGTTTTGATCGGTTTGTCGCCATTTGTTTTCATCAGTTGAAAACTAAGTATTGGACAGAGGATACTTCAATTAGGGTTCTAACAATAATCTGTATTTTCTTTTCATTTAAAAATATTCCCCCACTACTTTCAATTTTAACCTGGAAAGATCATCAACAATGTTCCATGGTTCTGTTCTGTCATGTCCCGTTACTATACTGACCGGCGGTGGGCAAGTTTTCAATACTTTGAGCGATTTGTGACAACAATGATCCCATTCACTTTTATTCTCTTTCTTAACGTTCTGACTGTCGGACACATCTCTGAGGCCATTACGGTACGTAAGGGACTCAGGGGTCAGAGAAAAATCGAGAATGACCCAGAGATAGAGAGCAGAAGGAAATCTGTGACCTTACTCTTTTCCATATCTGCAAGTTTCATACTTCTCTGGTTGCTGGATATTTTACGTTTCTTTCATGTCGCTCATTCCTTGGATTCCACTGCTTTCGGTGTTTTTTCACAAGCCTCATTTATGCTGCGGGACCTGAGCTGCTGCACCAATGCACTTGTTTATGTGGTGACACAGAACAGTTTCAGAGACCAGTGAAAGCATGCCCTGGAATATCCAGTTATAAAAATAATCCAACTGATGAATAAATCCAAGTAACAGAGAGCGAACATTAAAGGCAGCAGATAATGGAATGAGGGGTCCAGGTGAGGAATGGACTGACAGGAGAAGGAGGAGCACCAACACGGTAACACTCCTTTCCTAATGGGCAAGAAATGATTCCATCTGAGAAGCGGAACCAAAGAGACTGGAGGAGCAAAACAGTGGGAAGTGTTGTCAGCAATCAGCAACCGTTAATAGAAAGCTGGATAACAAAAGTATAACTGAAAGGGGAATCAGACATGCACAGAATAACATCATCCCCAGCAACCAGTTGTCAGTGAGTGAACCAGATACAAGGTCAATGACCTGGAGGCAAGTATCATCAGTCACTGCAGGCCGGAGTGGGAACAGCAATGGCAGGCTCCTGTCCTCACGGAATTCGCTCATCCACTCACCTGGACACAACTAAATAAAAAAGGGAATGTTCCTATTACACAGAGTAATATACTGTAAATAATCCGCGTCTTTTGATTACAGATGTATTTTCAGCAATTATTTCCTTTCTCTGGTTCCATTCCCTTCCCCCCGGCCTGATGCTGATATCACTCCCTCTCTTTATTTGGTTCTTTCCACCAATCAGCCGCTGTGTTGGTGGGGAATCCACAACCCAGTCAGAGGGCTCAGTGACAGACCGGATCCGACACTGGGGAATGGGGTTGGATGTGACAGATGAGCCGACCCCCCTCAGTGCTGCCATGAGAAGGTTTTGTGGCTCTCACTGACTCCATTGGGCTCAGTGGGAACTGACTCTGGGTGAACTCTGTTTGCTTGGGCTTTCATCATGGAGCCTGGGATCAATTGAAAGATCGATGGACCATCAGCAAGGATGTTGTTTCCATCTGTAAAACAGCTCGTCAAACCCAACCTTGGATCAGCTCCTGATTGGCTGGTCTGATCAACGTCCTGTTTAACACTGAGATAAACCTCCTTCACTGTTCACTACCCCACCACCACATTTGGAGCCATCTGCCACCTTACTGACCATCGGAGACAAGCAGGAGGCTGGAAGAACCCAGCAAGCCAGGCAGCATCAGAAGGTGGAGAGGTCAATGCTTCGGGAGTGGGGGTAAGGGGAGCTGCTGATAAAGGGTGGGGGTGTGGGAGGGCTTTGAGTGGGGAGAGAGATGGAGTGCTGAGGTGAACACAGATAGAGTGTACGGCCTGATCGGTCAATGGGAGGAATGACTCCAGGCAGGTGGCAGGGAGGTGGTGAGGGTTCAATGGAAGGTGTAGGTGCCACTCGAACATAGATTATTAAGGAGCTGAGGGCGACGGGAGAGGATAGGGGGAGGGCTGAATTTCCCTGTCTCTCCATCCAGCCCTGGAGTTGAAATGGGAGATGTTAGCATTTGTTGTTAACTTAACAGGGAGGCCTGTTTCCACACTGCAGTCTGTGGGATCTTGCAGAGTGGGAACAGCCTTCACCCTTTTCCTTTCCAGGAGCAGTGGGCCACACTTCCCAAATTCAGGCCGGAGGGTGGGGTGTGGTTTTGAATGTGGACGGTGAAGGTACAGACACCCTCACAGTGTCCCTCAGCATGGGCTGGTGGGATCCTGCTGTGCTGTGAATTCCAATGTCAGCCCCTCTGTGTGTGTGTGTGAGGGAATGGGGGTGTTTGGGGACAGTTCTGGAGATGGTGTGAGTGGGTGGGAAGTGTTCTGTCAGGGTTCACAGGAAATCCCTTAGTGTTCCCACACCCAGCTGCCTGTGGGATCTTGCTGTGCATCTCTCAGCCTGCTGGTCGCCCTTTACACATCACAGAAACCTGTCTACAGGGCCTGGGCTCTGTTAGCTGACAGACAAATACAAAGACACATCTTATCCCTCTATTGCTCCCTCCTTCCCACACTCTCTCTCTGTCTGTGTTTGTGTCAGAAACAATCTCCTGGTGCTGCAAAATATTTCCATCTCCCCACTTCAAACAACCAAGAGTCACATTGCTGTGTGTGGGACGGTTTATTTGTTTGAAAAATCAAGAAATAAAAATAGGGAAGGTTCAAAAGAGGGAACAGAGAAAGAGAGAGAGAGAGAGAGAGATCCCTTCCCAGATACTCAGGGAATTGAACTGAACTGGCCAATCTGTGTCTTATTTATGGGATTATCACATTTGATCACTTAGGCCTGTATGCATCTCACATTACTCTGACATTAGAACAAGTCTTTGTAGGGTGTTTCTCATTTAAGGTTTTAATTCCCTCCTTGGAGAGTCCTGTCTGTTAGACACTCACTGGGGATTGATGTGTTTGTACCAAATCCCAGGGCCCTGGTTACTTTAACCCAAGGCTTCAAACCTATTTTAAATACAACAGGGCCCCAATCTGACAGGAGCCAGGTAACCAGAGGCCCCTAAAACCCAGGGGACCCCAGAGGAGATTAAACCTCGGGGTAAATAAACACACAACTCATGTGGGCGCCCACAGGGAGCAGCCTGTCGACCAGGCCTCAGGACAGTGTCCCCTCTGGAGAAAGCTGTTGTTCCTGAATGTCTCCAGATCTCAAAGTGTCTCTCTTTGAATCTTCAAGTGGCCAGCGAGATCCCTTGGGAGGAAAGAGACAGTATTAGTTGAAAGACAAAGGAGGAAAATCATACAGAGTAATAGCACAGCAAGATCCCACGTTTTCCTCTCACAGTGACACAGACAATCTCTCAGCAACATCCAAACACAAACATATCGGACGATGAGCGGAGTTTTCATGACAAAGCCTTGGGAAAACTTTGTAATGACGGGTTAGCTGATTAAAACACTCACTGCCTGCAGTGACAGCATTGGGGCAACTGGGGCACAGCAAGATCCCAAATGGTACAATGCAGCAGCAGCTAATTACTCTGATCATCTTTCCTCCTCTGTGATGCTGCTTCAGTTTAATTATTTCCTGTCACCCCAGAGTCAAACAGTACAGAGATTTCACAATCTCAAAATGTCTCTCTCTCTCTCTCCCCTTCTGTTGCCCCTGGTCTCTCAATTTTTCACTAAATCCCTCTCACTCTCTTCCTCTCACTGTTGAATTTTTCTCATCATCCGCTCTCTATAACCCACATCACTCTGACTTTACGACAAGTCTTAAAAGAGGGTCACATCATGTGCGTTTTGACTTCCCTCTCGGGAAATCCTGCCTCTCAAATGCTGAGGATTGATATACGCTAACCCCAGGCTTCAAACATGTTTTAAAAATATCAGGGCTGCAATCTGACAGGAGCCAGTTAACCAGAGGCCCTAGAACTCAGGAACCCCAGAGGACATTAAACCTCAGGATCATGTGGGCCCCCACAGGGTGCAGCCTGTTGACCAGGCCTCAGGATCCATGTCCCCCTCTGGAAATTGGCCAAGGCTTTCCTCGGCCTGAACATTTTGGATCTTTGCAACAGAAGTTCCTCAGGATAAAGGAAGGAAAAGATTACTTGAAAGAGAGAGCGAGAGCATTTTGATGGCAAGTTACACACCAAGATCCAAATTTAAAAGTACCTCCCTCTATGGTAGTGCCCTGGGAAGTGTTGTGAAACAGAGACCTAGTGGGGCCGGTACATAGTTCCTTGAAAGTGGTGCCACAGGTAGGCAGGGTCACAGAGTGGTGAAGGAGGCATTTGACAGGCTTGCCTTTATCGGGCAGAGCACTGAGCCCAGGTTTTGGGACGTCATGTTACAGCGGCACGGTGGCACAGTGGTTAGCACTGCTGCCTCACAGCGCCTG
This sequence comes from Hemiscyllium ocellatum, assembly GCF_020745735.1. Classification (NCBI taxonomy): domain Eukaryota; kingdom Metazoa; phylum Chordata; class Chondrichthyes; order Orectolobiformes; family Hemiscylliidae; genus Hemiscyllium; species Hemiscyllium ocellatum. The sequence goes on from NC_083438.1 coordinate 2,815,230, forward strand.
AAGACCCGGGTTCAATTCCCGACTCAGGCGACTGACTGTGTGGAGTTTGCACGTTCTCCCCGTGTCTGCGTGGGTTTCCTCCGGGTGCTCCGGTTTCCTCCCACAGTCCAAAGATGTGCGGGTCAGGTGAATTGGCCATGCTAAATTTGCCCATAGTGTTAGGTAAGGGGTAATGTAGGGGTATGGGTGGGTTTCGCTTCGGCGGGTCGGTGTGGACTTGTTGGGCCGAAGGGCCTGTTTCCACACTGTAAGTGTAAGTGTAAGTGTAAGTAAGCTGTACAAGACATTGGTGAGGCCACATTTGAAGGACTGCATACCATCCTGTTCACCCTGCTGCAGGAAGGAAGTTATTAAACTGCAAAGGGTGGAAAACAGATTTATGAGGATGTTACCCAGACTGGAATGCCTGAGTTATAAAAAGATGCTGGGAGTTTTTTCTCCGGAGCGCAGGAGATGACGGATGACCGTACAGAGGGTTATAAAATCATAAAGGACTTACGTTTAAGGTGAGATGGGAAAGATTTAAAAGAGAGTTGAAAATGCGTTGCTGGTTAAAGCACAGCAGGTTAGGCAGCATCCAAGGAATAGGAAATTCGACGTTTCGGGCATAAGTCCTTCATCAGGAATCCTGATGAAGGGCTTATGCCCGAAACGTCGAATTTCCTATTCCTTGAATGCTGCCTAACCTGCTGTGCTTTAACCAGCAACGCATTTTCAACTGTGATCTCCAGCATCTGGAGACCTCATTTTTAACCCGAAGATTTAGAAGAGACCTGAGGGGCAACGTTTTAACTCAGTGTGGTGGTTATATGGAAGGAGAGTAAGTGATAGAGGTGAGTACAATTACAATGTTTAAAAGACATTAGGATAGGTGTGAGGATAGGAAAAGTGCAAGTGGGCCCGGCTAGTGTAAATATATATACAAAAAACTTACCTGGAAACTAAATTGTCGATTCTGAGGGGCGTGTCCTCGGCGCTCGGAGGTCACGTGGTCCTCTGATGCTCGCGCAGATGATGATCACGTGATGCTCCGAGACGCGGTTGCGGTCACGTGGTCTCCCTGTTTCGCGCTCCGGGAGATCACGTGATCGGCCGTTTCGCGCCCCGGAAGTGGGTGAGACTGCCGTTTCACACTCGAAAGGATGCAACATGGTGGTCCTTTGTCTCCGAAAAGGGAAGGTCACGTGAGGTCGGACAGCCGTAAATGCGAGGAGGCGGGGAATGGAGTCGGAACAACAGCCAATTAGAAGACAATTTCACTTGAGTGATGGTATGATGTTTCCTATGGTATAAAAGACTGGGTCAGGGACAGATATAGGTCTTTTGTTCTTTCTGAACTGACTGACTGAGTAGTTTGTCAGGGACAGAAAGGTTTAGACCCAGAGCTCTGTATACTTTATCCACTTATTGTTAGAACAAAACTAAAAATGTAAGATTAGATATTTTTTCCTATTGCTTTATTTAAAGAGCACGCAGGACTTGGCTCACAGGTAAAAGATAATAAGTTTGTAGATTGAGCCTAAAGTCCGTCAGACGGTGAGCCTGACGTGATCCCGACGTGATCCAGACTGAGCGACGTAAACACGAGAAAAATAGAAACAACGGATACTGACGTCTGGTGATGACAACAAGCAGCGCCGCAAAAACAAAAGGTGAGCAGATAACTGTTTATATCGAAGTTCTGCGATTGGAGATACTAAATTGATTGTTGTCATTAGACTGCAAGTGTCCGAGTAATAGTAAGCGGATAAAGTATTTATTTAATACGTACGGGTTTAAAGTCCCATGGGGTTAGAGTCCTCATAAAAGCACCGAGGTACGTATGTATGTGAAGGTTTAAAGTCCTTTGAGCAGGATCTCATAAAAGCAACGCTCACGAATTTTGGATGATAATTGATGTGTTGTAGGTTTTATAATTATATTGGGAATGTACGGAGGGTAGTAGAAAAGCCAACAATGTCTCTGAGACAAAGACGGTGGTGTCTCAGTGAGAAAGAGTAGGCAGTAGAAACTTAAAGGTGATAACGAAACTGCTGATAACTTTAACTGTAAGGGTCAGTTGTTTGGGTTTATTTTATACAGACTGATTCGCAACTGGATTTGTTTTAATTGGGTTGGGTGCTTGGCTAAATTAAATATAAACCGATTGGTTATTGGATAGGAGGATTAAAAAAAAAGAAATACATAAAATGGTAGGGGAATTTGATAAAGAGTGTGAAGAAAATGGAGGATGTTCTTCTGATTTAGTGTTGTCCGTAAAAAAGAAGTGGGGTAAAGTTAGAGGTCAGTTATGCAGAAATATGAGAAGATTTACAAAAGCAGGGCAAAGTCCCTAAAGAAGAGGAGAGGAAGAAATTGTCACCGTTCTTGGGAAAAGCAGAAGAGTAGGTTAGATTAGAAGTAGAAGAGCATGTGAAGGGAAAGAAAGGGTCAATACTGGTTGGAAGAAAGTGGACAAAAGAAGCCGAAGAGAAAGAAGAGAGGAGGAGTCAAGGAGTAGCACAGATAGTGAAGACGAGGAGTCCCGCCCAGGGGGCGGTCCAAACACTTACCCTGTCACTTTAAAAGACTCACTTACCATGCATACTGAACAGGGCTTCTCAGGGGTACAGCCTCCGTTTGAAAACAGTTATGATTTGTGATGGAGGGAGAGATTGCAGCTGCCCATAAAATATCAGCACCAACTGCCTCTAGTTTATAAAGGCTCTTTTATGGGGGATGTGTATCAGCCCTTTACCTATACGGATATGAATTGTATTTTGGATAAAATGTCCCCACCCATGGAGGGAGGTGGACCCTGGATGACTAAATTTTGCCAATACACACTGGGCTTCAAGTTGGCCATGGGTGATTGGAGAGCATTCGTGGGCAAACAATTGAGTATGTGGGAGGTACAGCAGATTGAAGAGTCTGCGGGGACCACCTTAATACCTGACTCGGACCCGTTTGTGCAGCATGCCAACTGTGTGGGAAGGGCAATGAGGTATAGATTCCCAATTCCACCGGGAGCGATGCACTCGCTCACCTTCACAATGAAGGAGGGCGAGGAGATGCCTGCCTTTTTGGCTAGATGTAAAGGCACGTGGACAGATACTGCGGGGAGCCATCCAGGGTCAGGTCAGCTACAGACCACGGAGTTTAGGAATGCTGTTATGGCAGGGATGCCTAAGGAAGTAAAAGAGGCAATGGAGAGGAATCCTGATATCCCAGGATGTTCTACAGAACAGTGGTAAAAACATTTGATGCATCATATGAAGCGATATAGGACAAAACAGGATGAAGATAAACAGAGCAATGAGTCAGCTCAAGTGCAGTTGCTGAAGTTACAGTTGATGAGGCTAGATGGAAGGTTAATGAGACAAAGAAGGCCTCCCAAAAGACGACTAATCAGATGGTGCAGCAGCCGTCGCCACAAAACCACCAGCCGAGTCTAGACCCGGCACCTGATTCGATGCCATACTACCCCCTTTTTGGGGCAGGCCAAGAGGTGTTCCAGGAGGAATGAGTGGTAGAGGAAGGGGCTGTGGAGGAGTCAGAGGTTAGCCACCGGACACTTGTTTTGAATGTGGCCAACCTGGGCATTGGAGAAGAAAAGTGTCCCCTGCTGTGGGGCCCCCAGGAACGCCAGGGATTGATCCGAGGACAGTATGTCCCCTTAAATCAGACTCCTAATCTGCCTTTGATATCACCACTGATCACATCAGTGGCCGGGCAGACATTTTATCACCAATATATTTCATCACCTGCATACCCTGTGAATTTGATGGGATGTGAGTTGCTGGAGAGATGCGGGGTCCCGGTTCTGTGCGGACCAGATGGACTCATAGTGACCTTTCCAATTGGCTATTCTGTTAATTGTTCTATGTCAATGATTCACTCTGGACCCCAAATGATATTATCACCAGACACATCACCAATGGCAGAAGGGCAGTGGGCCGATATATACTGGGGACTCCTTGAACCTGAGAAAGGACAGAATAACGGCATACAGTCTTTATATAACCAAGGGTGACCCTATGCTGAATCCCTATGCTCCTCCTGCAGATCACCTTCATGTGACCCTATATTACGACAGATGACAATAAAATCTATCTGCATGCATTCTATCAACACCTGGAAGGTGCGGTGGGTGTTGTGGAACTAACTCTGGAACAGTTGGAATGGTATGGGATATCTGAAGAAGCTATACCGCATTTCACATTGGCAGTGCATGCTGAATATCAGGCCAAAGATCTGGGACTTATGTCCAAACGCCTGATAGAGCTAACTGAATGGGTTCGGACTCAGTTACCCGGCTTGCAATATTCACTCTCAGTTGAAACTTATAGACTTATGCACAGAACAACTGACAAGGTGTTGCTGGAACATCGGCAGATTGAAAGGTTTCATGGCAGGGAAAAGACGGACCATCCACAGGCTGCAGCGATGCTTGATACACTACTGGATGCCTTGTGGTCAGCAGGTTCGACGAACGTTGGTTACTGCGAACACGTCGCACCAATCACATTCGAGTGAATAGACCACACTCCGATTTGGCAGAGACAATACCCACACAAACCAGAGGCTGAAGCGGGCATCGCCAACACAATTGACGGATTGGTAGCAGCAGGGGTGCTAGAACCCTCTCAGTCAGCCCGGAACACTCCTATTTTACCTGTAAAGAAGCAGAATACAGGCAAGTATAGGATGGCGCATGATCTTAGACGGAACAACAGTGTCGTTTCTCCTCCAACAATTTTGGTCCCAAACCCTTACACGACGATGTCTGTGCTGACTCCTGACCATAAATGGTTCTCGTGCATTGATCTGGCTAATGCGTTCTTCTGTTTGCCCCTAGCTGATCATTTAAGGGACATTTTATCGTACACCTATAAAGGCCAACAACTTCGTTATAGAAGGGTCCCTCAAGGGTTCATTTTGTCGCCCGGGGTGTTTAATAAGGTACTGAAACAGCAGCTGAAGGATCTGATGCTCCCAGACAGGTGGTATTGATCCGATATGTGGATGACATTCTTATGGCGGCACCCGACCATGTTTCTTGTTTGGCAGCTACAAAGTCGTTGCAGTTACTCTTGTATAATGTCGGTTTTAAAGTTTCACGGGCTAAATTACAATGCTGCAGACGAACGGTGGCTTTTTTGGGTAGAGTTATTTCCGGTAAGGGAACAGGTGTGTCTCCATCCCATAGATCCTCCATTCTGCATCATGCCAAACCAGTCACTGTAAAAGACATGCTCTCATTTCTTGGGTGGGCAGGATATAGAAGACATTTTTTCCCCTCATATGGGGAGCTTACTTTCCCTCTAAGGGCCATGGTAAATGAGCAAGGCATGAGAAATTTGTTGGCCCATTTGCAGTGGACCACGGAGACAGACGGCGGTTTATATCTCTTAAACAGGCCCTAACGTGGGCTGCTGATTTAGCGGTCCCAGATTACAAAGAGCCATTTTTCCTCGATATTTCTGAAAGAGAACGCACAATAAATGTTGTTCTTTTTCAAAAAAAGTGGGAGGCAGGCAGGTGCTGATGTAAGTGTTACCCTTGACCCAACAGAGGGCGGCAAAGAATCAGCCCAATTGGCTGAACTACAGGCAATGAGTGAAAATTATATCAGAGAATGTAAATCGTGTTCAGAATATAATGTAAAAGCAACAGTGAAACCACAAGAGGGAAGATTTCCTCCCCCAAGAATGCCCGGTCAGAAAATAGTGATTGACTACACTGACATGGTAGAGAGAGTAAACGGATGTAGGTACCTTTTGGTATCAGTGGATGCATAGACTGGTTGGCAAGAAGTGATACCTGCGAAAAAGGAAGATGCGAAGACAGTGATCAAATTTTTGATAAACCAATATATTCCAACGCATGCGTTTCCAAATAAAGTCAGGTCAGATAATGGCACACATTTTAAGAATAAAGACCTGCAAGAAGTAGAAGCAGCTTTAGGACTGAAACATGCGTTTGGAACGTTGTACCATCCTCAGTCACAGGGAAAAGTGGAGAGAATGAACCAGTCCATAAAGGGGAAAATAGGAAATGTGTGTGCACAAACGAAGTTAAGCTGGGTGGATGCCCGACCTTGAGCCTTAATGCCCATTAGAAGCTCAGTAAACTCTATTACAGGGTTTACCCCGTACGAGCTAACAACAGGGCAGCAGTTTCCGGGACCAGGGGCTGGAATACAGATGTTTGAGGGAGGAGCCTCTATAAGGTACAAACCTTATTATGATCAACTAACAGCTTTGGTCTCAGCTTTCTCTAAACAGGTTGGATCAGAAAAGGGGGACCTACAGAGCCAGGCGCCATCCACCACAGAGAGGGTCCTGCTGAAGGTGTTCAAACGGAAATGGTCGGAGCCACGGTAGACAGGACCTTACAAGGTGGTGGAAAGGACATCTCATGCGGTTCTACTACAAGGGAAAGGAGACACTTGGTACCATTGGAGCCAGTGTGCAGCCACAGACCCGCCAACAAGAACTCTAGAACAAATAAGAACAGAAAAAGAGTAGAAGGGTCTTAAACTTTTAATTGTTGAATAACAAATATTATGTTTATTTTAGTAATCAGCCCGCGTTATTCTAAACTGTTAAGCTTGGGAGTTTTCACTATTTTATGTATAAGTGTTATGAGACTATTAATAAGTGGATCAACCGCGAGGGACAAACACACACACAGGGTAGGGAGTCCCAGGAATAAGAGATCAATAGGACAAGAGAGGGACAAATGTTTAAGGGAAGCAGGGAGCTGGATACACATCAGACATGATAAAAAGCGTGATACAATATACCAGTTTGACTTATGCCAAGTAATTGACTGTGGCCAAGATACAGGCAGCTGGAGGGGGTATGACGTATATCTTTGCATTTACGCCATTAATTCTCACCCATGCCCTTCGTGGGATGATGTATTCAGCATGCACGAGTACGCAGGGATCTGTTTGACATTGCCTCTGGCTCAACCACGCATATAGATGCAATAGGGGTTCCCCGAGGCGTGCCTAATGAATATAAGTTGGTAGATCAGGTAGCAACAGGATTCGAGAATCTCCCAGTTGTTAGTGCTCTATTCCCAGTTACGGCGAATAAAAATGTTGATCGAATTAATTATGTACATTACAATGTACTCAGGCTAGCCAATAGAACTAGAGATGCCGTGGTGGGACTCTCTGAACAATTGGCAGGAACCTCATTGATGACAGTACAAAATAGAATGGCCTTAGATATGTTGTTGGCAGAAAAGGGGGGAGTGTGCTCTATGTTTGGAGATCAATGTTGTACGTTCATTCCCAACAATACAGCACCTGATGGCTCGGTAACCAGAGCCCGGGAAGGATTAAGAACCTTGTCTGAAGAAATGCATGAACATTCAGGTATTGACAACCCTCTAGGAGGCGTTTTCGATTCCTGGGTAGGGAAATGGAAAGGATTAATTGTGTCTGTGTTTATGTCCCTTGCTGGTATGACCATTGTGTTCGTGTTGTGTGGATGTTGTTGTATCCCCTGTATCAGATCTTTGTTGAACAGGGTAATTATTACAGCAATTGAAGGGAAGGCACCACCGCCCTATCAGATGTCACAAATAGCGGCGGAAACCATGGCCCTGGCAAGAGGGGAGGACTATGCGTCGGAGAGCGAATGTGATGCATAAAACTGGTTTGTTGTTCTCATTTTCATGAGACCGAAAAGGGGAGTTGTAAATATATAAATATATATAAAAAAAACTTACCTGGAAACTAAATTGTCGGGTCTGGGGGGCGTGTCCTCGGCACTCGGAGGTCACGTGGTCCTCTGATGCGCGCGCAGAGGATGATCACGTGATGCTCCAGGACGCGGGCACGGTCGCGTGGTCTTCCTGTTTCGCGCTCCGGGAGATCACGTGATCGGCCATTTCGCGCGCCGGAAGTGGGCGAGACTACCGTTTCGCACTCGAAAGGAGGCCGCATGGTGGTCCTTTGTCTCCGAAAAGGGAAGGTCACGTGAGGTCGGACAGCCGGGAATGCGAGGAGGCGGGGAATGGAGTCGGAACAACAGCCAATTAGAAGACAATTTCACTTGAGTGAAGGTATGATGTTTTCTATGGTATAAAAGACTGGGTCAGGGACAGATATAGGTCTTTTGTTCTTTCTGAACTGACTGAGTGAGTAGTTTGTCAGGGACAGAAAGGTTTAGACCCAGAGCTCTGTATACTTTATCCACTTATTGCTAGAATAAAACTAAAAGTGTAAGATTAGATATTTTTCCTTATTACTTTATTTAAAGAGCACGCAGGACTTGGCTCACACAAAAAAGAAAATAAGTTTGGAGATTGAGCCTAAAGTCCATCAAGCTACAGGCACAGACAAGTTGGGAACTGTTTTCAGTAAAAGGCAATTGATCCCAGGTCACCGTAGAGTGTTATAACCTGATGCCTTTCCCTCACTATCCTCCTCCAATCCTTGGTAAGATCTGCTCCCAGCTGAAAATGTGTTGCTGTAAAAGCGCAGCAGGTCCGGCTGCATCCAAAGAGCAGGAGAATCGAAGTTTCGGGCATGAGCCCTTCTTCCTGCTCTTTGGATGTAGCCTGACCTGCTGTGCTTTTCTAGCAACACATTTTCAGCTCTGATCTCCAGCATCTGCAGTCCTCACTTTCTCCTCGAAGATCTGCTCCCACACGATTTTCCACCCTAACTGCTGACTATGCTAGATACATTAATACATTGGCAATGGGCAGAGGTGCATTTAAACCTGGGATCCTGCTGTGTAAGTTGCCCTCAAAATGTTCTCGCATTCCCTTTCGAGTAATCTTTTCCTTGTTTTATCCGGATGAACTTTTGTTGAGAAAGTTGCACTGTGAAGATCCAAAATGTTCAGGTTGAGGGAAGCCTTGGCCAAGCTCCAGAGGGGGACGTGGTTCTGAGGCCTGAGGCCTGGTCGGCAGGCTGCATCCCGTGGGCGCCGACATGGATTGTGTGTTTATTTACCACGAGGTTTAATCTCCTCTGGGGTTCCTATGGTTTTAGGGGCCTCTGGTTAACTTCTTCCAGGAGAAAGTGAGGACTGTGGATGCTGGAGATCAGAGCTGAAAATGTGTTGCTGGAAAAGCACAGCAGGTCAGGCAGCATCCAAGGAGCAGGAGAGTCTCCTGCTCCTTGGATGCAGCCTCTGGTTAACTGGCTTAACAACGAACAGGGTTACCTCCGATTACAACAGGATCAGGACCAGATGGGCCAATGGACTGAGAATTGGCAGATGGAGTTTAATTCAGATAAATGTGAGGTGCTACATTTTGTGAAAGCAAATTTTAGCAGGACTTATACACTTAATGGTAAGGTCAACAAAGAGACCTTGGAGTGCAGGTTCATAGCTCCTTGAAAGTGGAGTGACAGGGAGATAGGATAGTGAAGAAGGCGTTTGGTATGCCTTCCTTTATTGGTCAGAGTATTGAGTACAGGAGTTGGAAGGTCATGTTGCAGCTGTACAGGACATTGGTTAGGCCACTGATGGAATATTGCATGCAATTCTGGTCTCCTTCCTCTTGGAAAGATGTCGTGAAACTTGAAAGGGTTCAGAAAAGAGGTACAAGGATGTTGCCAGGCTTGGAAGATTTGAGCTATTGGGAGAGGCTGAACAGGTTGGGGCTGTTTTCCCTGGAGCATCGGAAGCTGAGGGGTGACCTTATAGAGGTTTACAAAATTATGAGGAGCATGGATAGAATAAATAGACAAAGTATTTTCCCAGGGGTCAGAGAGTCCAAAACTAGAGGGCATAGGTTTAGGGTGAGAGGGGAAAGATATAAAAGAGACCTAAGGGGCAACATTTTCACACAAAGGGTGGTGAGTTTATGGAATGAGCTGCCAGAGGATGTGGTGGAGGCTGGTACAATTGCAGCATTTAAGAGGCATCTGGATGGGTATATGAATAGGAAAGGTTGGAGGGATATGGACCGGGTGCTGGCAGATGGGACTAGATTGGATAGGGATATCTGGTCGGCATGGATGGGCGGGACCGAAGGGTTTGTTTCCATGCTGTGCATCTCCATGATTCTGTGTCCATCCCCAGGATCTGAGAGGCAGAACTCCCTGTGGGGGAATTAAAACCCAAATGATGTGTCACTCTCTATGATGTGTCATAAAGTCAGAGTAACATTGGTGACAGAGAGGGGAGGATGAGAAAATTCGACAGTGAGAGAAAGAGAGAGAGAGAGATTTGAAAAATTGAGAGAGATGGGGAATCAGAAGGGGAGAGAGAGTGAGAGACATTTTGAGATTGTGAAATCTCTGTAATGTTTGATTCTGGGGTGACAGGAAATAATTAAACTGAAGCAACATCACAGAGGGGTAAAAGTGATCAGAGTAATTAGCTGCTGCTGCATTGTTAGATGTGGGATCATGCTGTGCACCAGCTGCCCCAATGCTGTCACTGCAGACAGTGAGTGCAATCAGCTAACTCATTATTTTAAAGTTTCTCCAAAGCTTTGTCATGAAAACTCAGCTCATCACCCGATGTGTTTGTGTTTGGATGTTGCTGAGAGATTGTCTTTGTCACTGAGAGAGGAAAACCTGGGATCTTGCTGTGCTCTCTCTCTGTAATGATTTTACTCCTATTTCTTTCAACTAATACTGTCTCTTTCCTCGCAAGGGATCTCGCTGGCCACTTGAAGATTCAAAGAGAGAAACTTTGGGATTAGGAGACTTTTGAACAAGAGCTTTCTGCAGAGGGGACATGGTCCTGAGGCCTGAGGCCTGGTCGACAGGCTGCACCCTGTGGGGGCCCACGTGAGTTGTGTGTTTATTTACCCCGAGGTTTAATCTCCTCTGGGGGATCGCTGGGTTTTAGGGGCCTCTGGGTAACTGGTTCCTGTCAGATTGCGGTCCTGGCGTTTTTAAAACAGGTTTGAAGCCTGGGGTTAAAGTAACTGGGGCCCTGGGATTTGACACGAATACATCAATCCCCAGTGAGAGTGTCTGACAGACAGGACTCCCCAAGGAGGGAATTAAACCTTAAATGAGTAACGCCCTCCAAAGACTTCTTCTAATATCAGAATAATGCTACTTGTGGGATCTTGCTGTGTCTCAAACTACCTGCAGGGTGTCCTACGTTGCAACAACGGTGACCAAATATGATAATCACACAGATAAGACACAGGTTCACCAATTCCCTAAGTATCCGGGAGGGGATCTATCTCTCTCTCTGTCTTCTTTGGTTGATTTTTCAAACAAATAAAACCATCCCACACACAGACATCCACAGCCTCCTGTCGGATGCAAAGTGGGATTTGAGCACATTCTGGAGCACGAAGGGGACTACCCTGTGGGTTCGCACTGTGCATCAATGGCCCACTCTATGACTTGTCATCATTTTAACGGGGAGGAGTGTGGAGGACAGGATGTGGGATTTCAGGCAGGGAGAGACAGACAGAGAGAGACTCATGATCAGAAACCGGATTTAGAAAGTGCTGGTATTATTGGGATCTTGCTGTGTGTAAATTACAGGGGGAGCATTATGCTTGTGGAGGGCTTGTTGCTGGAGGGATGGGAGTCGTTCTCGCAGGGGGTAAAGACGAGGAAATACCCCAGGTATGCCACACCTCAGCTGTCTGTGGGATCTTGCTGTGCACCCCTCAGCCTGCGGGTTGTCCCTTACACATCACAGGAGCCTGTCTACAGGGCCCGGGCTCTGTTTGCTGATGGTCTGATAGTGGGTGTATCATCCCTCCTTTCCCCAGTCCAGACCCCTCCACCTCTCCTCGCCCCACAATGTGATAGTGACAGGGTTAATATCTACAGGACAGGGCGGGGAGATGGGAACACACTTTAAATGGGAGGGGGGAGGGGAGGGCATTTCAATCAGAACGTAGTGGGGAATGGAGAGAGAGAGAGAGACCAATCCGTTCTCGAGAGCAGGAGGAAGCTGAACAGAGAGATGGAGACGGGGATTGGGACAGGGAGATTGGGGAGAGAAGAGAGAGAATGAGAGAGGGAGACAGATGGAAGGAGTGAAGGAGAGACAGGGTGTGTGTGAGGGAAGGAGGGAGAGAGGGAGAGAAGCAGCTGGAGAGGGCAGGTTAAACACGCAGGGAGGGACGGGATCCAGGCTCTGAGAACGACTCCCTTCCATCGAGTCACTGCATCGGGTCTCAGAATAAAAACCCTTGGGGTGGGGGGGGGGGGAGGTGTCAGTCAGAAAGCATTTACCCCCTGGGTCCCAGTGAAATCTGTTCCCATTCTCTGGGTTTAAAACCAGAGGGAAGTGCTGATAAAATGGGGAGCTTTGGGAAGTCACTCAGTGATGGGATTTTGTTTGTGTTTCTTGTTTTTTGATTCAAGAGATCTTGGCTTTGATTTAATCAACTTCCATCTCTCTCTGTCTCTCTCTCTCTCCCTCCCTCACAACACCAACCCCAGGATATTCTCTCTGTGTCTGTCCCCAATATTGTTTGTGTTCTCTCCCCACCTCAGTCTCTCTCTCTCTCTCACACACACACATAATACACTCTGTCTCTATGCCCCCCCACCCCTCCCTACCTATACTCCTGTCCCTGAGGGTGATTTGGACTCAGTACCATATGGTGCTGCACATGTGATAAACACAGTGGGATCTTGCTGTTCCCTGGTAACCTGTTGTCCAAACTGTGGGGATGGGGTGGGGCAGGGGGAAGCCTGGGGACTGGGATCTTGCTGTGAATGAAGACACACACTGTCAAATGGCCGATCAGTCTCTACACACACTCCCTGTGTCCCCATCCCCCTCCAGCCCAGGGCCTGGGACACAGTGAGGGGTGGGGGTGGTGAGGGAGGGTGGGGAATTGTACACAATGGAGACACAATGGGGGGTTTTATACAGAGGTGGGGGATATGGATAGAGCGGACAGATTGGGGTGTGGGGGAGTAAATGAAGGTGCACAGGGAGGGGCAATTCGATTAGGGAAGGAGGGGAAAGTGGGTGGGGCTGGAAAATTCCAAGGGGGGTGGGAAATTGTGGGTGGGGTCACAAATTAGCCGGAGTCGGGGTGTTACTTGGGAATGAGGCAGTAAACATATGGGGAATAGAAAATTGAGGATGGGTACAATATTTGGGTGAGGGGGGAATGAGAGAGAGATCCCGGGGAGGTGTTGTGGAAGAGACTGAACATCGTGAGGAGGGGAGGGGGGATTGTGGGCAGGAACACGTGCTCACTGTCCCCCCCCCCCCACCATAACGGGGTTGGTGGGGGTGGGAGGGTGATCATAATGGTGCGAGGGGCAGTTTGAGTAATACTGCACGGGGAGCGGGAGGGGACGAGGGTGTGAGACTGGGAGGCACATTTTTCGGGGGGAGGCAAAATATATGAGTGAAGAGCCATATTGGGGTGAGGGGGGGGTAATAGACAGGAGGCAGGAATTGCAGGAATGTAAAATCTGGGGGAGAGTCTGAATAATGAGGAGGGGAAGATTGGCAGATATGACACAGAGCAAGATCATAGAATTCTGTCCATTCTCTATCGCTGGGTCATTCTCCAATCTTCTCTGACCCATCAGTCTATTACACACCTTATTGGCCTCATAGATTTGCCTCAGTGTCAGAATGTTGGGAAATAGAACTGAAGTGAATGATAAAAATGGTGTTAAAATGTTTCGGACTGTTTAAAATGTTCCCACGGATGGTCGTCAGAATAACTGGACCTGGTATAACAGTCCCTTGCCATCCCTGTCCTTCCTCCACAGTGGAGTATACCCATTCTGAAGTCTGATCAGCAGGTCTTTAAACAACTCCCACATGGGAAATGTGGACTTGCTCAATAACAGCTCTTCCCAATTAACTCTCCCGAGCTCGTATTTAATAGTGTCTAAATTTACCCTCCCCGAATTCAGTACCTTCCCACAAGGTCCTGACTTATCCTTATTCATAGCAATCTTAAAACTGAAAGAGTTGTGATCACTGTTTCTAAAGTGCTGTCCCAGTGAAAGGTCAGTCAGCTGGCCAGGCCCATTGACCAATACAAGGCCCACAGAGGCCTTGTCACAGGGAATCAGATCACAGATTGGAGGAACAACATCTCATCTTCCACTTGGGCTGCCTAGAGCCTGGAGGACTCAACATTGAGTTCTCCAATTTCAAATAACCTCCCTCACCATCCACCAACTCCCTTTCCAACCCCTCACCCCCCTCCACCCCTCACTGCCACCAATCGGATTCATTCCTCCCATTGACGATCAGGCCGTCACCTCTACCTGTGTTCACCTCAGCACTCCGTCTCTCTCCCCACCCAAAGCCCTCCCACACCCCCACCCTTTATCATCAGCTCCCCTTACCCCCACTCCCGAAGCATTGACCTCTCCACCTCCTGATGCTGCCTGGCTTGCTGGGTTCTTCCAGCTTCCTGCTTGTCTCCGATGGTCAGTAAGGTGGCAGGTGGCTCCAAATGTGGTGGTGAGTTGGTGAACAGTGAAGGAGATTTACCTCAGTGTTAAACAGGACCTTGATCAGACCGGCCAATCAGGAGCTGATACAAGGTTGGGTTTGAGGAGCTGTTTTACGGATGGAAACAACATCCTTGCTGATGGTCCATCGATCTTTCAATTGATCCCAGGCTCCATGATGAAGGCCCAAGCAAACAGAGTTCACCCAGAGTCAGTTCCCACTGAGCCCAATGGAGTCAGTGAGAGCCACAAAACCTTATCATGGCAGCACTGAGGGGGGTCGGCTCATCTGTCACATCCAACCCCATTCCCCAGTGTCGGATCCGGTCTGTCACTGAGCCCTCTGACTGGGTTGTGGATTCCCCACCAACACAGCGGCTGATTGGTGGAAAGAACCAAATAAAGAGAGGGAGTGATATCAGCATCAGGCCGTGGGGGGAGGAAATGGAACCAGAGAAAGGAAATCATTGCTGAAAATACATCTGTAATCAAAAGACGCGGATTATTTACAGTATATTACTCTGTGTAATAGGAACATTCCCTTTTTTATTTAGTTGTGTCCAGGCGAGTGGATGAGCGAATTCCGTGAGGACAGGAGCCTGCCATTGCTGTTCCCACTCCGGCCTGCAGTGACTGATGATACTTGCCTCCAGGTCATTGACCTTGTATCTGGTTCACTCACTGACAACTGGTTGCTGGGGATGATGTTATTCTGTGCATGTCTGATTCTTCTTTCAGTTATACTTTTGTTATCCAGCTTTCTATTAACGGTTGCTGATTGCTGACAACACTTCCCACTGTTTTGCTCCTCCAGTCTCTTTGGTTTCGCTCCTCAGATGGAATCATTCCTTGCCCATTAGGAAAGGAGTGTTACCGTGTTGGTGCTCCTCCTTCTCCTGTCAGTCCATTCCTCACCTGGACCCCTCATTCCATTATTTGCTGCCTTTAATGATCGCTCTCTGTTACTTGGATTTATTCATCAATTGGATTATTTTTATATCTGGATATTTCAGGGCATGCTTTAACTGGTCTCTGAAACTGTTCTGTGTCACCACATAAACAAGTGCATTGGTGCAGCAGCTCAGGTCCCGCAGCATAAATGAGGTTTGTGAAAAAACACCGAAAGCAGTGGAATCCAAGGAATGAGCGACACGGAAGTAACGTAAAATATCCAGCAACCAGAGAAGTATGAAACTTGCAGATATGGCAAAGAGTAAGGTCACAGATTTCCTTCTGCTCTCTATCTCTGGGTCATTCTCGATTTTTCTCTGACCCCTGAGTCCCTTATGCACGTTAATGGCCTCAGAGATGTGTCCGACAGTCAGAACGTTAAGAAAGAGAATAAAAGTGAATGGGAGGACTGGTGTTAAAAATCGCTCAAAGTATCGAAAACTTGCCCACCGGCGGTCAGTATAGTAACTGGGCCAGGTAGAACAAAACCATGGAACATTGTTGAGGATCTTTCCAGGTTTATATCGAAAATAGTTGGAAATATTTTTTTAAAAAAAGAAAGTACAGATTGTTGCTAGAACCCTAATTGGAGTAGTCTTTGTCCAATACTTAGCTTTCATCTGACGAAAACAAATGGTGACAAATCGATCAAAAGAGAACGTAACAGTGAACCAGACAGAACAATCAATGGACCAGCAGCTAAGTACATAGATGACACTACACACAGGAGTGATGTCCAGGAAACAACATGAATAATAATATGTTCGAAACCAGCGAAGTACGATTTCGAAAACAATGATTAGCAGATCCGAAGTTGTCATAGCCACCAGATAATGAGTGGTGCTTTTAGACAAACCACACTTGCCCCGAACTAAGATTAGAATCACCACTAGACTTACTGCAAGAGAGAGAAAAAGGAAAAAAGAGACTTGAAGTTACTGATCAAATGTATCTGTGCCTGAGCCCAGACAATAAGCATTTTATGCAAAAGTGAGGACTGCAAATGCTGGAAACCAGAGTTTAGATCAGAGTGGTGTTGGAAAAGCACAGCAGGTCAGGCAGCATCTGAAGAGCAGGACAATCGTCATTTCGGACAAAAGCTCTTCATCAGGAATAGCACTAAGGATAATTGTTGTTCCACATCACACAAACGTTTAAGATTCTGAATCATTTTCACTTTGAAAATATTCAGGGATGGACACAAATAGCAGGTTAGTCTCAGAAACACAGTGATGTATTCAACATTGTTTTGGGGTTGACAGTGTTTGATTTATTCTGCTTTATACATTGCTCAGGCTCGCTGGAGTTGTAAATTAGATGACAACATCCACACAAACACTCCCAGAATCAGTAAAACAAAGAATGTGAGACTCCTAACCCAGACGTGGATTACAAAAAAACCCTGAATTCACATTTGTAGCCTCCACAGTTGAGTTTACTTCTAACATTCTGCACCCACACAACATGAATTGCAGTACACGGCACTGGATCACTCAACCGTGTCTAGGAATGGATGGTGTCTCAAATATGAACAAAGAAATGATAGAGCATTGAGCCCCTCACTCTGAACATCCTGGCAAGCTGAACTAAGAAGATATTCACCAGTGAATCCAACCACCATGTCCCAGCTTGGATAAGCAATGCAATCAGGAGAACTTCAACATTTGGCACTGACTCCCCACTACCTGTCAAACACGATGTACCACAACCTCCACCCAAACCCAGACATGAGTAATATCCCAACAGTTAAGGAGTGTCGGGGGCAGAGTTGAGTATGGTAGCCATTACAAAAGAGAAAGTGCTAAAAAAAATGCCAAAAGGTCTAAAAATCAATTAACCTCCTGGCTCTGATGGGCTACATCCTAGAGTTCTGGGGGAGGTGGCTGAGGAAATAATGGAGGCATTGGGGTTGTGATCATTCAAAAATCACTGGGGTCAAGGAAAGTGCCAGATGATTGGAAAATCACTGTTGTAACCTTTTTGTTCAAGAAAGGATCAAAACAAAAAATGGAAAATTTTAGGCCGATTAGCCTAATCTTGTTGTAGGTAAAATTCTAGAATCCATCATTAAGGATGAGATTTTTAAATTCTTGAAATTTCAGAGTCGGCTTAGAGCAAGTCAGCATGGATTTAGTAAGGGGAGGTCGTGCCTGACAAACCTGTTAGAATTCTTTGAAGAGTTAACAAGTGGGTTAGACCAGGGGAACCCAGTGGATGTTATCTATCTAGACTTCCAAAGGCCTTTGATTAGGTGTTTCACAGGAGGTTGTTGAGTAAGGTGAGGGCCCATGGTGTTTGAGGTGAGCTACTGGCATGGATTGGGGATTGGAAGTCTGATAGAAGGCAGAGAGTTGGGATAAAAGGTTATTTTTCGGAATGGCGGTTAGTGACATATGTGTCCTGCAAGGTTCAGTGTTGGGGTTGCAGCTGTTCACTTTATATATTAATGATCTGGATGGAGGGACTGGGAGCATTCTGGCGAAGTTTGCCGATGATACAAAGTTAGGTGGACAGGCAGGTAGTTCTGAGGAGGTGGGGTGGTCCAGGAAATGGCTGATGAAATTCAACGTGAGCAAATGCAAGGTCTTGCACTTTGGAAAACAGAATACAAGAATGGACTATTTTCTAAATGGTGTGAAAATTCATAAAGCTAAAGTACAAAGGGATCTGGGAGTGCTCTTCCAGGATTCTCCAAAGGTTGACTTGTTGGCTCAGGCCTGTGGTTAAGAAAGCAAATGTAACGTTGTCATTTATTTCAAGAGGGTTGGAATATAAAAGCAGCGATGTGCTTCTGAGACTATATAAAACTCTGGTTAGGCCCCATTTAGAATACTGTATCCAGTTTTGGGCCCCACACCTCAGGAAGGACATATTGCCACTGGATTGTGTCCAGCGGAGATTCACCCGGATGATCCCTGGAATGGGTAGACCTAACATATGATGAATGGCTGAGGATCCTAGGATTGTATTCGTTACAGTTTAGAAAGTTGAAGGGAGATCTGATAGAAACTCACAAGATAATGCATGGCTTAGAAGTGGCTGACGCTGGGAATTTGTTTCCGTAAGATGGGGAGACGAGGACCCTTGGGTGCAGAATTAGAATTAGAGGGGGTCCATTTAGAACAGAAATAATGTACTATTGCTTGGCATCTGAACATATCACTTTGGATTCAGGCCAATGTGAAAGATGAGCAGAGATGATGGCCTCAATGTCTTATCACAAGATTATTAATTCAGAGCCCGATGTTCGATGTCCACCATGGCAGATGGTGGAGCTTCAGTTCAACCTAAATCAAGACTTCTACTGTCTGATGGTAACAATGAACAGTTGATAGTTGTTAGAAAAGTAAACATCTCACTCACTCACATCCTTCAGGGAGTGTAATCTGTCATCTTTTCCTAGTCTTGGTGTACATGTGACTCCAGATCTATAATAATCTGTTTTATTCTGGGCAATAAGGGAAGGGTGGTAAGTGTTGGTCTAGCCAGTGTCACCCATAACCTTTTAGTTAATAAAAGCAAATGGAGTGGCCCGTGCACAGATAACCCATTGCTACTGAAGAATGCTCACTTTTTACACCACTCCCTGGTATTTGAATATCCCCATACTAAGTCCATTGTCTCAACTATGAAATTCCCAAATAATGGATCCACTTTTGAAGTTAAGGGATCCTAAAATTCACCCAATGTAGTTACCTGGAATAGGAAGTACCAACACATTGGCCATTACTCCGCAGACAACCGAGGCAATGGGTTCCATCTCCTGGCTTTGAGACCATCAAGAATTAGGAAACTCTTTGGACTTGTTAAATGAAGCTTTGACATGGCTTATCCGAAGAGATAGCTGATGCCCTGAATTCAGCGGAAACCCAGCACCTAGCACCCATCCTTTCACTTTGTACATTTGCCCCACTCTCTGCCATACAGGACATTCCCTAAGAGACTAACCAGTCCTTGGGTTCAGAGATCTCCCCTTGCAGATGTGGAAATGGTGATTACTTTAAAATGTACTCGCGGGTTGTAAGCTTTAACTGTCTGGCACGTGATGGTGTCTCTGTGCATCTGTGTCCCTTGTTCTTCCAGGTGCTGGAGGTCATGGGTGTGTGAGGTGCTGGTAAAAAGAGCCCTGCCCTGTTCCTGGTTTGAATCTAGTAGGTGGTATTCATTGCTGGCCGTAGTGTCATTGGTGAAGAGAGTGTGTGCTGAATGGTCAGTGGGGAAATTATGACAATCAGCTGTTTGTCCTGGACAATCTGGAGCTTTGGGAATGTTGCACTCAGTGTTGCATGTGAGCTGCACTCAGCCAGATACTTGGAGAGAATTCAATCCCACTCCTGAGCGATGCTTTCTGGATGGTGGGGATGGATTGAAGAGGCAGGCAGGGAGGTTATTGTCACAGTAAGCAGAGTATCTGACATCCACCTGTGACCACAGCACCTGCACGGCTGGAACAGGTCATTTCCTCGTCAATGATTGGTCTGGGTTGTGGATGATCATGCACTCAGTGATGGCAATGTCATAAAACACCAATGGGAGATTGGTAGATTCTCATGTTTTGAGATGGTCATTTCCTGGTGCTTGTGGGACATGAATGTTACTTGTCAATGATCAGCTCAAGCCAGATGTTATCACACTATGTATGGACACAGACCTCTCTGTTATCTCAAGAGTAGTAAATGGTGCTGAACATTGTGTATTCACAGGCAAACCTCACTAATTTTGAAATGATGACGGAGGAACCAGCATTGATGAGGCGCCTGCAGATTTTAGGACCAAGGTACACCTGTGAAGAATTCCTGCAGAGGTGTACAACGGCTGAGATGACTGATCTCCCACAGCCAGAACCATCTTCACCTGTCGTCAGGATGAAACAAAAGAGTCGTCATCTCATTGACTCCAGTTTTTCGAGAGTTTCTTATTGTGAACATGTGTTGTTAATATCTATGTTTAAGAGATTAACATTTCTTTTCACCTTTAAAATATAACTGTGTAAACAGTTGCAGCTGATTGAGGAACAGATATTCAGTCCTTCTCTCAATGCAAGTTATCCGATCCTGAGTTTGGTGTAATATAGAGTTAACATGTTGATACACACCCAATACAGTTGGACAGTGTATATTCCCAGTAAAGCTTACAATTGAGTTCATGAGTATTCTGCTGTTCGTGCTGAACACTTACTACAATACTGCATTTACAGCGAGCTGGGCCAGAAAATATCATTCCAGCAGGAACCCTCACTCAGTCCAGTTCGACAATGACACATCCTCCCAGCAACATGAGGCCACAGCAATCAGAGGGTCCCAGCCTGAGCTTCGTCATCCCCATTCAGTACAATTCCATGGTCAGTAATACCTTCACTGAGAGGGATTCCTGGAGATCTGGATCAGTAGTACACAACATTCTCAGAATGGCATGGTGAGGAACTGATCTACTGACTTCCCCAAAGCTTGTCCACTACCTACAAGACACAAATCAGGAGTGTGATGGAATATTGTCTACTTGCCTGGATGGGTGCAGCCCCAACAACTCTGAAGAAACTTGACACCATCCAGGACAATTCAGGCCATAGAATTGGCATTGCATCCACAAGCATCCTCTCCCTCCACCATCGACGCTCAGTAGCTGCAGTGTGCAACATCTACAAGATGCACTGCAGAAATTTACCAAAGATCCTCAGACAGTAACCTTCCAAACCCACGACCAGTTCCATCTAGAAGGACAAGGGCATCATATATATGGGAACTCTAAAAACTTCAGGTTCCACCCCAAACCACTCATCATTCTGACGGAGAAATATATCGCCATTCCTTCACTGTTGCTGGGTCAAATTCCTGGAATTCCCTCCCTAATAGCATTGTGAGTGAGCACATAGGAGGTGGGCTGCAGTGGTTCAAGAAGGCAGCTCACCACCATCTTCTCAAGGGCAACTAGGGATGGACAATAAATTCTGAACAGCCAGTGATGTCCACATCCTACACCAATGAACAAATAGAATCATAGACATTGATTCCTACAGCACAAAGACAGGCCCTTTGGCCCAAACTGGTCCATGCTGACCAAATGTCCATCCATGATAACCACATCTCTCTGCACTTGGCCCATATCCTCTTAATCCATTCCTATCCATGTATTTATACAAATACCTTTTAACTCTTAATATAAACAGCTCAACCACTTCCACTGGCAGCTTGTTCTGTATGTATACCACCCTCTATGTAAAAAAAGTTTCCTCTCAGGTTCCCTTTTATTCTTTCCCCTCTAACCTTAAACTGATGCCTTTCAGTCCTCGATTCCCCCCCCCAATTGAGTGCATTCACCCTGTCCATGCCTCTCATGATCTTATGCTCCTCTATAAGATCCCTCCCCCTCCTTAGTCTCCTACGCTCTGAAGAAACATCCTAGACAGTCCAACCTCTTCCTCAACTCAGACCATTGAGTCCAGGCAACATCCCTGTAAATTTCTTCTCCTGTCTTTCCAGTTTACTAACATCTTTCCAATAACAAAGTGACCGAAACTGAATACAATACTCCAAGTGCAACCTCACCAACTTCCTGAATAACTTTCATGTAACTTCCCAACTTCTCAGTGCTGTGATTGATGAAGGCCAGAGTGCCAGAAGCCTTCTTCGCTGCCCTGTCTACCTCTGCCTCCACTTTCGGAGAACGGTGAACCTGAACTGCAAGATCCCTCTGTTCCACTACACTCCTTCAGACCTCACACATCTATTTTTGACTTCATGTGCCATTTCTCGGCCCACTTCCCCAGCTGATCAAGGTGCTGCTGCAATTTCTGATCACCTTCCTCACTGTCCATGATACCGCCTATTTTAAGGTCATCAGCAAACTCACTGATAATTCCAGTATGCAAACTAAACATAATTCCATTAAATCACTGGGTAATACAACGCGCCCACACGGTATAGACAAAAGAATTTCTTTTCTCAGGAGAGGAATTACACCACAGCGTTAGTGTGGAAATGTTAACTGTGCACATTGGTATCACACGAGGAACTTGTACTGTCCTCATCCAGTGCCCAGTGAATCATGGGTAAATGTATCTGTCATACGCAGCATTGGATTAGTGTTCAGACAGCATCCCACACCAATGAGTAGGATCCTCTAGGGTAGTGAAGACTGAACTCCAAGATAAGAATAAAATATTTCAAGAGAGCCCATTACAGAAAGCTGGTGCCCGACTCAGTCTCCTGCATTGTACTAACCTCTGGGCACAATGGCAGTAACACATGCTCTGTGAACCTTACACAATCCTATTAAAGTCTGCACGACCGTACTGTACATCTTTTTACAAACGGCCCAACTCACACGTCCTTTTGTCAATTAAATAATTCAACAACACACATCATCATTGGAACACTGTACACAGTGATCACAGTCTCCCAGTAATCTGTTCTCACAAATATCACACCCCCATATGTCCGTTCACAGGCAACACACAAAATAGTCAAAGCCATCCGCGCTGACACTCGCTCATCACTCCATAAGTGACCTGCCCAATCCACCTCTTGCCCACGTTGTCCCTGTGCTCCCATCCGGAGCCGTCTGTCTGAGAAAGATCCACCAACAAATTCCCTTCACATCAGGGAATGGGAAACACCAGGTGGCACTGAGACATGGGTTGTTATAAAACCCCTCTAACCGATAGCAGGGTTTGAACTACCACAGAGAGAGAGAGACAGACAGAGAGAGAGACAGACAGAGAGAGAGAGAGAGAGAGAGAGAGAGAGCTGTCTTGCTAAACACTTTCTTGGCCAGCGAGGGTCAGTACTCAGGCAAACTCCATCACTGTGGCCTCAGTGCAAACCCATTCTGCACAGTATGGAGGGAGAGACAATGCTGCAAATTACTGAGGAGCCCCTTAACTGACAAACTATTCCCTCAAAACTCAGTCAGTGAGGATACTATTGTCTGGCATTGGGATTTTCTTTGCCAAATAGAAATAAAATAATTTCCATTAATTGTCAGTCTGATTTAATGCAATAAATATGATTTAATACAACTTACATTGTCCCAAGACTTACCAGGAATACCAACACAGGCAAGGATGGTGTAGGATACTTTTCTGACCATTTCCCTTGGAAGATGCATTTTGTTGCTTGTGGAACAACCTCTCCTTTCCTGGTGCTGGGAATCTGTCAGAATTGGAGAATGCGCTGGGTATTGGAGCTGATTCAGTTCCACAGGCTTTATTTTATGTCGTGTGGTGTCCCCAGTGGGAAACTGTGATCACATTTTCATTTTGAACAAACAGATTACGACAACATGTTTATTTTAATGATGTGATACCCGTGAGATTTAGGTCTCTCCTGAATACCCCAAAGACTGGATTAATCTGATCCCATTGTGTCTTAAATATTAATTGCAAATTATTTTCAAACAACAAGATTTGTATTATTCACACACTATCAGCCCCATCAAGATCTAAATAATTTTTGATTTCTTTCCCCCACTGAGGCCCTTCATTTTGCTGAGGCGACTCACTCATTCAGTACCTCATGTTGTAAAGCTCCTTGCAATCTCTTCTACTGCCCACTGTTACACCACTGCTTCCCTTGTTCATTCAGTTATCCAACTCAATTGTGAAATTTTACCCGTGATCTAATACAAAAACTGATGCTGATGCTGATCACAGCAACCGGTAGAAATTACAAGAGGTAATATCTTTTTCAAAACAAATACAAAAAACCCGAAGCCAATTCAGATCCTTCCCTTCAGGATCATCGAATGACAGAATCACATCGAACAGTAGAGGGCCTTTAGCCCATTGTATTTCTTCTGCCCATATTACACTAAATTCCCATTACTTCCACTTTCCATCACTTGGATCATAGCCTTGAATGTTATGACGGTTCAACTGTTAATCCAAGTATGTTTTCAAGGTTGTGAAGTTTCCCGTCTGAACCACCTTCCCGGAAAGTGCAATGCAGGCCCCTACCACGCTCTGGGTGGGAAGATCTTTCCTCATGTCCCCTCGAAACCTCCTGTCTTCCAGCTTAAAATGATGCCACCTTATTATCTGCCCTTGAACAAGGGGAGCATCTGTTTTCTATTCACCCTGTCTGCACCCCTCAGTCCTATACACCCCGATCAATGCTCTAAAGAAAGCAGCCTGAGCTTATCCAGCCTCTCTCTTCACTGCGACATTGCTACAGCTCAAGCAACATTCTGCTGAATCTCCTTTGCACTCCCTTCATTACAATCACATCCTTCCCATCATGCAGTGACCAGGACCGTACACAACACTCAGACTGTGACCCAAACAAAGCAGCACCTCCCTGCTCTTATAAATAATGTCTCGATTGAGAAGGGCATGTGTCCTGTCTGCCTTCAGGGTTCTGTTAACAATCACCTCAAGATCTTTCTGTTCCTCTAAGTGTCCTGGTGTTCTGCCATTTATTGAGTATTGCCTTGTCTTGTGACTTCTGCCAAAGTTTGTCACCTCACATTATATAAGGGTTAAATTTCATCTGCCACTGATTTGCCCGTCTGAACAATCTGTCTGGATCTATCTATAACCGATGACTATTTCTCTCGCTGCCAACTACTCGGTCAATATTTGTGTAATGTGCAAACATATGTATCATCACCAACCTCCCTTGTGCCTACCCCCACACCACCATGCCTACCCTACGCTCCCAGTGATTCCACCCCCTCTTCACACAAACATACACCTTTATCAATGTCATTTGTGATTATCACAAAGAATGATTCACCCAGCACTGAGAGCTGTGGAACACCATTGGACACCAGCTTCCAATTACCCAAACAGCCTTCTATCAGCACCCTCTGTTTTCACTGACTGAATCAATTTTACAGCCAAGTTGCCAAGTTACTCCGGATGCCACGTGTTTTTACCTTCGTTATCTCCCATGTTGGTCTTGGTCAAAGGCTTTTCTGAACTCCATACAACCTGCAGCAATTGGCCTCCTCTCATCTACACACCTGGTCACCTCCACAAAAAGTTCCCCCAGATTGGTTTGGCATGACCCTACTCTGACAAAGCTGTGCTGACTGTCCATGGTCAGGCTGTGTCTCTTGAAATGTAGATTAGTTCCCTCCTTTGAAATTTTCTCAAATAGTTTCTCCAACACTGATATAACACACACTGCTCTGTTATTCCTGGTCTATCTTTATTGCCTGTCTTGAAAGGTTTGATTTGATTTGATTTGATTTATTGCCATGTGTACCAAATTACAGATAAAAATCTTTGTTTATGAGCAAAACAGGCAGATCATAGTAAACAAGAATGTACAGGTTAGAAATACTGAGATAGAAGTGTACAGGTAACATTTCACAGCGCGTGTGACCCAGCAGTGACCCTGCACAGCCATGTGACCCAGCAGTGACCCTGCACAGCCCTGTGTGCCTGAAGTGACCCTGCACAGCCATGTGACCCTGCACAGCACTGTGACCCAGCAGTGACCCTGCACAGCCGTTTGACCCAGCAGTGACCCTGCATCACTGTGTGACCCAGCAGAGACCTTGCACACCCCTGTTTCCCAGCAGTGACCCTGCACAGCCGTGTGACCCAGTCGTGACCCTGCACAGCCATGTGACCCAGTAGTGACCCTGCACCGCTCTCTGACCCAGCAGTGACCCTCCCAGCTGAAAGCCTATGTGTTTGGTTCCAGGCTCTGAACATGGAGTTCAGTCTCAGAAAAACAAACAGTGCAACTCACAGCTGTGGGGAAAACTCACAACAGGGAAACTGCTCACTTTGTTTTTAAAAATCCTTCCTTACACCTCTTTTTAAAGCTACAATAATGAATTGAATGGGGCTTTTGTGCATATGCTTTATTGAGATCTCTCTTGATTAATTTTTTAAAAATATAAAACACAGGTACCAAGTTATCCGAGGGCAGTGTTTTTTGAGCAGTAAGATTGTGCTATTGTCTCGGTGTGTGGATTGTTAAAGTGCAGTGATGGCCTTTGGGAGAGTGATGTCCTCTTCCTGTCGGACGTGGGAGATTAGGGATAGTTTCCATGGTACTGGGAATGATGTTTCTACAAAGTATGTCTTGTTACAAATCCTATCGGATTGCCTGCCTTTGCAGGTTGGAGTGACCGTCAGAGGCAATGAGGAATTTACAGGAACTACGGGGTGTGGGGTGTGATCGATGGCAGTTGCAGGGAGGGAGATAACCCAAAGATGCAGTCAGCTAGATGGGGGACCTCCAGGAAAGGTAGGAGAGGGAGGCAGGTCATACAGGACCCTCCTGTAGAAATCCCCACCTCAAACAAGTATACTGTTTTATCCTGTACACAAATGTGAGAGAGACTGTGTACGCGGACGCGAGAAAGATTTTGTGCCAACGCGAGAGAGAGTGTGTGCAAATGCGAGGGAGAGAGAGAGAAAGTGTGTACGAACACAAGAGAGAGTTTATGTCAACAGGAGAGAGAGAGAGTTTACCTGAATGTGAGAGAGAGTGCGCAAATGTAAGAGAGAGTGTGTGAAGGTGAGAGGAAGTGTGTGTGTGCAAGAGAGAGAGAGAGTATGCAAGCATGCAAGGGGAAGAGCGTGTACATGAGCGAGACATTCCATGCGTGTGCAAAATAGAGTGTATGTATGAAAGGAAGAGTGTGCATATGCAAGAGAGAGAGAGAGAGTGCGTGTGCAAGTGTCAGAAAGATTGTGTGGGTGCACACAAGGGAGTGTGTCCTTGAGAAAGTGCGCTAGAGAGAGCATGCGATAGAATGTGTATGAAAGAGAGCATGTGACAAAGAGAGAGAGAGAGTGCGCCTGCATTAGAGAAAGAGACTGCATGTAAGTGAAAGAGAGTGTGTGGGAACAAGAGCAAGAGTGTGCTCGAGAGAGTGTGCACATGTGAGAGAAAGAGCATGTGTGCATGCACGAGACTATGTCCTTGTAAGAGAGTGTGTCGTAAGAGAGAGTGTCCCTGTGCGAGAGAGACAGAGAGCATGCATGCACAAGGGAAAGAATATGTGAGTGTATGAAAGAGAATGAGCGTGTGCGATGCAAGAGAGATAGCGTGTGTGTGAGAGAGAGGTAGTGTATGCAAAAGGGAGTGGGTGCATGAGAGAGAGAGAGATTGCATGCGAGAGAGAGGAAGTGTGTGCATGTGAGACAGAGTGTACGCCTGCAAGAGATAGAGTGCATAAGTAAGACAGAATGTGCTCATATGGAAAAGAGAGAGAATGTGTGTGTGACTGTGTGCTTGTGAGAGATAGAGTGCGCGTGCAAGAGAGAACATGTGCATGTGCAAAAGACAAATGTGTGCATGTGCGAGACAGAATGTGCATGCTAGAAAGAGAGTATGTGCATGTGAGAGAGTGTGTGTATGCACATTGTATGTCAGTGTATCTCTGAGAGAGAATCTGCATACAAGACAGAAAGTGCATGTGAGAGAGAGTGAGCATGAAAGGGGGTGTGCGTGTGAGAGAGTGTGTGAAAGCAAACGTGAAAAAGAGTGCGTGCAAACACAAGAGAGAGTGTGTAAATGCAAGAGAGAGAGAAATGCGTGCAAACGCAAGAGAGAGTTTACGTCAACGTGAGAGAGAGAGCATTTATGTGAATGTGAGAGAGAGTGTGTGCAAATGCAAGAGAGAGAGGGAAAGTGTGTGCAAATGGAAGAGGGAGAGAGTATGCAAACGTGAGAGAAAGTGTGTGCAAATGCAAGAGGGAGAGAGTATGCAAACGTGAGAGGAAGTGTGTGCGTATATGAGAGAGAGAGTACCCACGTGCGTAAGAGGAAGAGTGTTTGCATGTGCGAAACATTAGGCGCGTGTGCAAAACAGAGTGTGTGTGAGAGAGAGAGAGAGCATGTGACAGAGGGAGCATGTGCCTGCATGAGAGAAAGAGATTGCGTGCGGGTGACAGAGAAAGAGTGTGTGTGCAGACAAGAGAGTGTGCATGTGAGAAAAAGACAATGTGTCTTTGTAAGATAGAGTGTCCCTGTACAAGAGAGACAGAGTGCATGTGTGCATGAGAGAGAGTGAACTTGTGTGCATGCAAGAGAAATAGCATGTGTGAGAGAGAGATTGTGTGTGCAAAAGGGAGTGGGTGCATGAGAGAGAAAGAGATTGCATGCAAGAGAGAGGAAGTGTGTGCATGTGTGAAAGAACGTGTGTATGCGTGACAGAGTGTGTGCATGCGGGAGATAAAGTGCATGTGCAAGAGAGAACGTGCAGACAGAAAAGAGAGAGAGAATGTGTGTGAGAGAGTAACTGTGTGCATGTGAGAGACAGAGAGCATGTGCAAGATAGAACGTGCGCATGTGCAAAAGAGAAATGTGTACATATGTGAGACAGAATGTGCGTGCGAGAAAGAGATTATGTGCATGTGAGAGAGAGTTTGTTTGTTAAAGAGAGTGTGTTTACGCGTGAGAAAAAGAGTGTGTGTATGCACACTGTATGTCAGTGTACCTTCAAGAGAGAGTGTGCCTGCGAGAGACAGTGTGTGTACAAGAGAGAGTGTAAGTGAATTTGAGAAAGAGTGTGTGCAAATGCAAGACAGAGTGTGCAAATGCAAGAGAGAGAGAAAGTGTGTGTGAATGCAAGAGAGAGAGTTTATGCAAATGTGAGAGAGAGTGTGTATGAATCCAAGAGAGAAACAGTGTGCGAATACAAGAGGGAGAGAGTGCGCGAACGTGAGAGGAGGTGTGCGCGTGTATATGTGAGAGAGAGAGTATGAATGGGTGCAAGACACGGTGTTTACATGTGTGAGACATTAGGCGCATGTGTGAGAGAGTATGTGTGCGCGAGAGAGAGCATGTGACAGAGAGAGAATGTGTACCTGCTTGAGAGAAAGAGACTACGTACGAGTGACAGAGAAAGAGAGTGTGTGCAAACAAGTGAGATTGTGTGTGTGAGAATGTATGTGTGCGAGAGAGTGTGCATCCTTGTAAGAGAGTGTCTCTGTACAAGAGAAACTGTATGCACAAGAGAAAGATTGTGTGTGTGCATGAGAGAGAGTGAGCGTGTGTACATGCAAGAGAAATAGCATGTGTGAGAGAGAGAGATAGTGTGTGCAAAAGGGAGTGGGTGCATGAGAGAGAAAGAGATTGCATGCAAGAGAGAGGAAGTGTGTGCATGTGTGAAAGAACGTGTGTATGCGTGACAGAGTGTGCGCATGCGAGAGGTGAAGTGCATGTGCAAGAGAGAACATGTGCATACAGAAAAGAGAGAGAATGTGTGTGAGAGAGTAACTGTGCGCATGTGAGAGACAGAGAGCATGTGCAAGAGAGAACGTGTTCATGTGCAAAAGAGAAATGTGTACATATGTGAGACAGAATGTGCATGTGAGAAAGAGAGTATGTGCGTGTGAGAGAGAGTTTGTTCAAGAGAGTGTGTGTATGTGTGAGAGGAAGAGTGTGTGGGGTCAGTCTGCACTTCCCTTTGTGTGTTACATTGACAGATTGCGGTCAGTCTGCTCTTCCCTGGGTGGGATCCATTGACAGAGTGGGGGTCAGTCTGCTCTTGCCTGTTTGAGTTACATTGACAGAGTGGGGTCAATCTGCGCTTGACTGTGTGAGTTATTTTGCAGAGTGGGGTCAGTCTGCCCTTCCCAGGGCGGGTTACGTTGACAGAGTGGGGTTAGTCTGCCCTTGGTGTGTAAGTTTGATTGATATAGTGGCATCAGTCTGCTCTTCCCTGGGTGTGTTTCATTGACAGAGTGGAGTCAGTCTGCCCTTGCCTGTGTGAGTTACATTGACAGAATGGGGTCAGCCTGCTCTTCCCAGGGCGGCTTACATTGACAGCGTGAGGTCAGTTGGCGCTTCCCTGGGTGGGTTACATTGACAGAGTGGGGTTAGTCTGCCCTTGGTGTGTAAGTCTGATTGACAGTGTGGGGTCAGTCTGCTCTTCCCTGGGTGTGTTGCATTCATAGAAAGTGGTCAGTCTGCGCTTCCCTGGGAGAGTCTCATTGACAGAGGGGGTCAGTCTGCCCTTGGTATGTAAGTTCGATTGACAGATTGGCGTCAGTTTGCTCATCTCTGTCTGTGTTACATTGACAGAGTGGGGTTAGTCTGCACTTCCCTGGGTGAATTACAGGCAAGAGCAGACTGACCCCACTCTGTCAATGTAACCCACCGAGGGAAGAGCACACTGACCCCTCTCAATCAAACTTACACACCAAGGGCAGAACAACCCCACTCTGTCAATGTAACCCGCCCATGGAAGAGTGGACTGACCCCTCTCTGTGAATGTAACACACCGAGGGAAGAGCAGACTGACCCTACTCTGTCAATGTAACACACCGAGGGAAGAGCAGACTGACCCCACTCTGTCAATGTAATCAAATCAGTGAAGACCAGACAGACCCGTCTCTGTCAATGGAACACACCCAGGAAAAAGCAAACAAACCCCGCTCTGTCAAACTAGCCCCCCAGGGGAGAGCAGACTGACCCCACTCTGAAAATATAAACCACCCATGGAAGAGCATGATGACCCCACTCTAGCAATGTAACCCACCCAGGGAAGTGCAGACTGACCTCACTCTGCAAAATAACTCACACAGTCAAGCGCCGATTTAACTCACTGTGTCAATGTATCCAAACCAGGGAAGAGCAGACTGACCCCACTCTGTCAATGGAACACACCCAGGGAAGAGCAGACTGACCCAACTCTGTCAATGTAACACACCCAGGGAAGAGCAGACTGACCCCACTCTGTCAAAGTTACGCAGCCAGGGAATAGCAGACTGAACTCACTCTGAAAAATAACCCACACAGTCAAATGCAGATTGACATCACTCTGTCAATGTAACTCACCCAGGGAAGAGCAGACTGACCCCACTCTGTCAATGCAACCCATGTAGGGAAGAGCAAACAAACCCCACTGTGTCAATGTAGCCACACAGGGGAGAGCAGACTGACCTCACTCTGTCAATGTAACACACCCAGGGAAGAGCAGACTGACCCCACTTTGCCAAATAACACACATAGTCAAATGCAGATTGACGCCACTCTGTCAATCAAACTTACACACCAAGAGCAGACTACCCCTCTCTGTCAATGTAACTCACCCAGGTATGTTGTAAATATATATACAAAAAACTTACCTGGAAACTAAATTGTCGAGTCTGACGGGCGTGTCCACGGCGCTTGGAGGTCACGTGGTCCTCTGATGCGCGCGCAGAGGGTGATCACGTGATGCTCCGTGACGCGGGTGCGGTCACGTGGTCTCCCTGTTTCGCGCTCCGGGAGGTCACGTGATCGGCCGTTTTGCGCGCCGGAAGTGGGTGAGACTGCCGTTTCGCGCTCGAAAGGAGGCAGCATGGTGGTCCTTTGTCTCCGAAAAGGGAAGGTCACGTGAGGTCGGACAGCCGGAAATGCGAGGAGGCGGCGAATGGAGTCGGAGCAACAGCCAATTAGAAGACAATTTCACTTGAGTGATGGTATGATGTTTTCTATGGTATAAAAGACTGGGTCAGGGACAGATATACGTCTTTTTGTTCTTTCTGAACTGACTGACTGAGTAGTTTGTCAGGGACAGAAAGGTTTAGACCCAGAACTCTGTATACTTTATGCACTTATTGTTAGAATAAAACTAAAAGTGTAAGATTAGATATTTTTCCTATTGCTTTATTTAAAGATCACGCAGGACTTGGCTCACACAAAAAAGAAAATAAGTTTGTAGATTGAGCCTAAAGTCCTTCAGATGGTGAGCCTGATGTGATCCCGACGTGATCCAGACTGAGCGACGTTAACGCGAGAAAAATAGAAACAATGGATACTGACGTCTGTTGATGACAACAAGCAGCACCGCAAAAACAAAAGGTGAGCAGATAACTGTTTATATCGAAGTTCTGCGATTGGAGATACTAAATTGATTGTTGTCACTAGACTGCAAGTGTCCTAGTAATAGTAAGTGGATAAAGTATTGATTAAATACGTACGGGTTTAAAGTCCCATGGGGTTAGAGTCCTCATAAAAGCATCGGGGTAGGTAAATGTAAGAAGGATTGGTTAGATACATACGGGTTTAAAGTCCCATGTGGTTAGACTCCTCATAAAAGCACCGAGGTACGTATGTGTGAGAAGGTTTAAAGTCCTTTGAGCAGGATCTCATAAAAGCACCTCTCACGAATTTTGGATGATAATTGATGTGTTGTAAGTTTTAAAATTATATTGGGAATGTATGGAGGGTAGTAGAAAAGCCAGCGATGTCTCTGAGACAAAGACGGTGGTGTCTCAGTGAGAAAGAGTAGGCAGTAGAAACTTAAAGGTGATAACGAAACTGCTGATAACTTTAACTGTAAGAGTAAGTTGTTTGGGTGTATTTTATACAGTCTGATTCGCAACCAGATTTGTTTTAATTGGGTTGGGTGCTTGGCTAAATTAAATATAAACCGATTGGTTATTGGACAGGAGGATTTAAAAAAAACAGAAATACATAAAATGGGAGGGAATTTGATAAAGAGTGTGAAGAAAACGGAGGAAGTTCTTCTGATTTAGTGTTGTCCGTAAAACAGCAGTGGGGTAAAGTTAGAGGTCAGTTAATTAGTGGGCTTGCAAAGAACAAACAAAAATAATGATGGAGAAATATGGTAAGATTTGGAAGATTTACAAAAGCAGGGCAAAGTCCCTAAAGATGAGGAGAGGAAGAAATTGTCACCGTTTTTGGGAAAAGCAGAAGAGTAGGTTAGATTAGAAGTAGAAGAGCATGTGAAGGGAAAGAAAGGGTCAATACTGGTTGGAAGAAAGTGGACAAAAGAAGCTGAAGAGAAAGAAGAGAGGAGGAGTCAAGGAGTAGCACAGATAGTGAAGACGAGGAGTCCCGCCCAGGGGGCGATCCAAACACGTACCCTGTCACTTAAAAGGCTCACTTACCATGCATACTGAACAGGGCTCTCAGGGGTACAGCCTCCGTTTGAAAACAGTTATGGTTTGTGATGGAGGGAGAGATTGCGGCTGCCCATAAAATATCAGTACCAACTGCCTCTAGTTTATAAAGGCTCTTTTATGGGGGGTGTGTATCAGCCCTTTACCTATACAGATATGAATTGTATTTTGGATAAAATGTCCCCACCCATGGAGGGAGGGGGACCCTGGATGACTAAATTTTGCCAATACACACTAGGCTTCAAGTTGGCCATGGGCGATTGGAGAGCATTCGTGGGCAAACAATTGAGTATGTGGGAGGTACAGGAGATTGAAGCATCTGCGGGGACCACCTTAGTACCTGACTCGGACCCGTTTGTGCAGCATGCCAACTGTGTGGGAAGGGCAATGAGGGATAGATTCCCGGTTCCACCGGGAGCGATGCACTCGCTCACCTTCACAATGAAGGAGGGCGAGGAGATGCTTGCCTTTTTGGCTAGATGTAAAGGCACGTGGACAGATACTGCGGGGAGCCAGCCAGGGTCAGGTCAGCTACAGACCACGTAGTTTAGGAATGCCGTTATGGCATGGATGCCGAAGGAAGTAAAAGAGGTAATGGAGACTAATCCTGATATCCCAGGGAGTTCTACAGAAAAGTGGGAAAAACATTTGATGCATCATATGAAGCGATATAGGACAAAACAGGATGAAGATAAACAGAGCAATGAGTCAGCTCAAGTGCAGTTGCTGAAGTTACAGTTCGATGAGACTAGACGGAAGGTTAATGAGACAAAGAAGTCCTCCCAGATGACGACTAATCAGATGGTGCAGCAGCCGTCGCCACAAAACCACCGGCCGAGTCTAGACCCGGCACCTGATTCGATGCCTTTATGGGGGCAGGCCAAGAGTTGTTCCAGGAGGAATGAGTGGTAGAGGAAGGGGCCGTGGAGGAGTCAGAGGATAGCCACCGGACACTTGTTTTGAATGTGGCCAACCTGGACATTGGAGAAGAAAAGTGTCCCCTGCTGTGGGGCCCCCAGGGAAGCCAGGGATTGATCCGAGGACAGTACGTCCCCTTAAATCAGCCTCCTAATCTGCTTTTGACATCGCCACTGATCACATCAGTGGCCGGGCAGACTTTTTATCACCAATATATTTCATCACCTGCATGCCCTGTGAATTTGATGGGACGTGAGTTGCTGGAGAGATGCGGGGTCCCGATTCTGTGCGGACCAGACGGACTCGTAGTGACCTTTCCAATTGGCTATTCTGTTAATTGTTCTACGTCAATGATTCACTCTGGACCCCAAGTGATAGTATCACCAGACGCATCACCAATGGCAGAAGGGCAGTGGGCAGATATATACTGGGGACTCCTTGAACCTGAGAAAGGGCAGAATAACGGCATACAGTCTTTATATAACCAAGGGCGACTCCGGGTTTAGATGCTGCATCCCTATGCTCCTCCTGCAGATCACCTTCATGTGACCCTATATTACGACAGATGACAATAAAATCTATCTGCATGTATTCTATCAACACCTGGAAGGTGTGGTGGGTGTTGTGGAACTAACTCTGGAACAGTTGGAATGGTATGGGATATCTGAAGAAGCTATACCACATGTCACATTGGCAGTGCATGCTGAATATCAGGCCAAAGATCTGGGACTCATGTCCAAACGCCTGATAGAGCTAACTGAATGGGTTCGGACTCAGTTAGCCGGTTTGCAATATTCACCCTCAGTTGAAGCTTATAGACTTATGCACAGAACAACTGACAAGGTGTTGCTGGAACATAGGCAGATTGAAAGGTTTCATGGCAGGGAAAAGACGGACCATCCACAGGCTGCAGCGATGCTTGATACACTACCGGGTGCCTTGTGGACAGCAGGTTTGACGGACGTTGGTTGCTGCGAACACGTCGCACCAATCACATTCGAGTTAATAGACTTGACTCCGATTTGGCAGAGACAATACCCACACAAACCAGAGGCTGAAGCCGGCATCGCCGACACAATTGAAGGATTGGTAGCAGCAGGGGTGCTAGAACCCTCTCAGTCAGCCTGGAACACTCCTATCTTACCTATAGAGAAGCAGAATACAGGCAAATATAGGATGGCGCATGATCTTAGACGGATCAACAGTGTCGTTTCTACTCCAACAGTTCCAGTCCCAAACCCCTACACTGCGATGTCTGTGCTGACCCCTGATCGGAAGTGGTTCTCGTGCATTGATCTGGCCAAAGCATTCTTTTGTTTGCCCCTAGTTGATCATTTCAGGGACATTTTTCGTTTACATATAAAGGCCAACAACTTCGTATTACAAGGGTCCCTCAAGGGTTCATTTTGTCATCTGGGGTGTTTAATCAGGTACTGAAACAGCAGCTGAAGGATCTGATGCTCCCAGACGGGTGGTATTGATTCGATATGTGGATGACATTCTTTTGGCGGCACCCGACCATGTTTCTTGTTTGGCAGCTACAAAGTCGTTGCTGTTACTCTTGTATAACGTCAGTTTCAAAGTTTCATGGGCTAAATTACAATGCTGCAGACGAACGGTGTCTTTTTTGGGTAGAGTTATTTCTGGTAAGGGAACAGGTCTGTCTCCATCCCATAGATCCTCCATTCTGCATCATGCCAAACCAGTCACTGTAAAAGACATGCTCTCATTTCTTGGGTTGGCAGGATACAGAAGACAATTTGTTCCCTCATATGGGGAGCTTACTTTCCCTCTAAGGATCATGGTAAATGAGCAAGGCATGAGAAATTTGTTGGCCCATTTGCAGTGGACCACGGAGACAGACGGCGGTTTATATCTCTTAAACAGGCCCGAACGTGGGCCGATGATTTAGCGCTCCCAGATTACAAAGAGCCATTTTTCCTCGATATTTCTGAAAGAGAACACACAATAAATGGTGTTCTGTTTCAGAAAAAAGGGGGAGGCAGGCAGGTGCTGATGTAAGTGTTACCCTTGACCCAACAGAGGGCGGCAAATAATCAGCCCAATTCGCTGAACTACAGGCAATGAGTGAAAATTATATCAGAGAATGTAAATCGTGTTCAGAATATAATGTAAAAGCAACAGTGAAACCACAAGAGGGAAAATTTCCTCCCCCAAGAATGCCAGCTCAGGAAATAGTGATTGACTACACTGACATGGCAGAGAGAGTAAACGGATGCAGGTACCTTTTGGTACCCGTGGATGCATACACTGGTTGGCCAGAAGTGATACCTGCGAAAAAGGAAGATGCGAAGACAGTGATCAAATTTTTGATAAACCAATATATTCCAATGCATGGGTTTCCAAAGAAAGTCAGGTCAGATAATGGCACACATTTTAAGAATAAAGACCTGCAAGAAGTAGAAGCAGCTTTAGGACTGAAACATGCGTTTGGAACGGTGTACCATCCTCAGTCACAGGGAAAAGTGGAGAGAATGAACCAATCCATAAAGGGGAAATAGGAAAAGTGTGTGCACAAACGAAGTTAAGCTGGGTGGATGCCCTACCTTTAGCCTTAATGCCCATTAGAAGCTCAGTAAACTCTATTACAGGGTTTACCCCGTACGAGCTAACAACAGGGCAGCAGCTTCCGGGACCAGGGGCTGGAATACAGATGTTAGAGGGAGGAGTCTCAATAAGGTACAAACCTTATTATGATCAACTAACAGCTTTGGTCTCAGCTTTCTCTAAACAGGTTGGATCGGAAAAGGGGGACCGACAGAGCCAGGCGCCATCCACCACAGAGAGGGTCCTGCTGAAGATGTTCAAACGGAAATGGTCGGAGCCACGGTCGACAGGTCTTTACAAGGTGGTGGAAAACATCTCATGCGGTTCGACTACAAGGGAAAGGAGACACTTGGTACCACTGGAGCCAATGTGCAGCCACAGACCCGCCAACAAGAACTCTAGAACAAATAAGAACAGAAAAAGAGTAGAAGGGTCTTAAACTTTTAATTGTTGAATAACGAATATTATGTTTATTTTAGTAATCAGCCCGCGTTATTCTAAACTGTTAAGCTTGGGAGTTTTCACTATTTATGTATAAGTGTTATGATATTGTTAATAAGGGGATCAACCGCGAATGACGAACACACACACAGGGTAGGGAGTCCCAGGAATAAGAGATCAATAGGACAAGAGAGGGACAAACGTTTAAGGGAAGCAGGGAGCTGGATACACATCAGACATGATAAAAAGCGTGATACAATATACCAGTTTGACTTATGCCAAGTAATTGACTGTGGCCAAGATACAGGGAGCTGGAGGGGGTATGATGAATATATTTGCATCTACGCCATTAATTCTCATCCATGCCCCTCGTGGGATGATGTATTAACATGCACTGGGGAGCATTGGACACCTAAGAAGTCGTCACCCTCGGATAATAGATGGGAGGTTAGAGACAGTGTGAGCTTGAAAAAGGGACAACTCGATCATTCTTCAGAGTTAAAAAATCCACTCTTGTTAACACTGACAAGATTTGACACCAACCCTAGTCCAAAAGAGGTACAGTTTTACTAAGAAATTGATGATAGCAGTTTTTATTTTATAATAGGGGTAGATCAATCAGGAGTAGATAACATGGGACTAGTGAAGGTAACCTTGGTGGATCCTCCTACGAACCAGCCACAGATTGAAAATACAACAAGCTTGGTGACCGAATCAAGTTCAGGAGTAGTGACAGTAGATTATAACAACCTCACGAGAAGGGACATTATTAAATTAGCCACCGGATATGGGGATAGGAATGTATGGCTGGACTGGATAACAGCGACTGCAATCTCAATTAAAATGAGTGATTGCGTCGCGTGTTCTTCGGCTAGGCCAACTTTATTTACTATCCCAGCCCCATTGTTCCCGAATGTAGACCCAGTAGGATTTCACTGCATGATGGCTCTCACCATGCAGGCAGACCCTCCAAATTGTACCGCCTTAAGTGCTATTTTTCCACCTGCCAAGAACTCTATGTTACCTCCAGTGTTTACCCCAAGGGCCAACAATTATACTTGTTTGGTTCGAAGATCTAATACAGTCATGGAACACATCCCTGCTGACTGGTGCCAGAACACGATTGATGTAACCGGCTCGTGGAATGCTAGCACAATGGTTTGGGCCAGAGCTGATCTTTTTTGGTACTGTGGAGATAGTAAACTACAGATTAGTTTACCTCTGGACTGGTCTGGAACCTGTGCAGTGGTCAGGCTCGGGGTACTCTTAACACTCTTAGGAGAAAGACTACAGGGAATAGATCAGCATGCACGAGTACGCAGGGATCTGTTTGACATTGCCTCTGGCTCAACCACATATATAGATGCAATAGGGGTTCCGCGAGACGTACCTGATGAATATAAGTTGGTAGACCAGGTAGCAACAGGATTTGAGGATCTCCCAATTATTAGTGCTTCATTCCCAGTTACGGCGAATAAAAACGTTGATCGAATTAATTATGTACATTACAATGTACTCAGGCTAGCCAATAGAACCAGAGACGCCGTGGCGGGACTCTAAACAACTGGCAGGGACCTCACTGATAACAGTACAAAATAGAATGGCCTTAGATATGTTGTTGGCAGAAAAGGGGGGAGTGTGCTCTATGTTTGGAGATCAATGTTGTACGTTCATCCCCAACAATACAGCACCTGATGGCTCGTTAACCAGAGCCCTGGAAGGATTAAGAACCTTGTCTGAAGAAATGCATGAACATTCAGGTATTGACAACCCTCTAGGAGGCATTTTGGTTTCCTGGGTAGGGAAATGGAAAGGATTAATTGTGTCTGTGTTTATGTCCCTTGTTGGTATGACCATTGTGTTCGTGTTGTGTGGATGTTGTTGTATCCCCTGTATTAGATCTTTGTTGAACAGGGTAATTATTACAGCAATTGAAGGGAAGGCTCCCCCACCCAATCAGATGTCACAAATAGCGGCGGAAACCATGGCCCTGGCAAGAGGGGAAGACTATGCGTCGGAGAGCGAATGTGATGCATAAAACTGATTTGTTGGTCTCATTTTCATGAGATCGAAAGGGGGAGTTGTAAATATATGTAAAAAGCTTACCGGTAGAATGGATTCTGATTGAGCGGTAGAATGGATTCTGATTGAGTGAGCGTGTCCCCGGCGTTCGGAGGTTTCGTGGTCTTCTGATTGTGCGCAGAGGATGATCACGTGATGCTCCGAGGCGCGGACACGTAGTCTCCCTGTTTCTCGCTCCGGGAGAGTGCCAGGAGGTCACGTGATCGGCCGTTTCGCGCCCCGGAAGTGTGCGAGTCGGCCGTTTTGTGCCCAAAAGGAGGCCGCGTGGTGCTCCTTTTCAGAGACAAAGGAAGGTCACGTGGGATCGGACATCCGGGAATGTGAGGAGGCGGGGAATGGAGTCAGAGCAACAGCCAATTAGAAGACAATCTCATTTGAGTGATGGTATGATGTTTTGTATTGTATAAAAGACTGGGTCAGGGGCATACATACGTCTTTTGTTCTTTGTGAACTGACTTACTTAGTAGTTTGTCAGAGAGATAGAAAGGTTTTAACCCAGAGCTCTGTATACTTTATCCACTTACTGCGAGAATAAAACTAAATGTGTAAGATTGAATATCTTCTCCTATTGCTTTATTTAAAGAGCACGCAGGACTGGGTTCACACATAGAAGAAAATAAGTTGGTAGATTGAGCCTCAGTCTAACAAGAACAATGTGGATAGAGGTGACGGTGTGCCCTTTGGTGGAAATGATAAATTGGAAGTCTACCATGTGAAAAGGATTGGTGGAAACATGTTGACCTACAAAGGGACTTATGGTCCGTTTTATTGTTTCCTTCTGCATAAACCTCTGAGGTCCCTGCAGCGCAGTGAGTTCTGTAACCAGAAGTCAATACTGGGCATGGCATTGGCACGCTGACCAGTGTACATACAACAAACAAGTGGGGAGCTATAACACGGAAAAGGATCTGCATCTCCTTGTACACCAGTCGCTGAAAGCAATATTGCAGAAACAGAAAGCAGTAAAGGAGATAAATGGTGTGTTGACCTTCATTTCAGGGGGATGTGAGTCCAGGAGAAAGGGTGTCTTACTGCAGCTTTACAGGCCTTTGGAGACATCCCATCTCGAACATTGTGCAGCATTATGTGCAGTTTTGGTCTCCTGACCTAATAAAGGACAAACCTGACATTGAGGGAGAGCAGTGAAGGATGACCAGACTGATCTCTGGGATGACAGGCTTGTTGTGGGAACCGAGTTTGGGTTGACTGGGTCTGTATCCAAAGGGGTTTAGGAAAATGAGTGGAGATCTCAGTGAAATATACAAAACTCTGACAGGGTGAGACAGATTGAAAGCAGGGATGATATTCCCCTGTCTGGAACGTCTAAAACAAGGGGACACAATATTAGGTACAGGCAGGTCACTCTGCATTTAGATGAGAATAACTGGCTGCACTCACTGACTGGTGACCCTGGAGAATTCGCTCACACCTGGAAACTGAGACACTGATTATAAGGATTTAGAGACATTAAAGGGATGGTGGGAGAGCAGGAGTACGGTGTGGAACTGAAGGGCCAACCATCATTACATTGAATTGGGTAGCAAACTCGATGAACCAAACGTACTACTGCAGCACCTACTTTATAGCTTCCCAAGGTTACTCACATTAACAGATACGTACATCGTGTGGGGTAAGTGCATTGAGGAGATTTTTTTCCATGAAATAGAATGGGGGAGGCTCAATGTGCTGTATGACCTACTCCTTTCCCGCTGTTTCTGTTCAGTCTGTGGGAAAGCTCTGTAAATGTTGTCACAAGCTCTCAGTTGTTAAGAAGGAGGTCTCTGCAGGGTCAACAGGAATGTGTTCCCATTCCCTTTTCCAACACTGATGCTGAGGCCGGGTGTTGTGTCCGGTTTCATCCTTTCAGTCCTCGGAGTAGTTTGATACAAATGAGTGCCTTGCTTGTCCATTTCAGAGACCATTGAAATGTTTAGCACATGTCAGGGTCTTTGGAGTCAGTTTTAGGCCAGCCCAGGAAATCACGGGAGATTCACTTCCTAAAAATACATTAGAGAAGGAAATTCTGTTTACAATCGATATTGGCTTCAAGGTCACTGTTACTGACCCCAGGTTTTAGATCTCGATATTTTATTAATTGTCTTTAACTTCCACCTGCTGCCAGACTATTAGCCTGGTCTGGATTAGTAATCCAGTGACATTTCCACAACAGTATCATCGCCACATGGGGACCTATCTGAAACCACACTGAGCAGGTTATTTCTGTGCTGCTTGACAGCTCTGTCAAAAAGAACTCCAACCAATTTGACTGTTGTGATGGGACTGAGGGGGTGGTAAATGATCAGATTATAATTAATCCCCTCTTAGGGGACTGGACACAGCTGAGTAATTTTCCACACTGCCAGGGAGATGTTAGAGTTGGAGCTGGAATGAAACAGCTTCCCCAGGGACTCGGCTTGTTGTGCAGCACAAGGCTTCAGTCCTATTGCAGGAATGGGGTCAGGGCCCATTGCCTTTGTCATATCTACTGTGTTTAGCTGTTTCTCCATGTCATGGGCAGTGAATCAAATTGGAAGAAGACTGGCATCTGTGATTTTGTGGGCATCATGGCGAGGGTGAGGATTATTATCGTCTCAACACTTCTGGCAGAGGATGGTGCAGATAAAACATCCTTCTCTTTTACACTGATGTGCAGGTCTGTTCCATTATTTAGGATGGGAATGTTTGTGGAGCACTCTCCTCCAGCCATTTGGTTAATCGTCCATCATCATTTATAACTGAATGTGGCAGGACTGCAGGGCTTCGTTCAGATTTGTTGGTCAAGTCTGGTAGCTTTAATGAGTTAGCATCAGGTTAAGGTTCATGTGATTCTGACTCTGCCATGTTCACCCACACTCGTCACTGAGCCATAGATGGTGTTGATGGTAATGGCAGACTGAAGTGTTCTCCTGGCAAAAAGTTACAGATTGTGGTTGAATGCATGTCTGCTACTCCCACTGCTGTGGTCTACAGCACTACATGAATACGCAGTTTCCAGCTGCAATATCTGCAATGCAATAATTCTGCTGTCTGTTCCCCAATTCTCAGTGAGACCCATTCACTCATCAGCCCTGTACTCAGTGACCTAACCTGGTTTCTGATGTGGTAATACTTCAATTTCAAACTCTCATTCTGCTGAGGGTCTCTCCCCGGGTCTTGCTTCCAATCTGACACATTCTGCAAAAGTACTTAACTGATCTTAATTCAAATGTTTAATTCACCTGAATCTTTTTCCTTGAGA
This sequence comes from Hemiscyllium ocellatum, assembly GCF_020745735.1. Taxonomy (NCBI): domain Eukaryota; kingdom Metazoa; phylum Chordata; class Chondrichthyes; order Orectolobiformes; family Hemiscylliidae; genus Hemiscyllium; species Hemiscyllium ocellatum. The sequence goes on from NC_083438.1 coordinate 2,857,623, forward strand.
AATACCATCTTCTGTATTTAAAGTGAATGGTTTTCCTCTGTTTCTTTCCCTGACCATGATTAAGAGCTCTGTAGTGTCAGTGTCAGTGATGCCAGACTTATTTAGTTTTAGAGCCAATGAATCCTCTGGATTTCCAATCATCTTCACCACATTGTATGTTTTCTTTTTTGGTTTGATGTCTTATCACTCATGGCTGCCTTGTCCTCCCATGAGTATGTTTCAAGTTCTTGGGGTTGCATTTCTGGTATTATCTTCCGAATTTTCCCCAGAACCTCCTCCCATTGCTGCTCCATGGTCTTTCCTGCTCAGCTCCCCTTCCAATTAACTCTGGCCAGCTCCTCCCGCATGTCTTTGTAGTTACATTACTTAATTGTAACCACATTACATCTTGAAGAGATGTAAACTGAAAGAAGGAGTTTTGAGAGATGGGACACGAAGAATAATTGGTGGAATTCTTAACCGGATACAAAGGGAGAACGAGAGAGAGGATATAGATATGGAGATGTGGAAAATGAGAAAACTACATTATCGAAAGAAATAGATGAACATCCCCCAATGTTTTGGCAATGTCTGTGTGTTGTGGTTCTTTGTACAGTGCATGTACAACAGAGTAATATGTTCAAATGCTGAGTCTGATGCCAGAATATTTATCTCCAGTAATATGACAGACACGAGCTTTGGAAAGAATCCAGCAGGCCAATGTATTGAAGTCCCGATAGAAAGGGGATTAACTGAAATAAATTGGGACACCAGAATCAAGAATTTGAAGCACACATCCTGGTAAGAATGAGAGATTAGAGTTGGGAATCCCAGAAAAGGAGGGAACGTTGAGAGGATCAAATCATGTTTTAATATTTTATCAATTTTATACATCATATGCGACTTATCTGCACACACACATTGATTAAACAGTGTATATAAAATCTTTTTTCCACCATTGAAACTGTCCTGTTGTCGTGTTACAAGGATACATGAACACGAACTAGTCACCAAAAGACATGACGCACTATCACTACGTTCCATACATACAGACAAAGAAGGGCACCACTTTGACTGGGACGAAGCACACACACATACTAAGACACGCAAGGGCCTTCTTAAAGGAATGGTATTCTAACCAGAAGTCCATCAATAAACTCATCAATTTAGATCCTGTCTACATTCTCTTGTTAAAATAACGGAAATGACATCACCCATTTTAAGAAACCAAGATCTATAAATAGAGAGATATACCATCAGCACTTCAGCAGATACTCTCACTGCTCATGTCACCTAGTCATGGTGACGAAACTTCTGAAAACATACTTTCAAGCTCAGCGAGCTAACTTGCACAATATAAATTATTATTTTTTGTTTATTAGTGGAATTTAGGAGTTCTCTGTCGCTCACGTTTTGACAGATTATGATGTGAGGTGAGCTTTTCTGGGTGTGTGGTTTTAATTAACAGAGGGGTTCAACATTGATGTCATAACAGTTTGGGGCCTTGCCGTATGAAACTTGGACCGACTTGAACAGATTTGAGATACAACAGGTTCCAGTAAATTCCAACTCATTGCAACTAGTGACTTTGATCTTCAAATAAAACCAGTGGGAAAATTCGTTAATTTTGTTACTTGTGGTTGGTTAAATGAAAAGTGAGGGAAATGGCTTTTAACATTACTAAAGAGGTTCCCGAATTTTCCAAGGAAGTTTAGAAAGACAGAAGGAGGACATTTTTAAAATTAGCAAATAGGTTGGAATTGGGTTTAACCTGGGAGAAAAGGGAAGCTGAAATTGTAATGGAGTTAGTCAAGCACTTTGATGTATCAGAGAAACAAGCAACTGCAGTAGAGTTATAAAAACTTAAATTGCAAATTTGACAACTGGAGTTAGAAGATAAATAAAGGGACGGAAACAGAGAGAGATGAAAGATAAAGAGAAGAGAAAGAAAGAGAGAGGGGATTTGAAATTCAGAAGTTGGGAATTAGATAAGAAAGTTTAATTAACAGGATGGAGATGAAGGGAGAACGTAGGGATGCATACAACTAGGTTAGTGATTGCCATATTTCGGTGAGAAAAACGTCAAGACGTTTTCAAATTTCATTTGACAAAAATGACTCGGCAGATGATGTGTCCAGTGAACTTGTGGGTCATGCTAGTTCAGACTAAGCTGGTGGGCACAGCTAGTGAGGTATGTGCAGTTCTGTCAGATGAGGGGTCAAGACATTATCAATATGTCAAATTGGCTATTTTGATTAGTTATGAATTGGTACTAGAAGCATAAAGACAGAAGTTCAGAAAAATAGAGACAGAACCAGGCCAGACTTATATTGAATTTGAAAGAATTAACCACAGTCATGTTGATAGGTAGGTAATGGCCTTAAAAATGGATAAGACCTGCGAGGCTTGAAGGAAGATTAATCTGCTGGAGAAGTTAAAATACTCACTTCCAGAGATAGTAAGAATCCATATGAATGAATAGAAAGTTCAAGAAGTAAGAAGCGTGGCAGATACAGCAGGTAAATATGCATTGTGGCATGTGATGAAATTTAGTTTCTAGCAGGAATTTCATCCTGTGGGGGATAGAAATTGGGAGAAGGGAAGATCACACATTACACAGCGAACAGTAGCTCACAATAGTTTACCACAGGTGAAGAAAGAAGCCCAAGGGGGTTGAAAGGTGGTGAAAGGCCTCAGGTGCTCTCACTATAAGGGAGTGGAACACATAGAATCACAGTACCGATGGTTTAAGAGGGGCACAGGGAAAAACTTGTTTTCACTGCAGTAAGCTGGCACACACCCTGCTGGGTGTTAAAGAAGACACTTTGTGAAAAGATGCGGTAGAAGAGGCTAAACCCAGTGGCATTAGTGAAACTGGTAAATGAGACCCCAAGTGGAGCTGAGGAGCTGCAGGAGAGTGCACAGCCTAGGCAAGGGCTGGGTAAGGAGGCAGTGCCTTGATCTCTCTAAAAAATTCGCCTCTCGGGATAAAGTTTACTCAGAAAAAACAGAGGGAGAAGGACAAGAAATTATAATCTTGTGAGATAAGGGATCTGCTCAGTCTCTAATAGTTGAGAAGTGAGGCGCTGGAAAAGCACAACAGATCAGGCAGCATCCAAACAGCAGGACAATCGAATATCAGGCAGAAACCCATCGTCCGGAACGTAGTGGGGGAATAAGGGGGCTGAAAGATACATACAAGGGTAGTAGCTGGGCTGGTGGGAGGGTCACTGAGAAGGCAATAAGAAGATGTAGGTAGGAGTGATAGTGATATGTCGGAGGGGAGGGTGGAATTGATCGGTGGAAAGGGTGATGGCCAGTTAGGGCAGTTCAAGAGGGCAGTGCTAGGTTGAACGATTCGATCTGGGAGTGGTTGGTGGAGGGGAGATTTGGAATTTGGTGAAGTCAACGTTGATGCTGTACAGTTTGAGCGTTCCAGCTGTCCTACCACCGATAGGTGTCCTGTCACCCTCCTCTCCGACCGATCACCATCACACCCCACCTGCATCTACCAATCGCCTTCCAAGCTCCCTTTCACTCAGCTCCACCCACACCCTCCCATTTATTTCTCAACCTCCTTCCCCCTCCCTTACACCCCACTTTCCTGATGAAGGATTTATGCCTGAAACGTCAACGCTCCTGCACCTTGGATGCAGCTGACGTGCTGTGCTTTTCCAGCACCACACTTTTCAACTCTCATCTCCAGCATCTGCCGCCCTCACTTTCTCTCAACCTCTAATAGTAAGAGATGAAAGTTTTTTTCACTCTTTCTGGATTTAATCAAGAGCGTGATAACTTGTGGAATGGGGACAGAAATTAAGCATTCCCTTGTGTAACATCAGGATGGAGTGCCAAATCAAAATTGGCGAAGTAACAGTGATAGTGAGTAACAGAGTGTCAGTTCCAGGAATAGAGCTTGTTCTTGGGAACGATTTAGCAGGAGGCAAGGTGGGAGAGGCACCCCTTGTGGTGGAGAAGCCAAAGGAAGATGAGGGAATTGGTGAGTTAAAAGAAAAATACCCAGGATATTTTCCAGACTGTATAGTAACAAGATCCCACTGTCATAAGTGACAGCAGGAAAGTAAAACGAACGAAAAAGACAAATGAGTTAATGCTTAGTGAACTGACACCCTGTTTGATGTAACGGTGCAGGAAAAATCTGAACAGGCAGAGGATCAGGCAGAGGTGTTTATTCCAGAAAGGCTAATGGGCTTATAACAGATATATACACGCACATACACACACACACATACACATGCACACACACTGAAAAAGGAATCAGAATATATTGTTGAACTTTATTAATTTAAACATAGAATCATAAAATTAAAATGGAGACCCCGATAGGTTACTGCAGAAGAGAAATGGGCCCAAGTGCACCAGATTGTGTTAGCAGGAACGTACAGTGTTACGGGTAGCTCATAAACTAACTGCAGGCGGTTACCTAGGTGTACAGAGACTCAGGCTCAGGTACAGAAGCATTTCTAGTGGCCTGGAATGCAGAAGGACGTGGTTAATTTTTGTTGTACGTGACATACATACCAAATGGTAGGTAAGTCACAGGCAATAATAAAACCAGCACCTTTGTTGCCAATTCCTGCATTCGAAGAACCCTTCATGTGGGTTATGATTAATTGTGTAGCTCCCCTTTCTAAAGTAAAAGTGGAAACCAATATTTGCTGACCATAATGGATGCAATTCCATTATTGGAGTGTTAAGGCAAAAAGGGAGGTGGAGGGGTTGGTAGCTTTCTTTACTCGCTGTGGACTGCCCAGAGAGATTCAGTCAGACCAAAGGTCTGATTTTACCCCTCAGCTGTTTAAGGAAGTCATGGATAGCTTAGGGTATAGCATTTCAAATCAAGTGCATCCCATCCTGAATCCCAGGGAGCATTGAAAAGTTAGCATTAGACACTGAGGGCCATGCATACAGCGTACTGTCAAGATTGGCCAAATGGTTGGGATAAAGGTGCCCCATTAAATCGTTTGCCATTAGAGATGCCCCAAATAAATCTACTCACTTTACTTCCTTTGATTTAATATTCGTACATGAAGTGTGAGGTCCTTAGAAATGAATTAAATATAAATTGACAGGACCAAAGTCAGAGATCTCCCACTTGGTTTATCTATCTGAGGTGAAGGAGAGATTGGATGGTGTAGGTGAGTGAGCTAAACAGCACCTGAAAAGGGCACAGTATAGAGTGATGCAGGTGGCAGATAAAAACTCTGAAAGTTTGAGGATTTCCCGTGGGGATGACGTATTAGTATCGCCACCAGTGGTAAGAAATCCCTTCAAACCCAGGTTTAGTGGCTCCTTTCAAATTAAAAAAAAGTGTGGAGACAGTTAAACTACCTGGTAAAGATACCAGAGATGACAAAAAAACTTTATCGAGTATTTCATATGGATGAATAATGCACCAGCCACAATTAAGACTCAAGAACAGAGTTGTGACCAGATGAACAAATTGTGCAGGTTATCTGTATGATGTAGTGATCTTTAGCAAGTGATTGAAAGATCACATGTTACAGTTGGCTGAGCATGTTGGACGATTACAAGAAGCAAACTTGATAATAAACATAAAGAAAACAGAATTCACGAAGGCAGAGGTGATGTTCTTGGGACATTACATTGGACATGGAAGGTTGACCCCATGGAACACAAAGACAAAGGGCTTTGAGGAATTTCCACAACCATCCTTGAAGAAAGAGGTGCTTCGGTTTTTGGAACTGAGTGGATTCTATTGAAAGTTTGTTCAAAACTTCAGCAGTGTATTGGCACCACTGCTGGATTTATTAAAGAAGAACACAGAATTGCGGTGGACAGAACAATGCCAGGAGGTATTTGAGAATTTTAAAGCAGGATTAATCACTACACCAGTTTTAGCTGCACCAAATATTCTGAAACCCTTTGAAGATTGTGTTTGATGCTCGGGATATCGGGGTCAGAGATGTATTGATGCAGAAAGAGGATGATGGAATTGAATGGCTGATTGGCGACTTGTCGAAAAAACTCAATATCCACCAGAAAAAAAAAGATAATCTCAATTATTGGACAAGAATGATTAAGTTCCACACTGGCCTGACAATATTTTAATGTGTATATGACAAACAAATTTTCGGAGATGGTTGTGGACAACGGCAAATCTCTCACATTTTTTGGAATATTTAAAAACCAGAATATGAGACTATTTCATTGGAGTCTTACCTCACCAACTTTAAACTTACAAAATGTACATGCTGTGGCTCCTACAATGTGATAGCAGATGTGTTTTTGCGGATTTAAAGGGAAGTAGTGTAGATAAGATTTCACTTATTCCAGTGTTGTATTGGTGTGCAGAATTAATATGAATGATATAACTGAGATTAATACTTTTGTATTTCATAGAATTGGGATTAAGAATTATAGGAAAAGAAATGTAGCCATCGTTTCATTCTGCTAGTTCATTTTATTTTCTGAAGCGGGGAGATGTTATGAAGACAAAAACATATATGGACACTTTAAGACAGATCGGGTTTTGCTGAATTGAAATTAAAGCCACAGATGCCAGCAGAAGGTCACACTGTTCCACATGTCACCATTAGCTGAGAAATGGATTCCTGAGTTTTGTTTGCTGTTTTGACAGCTATTCAAATGTAACCAAACAGTTTAAATAACGCTCAGGATACCAGAATTTGAATATTATTGTTTGGACACCTGGAAAGCAAACAAATTATGAGAATTATGGTATCATGGGGAGTATATATACCCAGCATTTTGAACACTGGAGGGAGAGCTACTGCCATCCAACAGTAGAGCAACTGCTGTAGAGCAGGAGTGCTAACTGGCCATCTCAAACACTCTCTATCAAAGACACATGTTCATGCAAACCTATTTGCAATAAAAAAAATGACCCAGGGAGATCAGCAGCTGAAAGAGTGAACACAGCAGGGAAGATAGAGACTGTATGGTCTTGAGATTGTAATGTTTAACATGTGGGTTGTTGGAACAGCATATTTTTACAGAGTTGGAGTCAGATAGTAAGTAGCTAAGAAAAGAGGGGTTTGTATTTGTGAATAGATGTTGTTTAGTGTTCACTGTTAAGGTTAAGAAACTAACTTGTTAATTTTTGTTTAAATGGTGGAATGTAGGAGGTCTGTGTCACTCATATTTTAACAGATTACGAGGTGAGGGGAGCTTTACTGGGTGTTTGGTTTTAATTAACAGAAGGGTTCTACTCCACCTTGTAAATGTCCATCCACACTAACGCCACTTCCCTGCAGTTGGCCCATATCCTTCTAATCCTTTTTTATCCACATATTTATCCAAATGCTTTTGAAATGTTGTTAATGTACCCCTCTCAACCACATCTGCTGGCAGCTCATCCACGTACAAGCCTCTGTGTAAAGAAGTGGCCCCTCAGGTTCCCTTTTATTCCTTCTCCTTTAACCTTAAACTGATCCCCTCTCGTCCTCGATTCTCTACACGTTGGAAAAAGACTGAGAGCATTAACCGTATCCATACCCCTCGTGATCTTAGACAGCTCCAGAAGGACTCCCTCAGTCTCCTACACACTAAAGAAAATGTCCTAGCTTGTCCAAACTCTCCCTATAACTCAAACCATTGGGTCCTGGCAATGTCTTTGTAAATTTCTTCTGCACTCTTTCTAATTTAATAACATCCTCCCCATAACAAGGTGACAAAACTGAACACAGTACTCCAAGTGCGACCTTACCAAAGTCCTGTGTAACTGCACCATAAATTCCCAACTTCTATACTCAATGTCCTGCCTGATGAAGGCCAGTGTGCCAAATGCCTTCTTCACTGCCCTGTTACTTGTGACTCCACTCTCAGGGAACAATGCACCTGAACGCCAAGGTCTCTCTGCCCACTGCAAACCTTAAGACCCTTCCATTCACTATGAAACTCCTACCTTGATTTGAGTTTCCAAAATGCAAGATCTCACGCTTCTATATTAAATTCCATTTCTCGGCCCATTTCCCACCTGATTAAAATCCTGCTGCAATTTTTGATAATATTCCTCACTGATCATGCTCCCACTTACTTTACTGTCATCTGCAAACTTACTAATCATAACTTGTACATTCTCAACCCAATCATGGATAATAAACAGTAATGGACCAAGCCTCCAGTCTGACAAACATCTTTCCACTAAACCCTCTGCTTCCTACCATCAAGCCGACTGTGTATCCAATTGGACAGTTCCCATGCATTCTACAGGATGTAACCTTCCTGAGCAGCCTGCCATGTAGAGCCTTATCAAACCTCATCTAACGTCCTGGTAACTTCATCAAAGGACTCGAAGAAATTTGGGAAACATGATCTCCCACTCACAAGTCTACGCTGACTGCTCCGAATCAAACCCTGTGGAAGTAATGGGTGCAGTCAATGGTATGCTGTCCTTCATTGTAAGATGATTCAAGTCCATAAGTAAAGCCATCTTCCAGTTGTTGTAGAACCTTGCTGCGAGAGCTTTTGGGGCATTCTGTACAGATTTGATGTCCTTTGGAAGGAATGATGCCCGTACCACAGACACGGAAGATGATAACATGAGGATAGAGTGAATAAGTTGAGTGTTTAATCAGTAGAGCTGTGAGAGACGAAGAAATTGCAATGCTGAAACACGAGAAGTGGCGGCAGTCTCTTATTTCCAAAACAGACATTGACAGGGAGAGAAATTCCATACTTTACTCAGGATTGAGTGGTTTGATTTTTTTTGCCATGCGTACCTCAGTACAGGGAAACACTTTATTTATGAGCAGTGGAGACAGATCATAGTGAGCATGGCCAGACAGATCATAGGTTGGAAATAGACTTGGACAGAGTAAGGCAGACAGGGTACACTGCACAGGACGTGCACTAGACAAGATCAACATGAACAAGATCAGCATTATTTGAACTTAGAGTGTCCCTTCATCAGGCTAACGTGACTTTCCTAATAGTTTATATGCCTACATTAACTCTCCCCACATTATTGTGCAGTCGGTGTGTGAACCCGTACTGAACGTTACATTGTTCACAATCCCCAACAGCAGCCACAATCCCTTCCATCTGAAACAGGTAGCCATTCCCATCAGCTTCTGCCCTACATAGAGAACACCAGGCTGGCTTCTCGGAGATGGAAGATGCCTTCTTGTGACTTCACACAAGACATATGGCTTCCCTCCTCACCGCCAGAAAACCACGTTAAAGTCCCACGTGTGTATCATGACAGACGGAGCTCCAATGAACAACGTGGAGCAGTCTGTCTGTGCAGCCTCTGCTCCACTTGGTCATCATGTTAGAGCATCAGTTAGGAGACAGCGAGGATTGCCGATGCTGGAGATCAGAGTAGACAGTGGTTTGCTGGAAAAGCACAGCAGGAGAATCGATGTTTCGGGCATAAGCCATTCATCAGGAATCAGCATCAATTACCTCATTCTGCCCTTGTGTAAGTGCATTGAGGTGGGAATGGCCTCATCCTGTTCCTTTGTAAGTAACTCAAGGGACTGACTGGCTTCTTCCTCGTCCAATTGGACAGGGCCAAGGGCCTGACTGGGTTACCCCTGGTTCCTGTATGACAGGTCGATGTGCTGACTCGTGTGATGATGCTGTAGCTTTACACGGTTATTTTATTCTGGATTCTTTTATGAGAGAGATTGAATGACCGTTACCAAGCTGGCTAGTTAGGACCACTTGCGTAAACAACTAGTGAGGCCTTACGTTTATTTTAATGTAGATGGAATGGGTCTGGTCAGCTCTCACAGATTAGGATTTCTGCGTTGTGGTTTCTCAGTAACATCAGAAATTATTGGGGTCTCCACCGAGTTGAAAGCTTTAGTGAATGTCTCCTGGCTGCTACTCTCTCTATGAATTTTCTCTTGGTGCTGTTTTTTAAATCCTGAATTGGAGAAATATTTGTGTCATTCAGTGTCTGAATATTCCTTTTTGCCAAGGGCTATGTACATGTGATTTTCCAGTATTGGAACAGTTCATTAGTAATAGTTCCTAGATCTATTATTCTGTTAACTTGTTCAATAGAATTACGTTATTCTAAATACTTCTTTCTTTGATTTTATTTCATCTATCGTGTTTAAGTAAATGGTGTTTTGCTTCACACCAAGTTGTTTGGCCAGTCACATTGCATCTGGAACAGACACTTTATATTTTCTTTAAAATAAGAAAACATGAGAGTCTAGGCTACCGCCTTCAAATATTTTCGAGAGGTTCTGGTGTTGCTCATCACATGAGAATCCTTTTCTTCCTGAGTAATATGTTGGAGGCACTGAATGGGCTGTCCCTGTTCTTCTCCAATAGTGTCAATGGGCTGAACGACTTCCTCACATTCCTGTGAAACCAGTGTGAGGTGCGGAATGAACTCTTATTTTACTGTCGCAATGTGCAGTGTCAGACAGTCCTTTATATGAATGTTACGGACTCTTTTAAAGCACAAGCCTCAATGGAGTCTGGGTCTTGCTGCACATGGACACAGTCCAGTTCAGAAGCTGACAGGGGCATCAAATTACTCTGAACATTGTGGACTCCTCAGTGACCATCCCCACTTCGGATCTTATGGTGGGGAAGGTGAGGGTGGGAGGCATTGATGAAGCAGCTGAAGCTGTTTGTAAAGGGGAAGCTACCCTGAGGATCTCCCACAGAGGTGACCTAGGACTGAGATGATGAACATCTTCCTTTGTGCCATGTTTGACTCCAAGCACTGGAGAGTTTACTCTGATTCCCATTAAGTCCAGTTTTGTTAAGCTCCTTGATGTCAACAGAAGTCAACAGAAGCCTTGATATAAGGGCCAGTCATTTTTACCTGACCCCTTGTGTCAACCTCTTTTGTTCATATCAATAGGCCATGGTATAGGAGCAGCAAGGGTTTTCTTCAAACAGGTGGGATTGAATGTCAGGATTTCTCTTCTCAAGATTGTTTGGGGAGCCAGATGACCGAAAGTATTTGAAGAGGAGGTAGATGGATATTGATTTGACAGAGAGTTGAGGTCGAAGAAGAATTGGATATGAAACAGGATTTGAGACCAAAAGCAGATCAGTCATGATCTTAGTGAAGGGCAAGGCAGTTTTAGGGAGTGAACGACCTGCCACTGTGTCTGATGTTCTCACATTCTGTTATTGGAAAGTTAGTGAGTGTTATTTTCATGAATGTTCTGTTATTAAATGTTGCCGTAAGGGAGACCAGGTGATTTTGTGAGCCATCCCTGGGTGAGGTATGGGGCTGTATTAATAGTGAATTTGGGTCTACAACATGACCAACAAATGGAGCACAAGTTTCAGAGAGGGGAAGCTCTGTACAGAGAGATGAGGGGCTTCTTTCATACCCAGCCTGGGTTTTACAATTACATTTCTCAAATCACCTCAAAGCATGTGGGACAGTCTTGAAGGGCCGAATGATCTCCTCTGTTTCTGTGCACCAGGTTATCGAAGTAAGTAGCCTCTAAATGCTCCTGCCTAACAAGTTTAATGGGCTGAATGGAACACAGGAACATGGGATTGAGGGACAGGAGTGAGTCATTAGATACGTTGAGCCTTCTCCACCAGGCACTAAGAGTGTGGCTGATCAGGTTGTGGACTCAGCCCCACTTTCCTGCCTCCATCCCATTATCCATGACTCAGTTCTCTGTCAAATATTTCACTAATGTAACTTTCAATCAATGTGAACATAGAGGCATGATAAACTTCCAGCGAAGAGGATTCGGATTTGAAAGGTACTTTCACAATTATTTGTCATCCCTCTTACAGAATCAGAGAATCATGCAGAATGGAAACAGACCCGTTATCCAACCTGTTCACTCCGATCAGATATCAAATCTGATTCAGTCCCATTTACCAGCATTTGGCCAATATCCCTCCTCTTTCAGATACTTTTTAAATGTGCGATTGTAACTGCCTTCACCACTTCCTCTGACAGCACTTTCTGTACACACATCACTCTCTGTGTGAATCATTTATCTTCAGGTCCTTTCTAAATCATTCGTCCTCTCCCCTTCAACCTATGCTCTCCTGTTCTGGGCTCCCCTACCCTGGGGATCAGAACATGGCTGTTCAGAATAACACTCCGGGGGAAACACCTCAAACTAATCAACCTCTCCCTAAAGCTCAAACCTCCAGTCCTGGGATATCTGTGTAAGTCATTTCTGCAGACAACCGAGTTGCACGCAGTATTCTTAAAGTGGCCCCACCAACATCCTGTACAGATGCAACATGCCACCACAACTCCTATACTCAATGCTCTGACTGATTAAGGCAAATTTGTAAAATGTATTCTGTACCGCACTGTCTGCATTTGACTCCACTTTCAAGGAACAATGTACCTGCAGCCCTATGTCCATTTGTTTCACAACACTCACAAGGCCCTTACCATTAAGTGTATAATTTCTGCCCTGATTTGCCTTCCCAAAATGCATAACCTTGTATTTATCTAAATTAAACCTCATCTGTCACTCCTTGCCCCTTTGTCCCATCTATTTGTGGTCTTGTTGTATTCTGAGATAATCTACTACACCACCTTTCTGATGTAATCTGTAACCTTACTAACTATGGTCCCAATATTCACATCTAAATCCTTTACATAAATGATGAAATGCAGTGAACTCAGTCCTGATTCTTACAGCACACTGCTGCTCACAAGCCTCCAGTCTGAAAAATACCCCTCTTCCTTCAAGCCAATTGTGACTAGCTTCCTCTGTATCCCAAGTGATCGAACCTTATTAATCTCTCTACCAATCAGAATGTTATGAACACTTTGCTGAGGTCCATATTGACAATGTCTACAAACTGCCTTCATCAATCTTCTTTGTCACCTCTTCATAAAACTCAACCAAATTAATGAGACATAACTTCCCACGTAGAAAGCATTGTTGTCTACCCCGATCAGCCCTTACCTTCCCAAATGTATGTAAATGCTATCCCTCAGAATCCCCTCCAATAACTTACCCACCACTGGTATCAGGCTCACCGGTCTATAGTTCCCCGGCTTTTTGGGTCACTGCTTCCTTTCTAGTCCCACTCCTCCACTGCTCACAACAAATATTAAATGTAACCAGGTTGGTGATATGGCCAATGATATCAGTCTCAGACTGGGTCAGGGTCAGTTTTTGGAACAAGTCAGGCTAGTTTCTTTAATCTGCTAAAACAACACATTTATGATCCCGTTCTAAAAACACTAACACACACACACACACACACACACACACCAAAATCTCTGCAATTTCACGTTGAAAGAACCTTGTCCAAATATTAGTGTCACTAATGACAAAAGGAAAAATTGCGAGATTTTCCAAAATGTTATTCTGCTTCTGAAGATATTCTACTCACACAGCTGCTAGCAATGGGATTTTATCCTGGGAGAGTTGGATTTGGCTGAACTCCCTTTGCATTGGGCTGGCAGGAGGTCCCAGGTTAGCACAGTGGCTCAGTAGTTCGCACTGCTGCCTCACAGCATCAGGGATATGAGTTCAATTCCATGCCTCGTGCGATTATCTGCATGGAGTTTGCATCTTCTCCCCTTGTCTGCGTGAGCTTCTGATGGGTGCTCCCGTTTCCTCCCAAAGCTGTATAATTCAAGTGGATTGGTCAAATAGTCCATAGTGTTCGGCGATTTCTACTTTAGGTGCACGAGTCAGTGGTAACTGAAAGGGCATGGGAAGGTTACTGATTGGAGGGTTAGTATGTACTTGTTGGGCTGAAGGGCTTGTTTCCACACTGCAGGGATTCTATAAAAATAAGAATGGTAACAATAACAGTAGAGTTTTGTTTTAGCTCGCACACGTTACTGTGATGAGGAATAATGAAGGAGAGAGAGTGCAATAGGCCGTCTCTTCTCGGGCAGATGACATTTTCTCCCTCTCTGAGTTGATCACACAGTAATGTAATTCTCTCCTAAACTGGACCATGTGAGGTCTCCTTGTACATCGTCCAGACTATGTCTCCATCACATTCCCTGTTCCATGTCGATGCATCATTGCTGCTGTCATACACAGAGCCATATCCTGAGCAGAAAATGGTCTCGGTCGATTTGAAGATATGTTTATATGTCCCTGCGTCATTAAAAAAATAAAATGTTTAATGTATTCAGGATACATAGAACATGGAACATAGAACAGTACAGCACAGAACAGGCCCTTCAGCCCACCATGTTGTGCCGACCACTGATCCTCATAGATGCACCCTTAAATTTCTGTGACCATATGCATATCCAGGAGTCTCTTAAACGTCCCCAATGGCCTTGCTTCCACAACTGCTGCTGGAAACGCATTCCATGCTCTCACAACTCTCTGTGTAAACAACCTGCCTCTGACATCCCCTCTATACTTTCCTCCAACCAGCTTAAAACTATGACCCCTCACATTAGTCATTTCTGTCTTGGGAAATAGTCTCTGGCTATCAACTCTATCTATGACTCTCATAATCTTGAATACTTCAATTAGGTCCCCTCTCCTCCTCCTTTTCTCCAATGAAAAAAGTCCAAGCTCAGTCAACCTCTCCTCATAAGATAAGCCCTCCAGTCCAGGCAGCATCCTGGTAAACCTCCTCTGAACCCTCTCCAAAGCATCCACATCTTTCCTATAATAGGGCAACCAGAACTGGAGGCAGCATTCCAAATGCGTTCGAACCAAAGTGTTATAGAGCTGCAACAAGATCTCACGGCTCTTAAATTCAATTCCCCTGTTAATGAAAGCCAAAACACCATATGCTTTCTTAACAACCCCATCCACTTGGGTGGCCATTTTAAGGGATCTATGTACCTGCACACCAAGATCCCTCTGTTCCTCCACACTGTCAAGAATCCTATCCTTAATCCTGTACTCAGCTTTCAAATTCGACCTTCCAAAATGCACCACCTCGCATTTATCCAGGTTGAACTCCATCTGCCACCTCTCAGCCCATCTCTGCATCCTGTCAATGTCCCGCTGCAGCCTACAACAGCCCTCTATACTGTCAACGACACCTCCAACCTTTGTGTCGTCTGCAAATTTGCTAACCCATCCTTCAATTCTCTCATCCAAGTCATTAATAAAAATTACAAACAATAGAGGCCCAAGGACAGAGCCCTGTGGAACACCACTCACCACAGACTTCCAGGCAGAATATTATCCTTCCACTACCACTCTCTGTCTTCTGTTGGCCAGCCAATTCTGTATCCTGACAGCTAAATCTCCCTGTATCCCATTCCGCCTGACCTTTTGAATGAGCCTACCATGGGAAACCTTATCAAATGCTTTGCTGAAGTCCATATACACCACATCCACTACTCGACCCTCATCAACTTTTCTAGTCCCATCCTCAAAGAACTCGATAAGGTTTGTGAGGCATGACCTGCCCCACAGGAATCTCATTGAGGAGTTCAGGGCGAGTTACATATGGAATAACAGAGAACCAGAAGGGAGTTACAGACCGGAATCTAATCATAGGGGTCATGGAGATTTAGGTACGGAATAACAGAGTCAGAAGTGAGTTTCACACAGGAATCTAATCAAGGACTTCGGGGCATAGACTTCATATGCAGAGTAACAGGTACCAGGGATTGATCTACAGACAGGAATCCAATTAAAGAGCTTGGGGGTATTTATAATTGGAATAACAGCTCTGAAGAGAGTTACAGACAGGAATTTCATGGAGGGGTTCGGGGTGGAGACTTCATATACAGAGTTACAGTTAGTAAGCAGCGAGTGAGTTGCAGACGAATCAAATTGAGTGTATCCGGCTGGTTTATCCACAGAGTGACAGATCCCCAGGACTGTGTTACAGACTGGAATCTAATTAAGGGGGTCACAATGGTTTTTATACAGAGTAACAGTTATTCTGGAGTGAGTTATCGAGGTGATAGAAATTATAGAGTCATACAGCACAGAAACAGGCCCTTCGGCCTAACTGTCCGTGCTCGTCCCATTTGTACCTTTCAGGGTGTTTCAGAAACAGACTCACATGCACATGGGAGTGAGTTACACATTGGAATCCAATCGATGTAGTTCAGGGTAGTTTTTATACAGAATAATACATACCCAGGAGTGAATTACAGATCGAAATCTGATTGAAGGTTTGGGGTGGTTTATGTACAGAGTCCTAGATAAATGGAAGTCAGTTACAGATTGGAATTTTATCGAGGGGTGCGGGGTGTTTATATACAAAATAACAGATACTCAGGAGTGAGTTACAGACTGGAATCAAATCGAAGGGTTTGAGGTGGTTTATATTTAGGATAACAGATAAACATGAGGGAGTTACACATTGGATTCTAATCAATGGATCAGGTGGTTTATTGATGAAAAGAACAGATACCCAAGTTTGAGCGACAAAAAAGAGCTCTGTGGGATCAGACTATGCAGCAACTCCCTCTCCATCTTTTTCATCCCTTTGTCCCCCCCAGCCCAGAACTCGCCCCTTGTGGTAAAAATCCCGGAGACGGCCTGAACCCTACAATTCTGTTCCCCGTGTGGGGGAGTTTCAATGAGTAGACAGGACAGTTTCTGATTATTCTCTCTCTCTGGGTCCAGCTCTTGTCTGACGTTTCCTCACAGGAGATTGGATTTGATTCTCTCTATCCCTGCACCGTCCCGAGTTTCATCTCCTGGGTGTAATCTCCTCCTTGGGTTGGGAACAGCCTGTGAGAGAAATATAAAATAAAACAGTGGCACCAAAAGCACAGCAAGATCCCACCGCTCTCTGCCTTCCACAATCTCTCCCTTTACCCTGTGATGCTGGTTCAGATTAATTATTGCATCATTAAGGCATTGCATAACATCACAGCAACATCCAAATACACAGAAATCACCATCGAGCAGTTGGCCAGAGGCTAGAAACATGAATAAACATACACAGCAAGATCCCTTAAGCAGCACTGTGACCACAGAGAGATTGTGTGTGTCACTGACACTGGTTAAGGGTTTGATTCTGTCTCCAGGATGACAGAGAGGGACCAATCCTACTGATTGATAAATTCCAAATGTTTCCCCCTTTCTCACTCTGCTCTCTCTCACTCTCTGTCCATCTCTGATGTCTCTCTGTCTCTTTCAGATTTAATACTGTACACTGTAATCTTTATATCCCCTCCACTTAAAATAACGACTCCTCACCTCGTTCTGTGTGGGATAGTTTCATTTGTTTGAAAACTCGGCAAAAGAAAATGGAGAGAAAGACAGAGAGACTCCCCTCCTCGAGACTCAGTGAATTGAATTGAAATGGCCAACCTGTGTCTTATTTCTGTAATTATCACATTTTATCCCTGGGCCTATATATATCCCACATTACTCTGAAATTAGAACAGGTCTTTGGAGAGAATTTCTCATTTCAGGTTTTAATTCTCTCCTCGGGGAGTCCTGCCTCCCAGATCCTGGGTGTTAACCTGTTTGTGTCACAATCGCAGGGCCTGGTTACTTTAACCTCAGGCTTCAAACCCGTTTTAAAAATGACAAGGCCACAATCCGACAGGACCCAGTTAACCAGAGGCCCAAACAGACCTGGCTCCATGCTCCCAAGGAGATTAAACCTCGGGATAATAAACAGACCACAACTGACCTGGGCCCCACAGGCTGCAGCCTGGTGAACAGGCCTCAGGCCTGTGCTCCCCCTCTGGAGTTATTCTTATCCAAGGCTTTCCTGGCCCCAGTCATTTTGTATTTTCACTTTGCACCTTTCCCAACAAAGGTTCCTCGGGATAAAAGAGAGAAAAGATGATTTGAAAGGGGAGAGCGAGCACTATGATGCCAAATTACACAGCAAGATTCCAGGTTTAAAAGCACCATCTTTCCCCATCCCCATCACATTGCATAAAATCACAGCAACATCAAAATACAAACAAAACAGGAGACAGCAATGACACAGAGGCTGGAAACATTAATAATCACTCAGTCAATCCCCCAGACAGAGCGAGCTGCTCACTCTTAATGGAGAGAGAGAGAGAGAGAGAGAGAGACAGAGAGAGAGAGAGAGACAGAGAGACAGAGAGAGAGACAGAGAGAGAAAACAGGATTTGAGAATGAATCTGACAATTTCTTGTCCACATTTATTCTCGGTAAGGGATTTGTGGTCTCCTCCCCTGTATCTCTGACACATTGCACCGTCTGTCAGTCTGCTCCCTGGGGAGGTCTCTGTGTGATTGAGATGTTCATCCCCAGGACAGGAGCCTTGTTGGATCTTGCTGCCCACTGAGACCTTAATTCTCGGGCAGCAAAGTGTTCCCATTCCTAGTTTGATAAACATTTTTTAAGCCTCGTGAGTTATGTCAGTGCAGTTTGAAAATATTAAACACTGGTCCCACACCAGTGTCTAAGAGCCTGACTGTAGACACCCTGGTTCACGAGGCTGGGACAAGAGGGAAATATTTGCTGAGGATCTCTCGGGACCTTCCTGCTGTACATGCAGTTCCCAGACTCAAACTCTCTGTCTCTGTCCCTATATGTATGTCTCTCTATCTCTCTCCCTCTCACTCTGTGCCTGTGTGTCTCTCTGTCTCTGTGTGTCTCCCCCTGCTCTCCTCGACATGCAGCTATTTTTAACTTGACTTTCAATCTCTCATTTCCTTTCTCCTTCTCAAATATATCAGTAGAGTTTGGAAGTGTAAAACCTTGATCACATGCCTTCCCCTCAACACCCATAATACCCCCTCTCTGTCCCCTCACCCTCACCCCCAAACTCCCCCAGTACAGGACTGGGAATTTCATGGGGACTGTACACAGGTTTTGTCAGGGGGGAGAGTCAGTGAGGGTCTGAGCTCAAGTATCGTCTCAGAAGTGTCTCTGTGTGAATGTGTGTGAGAGAGAGAGACAGAGAGAGACCATGCCTCTGTGTGTATGTGTGTGTCCATCTGAGTGCCCAGTTTCAGTGTCAATGCTGTCACCCTTAATGTGACTCTGTGTAAACCATGTGTTTATGTACCTGACCCAGGTATGATTCACAAACCATACACCGTCCCTCACTCTCATTCAGTCGCTCTCTTACACGTGTACACACACACACACCCTCGCATGCCACATTCTGTTCTTCACACACAGTCACTCTCACACACGTGCATGCAAACATCTACACTGATGTGCACACACTTACACAGTCACTCACAATCCAAGGCTCTCACTCTTACAAATGCCCACTAACTTTCACACACTACCATGATCACATACATGCACACACCCTCTCACTGTCTCACTCACACACTTTCTTATATTCTCACACACTCACCCTCTCACTCACATACATATACTCACTCTCTCACACACACACATTTTCCCAAACACCCCTTTCACATACTCACACTCACGCACACATTTACACTCTTTCACACAGTCTCCAAAACTCATTCTCTTACACACACTCACAAACACGCTCTCACACTAATGCATGCTCACACACTCTCTCTCTTGCATATATAAACTTTCTCACATACCGACACACACTCGCACGCGGACACTCTCACATGCACACTCTCTCTGACCCATGCACACTCCGTCTTGCACGCTCACACACTCTCTCTCTTTTGCACATGCGCACGTTCTATCTTGCACAGGCCCTCTATCTCTCACACCCGCACAGTCTTACATGCACTTCCTCTCTCTCTCGCATGCAATTTCTCTCTTTACACCCACTCTCGCATGCACATTCTATCTCTCCTACCTGCACACACACTCACTCATGTATGCACTCTCTCTCTCTTTTGCACAGGGCCAAGCTATCTTGCAAGCACACACTCTCTCTCACGCACATACTGTCTCTCATACACACTCTCTTTCTCATGCACACTCTCTTTTTCTCACATGCACACTCTCGCGCACACACTCTCACTCTCACCAGCACACAGTCTCTTTCTCTTATGCAGGCACACACTCTCTGTGTAGTATGCTCTCTCTCTCTCACACACACACACACTGTCTCAATGACACACTCCCTTGTGTGCACCCACACACACTCACGGATGCACATGCACTTTCTCTCTTGCATGTGCACACTTTTACTTTCATGCATACTCTCTCGCACATGCACATACTGTCTCACACATGCACACACTCTTAGCCTCGCACACATACTCTCTCTCTCACACACATACACACTTCCTCTCATGTTCGCACTTTCTCTCACTTTCGCATAATCTCTCTCGTGTCTCTCGTGTTTGCGTAAACTCTGTCTCGTGTTCATTTAAACTCTCACCAGCTGGTGTTCGCACAGACTCTCTCTCTTGCATTTGCATATACACTCTCTCTCGTGTTCACACACACTTTCTATCACATTTGTGTAAACTCTCTCTCTCTCGCTTGTGTTTGCACACACTCTCTGTCTTGCATTCGCTCTCTCTTGCATTCGCATTCACTCTCTCTCTCACGTTTGTGTACAGTATAAACCAGTGTACTTGTTTGAGGTGGGGATTTCTACAGGAGGGCCCTGTATGACCTGCCTCCCTCTCCTACCTTTCCTGGTTTAATTGGAAGCACACTAGCTTTTGGAGCGATGCTCCTTCATCAGGTGATAGTGGAGCGCTCAATCCTAACACACAGAATTTATAGCAAAAATTTACAGTGTGATGTAACTGAAATTATACATTGAAAAATTGAAAATTTGTGTGTTAGAATTGAGCCCTCCATGATCACCTGATGGAGCGTCGCTCCGAAAGCTAGTGTGCTTCCAATCAAACTTGTTGGACTATAACCTGGTGTTGTGTGATTTTTAACTTTGTGCTTTCCTCAAAGCATCATTCCCAGTACCATGGAAACTATCCTTAATCTCCCACGCCACAGGAAGAGGACATCACTCTCCCAAAGACTATCACTGCACTTTAACAATCCACACACTGAGAAAATAGCACAGTCTTACTGCTTGAAAAACACTGTCCTTGGATAACTTGGTACCTGTGTTTTACATTATTTTAAAAATTAATCGAGAAATCTCAATAAAACTTATAAACAAAAGCCCCATTCTATTCATGTTGTACATTGGCAAAGAAGTATAAAGTTAGACGTTTTCAAGAAATCAGATCTGTTCACCTGCTGAGAGATTTCCCCACAGTCAGCTGTAAATTTCACTGTTTGTCTATTTTCTGAGATTGAATACCATGTCCAGAGATACTTGAAACTAAACATAATGCAGACAAATGTCTTACGTTATTTTACACACAATCATACACACACACTTATAGAGCATTGCAAACTTCCTATATGTCTGAACCACACATTCAACCACACGATCTCACTCAAACAAACTCAACCTCAAACTCTCAGTCCCTCAGTCACACTCACCCTCACAGTCACACTTGCTCCTTCACATACATAGTCACTCATTCACAAATATATACAACAACACAGGGTCCAGGAGGTTTGTTTAATTGTAAATCCATTTCTTTATCTTTAGAGAACCCAGTGACTAGCGGGTAAGTGCTGCATTTTCCTTGTTTGTTTCTTTAGATTTAGTTGGTTTTTGTTGTTTTTTTTAAGGAAAGCTTACTTTTAGAGGGATGGCAGTGCAGAGAGGGCAATGTTCCTCTTGCAACATGTATGAGGTGAGGGAAGCCATTAGCGTCCCTGCTGAGTACACTTGCAAGAAGTGCACCCATCTCCAGCTCCTCCAAACCCGTGTTAGGGAACTGGAGCTGGAGTTGGATGAACTGCGGATCATTCGGGAGGCAGAGGAGGTCATAGATCGGAGCTTTAGGCAAGTAGTTACTCCGAAAGTTCAAGATAGATGGGTGACAGTGAGGGGGAGTGGGAGGAGGAAGCCAGTGCAGGGACACCCTGCGGTCATTCCCCTCAAGAACAAGTATACCGTTTTGGATACTTGTGGGGGGGATGACTTACCAGGGGCAAGCAACGAGGTTCAGGCCTCTGGCACGGAGCATGGCCCCGTTGCTCAGAAGGGTAGGGTGGAGAAAGGTAGAGCAATAGTTCTTGGGGACTCGATAGTGAGGGGTACAGACAGACGGTTTTGTGGGGGCGACAGGGACTCACCTTTGGTATGTTGCCTCCCAGGTGCAAGGGTACGTGATGTCGCTGATCGTGTTTTCCGGGTCGTTAAGGGGGAGGGGGAGCAGCCCCAGATCGTGGTCCATGTTGGCACCAACGATATAGGTAGGAAGAAGAGTGAGGATGTCAGGCAGGCTTACAGGGAGCTAGGTTGGAAGCTCAGAGTTAGAACAAACAGAGTTGTAGTCTCTGGTTTGTTACCCGTGCCACGTGATAGAGAGTCAAGGAATAGGGAGAGAGAGCAGTTAAATGCGTGGCTACAGGGATGGTGCAGGAGGGAGGGATTCCGGTTTCTGGACAACTGGGGTCCTTTCTGGGGAAGGTGGGACCTCTATAAAAAGGATGGGCTACACCTGAACCTGAGGGGCACCAGTGTCCTTGGGGGGAGGTTTGCTAGTGCTCTTTGGGAGGGTTTAAACTAACTCCGCGGGGGCATGGGAACCAGGACTGTAGCTTTAGGGTACAGGACCTTGAGTGTTGGGAGGTTAGGAATAATGCAGCGATCTCTAAGGAGGGTGCCTGGAACCAGAAAGGAGGATTGAAGTGTGTATACTTCAATGCCAGAAGTATAAGGAATAAGGTAGGTGAACTTGCAGCGTGGGTTGGTACCTGGGACTTCGATGTTGTGGCCATTACAGAGACGTGGGTAGAACAGGGACAAGAATGGCTGTTGCACGTTCCAGGGTTCAAATGTTTTAGTAGGATCAGACATGGGGGTAAAAAAGGGGGAGGCGTGGCATTACTTGTCAAAGACAGTATCACAGCAGTGGAATGGACGATGGAAGAGGACTTGCCATCTGAGGTAGTTTGGGCTGAGGTTAGAAATAGGAAAGGTGAGGTCACCCTGTTAGGTGTTTTCTACAGGCCTCCTAATAGTCCTAGAGAAGTAGAGGATAATATTGCGAGGATGATTCAGGAAAAGAGTGAAGGTAGCAGGGTGGTTGTTATGGGGGACTTTAACTTCCCAGATATTGACTGGGAGAGCTATAGCTCGAGTTCATTAGATGGGTCGGTGTTTGTACAATGTGTGCAGGAGGGTTTCCTGACACAATATGTCGACAGGCCAACAAGAGGGGAGGCTATATTGGATTTGGTTCTAGGTAATGAACCAGGCCAGGTGTCAGACTTGGAGGTAGGTGAGCACTTCGGGGACAGTGACCACAACTCGGTGACTTTTACTTTAGTGATGGAGAGGGATAATCGTGCGCCGCAGGGCAAGAGCTATAGCTGGGGGCAGGGAAATTATGATGCAGTGAGGCATGACTTAGGTTGTGTGGATTGGAAAAACAGGCTTCAAGAGAAGAACACTAATGAGATGTGGGGATTGTTCAAGGAGCAGCTACTGCGTGTCCTCGATAGGTATGTACCAGTCAGGCATGGTGTAAAGGGCCTTGTGAGGCAGCCGTGGTTTAGTAAGGAATTGGAGTCCCTTGTGAAAGGGAAGAAGGCGGCATATGTAAAGATGAGGCGTGAAGGTTCAGTAGGGGCGATTGAGAGTTATAAGGTAGCCAGGAAGGAGCTAAAGAGGGAGCTAAGAAAAGCGAGAAGGGGACATGAAAAGTCTTTAGCTGGTAGGATTAGGGAAAACCCAAAGGCTTTCTATAGGTATGTCAAGAATAAAAGGATGACTAGGGTAGGTATCGGTCCAGTCAAGGATAGTAGTGGGAAGTTGTGTGTGGAGGCGGAGGAGATTGGAGAGACATGAAATCAGTACTTTTCATCAGTATTCACTCAGGAACAGGACACTGTTGCTGATGTGAATATGGAATCACAAATAATTAGAATGGATGCCCTGGAAATATGCAGGGAAGAGGTTTTGGGAATATTGGAAAGGATGAATATAGATAAGTCTCCTGGGCCTGATGGCATTTACCCCAGGATCCTATGGGAAGCAAGGGAGGAGATAGCAGAGCCATTGGCCTGGATTTGTATGTCGTCATTGTCAACGGGAATAGTACCAGAGGACTGGAGGATAGCGAATGTGGTCCCATTGTTCAAGAAAGGGAGTAGGGATAGCCCTAGTAACTATAGGCCAGTGAGTCTGACTTCAGTGGTGGGCAAAGTCTTAGAGAGAATGGTAAGGGATAAGATTTATGAACATCTGGGTAGGAATAACGTGATCAGGGATAGCCAGCATGGTTTTGTGAAGGGCAGGTCGTGCCTCACAAACCTTATTGAGTTCTTTGAGAAGGTGACTAAGGAAGTGGATGAGGGTAAAGCAGTAGATGTTGTGTATATGGATTTTAGTAAGGCGTTCGATAAGGTTCCCCATGGTAGGCTAATGCTAAAACTTCGGAGGTATGGCATTGAGGATACATTAGAGGTTTGGATTAGGAATTGGCTGGCTGGAAGGAGACAGAGGGTAGTAGTTGATGGATTATGTTCACCTTGGAGCGCAGTTACTAGCGGTGTACCACAAGGATCTGTTTTGGGACCATTGCTTTTTGTTATCTTTATAAATGATCTAGAGGAAGGACTTGAAAGCTGGGTAAGCAAGTTTGCGGATGACACAAAAGTCGGTGGAGTTGTGGATAGTGAGGAAGGAAGTGGTAGGTTACAGCGGGATATAGATAAGTTGCAGAGCTGGGCGGAAATGTGGCAAATGGAATTCAATGTAGCTAAGTGCGAAGTCATTCACTTTGGTAGGAATAACAAGATGATGGATTACTGGGCTAATGGTAGGCTACTTGGTAGTGTGGATGAGCAGAGGGATCTTGGTGTCTATGTACACAGATCTCTGAAAGTTGCCACCCAGGTAAATAGTGCTGTGAGGAAGGCATATGGTGTACTGGGCTTTATTGGCAGAGGAATTGAGTTCCGGAGTCCTGAGGTCATGTTGCAGTTGTATAAGACTCTGGTGAGGCCTCATCTGGAGTATTGTGTGCAGTTTTGGTCGCCATACTATAGGAAGGATGTGGAAGCTTTAGAACGAGTGCAGAGGAGGTTTACCAGGATGTTGCCTGGAATGGTAGGAAGATCGTATGAGGAAAGGCTGAGGCACTTGGGGCTGTTCTCATTGGAGAAGAGAAGGTTTAGGGGAGATCTGATAGAAGTGTATAAGATGATTAGGGGTTTAGATAGGGTAGATACTAAGAACCTTTTACCGCTAATGGAGTCAGGTGTTACTAGGGGACATAGCTTTAAATTAAGGGGTGGTAGGTATAGGACAGATGTTAGGGGTAGATTCTTCACACAGCGGGTTGTGAGTTCATGGAATGCCCTGCCCGTATCAGTGGTGAACTCTCCTTCTTTATGTTCATTTAAGCGGGCATTGGATAGGCATTTGGAAGTTATTGGGCTAGTATAGGTTAGGTAGGACTCGGTCGGCGCAACATCGAGGGCCGAAGGGCCTGTACTGCGCTGAATCCTTCTATGTTCTATGTTCTATAGAACCCACATTTTGCAGTCAAAGTCCATCTGTGTGGCACTTGTTTTCTGGATAACATACGCCTGACTCCACACGAAACCTCAGACAGATTCTGAACAAGGCCTCACACCCACAATCCAGGAGCTGACCCTGTCATGTTATATTTTGTGTATTCCCATCGGATTTTCCTGTTTGAAGTTTAGAAAGTTAGGCAGACTGTGCAGACACTTTCAATTATCTCACTGCACTGACTTTACACAGATTCTGTATCTGCATCAATGGAAACTTTATAACAAAGTTCTCCATAACCTGCTTTTGCAGTGTAATTTGTAAATTAACATTTCTACAATGCAGGAATGTTTTGCCGAAACATGTTTCTGCTGATGGGTGAGTGCCGAACCAGGGGACACTGCTTAAAAGTACAGGGTAGACCATTTAGAACAGAGATGAGGAGAAACTTCTTCACCCAGAGAGTGGTGGCTGCGTGGAATGCTCTGCCCCAGAGGGCAGTGGAGGCCCAGTCTCTGGATTCATTTAAAGAAGAGTTGGATAGAACTCTCGAGGATAATGGAATCAAGGGTTATGGAGATAAGGCAGGAACAGGATACTGATTAAGGATGATCAGCCATGATCATATTGAATGGCGGTGCAGGCTCGAAGGGTAGAATGGCCTACTCCTGCACCTATTGTCTATTGTCTATTGTATGAATGGAAAAGGCTTTTCATTCGTTTGCCCCTCTCCTGTGCTGACTGAACCCCAGACTCAAACTGAAGCCTTCTCTGTCCCTGCACCCAGTTTAACATTGTACCATTTAGTTTAGATTGTCCCTCCTCTAACTAACCGATGTGTACATCAGTTCACATCTCGCTTTATTTCATCTGCAGGAGGCCGAGAGATGATAATGTGTAAAGTGTAAGGTGTGTTGAATCAGCAAAGCAGGACAAATTTTTTCAGAAGTGTCAGTCAGTTAGCCATTTTAGGTTTGTTCAAAGCAGCCATTTCCTGTTAGCACAGCACTGACAGTGACTTTATAAACAGGGAATGGCAAGAACGAGTGCGGACTTGGGAGTCCATGTGCAAGTGAGTGCAGCGTAGCTTCACAGAACTATAGCTGGACAGCACGGGTTCAATGGCCAGGGAAATGACACAAGCCCAGGATGGTGTCACTGGTATTTAGAATGATCTGAAATGGTGAAAGTTTGAGAATCAGACAGAAACTTCTGGATTAGACAGCGAAAAAATATTCTTTTTGCTTCTGAACTCTGGAATTCGGTTAATTGTCAAATATACTAACAATAGAACTGGAACATTTTGAAACTCTCAGGCCATGTTCAGTGTGAGGTTAGGTGTTGCTTAAATCACCTGATACTGTCCCCATCAAACTCTTACAGAACAGGGTCTGCATGGGGTAAGATTCAGAGTAAAGCTCCCACTACACTGCCCCTATCAACCACTCCCAGGATAGGGACAGCACTAATTTAAATGAAGAATAAAGCTCCCTTTACACCTCCCCCCATCAAACTCTCCCAGGACAGGGACAATATGGTGCCAGATACTAAACAAAACTTCCAGGTACTCGGCAAGATGGCGGTGATGCTGTCGAACTGCTGTGGACAGCCCTGCCTAACAGCCAAGGGATACACAGACTGGCCTGAAGACGGTTGATGTTGGTTCTCTTTTCCTTCTGTCACTGTGTTTTCCCTTCCTTTTTTCCCCTTTCTTTCTTCCTAATAATTTCTTTTGAAAAATAAAAATTGGAACGTGTTGTTCCTTTTTGTTTTAATAACTGGATGTTATAACAGGAAATCGTGTGGATGTTCTTTGTTGTCTCCCTCCTGTTTTTGTTTGTTCTGTTTCTCTTTTAGTCACAAGTTGGGGTGACATGATGCCAGGGATGGGTGGAGTGCTCAACCTGACTTTGTCTTCTGTAATGTTGATTTAAGCATCATCGCCTTGTTCTTGTTTCTCTCGCCTAAGAATGGGGGACAGTCTGGGCTTGAACGAGCTGTGAAGGAGTGGATGAGTAGGGTGAGTGCCCCCTATTGGCAGGGGGGAAAGAGTCTTCCGTTCAAGGTTTTATAGTTGGTTTTCTTTGTAGTTGTTTTGGTAATAATAGTTCTTTGTAGTTGTGATACAGCAGTTTTTGTACACATAATTCTTCGACTCTATAAGTCTTTATTAACTTGTGCTTGGTGCTTTGTAAGCAGGGTTCTCCCTCCAGGGATCAATGGTCTCTGAAAGGGGTAATGGCTAAGTGTCATATTAAATGGTACACCTGGAACATCAAGGGAAATCATTCGCCTGTTAAAAGGAGAAAAGTGCTTTCTAGCCTTAAGAGGGAAAGGGTTGATATTGCTTTGTTGCAGGAAACCCATCTTGATGATGGAGAACACCTGAAGCTACAACAGGGGGGTTATGACCTGGTATTCATTTCATCCTTTACTTCTAAAAGTAAGGGAGTTGCGGTACTTATCCAGCAAAAGTTTCCGTTCTCATTATTAGAGAAGGTGAACTAGGAGCAGGGACAGTTGTGATACTTAAAGCCCTGATACATGGGGAGAAATATGGCATTTTAAATGTCTACTGTCCTCCGGTGCATCCCCTCAAATCTTTGATTAACGCTTTCTCTAAACTGAGTGCTTTTCGAACACATCACGTTGTTATGGCAACGGGGCGGGGGGGGTGCAGGGTGGTTTTTCATTGTCTTTTGGATCTGACAGTGGAGATGATGCCTAGTTGGCCCCTACCTATTTCTTCACAGGCCAAGTTGGTGGTTGACTTATGCGTGGAGTTGGGGCTGGTGGATATTTGGAGATGTCTTCACCTGACCGGCAGGGACTTCACCTTTTTTTTCAAACCCACATAAATGTCACATGAGGATTGATCTCTTTCTTTCTCCCTTGGCCCTTTTGGATTCGATTATGAGTTGTACAATTGTGAATATAGGTATCTCTGATCGTGCGGCAGTATATTTGAAGGTTAAGGCCAAGAGTGAAGGGCGAGGTTTGTGGCACTGGTGTTTGGACTGTTTTCTCCTTATGGATTCCAAATTTGAGGAATACTTTTTGAAGGAGTTTCAGGAATTATTGACTACCAACTCAGGCACGGTTAGTAGTCTGTTTATGCTATGGGAGACTGCAAAGGCCTTTGCTACGGGATTAGTCATTTTCTATTCGGCTAATCAGAAACGACAGAAGGGGGAACAGCAGCGTCTACTTGAGACATGGTTGAAAGCCACTGAAGTGGCACATTTTGCGTGGCCATTGGTGACTAAACTACAGGTCTGGGAGCAAGAGCTACGAGTAGAGATCTCTTCTGAAACATGGGAGAATGCTCGAAAGATCTCAATCTGTAAAAAGAAATGAGCTATGCCGTTAAAAGTTCTGCACATGATTAACCTGGCATCGGATCTCTGGTGAAGTTTTAAAAAAGGGGTATCTCCAATATGCCCCAAATGTAAGATAAGTATAGGTACTCTTATCCACTGCTTCTGGATATGCCACAGGCTCTGTATTTATTGCAGCGCCGTGGCGGGAGAGATAGGGAGGGTATTGAGGACTGAAGTTAAAGTCGACCTGATATATCTCCCCTTAGGTCTACCGAATTTACCATCTTTAGACGGGCAGGGGAAGAAACTATCTAATATTCTTACTTACTGTGTATGGAGGAATATTCTGATGAACTGGGTGCCTGAGAACCCGCTGGGATTGCTGGGATAGCGGAAATTAATTATGGAGCACATTCCCTTGGACTTTTTTACAAACATGGTGCACCACACAACAGACCATTTTATAAGACATGACAGACCTACTTGAGTTATTTGGATATAGATTTGTTAGTTATCTTAACTAGAGCGTTTGTTTAACCAGGATGGTAGGTTTGTCAAGCCCTGGGCCCTGCAGCGAGGTCTCCTGAGTTAATACGGGTATATATACAATGCTCCTGTTCATTTGTTTGGGAGCTTTGTGCTGAACATAGCTGTTCTGTATTTTGAAGTTTTTTTGTGTTTTCTTTTGCTTTTCATTCTTTTGTTTTGATATATCAGTTATTTACATGTATATTGGTGTTGCTTTGCAGTGTTAGGGATTGTTTTGTATAATCGGGTAGATTAGTAGTTAGTAGACAGTAGATGCATTGTAATTTGTGCTTTTTTCTCTTTATTATACTAATATTTTATATTGATTGCATTTTTCAATAATTTTATGTTTTTAAAGTTAAAAAAATTGCTTATAAATATATTTTTTAAAAAGGTGTATAAGTCCTGCTCTGATTTGCTTTCCCAAAATGCAGCATCTCACATTTATCCAAATTAAACTCTATCTGCCACTTCTCAGGCCATTGGCCCATCTGATCAAGATCCCATTTTAATCTGATATAGGAAGATTTAAACAGCATGTGGATTGATGCAGTAATTAAACACAAACAAACACACTTGATGCTGAGACCTGGTTCGAAGTTATCCAAAAGCTCGGATTTAAAACTGAGATTGGGAACTTTCTGAGACAATTCCCGGGAAGGTGTGGAGTATGTGATCTGCTGTCAAGCGATGACATTGATCCCTGTGCTGAATGCAGACTCAGTTCCTGGAACTGTCTCCAGCTTTTCTTGCAATCCTTTAGACAGGCTCCTTGGACTGAGGTACTTAATGATAGCAATCATCATGTTTATAGATACAATCTGTCCAGATTATCTCACTCCACTCACCCACTCCATCTCTCCCACCTCCCAATCACCCGAGCACTCTCACGAGGCAGCTGGAGAACAGAATACTGCTGGCACCAGCTCCTGGTGGGAGAATCAGAATGACATGAATAATTGGGATGGTTTTATTGACATAAGAAGCATCCCAGCACCTACAAGGATTTTCGTTCGAAAACAGAAATGTTATTTGTTTTCTTGAATGGAAAGAGCCGAAAACCGAAGAAGCAGAGTTGGAGTCGACACCCTGGATCACTTCCTCTGATCCAGGAGGAAGCAGAGACCCAGCTCCTGCTACTTCCCACCTGGTTATCTTGGACAAATCATGGCTTTTTCTCTTGCTCCACTGACCTTTGGTCTGTGCAGTGTCTCCAGCTCATTCACACTGGTCCCCAAAATGTTAAACCAAAACAAAACCGGAATTGTTGCAAAGACTCTGCAGGGCTGGCAGTATCTGTAGGAGAGAAATCAGAGTTACAGTTTCGGGTCCAATGACCCTCTTCCAGTACAGAAATATTATCTCTGCTCTCTGAATGGGAAACCTGTGTCCTTACCTTCATCTTCTTTCAGTTCTCTTGATGTCTGCTAAATATTCTATCTTCTCTGATCTCTCTGACAGATTTGCATCTCTAGAAGGGTTCCCTTTGGTCTTCCATGGTCATTTCTTGCCCATCACCCACGGGATTTTGAGCGTTTATCAGGTTTATGCAGTGATTAGTTCAACAACTCTGGCAACTGGATATTTCACCGCTCTATTGAACTGAGCTCTGAACTTGGGCAGAGCTGCCATATAAATAAGGGTGTTTGTGCAGCAGCTTACATTGCGCAGCATGTATCCAACTTCTTTAAAGATTTCAAAGTCGAGGGAGATCCAAGATGGCGGCGACCCAGCAAGTCTGAGTCCACAGTGCTCTACCCAAGACTTGGGCAAAGTTGGCTACCCGCCCCCACCACACTCACTAAACCATCTGTAATAATTGTTACTCTTAACTAGTTGCCTATTAATACATTTAAATAGTCTGACACTAGCTGGAAAATGAGTAAAGGGAAGGGAGCAGGCGACTCTAAGAAAGCGGGGACCCCTCCCCCACCCTCTCCATCTTCAGCTGCAGCAAAGATGTCTGCAGCCGCCCCTGAGGACTTACCAACGAAGATGAGCTTTGAGGAGATGTTTGCCAGGTGGGAGGCGAAGATTGATGCTTTTATCGATGAGTCTCGGCAGAGCAGGGAAGCACTCTCGGCCGAGCTGCAGAAGCACGGCCGAGACATACAGGAACTGGAGCGCCAAGTCGGAGAGGCGGAGTCGAAGGCCGCGGCCTCGGAGACTGCGGTTCAATCGGCAGCCGACCAGGTCCGGACTCTCGAGAAGCGAGCACAGAACCTAGAGAACCACATAGACGACCTCAAAAATCGAGGTCATCGAAAAAATATTCAGTTGCTGGGCCTTCCCGAGCAGGAAGAGGGAGACCAGCTCACAGTATTCTTAGAACAATGGCTGCCACAATTTTTAAAACTGCAGGCTGGATCAGGCCGGGTAAGGGTGGAATGGGCCTACCGGGTCGCAGTACGTGGGCCCGGCTCAACCCAGCGCCCACGCCCGGTCCTGTTCCAGCTGCAGAGCTATAGGGAGAGGCAGATGCTCCTGGAGGCCTCAAGAAATTTGGGAAAAGATCCCCAAGCTATGACCCACAAAGGATCCAGGATCATGCTGTTCCAGGACTTCTCCCCAGCTTTGGTCTGAAAGAGGAAGGCATTCGATGAGGCGAAGAAGCGTTTAAGGGACTTAAATATCCAGTACTCCTTACGATATCCAGCGACGCTACGCCTTACCCACGAAGGATCCATATATAACTTTGAATCACCAGAGAAGGCTAAGGAATTCTTGGACTCTCTTAAATAAACTGTAAGAAATTGTGGACGTTGGTCTACCTTTCCTATTATTTTGGTTTACATCCCTTCATCTTTTCTTTTCTTTCCCCCTATGTGTGTATGTATATATATATATGTTGGGGCGTTTGGTTAATGTTGGTGGGGGGAGGTGGTTATTTTATTCTATTTTACTTTTGTCTTTAGGAGCGGGGTTGTTTTTCTTTCCCCTGTTATTTTGTGTTACTATATTTAAGTATTACGTGTTGAGATTGTAATCTTATAGTTATATATTTATATATGGTATGAATATTCCCAAATATATTTAGATGTGGGGTGGGTGGGGGTGGGGTATTCATTGTTAACTCTAGCTTTATATTATACTTGAATTCTCCTCATTTTTATTGAGGAACACCTGGGTTAAGGGTGGGTCACTGGTTGGAAGAGGGTAAGATGGACTGTGGGAGAGGAAGTGACGCTCCCTGGGAACAAGGGAGAAAATCTCCAATTAGGAATGTTTTATATCTTTTCTATTTAGAAAGAGTTTTTTGTGATATTGTTCTGAGTGTATTAGAGAGCCTTTATTTTTGTAAATCTTGTATGCTCCATGCTCGGGATGTTCTAGATAGGGTTTCCCCTATCTATGGTTCCAAATAAAGGAGCTGCCCAGATGATTATGGCTGATCAGTCGGTTAAGTGGTGCACCTGGAATGTCAGGGGGAGTAATTCGCCAGTTAAAAGGAAGAAAATATTATCAAATCTTAAGAAGGAGAGAGTTGATATAGCTCTCCTACAGGAGACACACCTGTCGGATAAAGAACATTTAAAATTACGACAGGGCGGATTTGATCAGGCCTCTTTTTCTTCTTTTAACTCAAAAAGCAGGGGGGTCGTTATCCTTGTCCGGAAGAATTTCCCTTTTAAAATTCTAAATCAGATAAAAGACGAATCTGGACGATATATTTTGATTAAAGCCCTCATAAATGGAGAAGAATATGGGATCTTAAATGTGTACTGCCCCCCGGCACACCCCTTTAAATTCATAACAGAAGCTTTTTCAAAACTGATGGCCTTTGGTGCCCGTCATACAATTATAGGGGGAGACTTTAATTGTATTATGGATCCGGAAACAGACAGGATTCCCAAGAGTGCCGCTGGAGTGTCTCCCAGATCTAGACAACTGGCGGACCTGAATAAAGAATTAGGATTGGTAGATGTATGGAGATGTCTCCATTCATAGGGTAGAGATTTTTCTTTCTACTCTAATCCACATAAATGTCACACAAGAATTGATATGTTTTTTGCCCCATCGATTTTTCTAAATTCTATATCAACCTGTAAAATAGGTACTATAGCAATCTCCAACCATGCCGCTGTATACATGGAAACTAAGGTAAAGAACAATGGGACATCCGCTCGGCATTGGCGTATGGACCCCTTCCTGATAAAAGATAGCAAATTTGTAAAGTACTTCTCCCAAGAACTTAAAACTTTTTTAGAAATTAATACAGGTACGGCTAGCAATCTGTCAATGATGTGGGAGACCATCAAAGCTTATGCACGAGGTTTGATCATCTCCTACTCAGCGCCCCAGAGGAAAATGAAGGGAGAACAACAGCGTCTGCTCGAAGCTCGCCTAAAAGCAGCCGAAACAGCATACGCTGATAGACCTTCTATCACAAAATGGCAGAGGATTACAGCTCTTAGGACAGCTTTAAACACCGTGCTTACTCAAACGGCTAAAAGGGAAATATTATTTGCGAAACAAAGACTATATGAATATGGCGACAAACCGGGTAGACACCTAGCATTTCTTGCAAAGAAAAAGAAAGCCCCTCAAACTATTCCGACTATCAAGGAAAGTACAGGTACCCTGACTTATGATCATAAAAAGATCAATGCGACCTTTAAAGAATTTTATTCTGAACTATATAAATCGCAGGACTGCGAAGATAGGATTAGGAGGATGCAGTCATTTTTTAAAAATTTGACCTTCCCGGGCCTGACTCCGGAACAGGTGTCGGCACTAAATACCCCTTTAACAGTCCAAGAAATACTTGAGGCAATTAGGCAACTTCAGAGCGGAAAAGCACCGGGCCTGGATGGTTTTTAAGCTGAATTCTATAAAGAATTTGTAGGAATATTGGCTGACCCACTTATGGATATGTATAATTTTGCACATAGTCAGGTCTGTCTCCCGCCCTCGCTGAAAGAAGCAAATATTTCTCTTATCCTCAAAAAAGGAAAAGACCCAGAAGACTGTGCATCTTACAGACCAAAATCCTTACTAAATGTAGACTTTAAAATTCTCTCAAAAATGTTAGCACTGAGACTAGAAAGGGTACTGCCATACATCATAAAGGAGGACCAGACGGGATTTATTAAGGGCCGCAGATCAACCAATAATATCAGAAGGGTCTTGAATATGATCCAAGCCTGTCATCAGGGAAAGATACCAGGAGTAGTAATTTCATTAGATGCGGAAAAGGCATTCGATAGGGTTGAATGGTCATATTTATTTTACACATTGGAAAGGTTTGGCGTTGGACAGGTGTTTACCAAATGGGTCTCAACATTGTATAATGACCCCAAAGCAGCTGTTATTACTAATGGGTTAAGATTGGATGGCTTCAGTGTGGGTAGGGGCTGCCGTCAAGGATGTCCTCTCTCACCATTGTTGTTTACGCTGATAATCAAACCATTAGCAGAAACCATCCGGACTGATCCTAATATAACGGCCCCGAGGATTGGTACAGGCAAACACAAAATTACCCTCTATGCAGATGACGTTCTCTTATTCCTCAGTAATCCTTTAATGTCAGTGCCACGTCTAATTCAAGTTATTAATACATTTAGTGCATTCTCAGGCTATAAAATTAATTTTTCAAAATCAGAAGCTATGCCAATGGGTGGCCTGGTTATGATACCCCACCTAATGGACGGATCCCCTTTTCCTTTCCGTTGGTCCCTGGAGGGTTTCTTATATTTAGGTATTTTTATCACGTCAGTATTTGGTCAGCTGTATAGGGCTAATTTTGTACAATTAATGGAAAGGATAAGGCAGGACCTCCAGCGATGGAGAGACCTTCCGATTTCCTGGCTAGGTAGAATAGCATTAATTAAAATGAATGTTCTGCCCCGTCTCTTATATCCTATGAGAATTTTCCCGCTGATGCTGCCAAGGCTAGCCCTACGTAAATTATATGGCTGGTTGGGCTCCTTTATTTGCTACAGCTTCCACAGGCAAGGGGAGGACTGGGTTTCCCAGACTTTAGGAAATATCAGTTAAGCTCCCTACTAAGTTACATAGCTGGCTGGGTTTTGTCTGATCCACAATCAATCTGGTTGGATATCGAAGCCTCCCAAATAAAATATCCACTTATTAACCTTTTATTTTCAGATAAGAGGAAAATCATTACAGACCACTGTAAAAATCCCATAATATTAAACACAATTAAGGCCTGGAATATAATGCAGCAAAATGAGGGTAACTCACATAAAACATCCCCCCATGCACCAATAGTAGGCGCATGGGGATTCCAACCGGGGATTACAGATGCCACCTTTAAACTCTGGAGATCCAGGGGCATCTCATGCTTAGGGGACCTATTTAAAGATGGGATCCTGATGTCCTTTGAGCAGCTGCGTCTGAAATTCGGAATACCTAATGGGGATCTCTTTCGATACTTCCAAATTCGAGATTATATACAGAGGAAGATTACATTAATAGATAGTCTTTATAAATCAGACAGAGAACGTAATGTCCTACGACCAGCGGGGGTATCCTCCGTTAGTACTATATACCATTTGCTACATGATGGAGTCTCAGGAGACATGGATGACCTGCTTAAAACATGGGAGCAGGACTTGGGGCTAGAAATCTCTGAGGATATGTGGAATGGCATTTGGGAAAATGCTAGAAGAATTACTATCTGTAACAGAACTCAGGCTATCTAACTAAAGATACTTCACAGGGCCCATATAGCACTGGCTCGACTGGCAAAATTTAAGGCAGGAGCATCTCCAATGTGTCCCAAATGCAAAATAGAGGTGGGTACTCTTGTACATTGTCTGTGGACTTGTCAGAAAATCCACAGATACTGGACTAAAGTAGCAAGTACCCTGACAGAAATTTTAGGAACGGAAATTAGGGTGGACCCTGTATCTGTCCTTTTGGGCTTTTCGAACCTTTCATCTCTGGATATGCACGGGAAGAGACTATTTTCTATTCTCTCTTTCTGTGCAAGGAAAAATATTTTGGTGAACTGGGTGGCTGAGGGCCCCCCTGGACTTTCAAATTGGCACAGATTAATTATGGAATATATCCCCCTTGACTTCCTCACAAATATGGTGCACCGAAAGACTGAATTATTTTATAAAATATGGCAGCCCTTTCTGAATTATATAAATGCAGATATTTCGGCCATCCTAACAAGGGCTTTTATTTAGTGAAGATTTCAGACCTGGCTGCTCCGGGGCACCTTGGGATAGGAATCCCGCACGAATACGGGTTTTATTATATTTGATGTGAATACATTCCGAGCATGTAAGAGACTTAGGTATACACTCTGGTTAGTTATAGGTTAGATTAGTAGAAAGTTGAGTTTTGTTTTTTTTGGTTCTCGTTTTTTATCTTTTCTCCTTTTTTTTTCTCTTTTTCTTCTCTTTGTTAAATTTTGACTATTGTATATATGATTTAATTGTACATCAATGTTTGTATTTGAGAGTTTTGTTTATTTTTGTAAATTTGCAAAAATGTTAAAATTCCAATAAAAATATCTATTAAAAAAAAGATTTCAAACTCATAATCATTTAACTGATCCAGGACACGAATGATACATAAAACATATAATAGCCAGAGAAGGATGAAATTTCCAGATATAGCTGAGAGTAAAATCACTGCCTTAATTCTACTCTTCATCTCGGGGTCAGCCTGCTTCCCTTCCTTACTCTGACTCCTCAGTCCCTTACGGACTTGCCTTGACTTAAATAAAATGCGTGCGATTGTCAGAACATTGAGGAACACAATGAAAAAGAATGGCCCCAATGGGGTTAGAACCACAGCAAAGGAGCGGAATCCAATCCAGTGAGAGTCAGTGAAGTAGCTTCCCTTACTCTTGCAGTAAAATGGTATGTTCCTTTTTATCTTTTTCGACTCAAATATAAAATACCAAGGGACATATTTTAAACAAAGCAGAATACCGGTTATTAAGAGAATTGCAGATGCGTTTTTCCCAGTGCAATATTTAGTTGCAAGTTTGTGGCAACAAAAGCTGACAAACTGATCGAAGGTGAATGCGATGGTGAACCAGACAGAACAGTCTATGGACGCACGGCTCAGGACATGGATAACACTGCACACAGGAGTGATTCCCAGGAAACATAATGGGTAATAATAAACACGAAGTCACCTCAGTATGACCTCACTGATAATGACCAATAGATCTGCTGCTGCCATGGCCACCAGATAGCGTGTTGTGCACGTAGCAAGCCCACACTTTCCCTGGGACAGGATCATAGTCGCCATGAAATTCACTGCCAGAAGGATAACAGGAAAATAACTTATTGATAATGAACACTCTTTTCTGAATACGTTTACATGACAACAATATTAAATCAGGCAGTATTTAAAAGAATTGAGATGTAAAACATAAACCTGTAAACTTGCCAATTTCTCACTTGAACAGAAACACGCAGCTGGTGAACAGCAGATGGAATGTAGGATACCAGTCATAAAAGTAACCACCAAAACATATAATATTTAGAAGGTGAACTTTCACAACATGGAGCCATGATTCTCTCAAGAACAATCAACAGATAATATGATCAGAGAATTGGATGAATCCACATGATAGGGAAATACTTAAAGTTGGACCACTCTTTTCTTTTCATTCCCTATGGGTGTGTGTGCCCCTCTCTCTCTGAGACTGTGTGTGCATGTGTGGTTGTGTGCGTACACATGCTCATCTCTTTCTGGAGCCATTTCCTATGGGCATGCGTGCCCCTCTCTCTCTCTGAGACTGTGTGTGTGTGTGTGTGTGTGTGTGTGTGCGCGCGCGTACACATGCTCACCTCTTTCTGGAGGCATTCCCTATGGGTGTGTGTGCCCCTCTCTCTCTGAGACTGTGTATGTGTATATGTGTGTGCGTACACATGCTCACCTCTTTCTGGAGCCATTCCCTATGGCTGCATGTGCCCCTCTCTCTCTGAGACTGTGTGTGTGTGTATATGTGTGTGTGTGCGTGTGTGCACATGCTCACCTCTTTCTGGAGCCATTCCCTATGGCTGTGTGTGCCCCTCTCTCTCTGAGACTGTGTGTGTATGTGTATGTGTGTACACATGATCACCTCTTTCTGGAGCCATTCCCTACCTTCTGAAAAGCAGAGTGACTCTCTACAGTGAGTCATAGGATTAATGTATGAGGAGGAAAAACATCCTCACAGCTGTGAAATATCAAATAGGGGCAGATATAAATCAGTTGTTATGAAAGAGAAAGGTGTATTGGGGAGATAGAGAAAAGCTTTTTCATGATCGGTTTGAGGGCAGATGCAATTCAATTATAAAAGAATGATGATCCGAGGCAGTGATAACCCAAGCTGTTAAAATGTGATTTCCAGGTGGAGGGAAATGCTTCATCTGCAAGCATTTGAAAGATGAGGGAGGTGGGATCGTTGTAAATCTGGTCAAACATGAACCCCAACCATCTGAAAATATGATGATGAATGAGGGGCAGATCCTACTGGTTGAACCAACATTGTGGATGCACGGAGATAGAGATAACAGTAACAAAACAGCATTGTCAATCCCGACAAAAGCTGCATTAACTCTCCTCAATTATCAGCACATAACATCCAAGAAGATAACTGCAGTGAATTTTCACAGGAATCTTTATTTTCAATGTGGATTCTCGCAAGTATTTGAAAATTATTAATATGCTGTTCATCATTCCGTTTAAAATATAAAGATGTAGGAGCTGTATACAAAGGGAGAAAGTCGAGTTAAACTGGGTGTTGTGGAGATGCTCAGGCAGATCCCCAGGGCACCTTCAGCAAAATAAACTGTCCAGGCATACACTGTAACTTCAGTGTTACAGAAGGTTTTTTTTTGTGGACAGGTACCTATGTGGAAAGAAGTGAACATTAATTTCAGTCCCACCTACATACATTTGTATGCTCCTATATGAGTAGATGAAAGGAAATAAGAGGGAATGAAACTCATGTACGCAAACATATATGTACCAAGTGCTCTGCTACTGCTCTGCCCAGGACTGTAAGAAACTGCAGAGCGTTGTGAACACGGGCCAGATCATACACACGCCAACCTTCCATCCATTGATTGAATGTACATTTCTTGTTGCCACAGAAAGCCAGCCAACGCCATTAAAGACCCTCCCATCCCGGTTAAACTCTCCTCCAATCACTTCTGTCAGCCAGGAGATACGAAACCATAAACACACAGAGCAACATGTTCAAGACTAGATTCTTCCCCACTGATATTTGAATTCGGAATGGACCTCTCAAATGTTCAACCTCATGTTGACGTTGCCTCTTGTGCACCTTCCTTGCAGCTGTACCTCTGTATCCCTCACTCTGTTCAATCACCCGGTGGCCTTTGTGTCTTTCCATGGAATATTCGCAGCACAGCAAGCAAAACAAGTTTCTTTCCCACAGTACAGGGTAAATGTGACAATATAACCATAAATTAAATCAAATCAAATCAAATCAGGATTGAGAAAAAAAGGGAAATGGCAGAGATGATGGAAGAGTAACCCTGTCTATCAGCAGAGCAAGTGGAAGACCTTGTGAGGCAAGACCCATTACATGGTGTCAATAGCTGAACAGTGCGCAATGCCTGAGGACGGCTTGCTAAATGTCGAGGGGTGGGGTGGGGGAAGTGGGGGGGGGGGGGGTGGTGGTGGTGGTTGCTGCAATTTCAAAGGGACTGACATGGAATGCTGCATCACTGGGAAAGTTGCTGAAATGGCAGAGATGCTGCAAAAACAAAAAGATACCCCGAAAAGTAAGAGTTTGGGATAATTGCAGTCAGGATCATTGTTGGAGGCAATGGCTCTGGGGGAAGTATTGGTTGAAAATACAATGGTCCAGGTGGGAGTTGGAGAAGGCTTGGAGACAAAGAGGCTTACAGTACAGAAGTAAAATGTATTTTGCCCGATAAAATCCACAATGGTCAAATACATTGCCTCAGAATTCTCATCCAGTTTTCCAGCATTAGGTCTGTAACCCTGGCATTCCAAGTGTACATTTAAAGAGTTCTATGCTGTCAGGGGATCTGCTTCTGCTACCCTTACAGGAAGCAAGTTCCACATTGTCCCAACACTCCCGGTGGAAAACTCAAACCCCTGCATCTATGCCCCAGGTCATTGACCTGACCACAAAGGGGAAAACGTGGTTCCTTCTCTGCTGTCTGTGACTTGTATAAAATGATACATTTAAGTGATGTCCCCCAACAATCTCCCCTGCTCCATGGAAAACAACCCCAGTCCATCCAATCTCTCCTCGTGCCGTAAACATGATAACCTTGGAGTGATCCTGGAAACTCTCCACCCTCTTCAGGGCAATCACAATATTCCCTATAATGTGGATTCCAGAACTGCAAATAGCATTCTAGCTGTGGTCTAGCCAACATTTTGTACAGTGCCAACATTTTTTCGCTGCTCATAAACTCTATGTCTTGGATTTCAAAGGCAAAAACTTATCTGATACCTTCTTAACCATTTCATCGACCTGCCCTGCTACCTTAAGATCTTCATGAGCACCAAGATCCCTCTGATTCGGTGCTTCCGAGGTTTCTACCGTTCATAATGTATCCTTGTGTGTTCTATGCTGCCAAGTGCATCAGCTCACATTCATGGATTGAATTCCTATTTCCAACAATTTCTGTCTTACCAGTGAACTTCTCCTGGAAATCCCCGAACATGCAGAGTTCACAGCATTTCCGAGCACCACCTTTTATCTTTCTTGGAACATGTTGGCCCTGTAACCTCACTATTTCCTTCTTCAACGCATCCCACTGCTCTGACATGGATTTACTTAAACGTCTCTGCTCTCTGTTCATTCAGAGGAAAGCTTTGGGAAATTTTCAAGGTCATTTGACAGAAAATGATTTGCTGCTCTCAGTGAAAGTAGGTCATGGCCCCTGTGGGTTTAAGGAATGCTCAGGTTTGTTGTATATTTTACAGTTGAGTTGATAGCCACGGTCAGAAAGGAAAGTCATCCTCAGTGTGTAGCTCTGTACTTATTCAAAACAAAAACTACTTGCAGGTGGGACACGGGAAGTGTATGAGAAATGTCATGAAAACCCAATGTTTAACAAGTTAGAGGGATCTAAGCATTTTTTTATTCTAATTAGATCCTATATTTTGGAATCTGAGAATGTACACTTGACAGTTACACTTGTCTGTCCCCATCCACAAACATGGATGGAACGAGCTGCGAGAGGCAGTGGTGATGGTGGGTAAAATTAAAACAGTTAAAAGGCATGGGTATATGAACAGGAAAGATTTAGAAAGATATGGACCTAGTGCTGGCAAATGGGATCAGGTTAATTTGCGATATCTGGTATTGAGGAGTTGACAAAGGGGCCATTTCTGTGCTGCATGATTCTATAAGAAGAAGATTATTCCTCAAATCTTCATCACTCCCGTAATTGGAAAATTCAATCCGTACTCCTTAACAGTTACCCAAGCCGACAGCAGATTCTGAACATTTAACAGTCAGAGCTAACAGAATCTGAAACCCACACGGTGTAAAGGAGATGAACCAGCTCAAAACCCTTTTACTGTAGTACTCCCTAAAGTAGGAAGGAGGAAATGCGCTGCTATCAATACAACTGCACAAACACAGATACACACAGGAATGTGAGAACTCTGGATTTATGAGATCCACTGCACTGACTGATCAAGATCCATTGCAGTTCTATACTTGCTGACATTTCCAATAACTCCTTCCCTGAAGGTAGCCTCCAGTCTAAGATGCGACTCAGGAGTTCATTACATTTGACTAAGGGTGATCATGTCGTAAAGCAATGAAACAACAGAATATTTAAAACATAAAATGTAATTGTATGATCTTGCAACAACAGAGTGGGTAAAACATTGAATATTACACAAGAACGCAAATCACTTAATTAACAAGGAAAAACAGGGGAAATCTCATCCACAAATTGTAAATAATTATAATTACCAGGAGCACCAATGATGGCAAGAACCATGAAGAAAACTTTCCCCGCTAATTCAGTTGGCTGATGCATTTTCAGTGGAGAGTGGTAATCCTTTCTTGTTGCACACAATCTGCAAGCATTAAACTCTGCGGTGTTACATCCTCTGCGTGTTTCCATTATATTTTGTGTGATCCCCACTGGGAGATTGGGGTTGCATCTCTGATGATGACAACTTTA
This sequence comes from Hemiscyllium ocellatum, assembly GCF_020745735.1. Lineage (NCBI taxonomy): Eukaryota > Metazoa > Chordata > Chondrichthyes > Orectolobiformes > Hemiscylliidae > Hemiscyllium > Hemiscyllium ocellatum. The sequence continues at coordinate 2,899,885 of NC_083438.1, forward strand.
TCATTCCCAGTTTGTCGAAGATGTTTCTCACTGAAATTGGATTGTGACAGGTAAGGGATGACCACATCGAGGGAAGAATCATCATTGGAAACTGTTAATTGTTGTTGGATGCATTTCTCCAATTTGTCAACTCTCTGGAGACAGTTTTCAATCAATCTGTTCAGAGATGTAACACTGTATCTATGGAAAAGACAGAACTTGAAGCCAGGTCCAGCAGCCCAGAGCTGGGGACACTGCCACTTTACTAGTTCATTCACTGTACATCATGGAGCTCTGTACCAGTGCAAATTGGAACTTCAAGGCCAGATCATATAACATTAAGGATGTGTAGCCGCTGTCTCATTAGAAAACCCAGTAATTGTCACCACTTTATGAACAGAGGCAGCCTGCTGTTGTAATAATGCTGCCTTCAACTAAAGTGATTGCATTGCTTTCTAGTGGATGGATGTGATTTTGTTTCCTGCATCAACCCTGTTTTCCTCTTCCTTAATGCCCTGCTAACATCGAAATTTGCTTTCTAATTTGTGTTGGAGTTTTATCCAGCAACATGGTGTTGAGGGAATGTACCTCACATTGTCTCCGTGATGTCAGTCATGACCATTTATTGTATGAATCTCTGATATTAGCGAGCTCTCTACCGTAGCCCTACCATGGGCTGTCATTACCCATGTCTCAGATAAGTCCCATCATCCTAGATTACTTGTAGCAATGTAGGTGATCTGCCATTGTACCATGTCCGTCCCATCTCTCTGTTGGAGAAATTCAGGTCCCCCCATTGTCACCCTCCTGCCGTGACATGGATTTGCTTTTCCCAGTTGCTGATGTAATACCGTTCTGGTATAATCTAGTTCCAAACCAGGCTCAGACGCATCATTTTAGCTCCTCATAAAGTATCCTATGGTTTTTTTTTGGGAATCATTTCATACTGCCATTTCCACTTTTGACAATAACCTGAGTGTCGTTTGCCTCCTTCCTCTCTGGGAGGGGGTTAGCTTAACTCCATTTTATTGGGCCAGGTGACCCACAATTTTGAGAACTCCTATTTAATAAAATCACTTCCAAACGAAACAGAAATGCCCAACTTCTCCAAGCTATCAACATCGCTGATATCCGGATTCCTGGGACAATTCTTTTAAAGCTGTGCAGCGTTCACACATTCCTTGGAAAGTTCCGTGCTCAGGTCTATATGCGACACAATAAGTGCAGCCTATCCCCAAGTACTTCAGGGCCCCAATTCACAAGCAGTTGTTGACATCAGTATTGGCTCAGAAATGTTTGGCAGGTCAGGTCATATTGGGAGAACAGGTGGAACCTCCATGTCCCAAACCAGAAGCCGAGAAACCAAAGAGAATCTGCCCCGGCCCAGGGAGAAGCGGATAGCATTGAACCACATTGGGAATGCAACAGTATGGAGACACACTTGGTGCCCTGTACAACAGTGACAGAAATTAACTTGTTTCAGACGGGCAGATCAATTGGAATGTAAGGGACAGCCTTTGCACTGGCTCGGGTTCACACATAATTGTGGGCTTTCAAGGTCGAGACACTGACAACGGGCAATGTGTCATTCTGCTGGAGTGGTTCCTCTCAAACTGCCACACACAGTGCACCACAATGTGCTATTTGATCTGTTCACATCAGCGAGTCACTGAGAACACCATTACCTCACTCTGACTTTGTGTCAAATCTGCCCAATAGAACCCTCCCTCTGTGTAATTGGCAGCTAACATTGTTATCAAACTGGCCAGAAACACCTCACCCTGGTGGAGACATTGTCATGATGTGGCCTTTTGAAATTGCCCAGGTTCCTTCAGTTCCAACTGTGTCTGCAGGAACAGAGAAATTACAGCCCGTTACAGCAGTTGACGGGAAGTGGAGATTTGGGACAATCCATCATAATTCAGAATCATAGAATGCTACAGCTGTTATTGTACTGAACAAAATAATACACACATTGTATTTGTGAGGGCTGACTGCAATGATAATCGGGCTAATTAAACTACCCACCTTTCATTAAATGAGCTCTAATTCCCGGTAATTCCCCATTTTATTTCCCTGAATTAATCTGACTATAAATAAAAAGGAGAATGCAAATGTCAGTATTGGACAGATTGTGGCACAAATCCTGTTTCCTCATGGACAATTGGTTCCTTTGCCAGGCATCACCAGTCTGTCCTTACCTTTCACCATGATCAATGTAACCTGTCAGTTTCCCTTGTTGAACACACTGTCAGATAGAGCCAGGGACTTGGAGACAGATGACAGCACGGAAAGCAGCCACACGGCGTTTCGGGTTTGTCTCAGTGAAGCCCAATCAATGTTATACCTGAAGTATGCTTGAACCAGCTCAGATCGGAGGGTCTAACGCTCTCCCCACTGAGTTTATCCAGACACCCAAATGCAGCATGGTTCCTATCATCCATTTTATCCCCATCACAAACACTCTCTCCATCGATCAATCTTCTTTCCTTCAAACAAATTCTCCCAAACTGAGCAGGGTACAGCCTTCACTGAGAACCCCATGCTGACTTTCCTGGATTAATCACTCACTGTTCAAATCACCATTTAGAGAATCTCTCAGAGTTTTGCCAGCTCTGGAAGTGTAACAGCAGCTGGTATCCCATCCTAAAACATTTGGAAAACTTCTGACAGATGGATCTCATTGACTTCATCTCGGGGTTTTCCATTGAACATCGCTTCAAAGCGATGGCTGAGATCCGAACCCCTACCAACTGCTTGGAAGGCAGCCATGCTGCCCACTATACCCCCATCCCCCTGCCAGCTGGATGCTCGCTATTCTCAAACACACTTAACAACACTGCCATCATCACCAATTGGATTGGGGCTGAAATAAAAACAGAAATAGCTGGCGAAGCTCAGCAAGTCTGGCAGCATCAGCATCTGAATCCCTCAGCTCTGAAGGAGAATCATTGGACTTAAAAAGTTCCCTCTGCTTTCTCCCCACAGATCCTGCCGAGTTTCCCCAACAATCTCCATGTTGGGGTTCAGCTCTCCTGGATCTGCAGGACTGTGTTTGAAATCCCGGAGATTAGATTAGATTACTTACAGTGTGGAAACAGGCCCTTCGGCCCAACAAGTCCACACCGGTCCGCCGAAGCGCAACCCACCCATACCCCTACATTTACACCTTATCTAACACTACGGGCAATTTAGCATGGCCAATTCACCTGACTCGCACATCTTTGGATTGTGGGAGGAAACCGGAGGAAACCCACGCACACACGGGGAGAACGTGCAAACTCCACACAGTCAGTCGCCTGAGTCGGGAATTGAACCCGGGTCTCAAGCGCTGTGAGGCAGCAGTGCTAACCACTGTGCCACCGTGCCGCCGTGAATGTTGACCCACAGAAGGGGATATTGGGTCAGGTGACAGCCTACCTCATTCATTGGGGCAGATGTCAAGGAGCATCTTAAACCGGAGAGGGATCAGGGGGAATTGGAGCCGTTTAGAGAGAGAGTACAGAAGGTAAGACAGCTCAGCTCAAAGCACGGCCCTTAATGCTGCGCCGATTAAAATATTGAAGATGGCAGAGGGGCAGATGAGCTGAGACAGGGTGGGAGCTGGGCGATATTGATGATGTGGAAGGACAGTGTGTGCATCTGATCACATTCTGTCAGTCTGACTAATAGCAGGCATTCCTGGCACTGGATTCACTGAGGGGTGAAGGGTCAGTGAACAGAGCGGACTGTCCCTGTTGTTCTGTTCCTGACTCTCCAGCTCCCACTCTGTTAGTGACCTCTCAGTCTCCCAGGAAATGTGCATTCTCCAATAGTGTCCGGTCTAAGGAATATCATTCCGAAATAACTCCTGTCCGAGGTAGCAATGATGAATGTGTCTTCTCCTCTGTTCTGTACATGTCATTGTTCAGAATTGTGGGCACATTTATGGACAGACATTGAGAATTGTATGAAACAAACCAACACCCCCCCCCCCCCCCCGCCCCACCGAAAATATATTAAGAAAATGGCTTTTAAAAACATTTCTCTAAAGGTCAGTGTAAGGCATTGTAATTCAATTGTGAAAACTGCCAGGCATGAAGTAAAACACACTTTACTCCACATTATCGATAAAATACAAACAAAAGAAAGAAATATTGGAATAACCTAACTCTATTGGAAACCTAACTGGCTGACAGATTATTTACTACTGAACAGCAACTTTTCCAGTTTAGTAATACTCCATAAAACACACACTTGGCAAAGGTGAATCCACTAAAATAGATAGTTTCACATGGAATTCTGGACAACGATTGTAACAGATTTGCTCAAAATTCCATCTACTTTCAGTGTTCTTGGAACAGAATGATATGTTGCTTGAGGGGACAGCTCCGATCTGTCTGTAGTTTCATGTTGACCTGTCTGTAGAAAGGATGACAGATCCATAACAAGTGACCTCTTCCTGAATCTCACCAATCTCCAGATGGAATTCCATTTCACAGGGTTTTGGGCCAACTGACCAGATGATGAACATTTCCCTGCAGTATACAGATAACTCTCCCAAAAGCAGTGATTCATGTTTTAACGTCTGCAGTTGAATATAGTCCAACCAATTCTAGATCAATGAGATATACCAGGAAATCAGGTGACCAATACTGTAGCCTGAGGATAAATCAATAAACTACAGAATTCTATCACGGGACTCCAAACACTGTGCCTTCTTCCCACAAGTGGGTCAGACTACTATTATCTCTTCCAGATTTCACTCCTGATTGTCTCTGTAACATCCCGCAGACCATAAACAACTATTACCTCTTCCAGATTTCACTCCTGATCGTCTCTGTAACAGTCTGCAGATTATAAACAACTATTACCTCATAGAGTCATAGAGATGTACAGCACGGAAACAGACCCTTCAGTCCAACCCGTCCATACTGACCAGATATCCCTACCCAATCTAGTCACACCTGCCAGCACCCGGCCCATGGCCCCCCAAACCCTTCCTATTCATATACCCATCCAAATGCCTCTTAAATGTTGCAATTGTGCCAGTCTCCGCCACTTTCTCTGGCAGCTCATTCCATACACCTACCATCCTCTGCGTGAAAAGGTTGTCCCTTAGGTCTCTTTTATATCTTTCCCCTCTCACCCTAAACCTATGCCCTCTAGTTCTGGACTCCATGAGCCCAGGGAAAAGACTTTGTCTATTTACCCGATCCATACCCCCTATATTTTTGTAAACCTCGATAAGATCACACCTCAGCCTCCAGGGAAAACAGCCCCAGCCTGTTCAGCCTCTCCCTATAGCTCAAATCCTCCAGCCCTGACTCTGTAACATCCTGTAGATTATAAACAACTATTACCTCTTCCAGACTTCATTCCTGCTTGTCCTTGTACCAATATTACCTCTTCCAGATTTCACTCCTGATTGTCTGTAAAATCTTGCAGACCAGAAACAATTATTACATCTTCCTGATTTCATTTCTGCTTGTCTCTGTAACATTATGCAGATTACAAACAACTATTATTCTCTTTTCAATTTCATTCCTGCATGTCCCTGGAACATCATGCTAATCATAAACAACTATTACTACTTGCAGATTTCATTCCAGCTTGTTTCTGTAAATTACTGCAGATTATAAACAACTATCACCACTTCCAGATTTCACTCCTGCTTCTCGCTATAAAATCCTGCAGACCATAAACAAGTATGAGCTCTTCTAGATTTCATTCCTGCTTGTCCCTGTGAAATTCTGCAGACCACAAACAACCATTACCTCTGCCATATTTCACTCCTGTTTGACCCTGCAACATCTGCAGACCATAAACAACTATTATCTCTTCCAGATTTCACTCCTACTTGTCACTGTATCATCCTGCAGACTCTAAAAAAAAATTACCTCTTCCAGATTTCACTCCTGTTTGACCCTGTAATATCCTGCAGACCATAAACAAAGAGTACCTTTTCAGATTTCATTCCGGCTTGTCTCTGTAAAATACTACAAACAATAAACAACTTTTACATCTTCCAGACTTTGTTCCTGCTTGTCTCTGTACCATGCAGGAGATCATAAACTACTATTACCACTTCCAGATTTCACTACTGCTTATCTCTATCATCCTGCAGACTATCAACAGCTATTACCTCTCCCAGATTTCACTCCTGCTTTTCTATGTAACATCTTCAAGATCATAAACACCTATTACCTATTCCATATTTCACTCCAGTCTGACCCTGTAACATGCTGCAGATTATAAACAACTATTACATCTTCCAGCATTTACTCCTGATTGCCTGTGAAAAATCTTTGAAACCCTAATGAACAATATCGTCACCCAGATTTCACTCCTGCTTTTCACCGTAACATCCTGCAGACCATAAACAACTATTACCTCTTCCAGATTTCATTCCTGCTTTTCACTGTAACATTCTCTAGACCATAAACAACTATTACCTCTTCCAGATTTCACTCCTGAATGTCTCTGTAAATTCTGCAGACATTCTCTATAACATACCCCAGATTATTAAAAACTATTACCTCTGCGATATTTCACTCCTGTTTGACCCTGTGTCTTCCTGCAGACCATGAACAGTTATTACCTCTTCTAGATTTCACTCTTGCTTGTTTCTGTAACATCATGCTGATCATTGACAACAATTACCTCGAACAGATTTCACTCCGAATTGTTTCTGCAACTTCCGGCAGATTATAAACAGCTATTACCTCATCTAGATTCCATTCCTGCTTGTCCCTGTAAAATTCTGCAGACCAGAAACAACTATTACCTCTTCCATATTTCACTCCTGTTTGACTCTGCAACATGGTTAAGATTTCATTCCTGCGTGTCTCTCTGCCATCCTGCAGATCATTAACAACTATTACCTCGTCCATATGTCACCCCTGCTTGTCGCTGTAACAACTGGGAGAATATAAACAACCTGAACCTCTTCCAGGTTTCACTCCGGCTTGTCTCTGTAACATTCTGCAGACCACAAACAACTATTACCTCTTCCAGCTTTCACTCCTGTTTGTCTCGGTAACATCCTGTAGATTGCCTCTTCTAGATTTCATTCCTGCTTGCCTCTGAAACGTTCCCCAGATCATAAAAAAGTATTACCTCTTTTATTTTTAATTCCTGCTTGATTCTGCAACATCCTGTAGACCATAAAAAAACTAACCCCTCTACCAGATTGCATTCCTGCTTACCTCTGCAACGTCCTGCAGATTATAAACAACTATTACCTCTTCTAGATTTCATTCCTGCTTGTGTCGATAACATTCGGTAGACTAAAAACAAATGCAACCTCTTCCAGATTCCACTCCTGCTTGTTTGTGTAACATCCTACAGACCATATACATCGACGGACCCCGCTAGATTTCATTCCTGCTTGTGTCTGTAACATTCTACAGATTATAAACAACTAATACCTCTACCAGATTTCAATCCTGCATGTCCCTGTAAAATCTTTGAAACCCTAACCAATTATAGTGTCACTCCTGCTTGTTTCTGTAACTTCCTGCAGACCATAAACAACTATTACCTCTTCCAGATTTCACTCCTGCTTGTTTCTGTAACATCATGCTGATCATAAAAATTACCTCTGACAGATTTCAGTCCGAATTGTTCCTGGAACTTCCTGCAGATTACAAACAGCTATTACTTCATCCAGATTCCATTCCTGCAGACCAGAAACAACTATTACCTCTTCCATATTTCACACCTGTTTGACTCTGTAACATTGTTCAGATTATAAACAATTATTACCTCTTCCAGATTTCAATCCTGCTTGTCCCTGCAAAAGCTTTGAAACCCTAACCAACTATATTGTCACCCAGATTTCACTCCTGCTTGTCTCTGTATTTCCTGCAAATTATAAACACTATTACCTCTTCCATGTTTCACCTTGCTTGTCTTTGTAACATCCTGCAGACCATAAACAACTATGAGCTCTTCAGATTTCATTCCTGCATGCCCCTGTAACTTCCTGCAAACCATAAACAACTATTACCACTTCCTGATTTCATTCCAGCTTGTTTCTGTAAGTTCCTGCAGATTATAAACAACTATTACCTCTTCCAGATTTCACTCCTGCTTGACTCTGTAACATCCTGAAGACCATAAACACGAATGACCTCTTCCAGATTACACTCATGCTTGTCTCTGTGGGCGGCATGGCGGCATGGTGGTTAGCACTGCTGCCTCACAGCATCACAGACCCGGGTTCAATTCCCGCCTAGGGCGACTGTCTGTGTGAAGTTTGCACATTCTCCCCGTGTCTGATTGTGTTTCCACCGGTACTCCGGTTTCCTCCCACAGTCCAAAGATGTGCAGGTTAGGTTGATTCGCCTTGCTAAGTTGCCTGCAGTGTGAGCTGAAGGGGTAAAATGTGGGGGATTGGGTCTGAATGGATTGCTCTTCGGAGGGTCGGTTGGACTGTATTGGGCTGCAGGGCCTGTTTCCACACTGTAAGTAATCTAATGCAGCAGATTATAATCAACTATGACCTCCTCTAGATTTCACTCCTGCTTGTCTCTGTAACATTCTCCAGACGATTAAAAAGTATTACCACTTCCATGTTTTACTCCTGCTGGATTCTGCAATATTTTGCAGACCATAAACAACTATTACCTCGACCAGATTTCATTCCTGCTTACCTCTGCAACATCCTGCAGATCATAAACAAATATTACCTCTTTCAGATTTCACCCCTGTTTGTTACCATAACATCTGGCAGAAAATAAACTACTATTATATCCATGAGATTTCATTCCTGCTTGTCTCTGTAACATCCGGCAGACCATAAGCAACTATTACATCCTCCAGATTTCAGTCCTGCTTATCTCTGTACCAAGCTGCAGATCATAAACTACTGTTACCTTTTCCACATTTCACTCTTGATTGTCTCCGTAACATACTGCAGACCATAAACCACGATTACCTCTTCCAGATTTCATTCCTGCTTGTCTCTGTAACATTCTGCAGACTATAAAAAATTACTTAATCGAGATTTCACTCCTACTTGTCTCTATAACACCCTGCAGACCACAAACAACTGTTACCTCTTCCAGATTTCATTCCTGCTTGATCCTGTAATATCCTGCAGATGATAAACAACTATTATCACTTCCAGATTTCACACCTGCTTGTGTCTCTAACATTCTGCAGACGATAAACAAAGAGGTAAAAACAATGACTGCAGATGCTGGAAACCAGATTCTGGATCAGTGGTGCTGGAAGAGCACAGCAGTTCAGGCAGCATGCGAGGAGCAGCGAAATCAACGTTTCGGGCAAAAGCCTTTCATCAGGAATAAAGGCAGAGAGCTAGAGCTTATCTCTCCATGCTTCAGGCTCTCTGCCTTTCTTCCTGATGAAGGGCTGTTGTCCGAAACGTCGAATTTACTGCTCCTCGGATGCTGCCTGAACTCCTGTGCTCTTCCAGCACCACTAATGCAGAGCCTATAAACAAATGCAACCTTTGTATTACCACTTCCACTTTTCACTCCTGCTTGAATCTGCAACATCCTGCAGACCATAAACAAGTAATAACTCTTCTAGATTTCATTGATGCTTACTGCTGCAATATCCTGCAGACCATAAACAACTATTACCTTGTCCAGATTTCATTCCTGCTTGTCTCTATAACATCTGGCAGATAATAAGCAAATATCACCTCTTCCAGATTTCACTCCTGCTTGTCTGTGTAACATCCTGAAGACCATACACGTCTATGACCTCCTCTAGATTTCATCCCTGCTTGTCTCCGTAAAATACTGAAGACCATAAACAACTGTCCCTGTAATATCCTGCATAATATAAACATGTATTACCTCTTCCAGATTTCATTCCTGCTTGTCTCTGTAACATTCTCCATACTATAAAAAAGTATGACCACTTCCACTTTTCACGCCTGCTTGAATCTGCAACATCCTGCAGACCATAAACAACTATTACCTCGACCAGATTACATTCTAGCTTACCTCAGCAACATCCTGAAGATTATAAACAACTAATACCCCTTCTTGATTTCACTCCTGCTTATCTCTGTACATGCTGCAGGTCATAAACAACTATTGCCTCTTCCAGCTTTCACACCTGACTGTCTCTATAAAATACTGTACACCATAAACAACAATTACCACTTCAAGATTTCACTCCTGGTTGTCTGTGTAACATCCTGAAGACCATACAAATCTACGATCTCCTCTAGATTTCACTCCTGCTTGTCCCTGTAATATCTTGTGGACGATAAACATGTATTACGTCAGCTAGATTTCACTCCTGATAGTCTCTGTAACATTCTGCAGACAAAAACGAATATTATCTCTTCCACATTTTACTCCTGTTTGTCTCTCTGCCAAGTGCAGGTCATAAACCACTATTACCACTTCCAGATTTCACACCGGCTTGTATCACTAACATTCTGCAGATGATAAACAAATTCAACATCTGTATTACCACTTCCATTTTTCACTCCTGCTTGATTCTGCAACATCCTGCAGACCATAAAAATGTATTACCTCTTTTCGATCGCACTCCTCCTTGTGTCTATAACATCCTGCAAACCACAAACAACTATTACGCCTTCCAGATTTCAATCCTGCTTGACCGTTTAACATCCTGCAGATGAAAACAACTATTACCACTTCCAGATTTCACACCTGCTTGTGTCTGTAATTTCTGTAGACTATAATCAAATGCAACCTCTGTATTGTCACTTTCACTTTTCACTCCTGCTTGATTCTGCAACATCCTGCAAATCATTAACAACTAATACCTCTTCTGGATTTCACTCCTGCTTGTCTCTGTAACATTCTGCAGACCATAAACAATTATTACTTCTTCCAGATTTCACTCCTACGTCTGTCTGTAATATCCTGCAGATTATAAACAACTATTAGCTCTTGCAGATTTCATTCCTGCTTGACTCTGTAACATTCCCCAGACTATAAAAATGAATTACCTCTTCCATTTTACACTCCTGCTTGAATCTGCAACATCCTGCAGACCATAAACAACTATTACCTCTACCAGATTTCCTTCCTGCTTACCTCTGCAACATCCTGCAGACTACAAATATTACCTCTTCCAGATTTCACCCCTGCTTGTATGTGTAACATCTGGCAGATTATAAACAAATATTACCTCTTCATCATTTCACTCCTGCTTGTCTGTCTAACATCCTGAAGATGATACACATGTATGACCTACTCTAGATTTCATTCCTGCTTGCCTCTGTAACATTCTCCAGACCATAAAAAAGTATTACTTCATTTATTTTTCACTCCTGCTTGATTCTGCAACATCCTGCAGACCATAAATAACAATTACCTCTACCAGATTTCACTCCTGCTTCTCTCTGTAATATCCTGCAGATTATAAACAACTATTACCTCTTCCAGATTTCATTACTGCTTGACTCTGTAACATTCTACAGACAATAAAAATGTATGAACACTTGCATTTTGCACTCCTGCTTAAATCTGTAACATCCTGCAGAACATAATCAACTTTTACCTCTTCTGGATTTCATTCCTGCTTGTCTCTGTAACATTCTCCAGGCCATAGAAAAGGATAACCACTTTCATTTTGCACTCCTGCTTTTCTCTGTAAAATCCTGCAGGCCATAGACAACTATTACCTCTCCCAGATTTCACTCCTGCTTGTCTCTGTAAAATACTGCAGACCATAAACAACTATTACCTCTCCCAGATTTCACTCCTGCTTGTCTCTGTAAAATACTGCAGGCCATAAACAACTGTTAGCTCTTCCAGATTCACTCCTGCTTGTCTCATAAAAATACTGCAGATCATAAACAACTATTACCTCTCCCAGATTTCACTCCTGCTTGTCTCTGCAACATCTGGCAGACTATAATTAAATAGTACCTCTTCAAAATTTCACACCTACCTGTCTGTGTAACATCCTGAAGACCATACACATCTATGACCTCCTCTAGATTTCTTTCCTGCAGGTCTCGTAACATACTGCAGACCATAACAAATATTACCTTTTCCAATTTCACTCCTGCTTGTGTCTATGACATCCTGCAAACCACAACCAACTATTGCCTCTTCCAGATTTCATCCCTGCTTGACACTGTAACATCCTGCAGACCATAAACAAATATAACCTCTTCCAGATTTCATTCCAGCTTGTCTCTGTAACATTCTGCAGATTATAAACAACTATTCCGTGTACCAGATTTCACTCCTGCTTGTCCCTGTAATATCCTGCAGATTATAAACAATTATGACCTAATCCAGATTTCCTTCCTGCTTACCTCTGTAACAATCTCCAGACCATAAAAAAGTATTACCTCTTTTATTTTTCACTCTTGCTTGACTTTGTAACATCCTGCAGACTATAAACAACTATTAACTCTTACAGATTTCACTCCTGCTTGTCTCTGTAAAATACTGCAGACCACAAACAACTATTACCTCATCAAGATTTCACTTCTGCTTCTGTCTATAACATCCTGCAGACCAGAACCATCTATAACTTCTTCCAGATTTCATTCCTGCTTGACCCTGCAACATCCTGCAGATACTAAACAACTATTACCTCTTCCAGGATTCACTCCTGCCTGTCTCTGTAACATGCTACAGACCATAAACAACTACAATCTCTTTCAGATTTCACTCCTGCTTGTGTCTATAACATCCTACAACACAAACAACTATTACCTCATCCAGATTTCACTCCTGCTTGCCTCTGCAACATTCTCCAGACCATAAAAAAGCATTACCTCTTTTATTTTTCACTCCTGCTTGTGTCTATAACATCCTGCAGTCTATAAATAACTATTACCTCTTCCAGATTTCGCTCCTGCTTGTTTCTGTAACATCATGCTGATCATAAACAACAATTACCTCGATGTAATTTCACTCCAAATTGTTACTGTAATGTCTGGCAGATTATAAACAGCTATTACTTCATTCAGATTCCACTTCTGCTTGTCCCTGAAAAAGTCTGCAGACCAGAAACAACTATTACCTCTTCCAGATTTCATTCCTCCTTGATCCTGTAATATCCTGCAGATGATAAACAACTATTACCACTTCCAGATTTCACACCTGCTTGTGTCTCTAACTTTCTGCAGACGATAAACAAATTCAAACATCTGTATTACCACTTCCACTTTTCACTGCTGCTTGAATCTGCAACACCCTGCAGACCATAAGCAAATATTACCTCTACCAGATTTCATTCCTGCTTGTGTCTGTAACATACTGCAGACCATACACATCTGTGACCACCTCTAGGTTTCATTCCTGCCTGTCACTGAAACATTCTGCAGATCATAAACAAATATTACTTCTTCCAGATTTCACTCCTACTTCTGTCTGTAATATCCTGCAGATTATAAACAACTATTACCTTGTCCAGATTTCACTCCTGCTTGAATCTGCAACATCCTGCAGACCATAAACAACTATTACCTCTACCAGATTTCCTTCCTGCTTACCTCTGCAACATCCTGCAGACTATAAGCATTACCTCTTCCAGATTTTACCCCTGCTTGTATGTGTAACATCTGGCAGATTATAAACAAATATTACCTCTTCATCATTTCACTCCTGCTTGTCTGTCTAACATCCTGAAGATGATACACATGTATGACCTACTCTAGATTTCATTCCTGCTTGCCTCTGTAACATTCTCCAGACCATAAAAAAGTATTACGTCATTTATTTTTCACTCCTGCTTGATTCTGCAACATCCTGCAGACCATAAATAACAATTACCTCTACCAGATTTCACTCCTGCTTGTCTCAGTAATATCCTGCAGATTATAAACAACTATTACCTCTTCCAGATTTCATTCATGCTTGACTCTGTAACATTCTACAGACTATAAAAATGTATGACCACTTGCATTTTGCACTCCTGCTTAAATCTGTAACATCCTGCAGAACATAATCAACTTTTACCTCTTCTGGATTTCATTCCTGCTTGTCTCTGTAACATCCTCCAGGCCATAGAAAAGGATAACCACTTTCATTTTGCACTCCTGCTTTTCTGTGTAAAATCCTGCAGGCCATAAACAAATATTACCTCTCCCAGATTTCACTCCTGCTTGTCTCTGCTACATCTGGCAGACTATAATTAAATAGTACCTCTTCAAAATTTCACACCTACCTGTCTAACATTCTGGAGACCATACACATCTATTACCTCCTCTAGATTTCAATCCTGCTGGTCTCTGTAACATACTGCTGACCATAAACAATTATTACCTCTTCAAGATTTCACTTGTGTTTCGGTCGATAACATTCTGCAGACTAGAACCGTCTATAACTTCTTCCAGATTTCATTCCTGCTGGACTGTGTAACATCTGGCACAATATAAACAACTATTACCTCTTACAGGTTTCACTCCTGCCTGTCTCTGTAACATGCTACAGATCATAAACAACTACAATCTCTTTCAGATTTCACTCCTGCTTGTGTCTATAACATTCTACAACACAAACAACTATTACCTCATTCAGATTTCACTCCTGCTTCTGTCTATAACATCCTACAACACAAACAACCATTACCTCATCCAGATTTCACTCCTGCTTGTGTCTATAACATCCTACAACACAAACAACTATTACCTCTTCCAGATTTCACTCCTGCTTGTGTCTATAACATCCTACAACACAAACAACTATTACCTCATTAAGATTTCACTCCTGCTTGCCTCTGCAACATTCTCCAGACCATAAAAAAGCATTACCTTTATTATTTGTCACTCCTGCTTGTGTCGTTCACATCCTGCAGTCTATAAATAACTATTGCCGCTTCCAGATTTCACTCCTGCTTGTTTCTGTAACATCATGCTGATCATAAACAACAATTACCTCGAAATAATTTCACTCCGAATTGTTACTGTAACGTCTTGCAGATTATAAACAGCTATTACCTCATTCAGATTCCATTTCTGCTTGTCTCTGTAAAAGTCTGTAGACCAGAAGAAACTACTACCTCTTCTATATTTCACTCCTGTTTGACTCTGCAACATCATTCAGATTATAAACAAGTATTATATTTTCCAGATTTCATTCCTGCTTGTCTCTGTAGCATCCTGCAGACCACAAACAACTATTACCTCTTCGAGGTTTCACTCCAGCTTGTCTCTGTAAAATCTGGCAGTTTATAATCAAATATTGGCTCTTCCAGATTTCATTCCTGCTGCTCTCTGTAACATTCTGCAGACCGTAAACAAATATTACCTCTTCCAGATTTCATTCCTGCTTGTCTCTGTAATATTCTACAGGCCATAAGAAGTATTTCCTCTTTTATTTTCACTCCTGCTTTTCTCTGAAACATCTGGCAGTGTATAAACGGCAATATCTCTTCGAAATTTCACTCCTGCTTGTTTCTGCAACATTTTGCAGACACAACAACTATTACCTCTCTCAGATTTCAGTCCTGCTTGTCTCTGTAACATACTGCAGAAAATAAACAAGTATTACCTCTTCCTGCGTTCAGTCCTGCTCGTGTCTACAACACCCTGCAGACTATAAACAGCAATCATTTCTTCCAGATTTCACTCCTGCTTGCCTCTGTAACATTCTCCAGACCATAAAAAAGTATTACCTCTTTTATTTTTACTTCTGCTTGTGTCTATAACATCCTGCAGACAATAAACAGCAATTATCACTTCCAGATTTCACTCCTGCTTGCCTCTGTAACATTCACCAGACCATAAAAAAGTATTACCTCTTTTATTTTTCACTCTTGCTTGACTTTGTAACATCCTGCAGACTATAAACAACTATTAACTCTTACAGATTTCACTCCTGCTTGTCTCTGTAAAATACTGCAGACCACAAACAACTATTACCTCTTCAAGATTTCACTTCTGCTTCTGTCTATAACATCCTGCAGACCAGAACCATCTATAACTTCTTCCAGATTTCATTCCTGCTTGATCCTGCAGACGATAAACAACTATTAACTCTTCCAGATTTCACTCCTGCCTGTCTCTGTAACATGCTACAGACCATAAACAACTACAATCTCTTTCAGATTTCACTCCTGCTTGTGTCTATAACATCCTACAACACAAACAACTATTACCTCATCCAGATTTCACTCCTGCTTGCCTCTGCAACATTCTCCAGACCATAAAAAAGCATTACCTCTTTTATTTTTCATTCCTGCTTGTGTCTATAACATCCTGCAGACTATAAATAACTATTACCGCCTCCAGATTTCGCTCCTGCCTGTTTCTGTAACATCATGCTGATCATAAACAACAATTACCTCGATGTAATTTCACTCCAAATTGTTACTGTAATGTCTGGCAGATTATAAACAGCTATTACTTCATTCAGATTCCACTTCTGCTTGTCCCTGAAAAAGTCTGCAGACCAGAAACAACTATTACCTCTTCCAGATTTCATTCCTCCTTGATCCTGTAATATCCTGCAGATGATAAACAACTATTACCACTTCCAGATTTCACACCTGCTTGTGTCTCTAACTTTCTGCAGACGATAAACAAATTCAACATCTGTATTACCACTTCCACTTTTCATTGCTGCTTGAATCTGCAACACCCTGCAGACCATAAGCAAATATTACCTCTACCAGATTTCATTCCTGCTTGTGTCTGTAACATACTGCAGACCATACACATCTGTGACCACCTCTAGGTTTCATTCCTGCCTGTCACTGAAACATTCTGCAGATCATAAACAAATATTACTTCTTCCAGATTTCACTCCTACTTCTGTCTGTAATATCCTGCAGATTATAAACAACTATTACCTTGTCCAGATTTCACTCCTGCTTGAATCTGCAACATCCTGCAGACCATAAACAACTATTACCTCTACCAGATTTCCTTCCTGCTTACCTCTGCAACATCCTGCAGACTATAAGCATTACCTCTTCCAGATTTTACCCCTGCTTGTATGTGTAACATCTGGCAGATTATAAACAAATATTACCTCTTCATCATTTCACTCCTGCTTGTCTGTCTAACATCCTGAAGATGATACACATGTATGACCTACTCTAGATTTCATTCCTGCTTGCCTCTGTAACATTCTCCAGACCATAAAAAAGTATTACGTCATTTATTTTTCACTCCTGCTTGATTCTGCAACATCCTGCAGACCATAAATAACAATTACCTCTACCAGATTTCACTCCTGCTTGTCTCAGTAATATCCTGCAGATTATAAACAACTATTACCTCTTCCAGATTTCATTCATGCTTGACTCTGTAACATTCTACAGACTATAAAAATGTATGACCACTTGCATTTTGCACTCCTGCTTAAATCTGTAACATCCTGCAGAACATAATCAACTTTTACCTCTTCTGGATTTCATTCCTGCTTGTCTCTGTAACATCCTCCAGGCCATAGAAAAGGATAACCACTTTCATTTTGCACTCCTGCTTTTCTGTGTAAAATCCTGCAGGCCATAAACAAATATTACCTCTCCCAGATTTCACTCCTGCTTGTCTCTGCTACATCTGGCAGACTATAATTAAATAGTACCTCTTCAAAATTTCACACCTACCTGTCTAACATTCTGGAGACCATACACATCTATTACCTCCTCTAGATTTCAATCCTGCTGGTCTCTGTAACATACTGCTGACCATAAACAATTATTACCTCTTCAAGATTTCACTTGTGTTTCGGTCGATAACATTCTGCAGACTAGAACCGTCTATAACTTCTTCCAGATTTCATTCCTGCTGGACTGTGTAACATCTGGCACAATATAAACAACTATTACCTCTTACAGGTTTCACTCCTGCCTGTCTCTGTAACATGCTACAGATCATAAACAACTACAATCTCTTTCAGATTTCACTCCTGCTTGTGTCTATAACATTCTACAACACAAACAACTATTACCTCATTCAGATTTCACTCCTGCTTCTGTCTATAACATCCTACAACACAAACAACCATTACCTCATCCAGATTTCACTCCTGCTTGTGTCTATAACATCCTACAACACAAACAACTATTACCTCTTCCAGATTTCACTCCTGCTTGTGTCTATAACATCCTACAACACAAACAACTATTACCTCATTAAGATTTCACTCCTGCTTGCCTCTGCAACATTCTCCAGACCATAAAAAAGCATTACCTTTATTATTTGTCACTCCTGCTTGTGTCTTTCACATCCTGCAGTCTATAAATAACTATTGCCGCTTCCAGATTTCACTCCTGCTTGTTTCTGTAACATCATGCTGATCATAAACAACAATTACCTCGAAATAATTTCACTCCGAATTGTTACTGTAACGTCTTGCAGATTATAAACAGCTATTACCTCATTCAGATTCCATTTCTGCTTGTCTCTGTAAAAGTCTGTAGACCAGAAGAAACTACTACCTCTTCTATATTTCACTCCTGTTTGACTCTGCAACATCATTCAGATTATAAACAAGTATTATATTTTCCAGATTTCATTCCTGCTTGTCTCTGTAGCATCCTGCAGACCACAAACAACTATTACCTCTTCGAGGTTTCACTCCAGCTTGTCTCTGTAAAATCTGGCAGTTTATAATCAAATATTGGCTCTTCCAGATTTCATTCCTGCTGCTCTCTGTAACATTCTGCAGACCGTAAACAAATATTACCTCTTCCAGATTTCATTCCTGCTTGTCTCTGTAATATTCTACAGGCCATAAGAAGTATTTCCTCTTTTATTTTCACTCCTGCTTTTCTCTGAAACATCTGGCAGTGTATAAACGGCAATATCTCTTCGAAATTTCACTCCTGCTTGTTTCTGCAACATTTTGCAGACACAACAACTATTACCTCTCTCAGATTTCAGTCCTGCTTGTCTCTGTAACATACTGCAGAAAATAAACAAGTATTACCTCTTCCTGCGTTCAGTCCTGCTCGTGTCTACAACACCCTGCAGACTATAAACAGCAATCATTTCTTCCAGATTTCACTCCTGCTTGCCTCTGTAACATTCTCCAGACCATAAAAAAGTATTACCTCTTTTATTTTTACTTCTGCTTGTGTCTATAACATCCTGCAGACAATAAACAGCAATTATCACTTCCAGATTTCACTCCTGCTTGCCTCTGTAACATTCACCAGACCATAAAAAAGTATTACCTCTTTTATTTTTCACTCTTGCTTGACTTTGTAACATCCTGCAGACTATAAACAACTATTAACTCTTACAGATTTCACTCCTGCTTGTCTCTGTAAAATACTGCAGACCACAAACAACTATTACCTCTTCAAGATTTCACTTCTGCTTCTGTCTATAACATCCTGCAGACCAGAACCATCTATAACTTCTTCCAGATTTCATTCCTGCTTGATCCTGCAGACGATAAACAACTATTAACTCTTCCAGATTTCACTCCTGCCTGTCTCTGTAACATGCTACAGACCATAAACAACTACAATCTCTTTCAGATTTCACTCCTGCTTGTGTCTATAACATCCTACAACACAAACAACTATTACCTCATCCAGATTTCACTCCTGCTTGCCTCTGCAACATTCTCCAGACCATAAAAAAGCATTACCTCTTTTATTTTTCATTCCTGCTTGTGTCTATAACATCCTGCAGACTATAAATAACTATTACCGCCTCCAGATTTCGCTCCTGCCTGTTTCTGTAACATCATGCTGATCATAAACAACAATTACCTCGATGTAATTTCACTCCAAATTGTTACTGTAATGTCTGGCAGATTATAAACAGCTATTACTTCATTCAGATTCCACTTCTGCTTGTCCCTGAAAAAGTCTGCAGACCAGAAACAACTATTACCTCTTCCAGATTTCATTCCTCCTTGATCCTGTAATATCCTGCAGATGATAAACAACTATTACCACTTCCAGATTTCACACCTGCTTGTGTCTCTAACTTTCTGCAGACGATAAACAAATTCAACATCTGTATTACCACTTCCACTTTTCATTGCTGCTTGAATCTGCAACACCCTGCAGACCATAAGCAAATATTACCTCTACCAGATTTCATTCCTGCTTGTGTCTGTAACATACTGCAGACCATACACATCTGTGACCACCTCTAGGTTTCATTCCTGCCTGTCACTGAAACATTCTGCAGATCATAAACAAATATTACTTCTTCCAGATTTCACTCCTACTTCTGTCTGTAATATCCTGCAGATTATAAACAACTATTACCTTGTCCAGATTTCACTCCTGCTTGAATCTGCAACATCCTGCAGACCATAAACAACTATTACCTCTACCAGATTTCCTTCCTGCTTACCTCTGCAACATCCTGCAGACTATAAGCATTACCTCTTCCAGATTTTACCCCTGCTTGTATGTGTAACATCTGGCAGATTATAAACAAATATTACCTCTTCATCATTTCACTCCTGCTTGTCTGTCTAACATCCTGAAGATGATACACATGTATGACCTACTCTAGATTTCATTCCTGCTTGCCTCTGTAACATTCTCCAGACCATAAAAAAGTATTACGTCATTTATTTTTCACTCCTGCTTGATTCTGCAACATCCTGCAGACCATAAATAACAATTACCTCTACCAGATTTCACTCCTGCTTGTCTCAGTAATATCCTGCAGATTATAAACAACTATTACCTCTTCCAGATTTCATTACTGCTTGACTCTGTAACATTCTACAGACTATAAAAATGTATGACCACTTGCATTTTGCACTCCTGCTTAAATCTGTAACATCCTGCAGAACATAATCAACTTTTACCTCTTCTGGATTTCATTCCTGCTTGTCTCTGTAACATCCTCCAGGCCATAGAAAAGGATAACCACTTTCATTTTGCACTCCTGCTTTTCTGTGTAAAATCCTGCAGGCCATAAACAAATATTACCTCTCCCAGATTTCACTCCTGCTTGTCTCTGCTACATCTGGCAGACTATAATTAAATAGTACCTCTTCAAAATTTCACACCTACCTGTCTAACATTCTGGAGACCATACACATCTATTACCTCCTCTAGATTTCAATCCTGCTGGTCTCTGTAACATACTGCTGACCATAAACAATTATTACCTCTTCAAGATTTCACTTGTGTTTCGGTCGATAACATTCTGCAGACTAGAACCGTCTATAACTTCTTCCAGATTTCATTCCTGCTGGACTGTGTAACATCTGGCACAATATAAACAACTATTACCTCTTACAGGTTTCACTCCTGCCTGTCTCTGTAACATGCTACAGATCATAAACAACTACAATCTCTTTCAGATTTCACTCCTGCTTGTGTCTATAACATTCTACAACACAAACAACTATTACCTCATTCAGATTTCACTCCTGCTTCTGTCTATAACATCCTACAACACAAACAACCATTACCTCTTCCAGATTTTACCCCTGCTTGTATGTGTAACATCTGGCAGATTATAAATAAATATTACCTCTTCATCATTTCACTCCTGCTTGTCTGTCTAACATCCTGAAGATGATACACATGTATGACCTACTCTTGATTTCATTCCTGCCTGCCTCTGTAACATTCTCCAGACCATAAAAAAGTATTACTTCATTTATTTTTCACTCCTGCTTGATTCTGCAACATCCTGCAGACCATAAATAACAATTACCTCTACCAGATTTCACTCCTGCTTGTCTCTGTAATATCCTGCAGATTATAAACAACTATTACCTCTTCCAGATTTCATTCATGCTTGACGCTGTAACATTCTACAGACTATAAAAATGTATGACCACTTGCATTTTGCACTCCTGATTAAATCTGTAACATCCTGCAGAACATAATCAACTTTTACCTCTTCTGGATTTCATTCCTGCTTGTCTCTGTAACATTCTCCAGGCCATAGAAAAGGATAACCACTTTCATTTTGCACTCCTGCTTTTCTCTGTAAAATCCTGCAGGCCATAGACAACTGTTACCTCTCCCAGATTTCACTCCTGCTTGTCTCTGTAAAATACTGCAGGCCATAAACAACTGTTACCTCTCCCAGATTTCACTCCTGCTTGTCTCTGTAATATGCTGCAGACCATAAACAACTATTACCTCTCCCAGATTTCACTCCTGCTTGTCTCTGCAACATCTGGCAGACTATAATTAAATAGTACCTCTTCAAAATTTCACACCTACCTGTCTGTGTAACATCCTGAAGACCACACACATCTATGACCTCATCTAGATTTCATTCCTGCTTGTCTCGTTACATACTGCAGACCATAAACAATTATTACCTTTTCCAATTTCACTCCTGCTTGTGTCTATGACATCCTGCAAACCACAACCAACTATTGCCTCTTCCAGATTTCATCCCTGCTTGACACTGTAACATCGTGCAGACCATAAACAAGTATAACCTCTTCCAGATTTCATTCCAGCTTGTCTCTGTAACATTCTGCAGATTATAAACAACTATTCCTTGTACCAGATTTCACTCCTGCTTGTCCCTGTAATATCCCGCAGATTATAAACAATTATGACCTCATCCAGATTTCCTTCCTGCTTACCTCTATAACATTCTCCAGACCATAAAAACAGTATTACCTCTTCCAGATTTCACTCCTGCTTTTCCCTGTAATATCTGTGTAACATCCTGGAGACCATACACATCTATGACCTCCTCTAGATTTCAATCCTGCTTGTCTCTGTAACATACTGCTGACCATAAACAATTATTACCTCTTCAAGATTTCACTTGTGTTTCGGTCGATAACATCCTGCAGACTAGAACCGTCTATAACTTCTTCCAGATTTCATTCCTGCTTGACTGTGTAACGTCTAGCACAATATAAACAACTATTACCTCTTACAGGTTTCACTCCTGCCTGTCTCTGTAACATGCTACAGATCATAAACAACTACAATCTCTTTCAGATTTCACTCCTGCTTGTGTCTATAACATTCTACAACACAAACAACTATTACCTCATTCAGATTTCACTCCTGCTTGTGTCTATAACATCCTACAACACAAACAACTATTACCTCATCCAGATTTCACTCCTGCTTCTGTCTATAACATCCTACAACACAAACAACCATTACCTCATCCAGATTTCACTCCTGCTTGTGTCTATAACATCCTACAACACAAACAACTATTACCTCATCCAGATTCCATTCCTGTCTGCCTCTGCAACATTCTTCAGACCATAAAAAAGCATTACCTATATTATTTGTCACTCCTGCTTGTGTCTATAACATCCTGCAGTCTATAAATAACTATTACCTCTTCCAGATTTCACTCCTGCTTGTTTCTGTAACATCATGCTGATCATAAACAACAATTACCTCGAAATAATTTCACTCCGAATTGTTACTGTAATGTCTGGCAGATTATAAACAGCTATTACTTCATTCAGATTCCACTTCTGCTTGTTCCTGAAAAAGTCTGCAGACCAGAAACAACTATTACCTCTTCCAGATTTCATTCCTCCTTGATCCTGTAATATCCTGCAGATGATAAACAACTATTACCACTTCCAGATTTCACACCTGCTTGTGTCTCTAACTGTCTGCAGATGATAAACAAATTCAACATCTGTATTACCACTTCCACTTTTCACTGCTGCTTGAATCTGCAACACCCTGCAGACCATAACCAAATATTACCTCTACCAGATTTCATTCCTGCTTGTGTCTGTAACACACTGCAGACCATACACATCTGTGACCACCTCTAGGTTTCATTCCTGCCTGTCTCTGTGACATTCTGCAGATCATAAACAAATATTACTTCTTCCAGATTTCACTCCTAGTTCTGTCTGTAATATCCTGCAGATTATAAACCACTATTAGATCTTGCAGATTTCATTCCTGCTTGACTCTGTAACATTCCCCAGAGTGTAAAAATGAATTACCTCTTCCATTTTTCACTCCTGCTTGAATCTGCAACATCCTGCAGACCATAAACAACTATTACCTCTTCTAGATTTCACTCCTACTTCTGTCTGTAATATCCTGCAGATTATAAATAACTATTACCTTGTCCAGATTTCACTCCGGCTTGAATCTGCAACATCCTGCAGACCATAAATAACAATTACCTCTACCAGATTTCACTCCTGCTTGTCTCTGTAATATCCTGCAGATTATAAACAATTATTACCTCTTCCAGATTTCATTACTGCTTGACTCTGTAACATTCTACAGACTATAAAAATGTATGACCACTTGCATTTTGCACTCCTGCTTGAATCTGTAACATCCTGCAGAACATAATCAACTTTTACCTCTTCTGGATTTCATTCCTGCGTGTCTCTGTAACATTCTCCAGGCCATAGAAAAGGATAACTACTTTCATTTTGCACTCCTGCTTTTCTCTGTAAAATCCAAGAGTGGTGTCAGTCTGCTCTTCCCTGGGTTGGTAACATTGAAATAGTGGTGTCAGTCTGCTCTTCCCTAGATGGGTTACATTGATAGACTGGGGTCAGTCTGCTCTTCCCTGGATTGGTAACATTGACAGAGTGCGGTCAGTCTGCTCTTCCCTAGATGGGTTGCATTGACAGATTGGGGTCTGTCTGCTCTTGCCTGTGTGAGTTAGTTTGCCAGACTGGGGTCAGTCTGCTCTTCCCTGGGTGTGTTACATTGCCAGAGTGCGGTCAGTCTGCTCTTCCCTGTGTGTGTTACATTGACAGATTGGGGTCAGTCTGCGTTTGCCTGTGTAAGTTAGTTTGACAGAGAGAAGTCTGTCTGCTCTTGCCTGGGTGTGTAACATTGACAGGAGTGGGGTCAGTCTACTCTTCCCTGGGTTGGTAACATTGACAGAGTGGGGTTCATCTGCCCTTGGTGTGTAAGTTAGTTTGCCAGAGTGGGGTCGGGCTCCTCTTCCCTGGATGGGTCAAATTGACAGAATGGGGTCAGTCTGTTCTTCCCTGGGTGGGAGACATTGCCAGAGTGGTTTCAGTTGGCACATCCCTGGGTTCGTTGCATTGACAGTGTAGCGTCAGTCTGCTCATCCCTGGTTGTGTTACATTGACAGAGTGGGTGTCAGTCTGCTATTCGCTGGGTGAGTTACTTTGACAGAGTGGGGTTCGTCTGCCCTTGGTGTGTAATTTTTGTAGACAGATTGGGGTCAATCTGCTCTACCCTGGGTGTGTTGCATTGACAGACTGGGGGAAATCTGCCCTTGTGTGTGGAGTTATTTTTTACATGGAGGTCAGTTGCTCTTGCCTGGTTCGCTTACATTGACAGATTGGGGTCAGTCTGCTCTTCCCTGGGTGTGTTACATTGACAGACTGGGGGAAATCTACCCTTGAGTGTGAGTTATTTTTTACATGGAGGTCAGTTGCTCTTGCCTGGTTCGCTTACATTGACAGATTGGTGTCAGTCTGCTCTTCCATGGGTGTGTTACATTGCCAGAGTGGGGTCAGGCTGCTTTTCGCTGGGTGAGGTACTTTGACAGTGTGGGTTCAGTCTGCCCTTGGTGTGTAAGTTTGTTGGACAGAGTGGGGTCAGTCAGTTCTTCCCTGTGTGAGTTACATTGACAGAGTGAGGTCAATCTGCACTTGACTGCGAGAGTTATTTTGCAGAGTGGGGTCAGTCTGCTCTTCCCTTTGTATGTTACATTGAGAGAATACGGTCAGTCTGCTTTTCCCTGGGTGGGTTACATTGATGGATTGGTGTCAGTCTTCTCTTCCATGGTTGGGTTACATTGACAGATTGGGGTCAGTCTGCTCGTGCCTGTGTGAGTTAGTTTAACAGAGTGAGGTCAGTCTGCACTTCCCTGGATGGGTAACATTGACAGAGTGGGGTCAGTCTGCTCTTCCCTGGGTTGTATACATTGACAGAGTGAGGTCAGTCTGCTCTTGCCTGTGTGAGTTAGTTTGCCAGATTGGGGTCAGTCTGTTCTTCCCTGGGTGGGTTACATTGCCAGAGTGGGGTCAGTCTGCCCTTGGCGTGTACGTTTGTTGGACAGAGTGGGGTCAGTCAGCTCTTCCCTGGGTGAGTTACATTGACGGTGTGGGGTCAGTCTGCTCTTGCCTGTGTGAGTGAGTTTGACAGACTGGGGTCAGTCTGCTCTTCCCTAGATTGGTTAAATTGACAGAGTGGGAGAGTCTGCTCTTCCCTGGGTGCGTTACATTGACAGAGGGGGGTCATTCTGCTCTTCCCTGGGTGTGTTGTATTCACAGAGAGGGGTCAGTCTGCACTTCCCTGGGTGGGTAACATTGACAGAGTGGGGTCAGTGTGCTCTTCCCTGGGTATGTTACATTGACAGACTGGGGGAAATCTGCCCTTGAGTGTGAGTTATTTTTTACATGGAAGTCAGTTGCTCTTGCCTGGTTCGCTTACATTGACAGAGTGGGGTCAGTCTGCTCTTCCCTGGGTGTGTACATTGAAAGAGCGGGGTCAGTCTGCTCCTCCCTGGGTTGGTAACATTGACAGAGTGGGGTCGGACTCCTCTTCCCTGGGTGTGTCATATTGACAGAATGGGGTCAGTCTGTTCTTCCCTGGGTGGGAGACATTGCCAGAGTGGTTTCAGTTGGCACATCGCTGGGTTGGTTGCATTGACAGAGTGGGGTCATTCTGCGCTTCCCTTTGTGTGTTACACTGACAGAATGCGGTCAGTCTGCTCTTCCCTGTGTGTGTTACATTGACAGAGTGGGGTCAATCTGCATGTGACTGTGTGAGTTATTTTGCAGAGTGAGGTCAGTCTGCTCTTGCCTGGGTGTGTAACATTGACAGAGTGAGGTCAGTCAACTCTTCCCTGGGTTGGTAACATTGACAGAGTGGGGTTCGTCTGCCCTTGGTGTGTAAGTTAGTTTGCCAGAGTGGGGTCAGGCTCCTCTTCCCTGGGTGTGTCATATTGACAGAATGGGGTCAGTCTGTTCTTCCCTGGCTGGGAGACATTGCCAGAGTGGTTTCAGTTGGCACATCGCTGGGTTGGTTGCATTGACAGTGTAGCGTCAGTCTGCTCATCCCTAGGTGTGTTTCATTGACAGAGTGGGGTCAGTCTGTCTTGCCTGTGTGAGTTAGTTTGCCAGACTGGGGTCAGTCTGCTCTTCCCTGGATATGTTACATTGACAGATTGGGGTCAGTCTGCTCTTCCCTGGGTGTGTTACATTGACAGACTGGGGGAAATCTGCCCTTGAGTGTGAGTTATTTTTTACATGGAGGTCAGTTGCTCTTGCCTTGTTCGCTTACATTGACAGAGTGGGGTCAGTCTGCTCTTCCCTGGGTGTGTACATTGACAGAGCGGGGTTCATCTGTCCTTGTTGTGTAAGTTAGTTTGACAGAGTGGGGTCAGTCTGCTCTTCCCTAGGTGGGTTACATTGACAGAATAGGGTCAGTCTGCTCTTGTCTGTGTTAGTTAGTTTAACAGAGTGTGATCAGTCTGCTCTTCCCTGGATGTGTTACATTAACAGAGTGGGGACAGTCAGCTCTTCCATGGGTGGAATACATTGCCAGAGTGGGGTCATTCTGCGCTTCCCTTTGCGTGTTACACTGACAGAATGCGGTCAGTCTGCTCTTCTCTGTGTGTGTTACATTGACAGATTGGGGTCAGTCTGCTTTTGCCTGTGTGAGTTAATTTGACAGAGAGAAGTCTGTCTGCTCTTGCCTGTTTGAGTTACATTGACAGAGTGGGGTCAATCTGCATTTGACTGTGTGAGTTATTTTGCAGAGTGAGGTCAGTCTGCTCTTGCCTGGGTGTGTTATATTGACAGAGTGGGGTTCGTCTGCCCTTGGTGTGTAATTTAGTTTGATAGAGTGGGGTCAGGCTCCTCTTCCCTGGGTGTGTTACATTGACAGAATAGGGTCAGTCTGTTCTTCCCTGGGTGGGAGACATTGCCAGAGTGGTGTCAGTTGGCACATCCCTGGGTTGGTCGCATTGACAGTGTGGCGTCAGTCTGCTCTTCCCTGGGTGTGTTACATTGACAGAGTGGGGTCAATGTGCTCTTCCCTGGGTATGTTACATTGACAGAGTGGGGGTCAGTCTGCTATTCCCTGGATGAGTTACTTTGACAGAGTGGGGTTCGTCTGCCCTTGGTGTGTAATTTTTGCAGACAGATTGGGGTTAGTCTGCTCTTCCCTGGGTGTGTTAAATTGACAGACTGGGGGAAATCTGCACTTGAGTGTGAGTTACTTTTTACATGGAGGTCAGTTGCTCTTGCCTGGTTCGCTTCCATTGACAGTGTGCGGTCAGTCTGCTCTTCCCTGGGTGTGTGCATTGACAGAGTGGGGTCAGCTGGCATTTCCCTGGGTGGGTTACATTGACAGAGTGGGGTTAGTCTGCCCTTGGTGTGTAAGTTTGATTGACAGAGTGGGGTCAGTCTGCTCTTCCCTGGGTGTGTTACATTGACAGAGTGGGGTCAGTCTGCTCTTCACTGGGTGTGTTACATTGACAGAGTGGGGTCAGTCTGCTCTTGCCTGTGTTAGTTTGTTTGACAGAGTGGGGTCAGTCTGCTCTTTCCTGGGTGGGTTACATTGACAGAGTGAGGTCAGTCTGCTGTTGCCTGTAATTCACACAGGGAAGAGCAGACTGACCCCACTCTGTCAATGTAACCCATCCAAGGAAGTGCAGACTGACCCCACTCTGTCAACGTAACTCACACAGGCAAGAGCAGACTGAGCCCAATCTGTCAATGTTACACACCCAGGGAAGAGTAGACTGACCCCCACTCTGTCAATGTAACCCACCCAGGGAAGAGGAGACTGACCCCAGTCTGTCAGTGTTATCCACCAGGTGAAATGCAGACTGACCCAATTCTGTCAAACAAACTCACACAGCCAAGATCAGACTGACCTCACTCTGTCAATATAACACCTAGGAAGAGGAGACTGATCACACTCTGTCAAAATAACTCACGCAGGCAAGAGCAGACTGTCTCCTCTGTCAATGGAATCCACCCAGGTAAGTGCAGACTGACAACACTGTCAAACAAACTGACACAGACAAGACCCCAATCTGTCAATGTATCCCACCATGGAAAATCAGGCTGACAACACTCTGTCAATGTAACACACAAAGGGAAGTGCAGACTAACCACAATCTGTCAATGTACCACATACAGGAAAGAGCAAACTAACTCCACTCTGTCAAAGTAGCCACCCAATGAAGAGCAGACTGAGCGAACTCTGACAACATAACGCATCCAGGGGAGAGGAGACTGACCCAACTCTGGCAATGTAACCCACCCAGGGGTGAGCAGACTGACGCCAATCTGTCAATCGAACTTACATACCAAGGGCAGACTGACCCCCTCTGTCAATGAAACTCTCCCAGGGAAGAGCCGACTGACCGCACTCTGTCAAACTAACTCACACAGGCAACAGCAGAATGACCCCACTCTGTCAATGTATCCAACCCATGGGAAGAGCAGACTGACCCCAAACTGTCAATGTAACCCACCCAGGGAAGCGCCAACTGACCTCACTCTGTCAATGTAACCGGCCCTGGGAAGAGCAGGCGGACCCCATTCTGTCAATGTAACTCACACAGGCAAGGGCAGACTGACTCCGCTCTGTCAATGAAACACACCCAGGGAAGAGCAGACTGATGCCACTCTGTCAATCAAACTTACACACCAAGGGCAGACTAACCCCTCTCTATCAATGTAACCCGCTCTGGGAAGGGCAGACTGACCCCACTCTGCAAAATAACTCACACAGTCAAGCGCAGATTGACCCCACTCTGTCAATGTAACTCAAACAGGCAAGAGCAGACTGACCCCACTCTGTCAATGTATCCCACCCAGGGAAGAGCAGACTGACCCCACTCTGTCAATGTAACACACACAGGGAAGACCAGACTGACCACACTCTGTCAAACCAACTTACACACCAAGGGCAGACTAACCCCATTCACTCAATGTAACCCACCCAGGGAAGAGCTGATTGACCCCACTCTGTCAATGTAACCCACCCAGGGAAGAGCAGACTGACCACACACTGTCAAACCAACTTACACACCAAGGGCAGACTGACCCCACTCTGTCAATGCATCCCACCCAGGGAAGTGCAGACTGACCCCACTCTGTAAATGTAACACACACTCAGGGAAGTGCAGACTGACCCCACACAGTCTTCTTCTCACACATACACACAGTCTCTTGAACAAACTCTCTCTCTCACACGCACATACTCTCTTTCTCACATGCACATTCTGTCTCACATATGTATACATTTCTCTTTTGCACATGAACACGTTCTCTCTTGCACATGCTCTCTGTCTCTCACATGCACACAGTTACTCTCTCACACACATTCTCTCTCTTTTCTGTGTGCACATGTTCTCTCTTGCACATGCACTTCACCTCTCGCATGCGCACACTCTGTCTCGCATGCACATGTTCTTTCACACATGCACACACTTCCTCTCTCTTGCATGCAATCTCTTTCTCTCTCATGCACCCACTCCCTTTTGCACACACTATCTCTCTCTCTCACACATGCTATTTCTCTTGCATGTACACACGCTCACTCTCTCTCATGCACACACACAATCTTTCTCTTGTGCACGCATATTTCTCTTGTACAGAGACACTCTCTTACAAGGATGCACACTCGCGCACACATTCACACGTACACAATCTCACTTGTTTGCACACACTCTTTCTCTGTCACTCGCACGCAGTCTCTTTCTCTCATGCAGGTACACATTCACTCTCTGTCACATGCTCTCTCTCATGCACACACTCTCTCACACATGCGCCTAATGTCTCACACATGTAAACACTCTGTCTTGCACCCATTCATACTCTCCCTCTCACATACACGCACACACCTCCTCTCACGTTCGCACACTCTCTCCCTCTTGCATTCGCACACTGTTTCTCTCTTGGATTCATACACACTATCTCTCACATTTGCATAAACTCTCTCTCTTGCATTCACACACACATGCAGTCTCTTTCTCTAATGCAGGCACACTCTCTCTCTCTCTCTCTTTGTCACATGCTCTCTTTCGCACACATTCTCTCGCATGCTCTCTCTAGCGCACTTTCTCAAGGACACACTCCCTTGTGTGCACCTACACAATCTTTCTGACACATGCACACGCTCTCTCTCTCTCTCTCTCTCTCTCTTGCATATGCACTCTCTTCCTTTCATACATACACTTTATTTTGCACACGCATGGAATGTCTCACTCATGTACATACTCTTCCCCTTGCACGCTTGCATACTCTCTTTCTTGCACACACATACTTCCTCTCACCTTCGCACACTCTCTCTTACATTTGCGCACACTCTCTCACATTCAGGTAAACCCTCTCTCTCTCCCGTTGACAGAGACTCTCTCTTGTGTTCGCACACACTTTCTCTCTCTCTCTCTCTCGCATTTGCACACACTCTCTCTAACGTTCGCACAAAATCTTTCTCGCGTCCGCGTACACACTCTCTCTCACATTTGTGTACGTTATAAAGCAGTACACTTGTTTGAGGTGGGGATTTCTACAGGAGGGTCCTGTATGACCTGCCTCCCTCTCCTACCTTTCCTGGAGGTACCCCATCTAGCTGACTGCATCTTTGGGTTATCTCCCTCCCTGTAACTGCCATCCATCACACCCCGTAGCTCCTGTAAATGCCTCATTGCCTCAAACAGTCGCTCCAACCTACAAAGAGAGGCAATCTGATAGGATTTGCAACAAGACATACTTTGTAGAAACATCATTCCCAGTACCATGGAAACTATCCCTAATCTCCCACGTCCGACAGGAAGAGGACATCACTCTCCCAAAGGCCATCACTGCACTTTAACAATCCACACACCGAGAAAATAGCACAGTCTTACTGCTCGGAAAACACTGCCCTCGGATAACTTGGTACCTGTGTTTTATATTTTTCAAAAATTAATCAAGAGAGATCTCAATAAAGCATATGCACAAAAGCCCCATTCAATTCATTATTGTAGCTTTAAAAAGAGGTTTAAGGAAGGACTTTTAAAAACAAAGTGAGCAGTTTCCCTGCTGTGAGGTTTCCCCACAGCTGTGAGTTTCCCTGTTTGTCTTTCTGAGACTGAACTCCATGTTCAGAGCTTGAAACCAAACAGCACAGGCTTTCATCTTGGAGGGTCACTGCTGGGTCAGAGAGCGGTGCAGGGTCACTGCTGGGTCACATGGCTGTGTAGGGTCACTGCTGGGTCAGACAGTGATGCAGGGTCAGTGCTGGGTCAGAGAGTGGTGCAGGGTCACTGCTGGGTCACAGCGCTGTGCAGGGTCTCACGGCTGTGCAGGGTCACATGGCTGTGCAGGTCACTTCAGGGTCACATGGCTGTGCAGGGTCACTGCTGGGTCACATGGCTGTGCAGCATCACTGCTGGGTCACACGGCTGTGCAGGGTCACTGGTGGGTCACACAGTGATGCAGGGGAACTGCTGAGTCACACAGTGATGCAGGGTCACTGCTGGGTCACATGGCTGTACAGGATCACTGCTGGGTCATACACTCTGTGCATTGTTACCTGTACACTTCTATCTCAGTATTTCTAATCTGTACATTCTTGTTTACTATGATCTGCCTGTTTTGCTCATAAACAAAGATTTTTATAATCTGATTGAAGATTTGTAGCTCGGGTATCCGTTGTTGTGGTTCTGCTCGCCGAGCTGGAAGTTTTTGCTGCAAACGTTTCGTTCCCTGGCTAGGGAACATCATCAGTGCTGTTGGAGCCGGTATTTATATTGGTTTGTTCTTGCCGCTTCCGGGTGTCAGTTTCAGCTGCAGTGATTTGTATGTTGGGTCCAGGTCGATGTGTCTGTTGATGGATGTTCTTGCCGTTTCCGGGTGTCAGTTTCAGCTGTAGTGGTTTGTATATGGTGTCCAGGTCAATGTGTCTGTTGATGGAGTTTGGGGATGAATGCCATGCTTCTAGGAATTCTCTGGCTGTTCTCTGTCTGGCTTGTCCTATGATAGTGGTGTTTTCCCAGTCAAATTCATGTTGCTGGTTGTCTGAGTGTATGGCTACTCGAGATAGCTGGTCGTGTCGTTTTGTGGCTAGCTGATGTTCATGGATGCGGATTGTTAGCTGTCTTCCTGTTTGTCACGTGATCGGCCGTTTCGCACTCCGGAAGTGGGTGAGACTGCCGTTTCGCACTCGACAGGAGGCCGCATGGTGGTCCTTTGTCTCTGAAAAGGGAAGGTCACGTGAGGTCGGACAGCCGGAAATGCGAGGAGGCGGGGAATGGAGTCGGAACAACAGCCAATTAGAAGACAAATTCACTTGAGTGATGGTATGATGTTTTCTATGGTATAAAAGACTGGGTCAGGGACAGATATAGGTCTTTTGTTCTTTCTGAACTGACTGACTGAGTAGTTTGTCAGGGACAGAAAGGTTTAGACCCAGAGCTCTGTATACTTTATCCACTTACTGCTAGAATAAAACTAAAAGTGTAAGATTAGATATTTTTTCCTATTGCTTTATTTAAAGAGCACGCTGGACTTGGCTCACACATAAAAGAAAATAAGTTTGTAGATTGAGCCTAAAGTCCGTCAGATGGTGAGCCTGACGTGATCCCGACGTGATCCAGACTGAGCGACGTAAACACGAGAAAAATAGAAACAACGGATACTGACGTCTGGTGATGACAACACGCAGCGCCGCAAAAAGAAAAGGTGAGCAGATAACTGTTTATATCGAAGTTCTGCGATTGGAGATACTAAATTGATTGTTGTCATGAGACTGCAAGTGTCCTAGTAATAGTAAGTGGATAAAGTATTGATTTAATACGTACGGGTTTAAAGTCCCATGGGGTTAGAGTCCTCATAAAAGCACCGAGGTACGTAAGTGTGAGAAGGTTTAAAGTCCTTTGAGCAGGATCTCATAAAAGCACCTCTCACGAATTTTGGTTGATAATTGATGTGTTGTAGGTTTTAAAATTATATTGGGAATGTACAGAGAGTAGTAGAAAAGCCAGTGATGTCCCTGAGACAAAGACGGTGGTGTCTCAGTGAGAAAGAGTAGGCAGTACAAACTTAAAGGTGATAACGAAACTGCTGATAACTTTAACTGTAAGAGTAAGTTGTTTGGGTGTATTTTATACAGATTGATTCGCAACTGGATTTGTTTTAATTGGGTTGGGTGCTTGGCTAAATTAAATATAAACCGATTGGTTATTGGACAGGAGGATTTTTTAAAAAACAGAAATACATAAAATGGGAGGGAATTTGATAAAGAGTGTGAAGAAAATGGAGGAAGTTCTTCTGATTTAGTGTTGTCCGTAAAACAGCAGTGGGGTAAAGTTAGAGGTCAGTTATGCAGAAATATGAGAAGATTTATAAAAGCAGGGCAAAGTCCCTAAAGAAGAGGAGAGGAAGAAATTGTCACCGTTCTTGGGAAAAGCAGAAGAGTAGGTTAGATTAGAAGTAGAAGAGCATGTGAAGGGAAAGAAAGGGTCAATACTGGTTGGAAGAAAGTGGACAAAAGAAGCCGAAGAGAAAGAAGAGAGGAGGAGTCAAGGAGTAGCACAGATAGTGAAGACGAGGAGTCCCGCCCAGGGGGCGATCCATACACGTACCCTGTCACTTAAAAGGCTCACTTACCATGCATACTGAACAGGGCTTCTCAGGGGTACAGCCTCCGTTTGAAAACAGTTATGATTTGCGATGGAGGGAGATATTGCGGCTGCCCATAAAATATCAGCACCAACTGCCTCTAGTTTATAAAGGCTCTTTACGGGGGATGTGTATCAACCCTTTACCTATACGGATATGAATTGTATTTTGGATAAAATGTCCCCACCCATGGAGGGAGGTGGACACTGGATGACTAAATTTTGCCAATACAAACTAGGCTTCAAGTTGGCCATGGGCGATTGGAGAGCATTCGTGGGCAAACAATTGAATATGTGGGAGGTACAGCAGATTGAAGTGTCTGCGGGGACCACCTTAGTACCTGACTCGGACCCGTTTGTGCAGCATGCCAACTGTGTGGGAAGGGCAATGAGGGATAGATTCCCGATTCCACCGGGAGCGATACACTCGCTCACCTTCACAATGAAGGAGGGCGAGGAGATGCCTGCCTTTTTGGCTAGATGTAAAGGCACGTGGACAGATACTGCGGGGAGCCATCCAGGGCCAGGTCAGCTACAGATCACGTTATTTAGGAATGCCGTTATGGCAGGGATGCCTAAGGAAGTAAAAGAGGTAATGGAGAGTAATCCTGATATCCCAGGATGTTCTACAGAACAGTGGTAAAAACATTTGATGCATCATATGAAGCGATATCGGACAAAACAGGATGAAGATAAACAGAGCAATGAGTCAGCTCAACTGCAGTTGCTGAAGTTACAGCTTGATGAGGCTAGACGGCAGGTTAATGAGACAAAGAAGGCCTCCCAAAAGACGACTAATCAGGTGATGCAGCAGCCATTGCCACAAAATAACCAGCAGAGTCTAGACCCGGCACTTGATTCGATGCCATACTACTCCCTTTATGGGGGCAGGCCAAGAGGTGTTCCAGGAGGAATGAGTGGTCGAGGAAGGGGCTGTGGAGGAGTCAGAGGTTAGCCACCGGACACTTGTTTCGAATGTGGCCAACCTGGGCATTGGAGAAGGAAATTGTCCCCTGCTGTGGGGCCCCCAGGGACGCCAGAGATTGATCCGAGGACAGTATGTCCCTTAAATCAGCCTCCTAATCTGCCTTTGACATTGCCACTGATCACATCAGTGGCCGGGCAGACATTTTATCACCAATATATTTCATCACTTGCATGCCCTGTGAATTTGATGGGACATGACTTGCTGGAGAGATGCGGGGTCCCGGTTCTGTCCGGACCAGACGGACTCGTAGTGACCTTTTCAATTGGCTATTCTGTTAATTGTTCTATGTCAATGATTCACTCTGGACCCTAAGTGATATTATCACCAGACGCATCACCAATGGCTGAAGGGCAGTGGGCAGATATATACTGGGGACTCCTCGAACCTGAGAAAGGGCAGAATCACGGCATACAGTCTTTATATAACCAAGGGCGACCCTGGGCTCAGATGCTGAATCCCTATGCTCCTCCTGCAGATCCCCTTCATGTGACTCTATATTACGACAGATGACAATAAAATCTATCAGCATGCATTCTATCAACACATTGGAAGG
Source organism: Hemiscyllium ocellatum (assembly GCF_020745735.1). NCBI lineage: Eukaryota > Metazoa > Chordata > Chondrichthyes > Orectolobiformes > Hemiscylliidae > Hemiscyllium > Hemiscyllium ocellatum. The sequence goes on from NC_083438.1 coordinate 2,935,825, forward strand.
TGTGGTGGGTGTTGTGGAACTCACTCTGGAACAGTTGGAATGGTATGAGATATCTGAAGAAGCTATACCGCATTTCACATTGGCAGTGCATGCTGAATATCAGGCCAAAGATCTGGGACTTATGTCCAAACGCCTGATAGAGCTAACTGAATGGGTTCGGACTCAATTACCCGGCTCGCAATATTCACTCTCAGTTGAAGCTTTTCGACTTGTGCACAAAACAACGGACAAGGTGTTGCTGGAACATAGGCAGATTGAAAGGTTTCATGGCAGGGAAAAGACGGACCATCCACAGGCTGCAGCGATGCTTGATACACTACCGGGTGCCTTGTGGTCAGCAGGTTCGACGGACGTTGGTTGCTGCAAACACATCGCACCAATCAAATTCAAGTTAATAGACCACACTCCGATTTGGCAGAGACAATACCCACACAAACCAGAGGCTGAAGCCGGCATCGCCAACACAATTGAAGGATTGGTAGCAGCAGGGGTGCTAGAACCCTCTCAGTCAGCCTGGAACACTCCTATCTTACCTGTAGAGAAGCAGAATACAGGCAAGTATAGGATGGCGCATGATCTTAGATGGATCAACAGTGTCGTTTCTACTCCAACAGTTCCAGTCCCAAACCCCTACACTGCGATGTCTGTGCTGACCCCTGACCATAAGTGGTTCTCGTGCATTGATCTGGCCAAAGCATTCTTTTGTTTGCCCCTAGTTGATCATTTCAGTGACATTGTTCGTTCACCTATAAAGGCCAACAACTTCGTTATACAAGGGTCCCTCAGGGGTTCATTTTGTCACCTGGGGTGTTTAATCAGGTACTGAAACAGCAGCTGAAGGATCTGATGCTCCCAGACGGGGTGGTATTGATCCGATATGTGGATGACATTCTTATGGCGGGACCCGACCATGTTTCTTATTTGGCAGCTACAAAGTCGTTGCTGTTACTCTTGTATAACGTCAGTTTCAAAGTTTCATGGGCTAAATTACAATGCTGCAGAAGAACGGTGTCTTTTTTGTGTAGAGTTATTTCCAGTTAGGGAACAGGTGTGTCTCCATCCCATAGATCCTCCATTCTGCATCATGCCAAACCAGTCACTGTAAAAGACATGCTCTCATTTCTTGGGATGGCAGGATACAGAAGACAATTTGTTCCCTCATATGGGGAGCTTACTTTCCCTCTAAGGGCCATGGTAAATGAGCAAGGCATGAGAAATTTGTTGGCCCATTTGCAGTGGACCACAGAGACAGACGGCGGTTTATATCTCTTAAACAGGCCCTAACGCGGGCTGATGATTTAGCGGTCCCAGATTACAAAGAGCCATTTTTCCTCGATATTTCTGAAAGAGAACACACAATAAATGGTGTTCTTTTTCAGAAAAAAGGGGGAGGCAGGCAGGTGCTGATGTAAGTGTTACCCTTGACCCAACAGAGGGCGGCAAAGAATCAGCCCAATTGGCTGAACTACAGGCAATGAGTGAAAATTATATCAGAGAATGTAAATCGTGTTCAGAATATAATGTAAAAGCAACAGTGAAACCACAAGAGGGAAAGTTTCCTCCCCCAAGATCGCCAGTCAGGAAATAGTGATTGACTACACTGACATGGTAGAGAGAGTAAACGGATGCAGGTACCTTTTGGTAGCAGTGGATGCATACACTGGTTGGCCAGAAGTGATACCTGCGAAAAAGGAAGATGCGAAGACAGTGATCAAATTTTTGATAAACCAATATATTCCAACGCATGGGTTTCCAAAGAAAGTCAGGTCAGATAATGGCACACATTTTAAGAATAAAGACCTGCAAGAAGTAGAAGCAGCTTTAGGACTGAAACATGCGTTTGGAACGGTGTACCATCCTCAGTCGCAGGGAAAAGTGGAGAGAATGAACCAATCCATAAAGGGAAAAATAGGAAAAGTGTGTGCACAAACGAAGTTAAGCTGGGTGGATGCCCTACCTTTAGCCTTCATGCCCATTAGAAGCTCAGTAAACTCTATTACAGGGTTCACCCCGTACGAGCTAACCACAGGGCAGCAGCTTCCGGGACCAGGGGCTGGAATACAGATGTTAGAGGGAGGAGTCTCAATAAGGTACAAACCTTATTATGATCAACTAACAGCTTTAGTCTCAGCTTTCTCTGAACAGGTTGGATCGGAAAAGGGGGACCTACAGAGCCAGGCGCCATCCACCACAGAGTGGGTCCTGCTGAAGGTGATCAAACGGAAATGGTCGGAGCCACGGTAGACAGGACCTTACAAGGTGGTGGAAAGGACATCTCATGCGGTTCGACTACAAGGGAAAGGAGACACTTGGTACCACTGGAGCCAGTGTGCAGCCACAGAACCGCCAACGAGAACTCTACAACAAATAAGAACAGAAAAAGAGTAGAAGGGTCTTAAACTTTTAATTGTTGTATAATGAATATTATGTTTATTTTAGTAATCAGCCCGCGTTATTCTAAACTGTTAAGCTTGGGAGTTTTCACTATTTATGTATAAGTGTTATGATATTGTTAATAAGGGGATCAACCGCGAAGGACGAACACACATACACAGAGTAGGGAGTCCCAGGAATAAGAGATCAATATGACAAGAGAGGGACAAATGTTTAAGGGAAGCAGGGAGCCGGATACACATCAGACATGATAAAAAGCGTGATACAATATACCAGTTTAACTTATGCCAAGTAATTGACTGTGGCCAAGATACAGGGAGCTGGAGGGGGTATGATGTATATCTTTGCATCTACGCCATTAATTCTCATCCATGCCCTTCGTGGGATGATGTATTCAGCATTCACGAGTACGCAGGGATCTGTTTGACATTGCCTCTGGCTCAACCACGTATATAGATGCAATAGGGGTTCCCCGCGGCGTGCCTAATGAATATAAGTTGGTACATCAGGTAGCAACAGGATTCGAGAATCTCCCAGTTGTTAGTGCTCTATTCCCAGTTACGCCGAATAAAAACGTTGATCGAATTAATTATGTACATTACAATGTACTCAGGCTAGCCAATAGAACTAGAGATGCCGTGGTGGGACTCTCTGAACAATTGACAGGGACCTCATTGATGACAGTACAAAATAGCATGGCCTTAGATATGTTGTTGGCAGAAAAGGGGGGAGTGTGCTCTATGTTTGGAGATCAATGTTGTACGTTCATCCCCAACAATACAGCACAAGATGGCTCGGTAACCAGAGCCCGGGAAGGATTAAGAACCTTGTCTGAAGAAATGCATGAACATTCAGGTATTGACAACCCTCGAGGAGGCGTTTTCGATTCCTGGGTAGGGAAATGGAAAGGATTAATTGTGTCTGTGTTTATGTCCCTTGTTGGTATGACCATTGTGTTCGTGTTGTGTGGATGTTGTTGTATCCCCTGTATTAGATCTTTGTTGAACAGGGTAATTATTACAGCAATTGAAGGGAAGGCTCCCCCACCCAATCAGATATCACAAATAGCGGCGGAAACCATGGCCCTGGCAAGAGGGGAGGACTATGCGTCGGAGAGCGAATGTGATGCATAAAACTGATTTGTTGGTCTCATTTTCATGAGACCGAAAGGGGGAGTTGTAAATATATAAATATATATAAAAAAAACTTACCTGGAAAGTAAATTGTCGGGTCTGGGGGGCGTGTCCCCGGCGTTCGGAGGTCACGTGGTCCTCTGATGCGCGCGCAGAGGGTGATCACGTGACGCTCCGGTACGCCGGCACGGTCACGTGGTCTCCCCGTTTCGCGCTCCGGAAGATCACGTGATCGGCCATTTCGCGCCCCGGAAGTGGGCGAGACTGCCGTTTCGCACTCGAAAGGAGGCCGCCTGGTGGTCCTTTGTCTCCGAAAAAGGGAAGGTCACGTGAGGTCGGACAGCCGGAAATATGAAGAGGCGGGGAATGGAATCGGAGCAACAGCCAATGAGAAGACAGTTTCACTTGAGTGATGGTATGATGTTTTCTATGGTATAAAAGACTGGGTCAGGGACAGATATAGGTCTCTTGTTCTTTCTGAACTGGCTGACTGAGTCATTTTTCAGGGACAGAAATGTTTAGATCCAGAGCTCTGTATACTTTATCCACTCACTGATACAATAAAACTAAAAGTGTAAGATTAGATATTTTTCCTATTGCTTTATTTAAAGAGCACGCAGGACTTGGCTCACACAAAAAAGAAAATAAGTTTGGAGATTAAGCCTAAAGTCCATCAAGCTACAGGCACATACAAGTTGGGAACTGTTTTCAGTAAAAGGCAATTGGTCCCAGGTCACCGTAGAGTGTTATACCCTGATGCCTTTCCCTCACTATCCTCCTCCAATCCCTGGTAAGATCTGCTCCCAGCTGAAAATGTATTGCTGGAAAAGCGCAGCACGTCAGGCTGCATCCAAAGAGCATGAGAATCAAAGTTTCGGGCATAAGCCCTTCTTCCTGCTCTTTGGATGTAGCCTGACCTGCTGTGCTTTTCTAGCAACACATTTTCAGCTCTTATCTCCAGCATCTGCAGTCCTCACTTTCTCCTCGAAGATCTGCTCCCACACTATGTTCCACCCTAACTGCTGACTGTGCTCGATACATTAATACATTGGCAATGGGCAGAGGTGCTTTTTAACCCTGGGATCCTGCTGTGTAAGTTGCCCTCAAAATGTTCTCGCATTCCCTTTCGAGTAACATTTTACTTTTTTTATCCGGATGAACTTTTGTTGAGAAAGTTGCAATGTGAAGATCCAAAATGTTCAGGCCGAGGGAAGTCATGGCCAAGCTCCAGATGGGGATGTGGTTCTGAGGCCTGAGGCCTGGTCGACAGGCTGCATCCCGTTGGCGCCGACATGGATTGTGTGTTTATTTACCCCGAGGTTTAATCTCCTCTGGGGTTCCTAGGTTTTAGGGGCCTCTGGTTAACTTCTTCCAGGAGAAAGTGAGGACTGTGGATGCTGGAGATCAGAGTTGAAAATGTGTTGCTGGAAAAGCACAGCAGGTCAGGCAGCATCCAAGGAGCAGGAGACTCTGCTGCTCCTTGGATGCAGCCTCTGGTTAACTGGCTACTGTCGTTTGTGGCCCTGTCATTTTTAAAACAGGTTTGAAGCCTGGCGTTAAATATGTCATTTACATAAATGATTTGGATGCGAGCATAAGAGGTACAGTTAGTAGGTTTGCAGATGACACCAAAGTTGGAGGTGTAGTGAACAGCGAACAGGGTTACCTCCGATTACAACAGGATCAGGATCAGATGGGCCAATGGGGTGAGAAGTGGCAGATGGAGTTTAATTCAGATAAATGTGAGGTGCTACATTTTGTGAAAGCAAATTTTAGCAGGACTTATACACTTAATTGTAAGGTCAACAAAGAGACCTTGGAGTGCAGGTTCATAGCTCCTTGAAAGTGGAGTGACAGGGAGATAGGATAGTGAAGAAGGCGTTTGGTATGCTTTCCTTTATTGGTCAGAGTATTGAGTACAGGAGTTGGAAGGTCATGTTGCAGCTGTACAGGACATTGGTTAGGCCACTGATGGAATATTGCATGCAATTCTGGTCTCCTTCCTCTTGGAAAGATGTCGTGAAACTTGAAAGGGTTCAGAAAAGAGCTACAAGGATGTTGCCAGGCTTGGAAGATTTGAGCTTTCGGGAGAGGTTGAACAGGCTGGGGCTGTTTTCCCTGGAGCATCGGAGGCAGAGGTGTGACCTTATAGAGGTTTACAAAATTATGAGGAGCATGGATAGAATAAATAGACAAAGTATTTTCCCGGGGGTCAGGGAGTCCAAAACTAGAGGGCATAGGTTTAGGGTGAGAGGGGAAAGATATAAAAGAGACCTAAGGGGCAACATTTTCACGCAGAGGGTGGTGAGTTTATGGAATGAGCTTCCAGAGGATGTGGTGGAGGCTGGTACAATTGCAGCATTTAAGAGGCATCTGGATGGGTATATGAATAGGAAAGGTTGGAGGGATATGGACCGGGTGCTGGCAGATGGGACTAGATTGGATAGGGATATCTGGTCGGCATGGATGGGCTGGACCGAAGGGTTTGTATCCATGCTATACATCTCCATGATTCTGTGTCCATCCCCAGGATCTGAGAGGCAGAACTCCCTGAGGGGGAATTAAAACCCAAATGATGTGTCACTCTCTATGATGTGTCATAAAGTCAGAGTAACATTGGTTACAGAGAGGGTAGGATGAGAAAATTCGACAGTGAGAGAGAGAGAGAGAGAGATTTGAAAAATTGAGAGAGATGGGGAATCAGAAGGGGAGAGAGAGGGGGAGACATTTTGAGATTGTGAAATCTCTGTAATGTTTGATTCTGGGGTGACAGGAAATAATTAAACTGAAGCAGCATCACAGAGGGGTAAAAGTGATCAGAGTAATTAGCTGCTGCTGCATTGTTAGATGTGGGATCTTGCTGTGCACCAGCTGCCCCAATGCTGTCACTGCAGACAGTGAGTGCAATCAGCTAACTCATTATTTCAAAGTTTCTCCAAAGCTTTGTCATGAAAACTCAGCTCATCGCCCGATGTGTTTGTGTTTGGATGTTGCTGAGAGATTGTCTGTGTCACTGAGAGAGGAAAACCTGGGATCTTGCTGTGCTCTCTCTCGGTAATGATTTTCCTCCTTTGTCTTTCAACTAATACTATCTCTTTCCTCCCAAGGGACCTCGCTGGTCACTTGAAGATTCAAAGAGAGAAACTTTGGGATTAGGAGACTTTTGAACAAGAGCTTTCTCCAGAGGGGACACGGTCCTGAGGCCTGAGGCCTGGTCGACAGGCTGCACCCCGTGGGGGCCCACGTGAGTTGTGTGTTTATTTACCCCGAGGTTTAATCTCCTCTGGGGGACCCTGGGTTTTAGGGGCATCTGGTTAACTGGCTCCTGTCGGATTGGGGCCCTGTCATTTTTAAAACAGATTTGAGGCCTGGGGTTAAAATAACCGAGGCCTGGGATTTGACACAAATACATCAATCCCCAGTGAGTGTCTGACAGACAGGACTCCCCAAGGAGGGAATTAAACCTTAAATGAGAAACGCTCTCCAAAGACTTCTTCTAATATCAGAATAATGCTACTTGTGGGATCTTCCTGTGTCTCAATCTACCTGCAGGGTGTACTACGTTACAACAACGGTGACCAAATGTGATAATCACACAGATAAGACACAGTTTTACCAATTCCCTAAGTATCTGGGAGGGGATCTCTCTCTCTCTCTGTCTTTCTTTAATTGATTTTTCAAACAAATAAAACCATCCCACACACAGACATCCACAGCCTCCTGTCGGATGTAAAGTGGGATTTGAGCACATTCTGGAGCACGAAGGGGACTACCCTGTGGGATCGTACTGTGCATCAATGTCCCACTCTGTGACTTGTCATCATTTTACCGGGGAGGAGTGTGGAGGACAGGATGTGGGATTTCAGGCAGGGAGAGACAGACAGAGAGGGACTCATGATCAGAAACTGGATTTAGAAAGTGCTGGTATTATTGGGATCTTGCTGTGTGTAAATTACAGGGGGAGCATTATGCTTGTGGAGGGCTTGTTGCTGGAGGGATGGGAGTCGTTCTCGCAGGGGGTAAAGACGAGGAAATACCCCAGGTATGCCACACCCCAGCTGTCTGTAGGATTCTGCTGTGCACCCCTCAGCCTGCGGGTTGTCCCTTACACATCACAGGAGCCTGTCTACAGGGCCCGGGCTCTGTTTGCTGATGGTCTGATAGTGGGTGTATCATCCCTCCTTTCCCCAGTCCAGACCCCTCCACCTCTCCTCGCCCCACAATGTGATAGTGACAGGGTTAATGTCTACAGGACAGGACGGGGAGATGGGAACACACTTTAAATGGGAGGGGGGAGGGGAGGGCATTTCAATCAGAATGTAGGGGGAATGGAGAGAGAGAGAGAGAGAGAGAGAGACCAATCCGTTCTCGAGAGCAGGAGGAAGCTGAACAGAGAGATGGAGAGGGGGATTGGGACAGGGAGAGTGGGGAGAGAAGAGAGAGAATGAGAGAGGGAGACAGATGGAAGTAGTGAAGGAGAGACAGAGAGTGCGTGAGGGAAGGAGGGAGAGAGGGAGAGAAGCAGCTGGAGAGGGCAGGTTAAATACGGAGGGAGGGACGGGATCCAGGCTCTGAGAACGACTCCCTTCCATCGAGTCACTGCATCGGGTCTCAGAATAAAAACTCTTGGGGTGGGGGTTCAGTCAGAAAGCATTTACCCCCTGGGTCCCAGTGAAATCTGTTCCCATTCTCTGGGTTTAAAACCAGAGGGAAGTGCTGATAAAATGGGGAGCTTTGGGAAGTCACTCAGTGATGGGATTTTATTTGTGTTTCTTGTTTTTTGACTCAAGAGATCTTGGCTTTGATTTAATCAACTTCCATCTCTCTCTGTCTCTCTCTCTCTCCCTCCCTCACAACACCAACCCCGGGATATTCTCTCTGTGTCTGTCCCTAATATTGTTTGTATTCTCTCCCCACCTCAGTCTCTCTCTCTCTCTCACACACACACACATAATACACTCTGTCTCTATGCCCCCCCACCCCTCCCTCCCTATACTCCTGTCCCTGAGGGTGATTTGGACTCAGTACCATATGGTGCCGCACATGTCATTAACACAGTGGGATCTTGCTGTTCCCTGGTAACGTGTTGTTGTCCAAACTGTGGGGATTGGGTGGGGCAGGGGGAAGCCTGGGGACTGGGATCTTGCTGTGCATGAAGACACACACTGCCAAATGGCTGATCAGTCCCTACACACACTCTCTGTGTTCCCCCTCCCCCTCCAGCCCAGGGCCTGGACACAGTGAGGGGTGGGGGCGGTGAGGGAGGATGGGGAATTGTACACAATGGAGACACAGTGGGGGTTTTTATACAGAGGTGGGGGATATGGATAGAGGGGACAGTTTGGGGTGTCGGGGGGTAAATGAAGGCGCACAGGGAGGGGCAATTCGATCAGGGAAGGAGGGGAAAGTGGGTGGGGTGGGAAAATTCCAAGGGGGGTGGGAAATTGTGGGTGGGGTCACAAATTAGCCGGAGCCGGGGTGTTACTTGGGAATGGGGCAGTAAACGTAGGGGGAATAGAAAATTGAGGAAGGGCCCGATATTTGGGTGAGGGGGGAATGAGAGAGAGATCCCGGGGAGGTGTTGTGGAAGAGACTGAACATCGGGAGGAGGGGAGGGGGGATTGTGGGCAGGAACACGTTCTCACTGTTCCCCCCCCCCAACAACATAACGAGATCATAATGGTGGGAGGGGCAGTTTGAGTAATATTGCACAGGGGGAGCGGGAGGGGGCGAGGGTGTGAGACTGGGAGGCACATTTTTCGGGGGGAGGCAAAATATATGAGGGAAGAGCCATATTGGGGTGAGGGGGGGAATAGACAGGAGGCAGGAATCGCAGGAATGTAAAATCTGGGGGAGAGTCTGAATAATGAGGAGAGGAAGATTGGCAGATATGACACAGAGCAAGATCATAGAATTCTGTCCATTTTCTATCGCTGGGTCATTCTCCAATCTTCTCTGACCCATCAGTCTATTACACACCTTATTTGCCTCATAGATTTGCCTCACTGTCAGAATGTTGGGAAATAGAACTGAAGTGAATGATAAAAATGGTGTTAAAATGTTTCGGACTGTTTAAAATGTTCCCACGGATGGTCTTCAGAATAACTGGACCTGGTATAACAGTCCCTTGCCATCCCTGTCCTTCCTCCATAGTGGAGTATACCCATTCTGAAGTCTGATCAGCAGGTCTTTAAACAACTTCCACATGGGAAATGTGGACTTGCTCAATAACAGCTCTTCCCAATTAACTCTCCCGAGCTCGTATTTAATAGTGTCTTAATTTACCCTCCCCGAATTCAGTACCTTCCCACAATGTCCTGACTTATCCTTATTCATAGCAATCTTAAAACTGAAGAAGTTGTGATCACTGTTTCTGAAATGCTGTCCCAGTGAAAGGTCAGTCAGCTGGCCAGGCCCATTAACCAATACAAGGTCCAGAGAGGCCTTGTCACAGTGAATCAAATCACAGATTGGAGGAACAACATCTCATCTTCTACTTGGGCTGCCTACAGCCCGGAGGACTCAACATTGAGTTCTCCAATTTCAAATAACCTCCCTCACCATCCACCAACTCCCTTTCCAACCCCTCACCCCCCTCCACCCCTCCCTGCCACCAATCGGATTCATTCCTCCCATTGACGATCAGGCCGTCCACTCTAACTGTGTTCACCTCAGCACTCCGTCTCTCTCCCCACCCAAAGCCCTCCCACACCCCCACCCTTTATCAGCAGCTCCCCTTACCCACACTCCCGAAGCATTGACCTCTCCACCTCCTGATGCTGCCTGGCTTGCTGGGTTCTTCCAGCTTCCTGCTTGTCTCCGATGGTCAGTAAGGTGGCAGATGGCTCCAAATGTGGTGGTGGTGGAGTGAACAGTGAAGGAGGTTTACCTCAGTGTTAAACAGGACCTTGATCAGACCGGCCAATCAGGAGCTGATACAAGGTTGGGTTTGAGGAGCTGTTTTACAGATGGAAACAAAATCCTTGCTGATGGCCCATTGCTCTTTCAATTGATCCCAGGCTCCATGATGAAAGCCCAAGCAAACAGAGTTCACCCAGAGTCAGTTCCCACTGAGCCCAATGGAGTCAGTGAGAGCCACAAAACCTTCTCATGGCAGCACTGAGCGGGGTCGGCTCATCTGTCACATCCAACCCCATTCCCCAGTGTCGGATTAGGTCTGTCACTGAGCCCTCTGACTGGGCCGTGGATTCCCCAACCAACACAGCGGCTGATTGGTGGAAAGAACCAAATAAAGAGAGGGAGTGATATCAGCATCAGGCCGTGGGGGGAGGAAATGGAACCAGAGAAAGGAAATCATTGCTGAAAATACATCTGTAATCAAAAGACATGGGTTATTTACAGTATATTACTTTGTGTAATAGGAACATTCCCTTTTTTATTTAGTTGTGTCCAGGTGAGTGGATGAACGAATTCCGTGAGGACAGGAGCCTGCCATTGCTGTTCCCACTCCGGCCTGCAGTGACCGATGATACTTGCCTCCAGGTCATTGACCTTGTATCTGGTTCACTCACTGACAACTGGTTGCTGGGGATGATGTTGTTCTGTGCATGTCTGATTCCTCTTTCAGTTATACTTTTGTTATCCAGCTTTCTATTAACGGTTGCTGATTGCTGACAACCCTTCCCACTGTTTTGCTCCTCCAGTCTCTTTGGTTCCGCTTCTCAGATGGAATCATTCCTTGCCCATTAGGAAAGGAGTGTTACCGTGTTGCTGCTCCTCCTTCTCCTGTCAGTCCATTCCTCACCTGGACCCCTCATTCCATTATTTGCTGCCTTTAATGTTCGCTCTCTGTTCCTTGGATTTATTCATCAATTGGATTATTTTTATAACTGGATATTTCAGGGCATGCTTTAACTGGTCTCTGAAACTGTTCTGTGTCACCACATAAACAAGTGCATTGGTGCAGCAGCTCAGGTCCCGCAGCATAAATGAGGCTTGTGAAAAAACACCGAAAGCAGTGGAATCCAAGGAATGAGCGACACTAAAGAAATGTAAAATATGCAGCAACCAGAGAAGTATGAAACTTGTAGATATGGCAAAGAGTAAGGTCACAGATTTCCTTCTGCTCTCTATCTCTGGGTCATTCTCGATTTTTCTCTGACCCCTGAGTCCCTTACGCATGTTAATGGCCTCAGAGATGTTTCCGACAGTCAGAACATTAAGAAAGAGAATAAAAGTGAATGGGAGCATTGGTGTTAAAAATCGCTCAAAGTATCGAAAACTTGCCCACCGGCGGTCAGTATAGTAACTGGGCCAGGTAGAACAGAACCATGGAATATTGTTGAGGATCTTTCCAGGTTTATATCGAAAATAGTTGGGAATATTTTTTAAAAAAAAGAAAATGCAGATTGTTGCTAGAACCCTAATTGGAGTAGTCTTTGTCCAATACTTAGCTTTCATCTGACGAAAACAAATGGTGACAAATCGATCAAAAGAGAACGTAACAGTGAACCAGACAGAACAATCAATGGACCAGCAGCTAAGTACATAGATGACACTACACACAGGAGAGATGTCCAGGAAACAACGTGGATAATAATATGTTCGAAACCAGCGAAGTACGATTTCGAAAACAATGAATAGCAGATCCGAAGTTGTCATAGCCACCAGATAATGAGTGGTGCTTTTCGACAAACCACACTTGCCCCGAACTAAGATTAGAATCACCACTAGACTTACTACAAGAGAGAGAAAAAGGAAAAAAGAGACTTGAAGTTACTGATCAAATGTATCTGTGCCTGAGCCCAGACAATAAGCATTTTATGCAAAAGTGAGGACTGCAAATGCTGGAAACCAGAGTTTAGATCAGAGTGGTGTTGGAAAAGCACAGCAGGTCAGGCAGCATCTGAAGAGCAGGACAATCGTCATTTCGGACAAAAGCTCTTCATCAGGAATAGCACAAAGGATAATTGTTGTTCCACATCACACAAACGTTTAAGATTCTGAATCATTTTCACTTTGAAAATATTCAGGGATGGACACAAACAGCAGGTTAGTCTCAGAAACACAGTGATGTATTCAACATTGTTTTGGGGTTGACAGTGTTTGATTTATTCTGCTTTATACATTGCTCAGGCTCGCTAGAGTTGTAAATTAGATGACAACATCCACACAAACACTCCCAGAATCAGTAAAACAAAGAATGTGAGACTCCTAACACAGACGTGGATTACAAAAAAATCCTGAATTCAGATTTGTAACCTCCACAGTTGAGTTTACTTCTAACATTCTGCACCCACACAACATGAATTACAGTACACGGCACTGGATCACTCAACCGTGTCTAGGAATGGATGGTGTCTCAAATATGAACAAAGAAATGATAGAGCATTGAGCCCCTCACTCTGAACATCCTGGCAAGCTGAACGAAGAAGATATTCACCAGTGAATCCAACCACCATGTCCCAGCTTGGATATCCAATGCTATCAGGAGAACTTCAACATTTGGCACTGACTCCTCAGTACCTGTCAAACACTGTGTACCACAACCTCCACCCAAACCCAGACATGAGGAATATCCCAACAGTTAAGGAGTGTCAGGGGGCAGAGTTGAGTATGGTAGCCATTACAAAAGAGAACGTGCAAAAAAAAAAGCCAAAAGGTCTAAAAATCGATAAATCTCCTGGCTCTGATGGGCTACATCCTAGAGTTCTGGGGGAGGTGGCTGAGGAAATAATGGAGACATTGGGGTTGTGATCTTTCAAAAATCACTGGGGTCATGGAAAGTGCCAGTTGATTGGAAAATCACTGTTGTAACCTTCTTGTTCAAGAAAGGATCAAAACAAAAAATGGAAAATTATAGGCCGATTAGCCTAATCTTGTTGTAGGTAAAATTCTAGAATCCATCATTAAGGATGAGATTTCTAAATTCTTGAAAGTGCAGAGTCGGTTTAGACCAAGTCAGCATGGATTTAGTAAGGGGAGGTCATGCCTGACAAACCTGTTAGAATTCTTTGAAGAGTTAACAAGTGGGTTAGACCAGGGGACCCCAGTGGATGTTATCTACCTAGACTTCCAAAGGCCTTTGATTAGGTGTTTCACAGGAGGTTGTTGAGTAAGGTGAGGGCCCATGGTGTTTGAGGTGAGCTACTGGCATGGATTGGGGATTGGCTGTCTGATAGAAGGCAGAGAGTTGGGATAAAAGGTTATTTTTCGGAATGGCGCTTAGTGACATATGTGTCCTGCAAGGCTCAGTGTTGGGGTCGCAGCTGTTCACTTTATATATTAATGATCTGGATGGAGGGACTGGGAGCATTCTGGCGAAGTTTGCCGATGATACAAAGTTAGGTGGACAGGCAGGTAGTTCTGAGGAGGTGGGGTGGTCCAGGAAATGGCTGATGAAATTCGACGTGAGCAAATGCAAGGTCTTGCACTTTGGAAAACAGAATACAAGAATGGACTATTTTCTAAATGGTGCGAAAATTCATAAAGCTAAAGTACAAAGGGATCTGGGAGTGCTCTTCCAGGATTCTCCAAAGGTTGACTTCTTAGCTCAGGCCTGTGGTTAAGAAAGCAAATGTAACGTTGTCATTTATTTCAAGAGTGTTGGAATATAAAAGCAGCGATGTGCTTCTGAGACTTTATAAAACTCTGGTTAGGCCCCATTTAGAATACTGTATCCAGTTTTGGGCCCCACACCTCAGGAAGGACATACTGCCACTGGATTGTGTCCAGCGGAGATTCACCCGGATGATCCCTGGAATGGTAGACCTAACATATGATGAATGGCTGAGGATCCTGGGATTTTGAAGGGAGATCTGATAGAAACTCACAAGATAATGCATGGCTTAGAAGTGGCTGACGCTGGGAATTTCTTTCCGTAAGATTGGGAGACGAGGACCCGTGGGCGCAGCCTTAGAATTAGAGGGGGTCCAGTTAGAACAGAAATAATGTACTATTGCTTGGCATCTGAACCTATCACTTTGGATTCAGGCCAATGTGAAAGATGAGCAGAGATGATGGCCTCAATGTCTTATCACGAGATTATTAATTCAGAGCCCGATGTTCGATGTCCACCATGGCAGATGGTGGAACTTCAATTCAATCTAAATCAAGACTTCTACTGTCTGATGGTAACAATGAACAGTTGATAGTTGTTAGAAAAGTAAACATCTCACACACTCATATCCTTCAGGGAGTGTAATCTGTCATCCTTTCCTAGTCTTGGTGTACATGTGACTCCAGATCTATAATAATCTGGTTTATTCTGGGCAATAAGGGAAGGGTGGTAAGTGTTGGTCTAGCCCGTGACACTCATAACCTTTTAGTTTATAAAAGCAAATGGAGTGGCCCGTGCACAGATAACCCACTGCTACTGAAGAATGCTCCCTTTTTAGACCACTCCCTGGTATTTGAATATCCCCATACTAAGTCCATTGTCTCAACTATGAAATTCCCAAATAATGGATCCACTTTTGAAGTTAAGGGATCCTAAAATTCACCCAATGTAGTTACCTGGAATAGGAAGTACCAACACATTGGCCATTACTCCGCAGACAACCGAGGTAATGGATTCTATCTCCTGGCTTTGAGACCATCAAGAATTGGGAAACTCTTTGGACTTGTTAAATTAAGCTTTGACATGGCTTATCCGAAGAGATAGCTGATGCCCTGAATTCAGCGGAACCCCAGCACCTAGCACCCATCCTTTCACTTTGTACATTTGCCCCACTCTCTGCCATACAGGACATTCCCTAAGAGACTAACCAGTCCTTGAATTCAGAGATCTCCCCTTGCAGATGTGGAAATGGTGATTATTTTAAAATGTACTCGCGGTGTGTAAGCTTTAACTGTCTGGCACGTGATGGTGTCTCTGTGCATCTGTGTCCCTTGTTCTTCCAGGTGCTGGAGGTCATGGGTGTGGGAGGTGCTGGTAAAAAGAGCCCTGCCCTGTTCCTGGTTTGTATCTAGTAGGTGGAATTCATTGCTGGCCGTAGTGTCATTGGTGAAGAGAGTGTGTGCTGAATGGTCAGTGGGGAAATTATGACAATCAGCTGTTTGTCCTGGACAATCTGGAGCTTTGGGAATGTTGCACCCAGTGTTGCATGTGAGCTGCACTCAGCCAGAAACTTGGAGAGAATTCAATCCCACTCCTGAGCGATGCTTTCTGGATGGTGGGGATGGATTGAAGAGGCAGGCAGGGAGGTTATTGTCACAGTAAGCAGAGTGTCTGACATCCACCTGTGACCACAGCACCTGTACGGCTGGAACAGGTCATTTCCTCGTCAATGATTGGTCTGGGTTGTGAATGATAATGCACTCAGTGATGGCAATGTCATAAAACACCAATGGGAGATTGGTAGATTCTCATGTTTTGAGATGGTCATTTCCTGGTGCTTGTGGGATATGAATGTTACTTGTGAATTATCTGCTCAAGCCAGATGTTATCACACTCTGTATGGACACAGACCTCTCTGTTATCTCAATAGTAGTAAATGGTGCTGAACATTGTGTATTCACAGGCAAACCTCACTAATTTTGAAATAATGACGGAGGGACCAGCATTGATGAGGCGCCTGCAGATTTTAGGACCAAGGTACACCTGTGAAGAATTCCTGCAGAGGTGTACAACGGCTGAGATGACTGACCTCCCACAGCCAGAACCATCTTCACCTGTCCTCAGGGTGAAACAAAAGAGTCGTCATCTCATTGACTCCAGTTTTTCGAGAGCTTCTTATTGTGAACATGTGTTGGTAATATCTATGTTTAAGAGATTAACATTTCTTTTCACCTTTAAAATATAACTGTGTAAACAGTTGCAGCTGATTGAGGAACAGATATTCAGTCCTTCTCTCAATGCAAGTTATCCGATCCTGGGTTTGGTGTAATATAGAGTTAACATGTTGATACACACCCAATACAGTTGGACAGTGCAATATATTCCCAGTAAAGCTTACAACTGAGTTCATGAGTATTCTGCTGTTCGTGCTGAACACTTACTACAATACTGCATTTACAGAGAGCTGGGCCAGAAAATATCATTCCAGCAGTAACCCCCACTCAGTCCAATTCGACAATGACACATCCTCCCAGCAACATGAGGCCACAGCAATCAGAGGGTCCCAGCCTGAGCTTCGTCATCCCCATTCAGTTAAATTCCATGGTCAGTAATACCTTCACTGAGAGGGATTCCTGGAGATCTGGATCAGTAGTACACAACATTCTCAGAATGCCATGGTGAGTAACTGATCTACTGACTTCCCCAAAGCCTGTCCACTACCTACAAGACACAAATCAGGAGTGTTATGAAATATTGTCTACTTGCCTGGATGGGTGCAGCCCCAACAACTCTGAAGAAACTTGACACCATCCAGGACAATTCAGGCCATAGAATTGGCATTGCATCCACAAGCATCCTCTCCCTCCACCATCGACGCTCAGTAGCTGCAGTGTGCAACATCTACAAGAAGCACTGCAGAAATTTAACAAAGATCCTCAGACAGTAACCTTCCAAACCCACGACCAGTTCCATCTAGAAGGACAAGGGCATCATATATATGGGAACTCTAAAAGCTTCAGGTTCCACTCCAAACCACTCATCATTCTGACGGAGAAATATATCGCCATTCCTTCACTGTTGCTGGGTCAAAATCCTGGAATTCCCTCCCTAATGGCATTGTGAGTCAGCCCATAGGAGATGGGCTGCAGTGGTTCAAGAAGGCAGCTCACCACCATCTTCTCAAGGGCAACTAGGGATGGACAATAAATTCTGAACAGCCAGTGATGCCCACATCCTACACCAATGAACAAATAGAATCATAGACATAGATTCCTACAGCACAAAGACAGGCCCTTTGGCCCAAACTGGTCCATGCTGACCAAATGTCCATACATGCTAACCGCATCTCTCTGCACTTGGCCCATATCCTCTTAATCCATTCCTATCCATGTATTTATCCAAATACCTTTTAACTCTTCATATAAACATCTCAACCACTTCCACTGGCAGATTGTTCTGTATGTATACCACCCTCTATGTAAAAAAAGTCTCCTCTCAGGTTCCCTTTTATTCTTTCCCCTCTAACCTTAAACTGATGCCCTTCAGTCCTCGATTCCCCCCCAATTGAGTGCATTCACCCTGTCCATGCCTCTCATGATCTTATGCTCCTCTATAAGATCCCTCCCCTCCTTAGTCTCCTACGCTCTGAAGAAACATCCTAGACAGTCCAACCTCTTCCTCAACTCAGACCATTGAGTCCAGGCAACATCCTTGTAAATTTCTTCTCCTCTCTTTCCAGTTTACTAACATCTTTCCAATAACAAAGTGACCAAAACTGAATACAATACTCCCAGTGTAGCCTCACCAACTTCCTGAATAACTTTCACGTAACTTCCCAACTTCTCAGTGCTGTGATTGATGAAGGCCAGAGTGCCAGAAGCCTTCTTCGCTGCCCTGTCTACCTCTGCCTCCACTTTCGGAGAACGGTGAACCTGAACTGAAAGATCCCTCTGTTCCACTACACTCCTTAATACCTCACACATCTATGTTTGACTTCATGTGCCATTTCTCGGCCCACTTCCCCAGCTGATCAAAGTGCTGCTGCAATTTCTGATCACCTTCCTCACTGTCCATGATACCGCCTATTTTAAGGTCATCAGCAAACTCACTGATAATTCCAGTATGCAAACTGAACATAATTCCATTAAATCACTGGGTAATACAACGTATTCACACGGTATAGACAAAAGAATTTCTTTTCTCAGGAGAGGAATTACACCACAGCGTGAATGTGGAAATGTTAACTGTGCACATTGGTATCACACGAGGAACTTGTACTGCCCTCATCCAGTGCCCAGTGAATCATGGGTAAAATGTATCTGTCATATGCAGCATTGGATTAGTGTTCAGACAGCATCCCACACCAATGAGTAGGATCCTCTAGGGTAGTGCAGACTGAACTCCAAGATAAGAGTAAAATATTTCAAGAGAGCCCATTACAGAAAGCTGGTGCCCGACTCAGTCTCCTGCATTGTACTAACCTCTGGGCACAATGGCAGTAACACATGCTCTGTGAACCTTACACAATCCTATTAAAGTCTGCACGACCGTACTGTACATCTTTTTACAAATGGCCCAACTCACACGTACTTTTGTCAATTAAATAATTCCACAACACATCATCATTGGAACACTGTACACAGTGATCACAGTCTCCCAGTAATCTGTCCTCACAAATATCACACCCCCATATGTCCGTTCACAGGCAACACACAAGGTAGTCAAAGCCATCCGCGCTGACACTCGCTTATCACTCCATAAGTGACCTGCCCAACCCACCCCTTGCCCACGTTGTCCCTGTGCTCCCATCCGGAGCCGTCTGTCTGAGCAAGATCCACCAACAAATTCCCTTCACATCAGGGAATGGGAAACACCAGGTGGCACTGAAAGATGGGTTGTTACAAAACCCCTCTGACCGATAGCAGGGTTTGAACTACCACAGAGAGACAGACAGACAGATAGAGAGAGACAGACAGAGAGAGTTATCTTGCTTTCTTGGCAACTTTCTTGGTCAGTGAGGGTCAGTACTCAGTCAAACTCCATCATTGTGGCCTCAGTGCAAACCCATTCTGCACAGGATGGAGGGAGAGACAATGCTGCACATTACTGAGGAGCCCCATAATTGACAAACTATTCACTCAAAACTCAGTCAGTGAGGATACTATTGTCTGGCATTGGGATTTTCTTTGCCAAATAGAAATAAAATAATTTCCATTAATAGTCAGTCTGATTTAATGCAATAAATATGATTTAATACAACTTACATTGTCCCAAGACTTACCAGGAATACCAACACAGGCAAGGATGGTGTAGTATACTTTTCTGACCATTTCCCTTGGAAGATGCATTTTGTTGCTTGTGGAACAACCTCTCCTTTCCTGGTGCTGGGAATCTGTCAGAATTGGAGAATTCGCTGGGTATTGGAGCTGACTCAGTTCCACAGGCTTTATTTTATGTTGTGTGGTGTCCCCAGTGGGAAACTGTGTTCACATCTTCATTTTGAACAAACAGATTACGACAACATGTTTATTTTAATAATGTGATACCCGTGAGATTTAGGTCTCTCCTGAATACCCCAAAGACTGGATTAATCTGATCCAATTGTGTCTTAAATATTAATTACAAATTATTTTCAAACAACAAGATTTGTATTATTCACACACTATCAGCCCCCTCAAGATCTAAATAATTTTTGATTTCTTTCCCCCACTGATGCCCTTCATTTTGCTGAGGCGACTCACCCATTCAGTACCTCATGTTGTAAAGCTTCTTGCAATCTCTTCTACTGCCCACTGTTACACCACTGCTTTCCTTGTTCATTCAGTTATCCAACTCAATTGTGAAATTTTACCCGTGACTTAATACAAAAACTGATTCTGATGCTGATCACAGCAACCGGTAGAAATTACAAGAGGTAACATCTTTTTCAAAACAAATACAAAAAACCCGAAGCCAATTCAGATCCTTCCCTTCAGGATCATCGAATGACAGAATCACATCAAACAGTAGATGGCCTTTAGCCCATTGTATTTCTTCTGCCCATATTACACTAAATTCCCATTACTTCCACTTTCCATCACTTGGGTCATAGCCTTGAACGTTATGACGGTTCAACTGTTAATCCAAGTCTGTTTTCAATGTTGTGAATTTTCCCGTCTGAACCAACTTCCCGGACAGTGCAATGCAGGCCCCTACCATCCTCTGGGTGGGAAGATCTTTCCTCATGTCCCCTCGAAACCTCCTGTCTTCCAGCCTAAAATGATGCCACCTTATTATCTGCCCTTGAACAAGGGGAGCATCTGTTTTCTATTCACCCTGTCCGCACCCCTCAGTCCTATCCACCCTGATCACTGCTCTAAAGAAAGCAGCCTGAGCTTATCCAGCCTCTCTCTTCACTGCGACATTGCTACAGCTCAAGCAACATTCTGCTGAATCTCTTTTGCACTCCCTTCATTACAATCACATCCTTCCCATCATGCAGTGACCAGGACTGTACACAATACTCAGACTGTGACCCAAACAAAGCAGTACCTCCCTGCTCTTATAATCCATGTCTCTATTGGGAAGGGCATGTGTTCTGTCTGCCTTCTTTACCCTACTAACCTGTCCTGCTGCCTTCAGGGATCTATAACCGATGACTATTTCTCTCGCTGCCAACTACTCGGTCAATATTTGTGTAATGTGCAAACATATGTATCATCACCAACCTCCCTTGTACCTACCCCCACACCACCATGCCTACCCTACGCTCCCAGTGATTCCACCCCCTCATCACACAAACATACACCTTTATCAATGTCATTTGTGATTATCACAAAGAATGAGTCACCGAGCACTGAGAGCTGTGGAACACCATTGGACACCAGCTTCCAATTACCCAAACAGCCTTCTATCAGCACCCTCTGTTTTCACTGACTGAACCAATTTTCCAGCCAAGTTGCCAAGTTACTCCGGATGCCACGTGTTTTTACCTTCGTTATCTCCCATGTTGGTCTTGGTCAAAGGCTTTCTGAACTGCATACAACCTACAGCAATTGGCCTCCTCTCATCTACACACCTGGTCACCTCCTCAAAAAGTTCCCCCAGATTGGTTTGGCATGACCCTACTCTGACAAAGCTGTGCTGACTCTCCATGGTCAGGCTGTGTCTCTTGAAATGGAGATTAATTCCCTCCTTTGAAATCTTCTCAAATAGTTTCTCTAACACTGATATCACACACACTGCTCTGTTATTCCTGGTCTATCTTTATTGCCTGTCTTGAAAAGTTTGATTTGATTTGATTTGATTTATTGCCATGTGTACCAAATTACAGATAAATATCTTTGTTTATGAGCAAAACAGGCATGATTATGAGCAAAACAGTAAACAAGGATGTACAGATTAGAAATACTGAGATAGAAGTGTACAGGTAACATTGCACAGCCATGTGACCCAGCAGTGACCCTGCACAGCCCTGTGATCCTGAAGTGACCCTTCACAGCCATGTGACCCTGCAGTGACCCTGCACAGCTGTGTGACCCTGCACAGCGCTGTGACCCAGCAGTGACCCTGAATCACTGTGTTAACCAGCAGTGACCTTGCACAGCGCTGTTTCCCAGCAGTGACTCTGCACAGCCGTGTGACCCTGCACAGCCATGTGACCCAGCAGTGACCCTGCACAGCCGTGTGACCCGGCAGTGACCCTGCACAGCTGTGTGACCCTGCACAGCGCTGTGACCCAGCAGTGACCCTGCACAGCCATGTGACCCAGCAGTGACCCTGCACAGCTGTGTGACCCTGCACAGCGCTGTGACCCAGCAGTGACCCTGAATCACTGTGTTAACCAGCAGTGACCTTGCACAGCGCTGTTTCCCAGCAGTGACCCTGCACAGCCGTGTGACCCTGCACAGCCATGTGACCCAGCAGTGACCCTGCACAGCCCTGTGACCCAGCAGTGACCTTGCACAGCGCTGTTTCCCAGCAGTGACCCTGCACAGCCGTGTGACCCAGCAGTGACCCTGCACAGCCATGTGACCCAGCAGTGACCCTGCACCGCTCTCTGACCCAGCAGTGACCCTCCCAGCTGAAAGCCTATGTGTTTGGTTCCAAGCTCTGAACATGGAGTTCAGTCTCAGAAAAGCAAACAGTGAAACTCACAGCTGTGGGGAAACCTCACAGCAGGGAAACTGCTCACTTTGTTTTTAAAAATCCTTCCTTACACCTCTTTTTAAAGCTACAATAATGAATTGAATGGGGCTTTTGTGCATATGCTTTATTGAGATCTCTCTTGATTAATTTTTAAAAAATATAAAACACAGGTACCAAGTTATCCGAGGGCAGTGTTTTTTGAGCTGTAAGATTGTGCTATTGTCTCGGTGTGTGGATTGTTAAAGTGCAGTGATGGCCTTTGGGAGAGTGATGTCCTCTTCCTGTCGGACGTGGGAGATTAGGGATAGTTTCCATGGTACTGGGAATGATGTTTCTACAAAGTATGTCTTGTTACAAATCCTATCGGATTGCCTGCCTTTGTAGGTTGGAGTGACCGTTAGAGGCAATGAGGAATTTACAGGAAATACGGGGTGTGATGGATGGCAGTTACAGGGAGGGAGATAACCCAAAGATGCAGTCAGCTAGATGGGGACCTCCAGGAAAGGTAGGAGAGGGAGGCAGGTCATACAGGACCCTCCTGTAGAAATCCCCATCTCAAACAAGTACACTGGTTTATACTGTACACAAATGTGAGAGAGACTGTGTACGCAGACGCGAGAAAGATTTTGTGCGAACGTTAGAGAGAGTGTGTGCAAATGCGAGGGAGAGAGAGAGAAAGTGTGTGCGAACACAAGAGAGAGTTTATGTCAACGGGAGAGAGAGAGAGTTTACCTGAATGTGAGAGAGTGTGCGCAAATGTAAGAGAGAGTGTGTGAAGGTGAGAGGAAGTGTGTGTGTGCAAGAGAGAGAGAGAGTATGCAAGCATGCAAGGGGAAGAGCGTGTACATGAGCGAGACATTCCATGCGTGTGCAAAATAGAGTGTATGTATGAAAGGAAGAGTGTGCATATGCAAGAGAGAGAGAGTGCGTGTGCAAGTATCAGAAAGATTGCGTGGGTGCACACAAGGGAGTGTGTCCTTGAGAAAGTGCGCTCGAGAGAGCATGCGATAGAATGTGTATGAAAGAGAGCATGTGACAGAGAGAGAGAGTGTGCCTGCATTAGAGAAAGAGACTGCATGTAGGTGAAAGAGAGTGTGTGGGAACAAGAGCAAGAGTGTGCTCGAGAGAGTGTGCACATGTGAGAGAAAGAGCATGTGTGCATGCACGAGACTATGTCCTTGTAAGAGAGCGTGTCGTAAGAGAGAGTGTCCCTGTGCGAGAGAGACAGAGAGCATGCATGCACAAGGGAAAGAATATGTGAGTGTATGAAAGAGAATGAGCGTGTGCAATGCAAGAGAGATAGCGTGTGTGTGAGAGAGAGGTAGTGTATGCAAAAGGGAGTGGGTGCATGAGAGAGAGAGATTGCATGCGAGAGAGAGGAAGTGTGTGCATGTGAGACAGAGTGTACGCCTGCAAGAGATAGAGTGCATATGTAAGACAGAATGCGCTCATATGGAAAAGAGAGAGAATGTGTGTGTGACTGTGTGCTCGTGAGAGATAGAGTGCGTGTGCAAGAGAGAACATGTGCATGTGCAAAAGAGAAATGTGTGCACGTGCGAGACAGAATGTGCATGCTAGAAAGAGAGTATGTGCATGTGAGAGAGTGTGTGTATGCACATTATATGTCAGTGTACCTCTGAGAGAGAATCTGCGTACAAGACAGAAAGTGCATGTGAGAGAGAGTGAGCATGAAAGGGAGTGTGCGTGTGAGAGAGTGTGTGTAAGCAAACGTGAAAAAGAGTGTGTGCAAACACAAGCGAGAGTGTGTAAATGCAAGAGAGAGAGAAATGCGTGCAAACGCAAGAGAGAGTTTATGTCAACGTGAGAGAGAGAGCATTTATGTGAATGTGAGAGAGAGTGTGTGCAAATGCAAGAGAGAGAGGGAAAGTGTGTGCAAATGGAAGAGGGAGAGAGTATGCAAACGTGAGAGAAAGTGTGTGCAAATACAAGAGGGAGAGAGTATGCAAACGTGAGAGGAAGTGTGTGCGTATATGAGAGAGAGAGAGTACCCACGTGCGTAAGAGGAAGAGTGTTTGCATGTGCGAAACATTAGGCGCGTGTGCAAAACAGAGTGTGTGTGTGAGAGAGAGAGAGCATGCGACAGAGGGAGCATGTGCCTGCATGAGAGAAAGAGATTGTGTGCGGGTGACGGAGAAAGAGTGTGTGTGCAGACAAGAGAGAGAGTGTGCATGTGAGAAAAAGACAATGTGTCTTTGTAAGATAGAGTGTCCCTGTACAAGAGAGACAGTGCATGTGTGCATGAGAGAGAGTGAACTTGTGTGCATGCAAGAGAAATAGCATGTGTGAGAGAGAGATAGTGTGTGCAAAAGGGAGTGGGTGCATGAGAGAGAAAGAGATTGCATGCAAGAGAGAGGAAGTGTGTACATGTGTGAAAGAACGTGTGTATGCGTGACAGAGTGTGCGCATGCGAGAGGTGAAGTGCATGTGCAAGAGAGAACATGTGCATACAGAAAAGAGAGAGAGAATGTGTGTGAGAGAGTAACTGTGTGCATGTGAGAGACAGAGAGTATGTGCAAGAGAGAATGTGTGCATGTTCAAAAGAGAAATGTGTACATATGTGAGACAGAATGTGCGTGCGATAAAGAGAGTATGCGCATGTGAGAGAGAGGGTTTGTTTGTTCAAGAGAGTGTGTTTACGCGTGAGAAGAAGAGTGTGTGTATGCACACTGTATGTCAGTGTAACTTCAAGAGAGAGTGTGCCAGCGAGAGACAGTGTGTGTACAAGAGAGTGTAAGTGAATTTGAGAAAGAGTGTGTGCAAATGCAAGAGAGAGTGTGCAAATGCAAGAGAGAGAGAAAGTGTGTGTGAATGCAAAAGAGAGAGTTTAACCAAATGTGAGAGAGAGTGTGTATGAATCCAAGAGAGAAACAGTGTGCGAATGCAAGAGGGAGAGAGTCCGCGAACGTGAGAGGAGGTGTGCGCGTGTATGTGTGAGAGAGAGAGTATGAATGGGTGCAAGACACGGTGTTTACATGTGTGAGACATTAGGCGCATGTGTGAGAGTGTGTGTGTGCGAGAGAGAGCATGTGACAGAGAGAGAATGTGTACCTGCATGAGAGAAAGAGACTGCGTACGAGTGACAGAGAAAGAGAGTGTGTGCAAACAAGTGAGATTGTGTGTGTGAGAATGTATGTGTGCGAGAGAGTGTGCATCCTTGTAAGAGAGTGTCTCTGTGCAAGAGAGACATGTGTGCACAAGAGAAAGATTGTGTGTGTGCATGAGAGAGAGTGAGCGTGTGTACATGCAAGAGAAATAGCATGTGTGAGAGAGAGATAGTGTGTGCAAAAGGGAGTGGGTGCATGAGAGAGAAAGAGATTGCATGCAAGAGAGAGGAAGTGTGTGCATGTGTGAAAGAATGGGTGTATGCGAGACAGAGTGTGCGCATGCGAGAGGTGAAGTGCATGTGCAAGAGAGAACATGTGCATACAGAAAAGAGAGAGAATGTGTGTGAGAGAGTAACTGTGCGCATGTGAGAGACAGAGAGCATGTTCAAAAGAGAAATGTGTACATATGTGAGACAGAATGTGCATGTGAGAAAGAGATTATGTGCGTGTGAGAGAGAGAGTTTGTTCAAGAGACTGTGTGTATGTGTGAGAGGAAGACTGTGTGGGGTCAGTCTGCACTTCCCTTTGTGTGTTACATTGGCAGAGTGGGGTCAGTCTGCTCTTCCCTGGGTATGTTACGTTGACAGAGTGGGGTCAGTCTGCTCTTCCCTGGGTGTGTTACATTGACAGAGTGGGGTCAGTCTGCTCTTCCCTGGGTGGGATACATTGACAGAGTGGGGTCCGTCTGTTCTTGCCTGTTTCAGTTATTTTGCAGAGTGGGGTCAGTCTGCCCTTCCCAGGGCGAGTTACATTGACAGAGTGGGGTTAGTCTGCCCTTGGTGTGTAAGTTTGATTGACAGAGTGGCATCAGTCTGCTCTTCCCTGGGTGTGTTTCATTGACAGTGTGGAGTCAGTCTGCCCTTGCCTGTGTGAGTTACATTGACAGAATGGGGTCAATCTGCTCTTCCCAGGGCGGCTTCCATTGACAGAGTGAGGTCAGTTGGCGCTTCCCTGGGTGGGTTACATTGACAGAGTGGGGTTAGTCTGCCCTTGGTGTGTAAGTTTGATTGACAGTGTGGGGTCAGTCTGCTCTTCCCATGGGTTGGATACATTGACAGAGTGGGGTCACTCTGCTGTTGCCTGTGTGAGTTAGTTTGACAGAGTGCGGTCAGTCGGCTCTTCCCTGGGTGTGTTGCATTCATAGAAAGTGGTCAGTCTGCGCTTCCCTGGGAGAGTCTCATTGACAGAGGGGGTCAGTCTGCCCTTGGTATGTAAGTTCGATTGACAGATTGGCGTCAGTTTGCTCATCCCTGTCTGTGTTACATTGACAGAGTGGGGTTAGTCTGCACTTCCCTGGGTGAATTACAGGCAAGAGCAGACTGACCCCACTCTGTCAATTTAACCCACCGAGGGAAGAGCACAGTGACCCCTCTCAATCAAACTTACACACCAAGGGCAGAATAACCCCACTCTGTCAATGTAACCCGCCCATGGAAGAGCAGACTGACCCCTCTCTGTGAATGTAAGACACCGAGGGAAGAGCAGACTGACCCCACTCTGTCAATGTAACACACCCTGGAAAAAGCAAACAAACCCCGCTCTGTCAAACTAGCCCCCCAGGGGAGAGCAGACTGACCCCACTCTGAAAATATAAACCACCCATGGAAGAGCATGATGACCTCACTCTGGCAATGTCACCCACCCAGGGAAGAGCAGACTGACCCCAATCTGTCAAAGTTACGCAGCCAGGGAAGAGCAGACTGAACTCACTCTGAAAAATAACCCAAACATTCAAATGCAGATTGACATCACTCTGTCAATGTAACTCAAACAGGCAGGAGCAGACAGACGTCTCTCTGTCAAACTATCTCACACAGGCAAAAGCAGACTGACCCCACTCTGTCAATGTAACACACGCAGGGAAGATCAGACTGACCCCACTCTGCAAAATAACGCACACAGTCAAGCGCAGATTGACCCCACTCTGGCAAACTAACTCACACAGACAAGAGCAGACTGACCCCGCTCTGTCAATGTAACCCGCCCATGGAAGAGCAGACTGACCCCTCTCTGTGAATGTAAGACACCGAGGGAAGAGCAGACTGACCCCACTCTGTCAATGTAACACACCCTGGAAAAAGCAAACAAACCCCGCTCTGTCAAACTAGCCCCCCAGGGGAGAGCAGACTGACCCCACTCTGAAAATATAAACCACCCATGGAAGAGCATGATGACCTCACTCTGGCAATGTCACCCACCCAGGGAAGAGCAGACTGACCCCAATCTGTCAAAGTTACGCAGCCAGGGAAGAGCAGACTGAACTCACTCTGAAAAATAACCCAAACATTCAAATGCAGATTGACATCACTCTGTCAATGTAACTCAAACAGGCAGGAGCAGACAGACGTCTCTCTGTCAAACTATCTCACACAGGCAAAAGCAGACTGACCCCACTCTGTCAATGTAACACACACAGGGAAGATCAGACTGACCCCACTCTGCAAAATAACGCACACAGTCAAGCGCAGATTGACCCCACTCTGGCAAACTAACTCACACAGACAAGAGCAGACTGACCCCGCTCTGTCAATATAACCCACCCAGGGAAGACCAGACTGACCGCACTCTGTCCAACAAACTTACACACCAAGGGCAGACTAACCCGACCAGGGAAGAGCAGACTGACCCCACTCTGTAAATGCAACCCACCCAGGGAAGAGCAGATTGACCTCACTCTGAAAAGTAACTCTCAAAGTCAAGCGCTGACTGAACCCACTCTGTCAATGTAACACACCCAGGGAAGAGCAGACTGACCGCACTCTGTCAAACGAACTAACACAGGCAAGAGGAGACTGACTTCTCTCTGTGAAATTAACTCACCCAGGCAAAAGTAGACTGACCCCAATCTGTCAATGTACACACTCAGGGAAGAGCAGACTGACCCCACTCTGCAAAATAACTCTCACAGTCAAGTGCAGATTGACCTCACTCTGTCAATGTAACTCACGCAAACAAGAGCAGACTGACCCAACTCTGTCAGTGAAACACACCCAGGGAAGAGCAGACTGACGCCACTCTGTCAATCAAACTCACACACCAAGGGCAGACTAACCCCACTCTGTCAATGTAACCCACTCAGGGAAGCAAAGACTGACCCCACTCTGGCGATGCAACCCACCTAGAGAAGGGCAGACTGACCTCTACTCTGTCAATATAACCCAACCATGGAAGAGCAGACTCACCCCCACTCTGTCAATGGAACCCACCCAGAGACGAGCAGACTGACCCCTCTCTGTCAATATAACCCACCCAGGGAAGAGCAGAATGACTCCACTCTGTCAATGTAACTCACCCAGGGAAGAGCAGACTGTCCCCACTCTGTCAATGCAACCCATCTAGGGAAGAGCAGACTGGCCCCACTGTGTCAATGTAGCCACATAGGAGAGAGCAGACTGACCCCACTCTGTCAATGTAACCCACGCAGGAAAGAGCAAAAAAACCTCACTGTGTCAATGTAGCCACACAGGGGAGAGCAGACTGACCCCACTCTGTCAATGTAACACACCCAGGGAAGAGCAGACTGACCCCACTCTGCCAAATAACACACATAGTCAAATGCAGATTGACGCCACTCTGTCAATCAAACTTACACACCAAGAGCAGACTACCCCTCTCTGTCAATGTAACTCACCCAGGGATGTTGTAAATATATATACAAAAAACTTACCTGGAAACGAAATTGTCGAGTCTGAGGGGCGTGTCCTCGGCGCTTGGAGGTCACGTGGTCCTCTGATGCGCGCGCAGAGGGTGATCACGTGATGCTCCGTGACGCGGGTGCGGTCACGTGGTCTCCCTGTTTCGCGCTCCGGGAGGTCACGTGATCGGCCGTTTTGCGCCCCGGAAGTGGGTGAGACTGCCGTTTCGCACTCGAAAGGAGGCCGCATGGTGGTCCTTTGTCTCCGAAAAGGGAAGGTCACGTGAGGTCGGACAGCCGGAAATGCGAGGACGCAGGGAATGAAGTCGGAGCAACAGCCAATTAGAAGACAATTTCACTTGAGTGATGGTATGATGTTTTCTATGGTAAAAAGACTGGGTCAGGGACAGATATACGTCTTTTTGTTTTTTCTGAACTGACTGACTGAGTAGTTTGTCAGGGACAGAAAGGTTTAGACCCAGAGCTCTGTATACTTTATCCACTTATTGTTAGAATAAAACTAAAAGTGTAAGATTAGATATTTTTCCTTATTGCTTTATTTAAAGAGCACGCTGGACTTGGCTCACACAAAAAAGAAAATAAGTTTGTAGATTGAGCCTAAAGTCCGTCAGTTGGTGAGCCTGACGTGATCCCGACGTGATCCAGACTGAGCGACATAAACACGAGAAAAATAGAAACAACGGATACTGACGTCTGTTGATGACAACAAGCAGCGCCGCACAAACAAAAGGTGAGCAGATAACTGTTTATATCGAAGTTCTGCGATTAGAGATACTAAATTGATTGTTGTCACTAGACTGCAAGTGTCCTAGTAATAGTAAGTGGATAAAGTATTGATTAAATACGTACGGGTTTAAAGTCCCATGGGATTAGAGACCTCATAAAAGCATCGGGGTATGTAAATGTAAGAAGGATTGGTTAAATACGTGCGGGTTTAAAGTCCCATGGGGTTAGAGTCCTCATAAAAGCACCGAGGTACGTATGTGTGAGAAGGTTTAAAGTCCTTTGAGCAGGATCTCATAAAAGCAGCTCTCACGAATTTTGGTTGATAATTGATGTGTTGTAAGTTTTAAAATTATATTGGGAATGTACGGAGGGTAGTAGAAAAGCCAGCGATGTCTCTGAGACAAAGACGGTGGTGTCTCAGTGAGAAAGAGTAGGCAGTAGAAACTTAAAGGTGATAACGAAACTGCTGATGACTTAAACTGTAAGAGTAAGTTGTTTGGGTGTATTTTATACAGTCTGATTCGCAACCAGATTTGTTTTAATTGGGTTGGGTGCTTGGCTAAATTAAAAATAAACCGATTGGTTATTGGACAGGAGGATTTTAATAAAAACAGAAATACATAAAATGGGAGGGAATTTGATAAAGAGTGTGAAGAAAACGGAGGATGTTCTTCTGATTTAGTGTTGTCCGTAAAACAGCAGTGGGGTAAAGTTAGAGGTCAGTTAATTAGTGGGCTTGCAAAGAACAAACAAAAATAATGATGGAGAAATATGGTAAGATTTGGAAGATTTACAAAAGCAGGGCAAAGTCCCTAAAGATGAGGAGAGGAAGAAATTGTCACCGTTCTTGGGAAAAGCAGAAGAGCAAGTTAGATTAGAAGTAGAGGAGCATGTGAAGGGAAAGAAAGGGTCAATACTGTTTGGAAGAAAGTGGACAAAAGAAGCCGAAGAGAAAGAAGAGAGGAGGAGTCAAGGAGTAGCACAGATAGTGAAGACGAGGAGTCCCGCCCAGGGGGCGATCCAAACACGTACCCTGTCACTTAAAAGGCTCACTTACCATGCACACTGAACAGGGCTTCTCAGGGGTACAGCCTCCGTTTGAAAACAGTTATGATTTGTGATGGAGGGAGAGATTGCGGCTGCCCATAAAATATCAGCACCAACTGCCTCTAGTTTATAAAGGCTCTTTACGGGGGATTTGTATCAGCCCTTTACCTATACGGATATGAATTGTATTTTGGATAAAATGTCCCCACCCATGGAGGGAGGTGGACACTGGATGACTAAATTTTGCCAATATACACTAGGTTTCAAGTTGGCCATGGGTGATTGGAGAGCATTCGTGGGCAAACAATTGAATATGTGGGAGGTACAGGAGATTGAAGTGTTTGTGGGGTCCACCTTAGTACCTGACTCGGACCCGTTTGTGCAGCATGCCAACTGTGTGGGAAGGGCAATGAGGGATAGATTCCCGATTCCACCGGTAGCGAAGCACTCGCTCACCTTCACAATGAAGGAGGGCGAGAAGATGCTTGCCTTTTTGGCTAGATGTAAAGGCACGTGGACTGATACTGCGGGGAGCCATCCAGGGTCAGGTCAGCTTCAGACCATGTAGTTTAGGAATGCCGTTATGGCAGGGATGCCTAAGGAAGTAAAAGAGGTAATGGAGAGTAATCCTGATATCCCAGGGAGTTCTACAGAACAGTGGGAAAAACATTTGATGCATCATATGAAGCGATATCGGACAAAACAGGATGAAGATAAACAGAGCAATGAGTCAGCACAAGTGCAGTTGCTGAAGTTACAGCTTGATGAGGCTAGATGGAAGGTTAATGAGACAAAGAAGGCCTCCCAGATGACGACTAATCAGATGGTGCAGCAGCTGTTGCCAAAAAATAACCGGCAGAGTCTGGACCCGGCACCTGATTCGATGCCATACTACCCCCTTTATGAGGGCAGGCCAAGAGGTGTTCCAGGAGGAATGAGTGGTAGAGGAAGGGGCCGTGGAGGAGTCAGAGGTTAGCCACCGGTCACTTGTTTTGAATGTGGCCAAACTGGGCATTGGAGAAGAAAAGTGTCCCCTGCTGTGGGGCCCCCAGGGACGCCAGGGATTGATCCGAGGACAGTATGTCCCCTTAAATCAGCCTCCTAATCTGCCTTTGACATCGCCACTGATCACATCAGACTTTTTATCACCAATATATTTCATCACCTGCATGCCCTGTGAATTTGATGGGACGTGACTTGCTGGAGAGATGCGGGGTCCCGGTTCTGTGCGGACCAGACGGACTCGTAGTGACCTTTCCAATTGGCTATTCTGTTAATTGTTCTATGTCAATGATTCACTCTGGACCCCAAGTGATATTATCACCAGACACATCACCAATGGCTGAAGGGCAGTGGGCAGATATATACTGGGGACTCCTTGAACCTGAGAAAGGGCAGAATAACGGCATAGAGTCTTTATATAACCAAGGGCGACCCTGGATTCAGATGCTGCATCCCTATTCTCCTCCTGCAGATCCCCTTCATGTGACCCTATATTACGACAGATGACAATAAAATCTATCAGCATGCATTCTATCAACACCTGGAAGGTGCGGTGGGTGTTGTGGAACTAACTCTGGAACAGTTTGAATGGTATGGGATATCTGAAGAAGCTATACCGCATTTAACATTGGCAGTGCATGCTGAATATCAGGGCAAGGATCTGGGACTTATGTCCAAACGCTTGATAGAGCTAACTGATTGGGTTCGGACTCAGTTACCCGGTTTGCAATATTCACCTTCAGTTGAAGTTTATAGACTTTGCACAGAACAACTGACAAGGTGTTGCTGGAACATCGGCAGATTGAAAGGTTTCATGGCAGGGAAAAGACAGACCATCCACAGGCTGAAGCGATGATTGATACACTACAGGGTGACTTGTGGTCAGCAGGTTCGACGGACATTAGTTACTGCAAACACGTCGCACCAATCACATTCGAGTTAATAGACCACACTCCGATTTGGCAGAGACAATACCCACACAAACCAAAGGCTGAAGCCGGCATTGCCAACGCAATCGAAGGATTGGTAGCAGCAGGGGTGCTAGAACCCTCTCAGTCAGCCCGGAACACTCCTATCTTACCTGTAGAGAAGCAGAATACAGGCAAATATAGGACGGCGCATGATCTTAGATGGATCAATCGTGTCGTTTCTACTCCAACAGTTCCAGTCCCAAACCCTTACACTGCGATCTCTGTGCTGACCCCTGATCATAAGTGGTTCTCGTGCATTGATCTGTCTAACGCGTTCTTCTGTTTGCCCCTAGCTAATCATTTCAGGGACGTTTTTCGTTTACCTATAAAGGCCAACAACTTCGTTATACAAGGGTCCCTCAGGGGTTCATTTTGTCACCTGGGGTGTTTAATCAGGTACTGAAACAGCAGCTGAAAAATCTGATGCTCCGAAAGGGAGTGGTATTGATCCGATATGTGGATGACATTCTTATGGCGGCACCCGACCATGTTTCTTGTTTGGCAGCTACAAACTCATTGCTGTTACTCTTGTATAACGTCGGTTTCAAAGTTTCACGGGCTAAATTACAATGCTGCAGACGAACGGTGTCTTTTTTGGGTAGAGTTATTTCCAGTAAGGGAACAGGTGAGTCTCCATCCCATAGATCCTCCATTCTGCATCATGCCAAACCAGTCACTGTAAAAGACTTGCTCTCATTTTCTTGGATTGGCAGGATACAGAAGACAATTTGTTCCCTCATATAGCGGAGCTTATTTTCCCTCTAAAGGCCATGGTAAATGAGCAAGGCATGAGAAATTTGTTTGCCCATTTGCAGTGGACCACGGAGGTAGATGAAAGTTTTATATTTCTTAAACAGGCCCTAATGCGGGCTGCTGATTTAGCGGTCCCGGATTACAAAGAGCCATTTTTCCTCGGTATTTCTGAAAAAGAACACACAATAAATGGTGTTCTTATTCAGAAAAAATGGGGAGGCAGGCAGGTGCTGATGGATGTAAGTGTTACCCTTGACCCAATAGAGGACAGATACCCGCCATGTACAAGACATGCGGCAGGGGTAGTAAAGATTCTCCAAAAGGTAGCACATATAGTCATGGGCCATTCACTAACAGTATTGACGACACATAGTATAGTGGCCTATTTGAACTCAACAGTCTTTAAAATTATGCCACTGCGGCAGATCAGGTTAGAGAAAATCCTGAGTGCACCACATATAATTTTTACACATGAAGGAATTAACATGGCTGATAAGATGGGAGAAGGAGAGCCACATATGTGTGAGGAAAGGGCACAGAGACGCCAAAGTTAGGCCAGATTTACAGGCAATTCCATTAGTAGACCCAGAAGAAGTGCTGTTCACAGATGGACATCCAACTGGAGGACTTAAAGTAGCCTAGGCAGTGGTGCGACAGACAAGTGAGGGATTTGAAGAAATGTTGATAGGAAAAGTGACAGGCAAAGAATCAGCCCAATTGGCTGAACTACAGGCAATGAGTGAAAATTATATCAGAGAATGAAAAAGGCGTTCAGAATATAATGTAAAAGCAACAGTGAAACCACAAGAGGGAAAATTTCCTCCCCCAAGAATGCCAGCTCAGGAAATAGTGATTGACTACACTGACATGGTAGAGAGAGTAAACGGATGCAGGTACCTTTGGGTACCAGTGGATGCATACACTGGTTGGCCAGAAGTGATACCTGCGAAAAAGGAAGATGCGAAGACAGTGATCAAATTTTTGATAAACCAATATATTCCAATGCATGGGTTTCCAAAGAAAGTCAGGTCAGATAATGGCACACATTTTAAGAATAAAGACCTGCAAGAAGTAGAAGCAGCTTTAGGATTGAAACACGCGTTTGGAACGGTGTACCATCCTCAGTCACAGGGAAAAGTGGAGAGAATGAACCAGTCCATAAAGGGGAAATAGGAAAACTGTGTGCACAAACGAAGTTAAGCTGGGTGGATGCCCTACCTTTAGCCTTAATGCCCATTAGAAGCTCAGTAAACTCTATTACAGGGTTCACCCCGTACGAGCTAACCACAGGGCAGCAGTTCCCAGGACCAGGAGCTGGAATACAGATGTTAGAGGAAGGAGCCTCTATAAGGTACAAACCTTATTATGATCAACTAACAGCTTTGTTCTCAGCTTTCTCTAAACAGGTTGGATCGGAAAAGGGGGACCTACAGAGCCAGGCGCCATCCACCACAGAGTGGGTCCTGCTGAAGGTGTTCAAACGGAAATGGTCGGAGCCACGGTAGACAGGACCTTACAAGGTGGTGGAAAGGACATCTCATGTGGTTCTACTACAAGGGAAAGGAGACACTTGGTACCATTGGAGCCAGTGTGCAGCCACAGACCCGCCAACAAGAACTCTAGAACAAATAAGAACAGAAAAAATGTAGAAGAGTCTTAAACTTTTAATTGTTGTATAACGAATATTATGTTTATTTTAGTAATCAGCCCGCGTTATTCTAAACTGTTAAGCTTGGGAGTTTTCACTATTTATGTATAAGTGTTATGATATTGTTAATAAGGGGATCAACCGCGAAGGACGAACACACACACAGGGTAGGGAGTCCCAGGAATAAGAGATCAATAGGACAAGAGAGAGACAAATGTTTAAGGGAAGCAGGGAGCCGGATACACATCAGACATGATAAAAAGCGTGATACAATATACCAGTTTGATTTATGCCAAGTAATTGACTGTGGCCAAGATACAGGGAGCTGGAGGTGGTATGATGTATATCTTTACA
The DNA here is from genome assembly GCF_020745735.1 of Hemiscyllium ocellatum. Taxonomy (NCBI): domain Eukaryota; kingdom Metazoa; phylum Chordata; class Chondrichthyes; order Orectolobiformes; family Hemiscylliidae; genus Hemiscyllium; species Hemiscyllium ocellatum. The sequence continues at coordinate 2,971,279 of NC_083438.1, forward strand.
TCTACGCCATTAATTCTCATCCATGCCCTTCGTGGGATGATGTATTAACATGCACTGGGGAACATTGGACACCTAAGAAGTCGTCACCCTCGGATAATAGATGGGAGGTTAGAGACCGTGTGAGCTTGAAAAAGGGACAACTCGATCTTTCTTCAGAGTTAAAAAATCCACTCTTGTTAACACTGACAAGATTCGACACCAACCCTAGTCCTAAAGAGGTACAGTTTTACTGTGAAATTGATGATAGCAGTTTTTATTTTATAATAGGGGTAGATCAATCAGGAGTAGATAACATGGGACTAGTGAAGGTAACCTTGGTGGATCCTCCTACGAACCAGCCACAGATTGAAAATACAACAAGCGTGGTGACCGAATCAAGTTCAGGAGTAGTGACAGTAGATTATAACAACCTCACGAGAAGGGACATTATTAAATTAGCCACCGGATATGGGGATAGGAATGTATGGCTGGACTGGATAACAGCGACTGCAATCTCAATTAATATGAGTGATTGTGTCGCGAGTTCTTCGGCTAGGCCAACTTTATTTACTACCCCAGCCCCATTGTTCCCGAATGTAGACCCAGTAGGATTTCACTGCATGATGGCTCTCACCATGCAGGCAGACCCTCCAAATTGTACCGCCTTAAGTGCTATTTTTCCACCTGTCAAGAACTCTACGTTACCTCCAGTGTTTACCCCAAGGGCCAACAATTATACTTGCTTTGTTCGAAGATCTAATACAGTCATGGAACACATCCCTGCTGACTGGTGCCAGAACACGATTGATGTAACCGGCTCGCGGAATGCTAGCACAATGGTTTGGGCCAGAGCTGATCTTTTTTGGTACTGTGGAGATAGAACACTACAGATTAGTTTACCTCTGGACTGGTCAGGAACCTGTGCAATGGTCAGGCTCGGGGTACTCTTAACACTCTTAGGAGAAAGACTACAGGGAATAGATCAGCATGCACGAGTACGCAGGGATCTGTTTGACATTGCCTCTGGCTCAACCACGTATATAGATGCAATAGGAGTTCCCCGAGGCGTACCTGATGAATATAAGTTGGTAGACCAGGTAGCAACAGGATTTGAGGATGTTCCAATTATTAGTGCTTTATTCCCAGTTACGGCGAATAAAAACGTTGATCGAATTAATTATGTACATTACAATGTACTCAGGCTAGCCAATAGAACCAGAGACGCCGTGGCGGGACTCTGAACAACTGGCAGGGACCTCATTGATGACAGTACAAAATAGAATGGCCTTAGATATGTTGTTGGCAGAAAAGGGGGGAGTGTGCTCTATGTTTGGAGATCAATGTTGTACGTTCATCCCCAATAATACAGCACCTGATGGCTCGGTAACCAGAGCCCTGGAAGGATTAAGAACCTTGTCTGAAGAAATACATGAACATTCAGGTATTGACAACCCTCTAGGAGGCATTTTCGATTCCTGGGTAGGGAAATGGAAAGGATTAATTGTGTCTGTGTTTATGTCCCTTGTTGGTATGACCATTGTGTTCGTGTTGTGTGGATGTTGTTGTATCCCCTGTATTAGATCTTTGTTGAACAGGGTAATTATTACAGCAATTGAAGGGAAGGCTCCCCCGCCCAATCAGATGTCACAAATGGCGGCGGAAACCATGGTCCTGGCAAGAGGGGAAGACTATGCGTCGGAGAGCGAATGTGATGCATAAAACTGATTTGTTGGTCTCATTTTCATGAGACCGAAAGGGGGAGTTGTAAATATATGTAAAAAGCTTACCGGTAGAATGGAATCTGACTGAGTGGGCGTGTCCCCGGCGTTCGGAGGTTACGTGGTCCTAAGATTGTGCGCAGAGGATGATCACTTGATGCTCCGAGGCGTGGACACGTAGTCTCCCTGTTTCTCGCTCCGGGAGAGTGCCGGGAGGTCACGTGATCGGCCGTTTCGCGCCCCGGAAGTGTGCGAGTCGGCCGTTTTGTGCCCAAAAGGAGGCCGCGTGGTGCTCCTTTTCAGAGACAAAGGAAGGTCACGTGGGATCGGACAGCCGGGAATGTGAGGAGGCGGGGAATGGAGTCAGAGCAACAGCCAATTAGAAGACAATCTCATTTGAGTGATAGTATGATGTTTTGTATTGTATAAAAGACTGGGTCAGAGGCAGATGTACGTCTTTTGTTCTTTGTGAACTGACTTACTTAGTAGTTTGTCAGAGATAGAAAGGATTAGACCCAGAGCCCTGTATACTTTATCCACTTACTGCGAGAATAAAACTAAATGTGTAAGATTAAATAAAGCAATCGGAGAAGATATTCAAAGAGCACGCAGGACTGGGTTCACACATAGAAGAAAATAAATTGGTAGATTGAGCCTAAGTCTAACAAGAACAATGTGGATAGAGGTGACGGTGTGCCCTTTGGTGGAAATGATAAATTGGAAGTCTACCATGTGAAAAGGATTGGTGGAAACATGTTGACCTACAAGGGGACTTATGCTCCGTTTTATTGTTTCCTTCTGCATAAACCTCTGAGGTCCCTGCAGCGCAGTGAGTTCTGTAACCAGAAGTCAATACTGGGCATGGCATTGGCACGCTGACCAGTGTACATACAACAAACAAGTGGGGAGCTATAACACGAAAAAGGATCTGCATCTCCTTGTACACCAGTCGCTGAAAGCAATATTGCAGAAACAGAAAGCAGTAAAGGAGATAAATGGTGTGTTGACCTTCATTTCAGGGGGATGTGAGTCCAGGAGAAAGGGTGTCTTACTGCAGCTGTACAGGCCTTTGGAGACATCCCATCTCGAACATTGTGCAGCATTATGTGCAGTTTTGGTCTCCTTACCTAATAAAGGACAAACCTGACATTGAGGGAGAGCAGTGAAGGATGACCAGACTGATCTCTGGGATGACATGCTTGTTGTGGGAACCGAGTTTGGGGTGACTGGGCCTGTATTCCATGGGGTTTAGGAAAATGAGTGGAGATCTCAGTGAAATATACAAAACTCTGACAGGGTGAGACAGATTGAAAGCAGGGATGATATTCCCCTGTCTGGGACGTCTAAAACAAGGGGACACAGTATTAGGTACTGGCAGGTCACTCTGCATTTAGATGAGAATAACTGGCTGCACTCACTGACTGGTGACCCTGGGGAATTCGCTCACACCTGGAAACCGAGACACTGATTATAAGGATTTAGAGACAGTAAAGGGATGGTGGGAGAGCAGGAGTACGGTGTGGAACTGAAGGGCCAACCATCATTACATTGAATTGGGTAGCAAACTCGATGAACCAAACGTACTACTGCAGCACCTACTTTATAGCTTCCCAAGGTTACTCACATTAACAGATACGTACATCGTGTGGGGTAAGTGCATTGAGGAGATTTTTTTCCATGAAATAGAATGGGGGAGGCTCAATGTGCTGTATGACCTACTCCTTTCCCGCTGTTTCTGTTCAGTCTGTGGGAAAGCTCTGTAAATGTTGTCACAAGCTCTCAGTTGTTAAGAAGGAGGTCTCTGCAGGGTCAACAGGAATGTGTTCCCATTCCCTTTTCCAACACTGATGCTGAGGCCGGGTGTTGTGTCCGGTTTCATCCTTTCAGACCTCGGAGTAGTTTGATACAAATGAGTGCCTTGCTTGGCCATTTCAGAGACCATTGAAATGTTTATCACATGTCAGGGTCTTTGGAGTCAGTTTTAGGCCAGCCCAGGAAATCACGGGAGATTCACTTCCTAAAAGTACATTAGAGAAGGAAATTCTGTTTACAATCGATATTGGCTTCAAGGTCACTGTTACTGACCCCAGGTTTTAGATCTCGATATTTTATTAATTGTCTTTAACTTCCACCTGCTGCCAGACTATTAGCCTGGTCTGGATTAGTAATCCAGTGACATTTTCACAACAGCACCATCTCCACATGGGGACCTATCTGAAACCACACTGAGCAGGTTATTTCTGTGCTGCTTGACAGCTCTGTCAAAAAGAACTCCCACCAATTTAACTCTTATGATGGGACTGAGGGGGTGGTAAATGATCAGATTGTAATTATTCCCCTCTTAGGGGACTGGACACAGCTGAGTAATTTTCCACACTGCCAGGGAGATGTTAGAGTTGGAGCTGGAATGAAACAGCTTCCCCAGGGACACGGCTTGTTGTGCAGCACAAGGCTTCAGTCCTATTGCAGGAATGGGGTCAGGGCCCATTGCCTTTTGTCATATCTACTGTGTTCAGCTGTTTCTCCATGTCAGGGGCAGCGAATCAAATTGGTTGAAGACTGGCATCTGTGATTTTGTGGGCATCATTGCGAGGGTGAGGATTATTATCGTCTCAACACTTCTGTCAGAGGATGGTGCAGATAAAACATCCTTCTCTTTTACACTGATGTGCAGGTCTGTTCCATTATTTAGGATGGGAATGTTTGTGGTGCACTCTCCTCCAGCCATTTGGTTAATCGTCCATCATCATTTATAACTGAATGTGGCAGGACTGCAGGGCTTCGTTCAGATTTGTTGGTCAAGTCTGGTAGCTTTAATGAGTTAGCATCAGGTTAAGGTTCATGTGATTCTGACTCTGCCATGTTCACCCACACTCGTCACTGAGCCATAGATGGTGTTGATGGTAATGGCAGACTGAAGTGTTCTCCTGGCAAAAAGTTACAGATTGTGGTTGAATGCATGTCTGCTACTCCCGCTGCTGTGGTCTACAGCACTACATGAATACGCAGTTTCCAGCTGCAATATCTGCAATGCAATAATTCTGTTGTCTGTTCCCCAATTCCCAGTGAGACCCATTCACCCATCAGCCCTGTACTCAGTGACCTAACCTGGTTTCTGATGTGGTAATACTTCAATTTCAAACTCTCATTCTGCTGAGGGTCTCTCCCCGGGTCTTGCTTCCAATCTGTCGCATTCTGCAAAAGTACTTAACTGATCTTAATTCAAATGTTTAATTCACCTGAATCTTTTTTCTTGAGAAATACCATCTTCTGTATTTAAAGTGAATGGTTTTCCTCTGTTTCTTTCCCTGACCATGATTAAGAGCTCTATAGTGTCAGTGTCAGTGATGCCAGACTTATTTAGTTTCAGAGCCAATGAATCCTCTGCATTCACAATCAACTTCACCACATTGTATGTTTCCTCTTTTGGTTTGATGCCTTATCACTCATGGCTGCCTTGACTTCCCATGAGTATGTTTCATCTTCTTGGGGTTGCATTTCTGGTATTATCTTCTGAATTATACCTACAAACTCCTGTTATTGCTGCTCCATGGTCTTTCCTGCTCAGCTCCCCTTCCAATTAACTCCGGCCAGCTCCTCCCGCATGTCTCTGTAGTTACATTGCTGAATTATAACCACATTACATCTTGAAGAAAGCATTACGTATAAACTGAAAGAAGGAGTTTTGAGAGATGGGCCACGAAGAATAATTGGTGGATTTCTTAACTAAATACAAAGGGAGAACGAGAGAGAGAGAGGATAGAGATATGGAGATTGTGGAAAATGAGAAAACTATATTACCGAAAGAAGTTGACGTACGTCTCTCAATGTTTTGGCAATTCCTGTGTGCTGTGGTCCTTTGTCCAGTGCACGTACAACAGAACAATATGTTCAAATGCTGAGTCTGATGCCATAACTTTTCTCTCCAATACTATGACAGACACTAGCTTTGGAAAGAACCCAGCAAGTCAACATATTTAATTCCTGATAGAAAGGGAATGAACTGAAATAATTTGAGAAACCAGAAACAAGAATTTTTAACACACATCCTGATAAGAATGAGAGACTAGAGTTGCGAATCCCTGAAAAGGGGGAACGTTGAGAGAAAGGGAAGGTATCACTTCAGATGAGGATCAAATAATGTTTTAATGCTTTAAACATTTTATTCATCATGTGCATCATTTTTCATTAACTGTGCCTCCATTGTTCATTCAGAACGCGTTGGACACATATGAAGAGTGTTATTAATCTGAACACACACTGATTAAACAGTGTATATAAAATCATTTTTCCTCAATTTCAGACTGTCCTGTTGTCATGCTAGCAGGATATATGACCAACAATTGGCTACCAAAAGACATGACCCACTATCACTAGTTTCCATACATACAGAAAAAGAAGGACACCATGTTAACTGTGACAACAAACACATCCTAGGACAAAGCCACGCACGAAAGCTCTTAGAAGCATGACATTTTAGCCAGAAGTACATCAACAGACACATCAATTTAGATCCTATCTACCTTCCCTTGAACAAAAAACTGGAAATGACATCATGCACCTTAAGAACCCAAGATCTATAAACAGAAAGACGAGACATACCACCAGTGCGTCACCAGAGACTCTCACTGATAATATTCCCTAGTCACGGTGATGAAACATCTGAAAACAAACCTTCAAGCTCAGCGAGTTAAGATACATACTTATAAATTGTTATTTTTCTCTTAATAGTGGAATTTGCGACTACTTTGTCACTCATGTTTTAACAGATTACGAATGAGGTGAGCTTTTCTGGGTGTGTGGTTGTAATTAACGGGGAGTTCAACATCGACATCATAACAGTACGAGGGCTTGTCATATGGGATTTAGACAGATGTGGGGTACAAAAGGTCCCAGCAGATTCCATCACTTGGCAGTTAGTGACCTCGATCTTCAAATAAAACAGGTGACAAAATTCATTTAATTTTGTTTCCTTGTGGTTGGTTAAATTAAAAGAAATGGCTTTTAATATTACTGAAGAGGTTCTGAGGTTTAAAGGTGATTCCCAAAAATTGCCAAGAAAGTGTAGGACAGACAAAGGAAGGGCATACTTTTAGAATTAACATGTAGATTAGAATTGGGTTTCACCAGGGACAAAAGCAAAGCTGTCATCATAATGGAGTTGGTCAAGCACTTTGGTCTATCAGAGAAGCAGGCAAGTGCAGTCGAGTTAGAAAAACTTGAATTGCAAATATGACAACTGGAGTTAGAAGATAACGAGAGAGACTGAAAGAGATAGAAGATAGAGAAAGAGAAAGAGAGGAAAAAGGAAGAGAGGGAGAATTTGAAATTCTGAAGTTTGGAATTAGATAAGAAAGTTAAAATAGCAGGATGAAGATGAAGTGAGAATGTAGGGATGTATACAACTATGTTAATACATTGCCATATTTCGGTGAGAAAAATGCCCAAACCGTTTTTATTTCATTTGCAAAATTGGCACGGCAGATGGCATGTCCAAGTGAACTTGTGGGCAATGCTATTTTCTGGATCAGTGGTGCTGGAAGAGCACAGCAGTTCAGGCAGCATCCAACGAGCAGCGAAATCGATGTTTCAGGCAAAAGCCCTTCATCAGGAATAAAGGCAGTGAGCCGGAAGCGTGGAGAGATAAGCGAGAGGAGGGTGGGGGTGGGGAGAAAGTAGCATAGAGTACAATGGGTGAGTGGGGGAGGAGATGAAGGTGATAGGTCAGGGAGGAGAGGGTGGAGTGGATAGGTGGAAAAGAAGATAAGCAGGTCGGACAAGTCCGGACAAGTCATGGGGAGAGTGCTGAGCTGGAAGTGTGAAACTAGGATGAGGTGGGGGAAGGGGAAATGAGGAAGCTGTTGAAGTCCACATTGATGCCCTGGGGTTGAAGTGTTCCGAGGCGGAAGATGAGGCGTTCTTCCTCCAGGCGTCTGGTGGTGAGGGAGCAGCAGTGAAGGAGGTCCAGGACCTCCATGTCCTCGGCAGAGTGGAAGGTGAGTTGAAATGTTGGGCCACGGGGCGGTGTGGTTGATTGGTGTGGGTCTCTCGGAGATGTTCCCTAAAGCGCTCTGGTAGGAGGCGCCCAGTCTCCCCAGTGTAGAGGAGACCGCATCGGGAGCAACGGATACAATAAATGATATGGGTGGATGTGCAGGTAAAACTATGATGGATGTGGAAGGCTCCTTTAGGGTCTTGGATAGAGGTGAGGGAGGAGGTATGGGCACAGGTTTTACAGTTCCTGCGGTGGCAGGGGAAGGTGCAAGGATGGGAGGGTGGGTCGTAGGGGGGCGTGGACCTGACCAGATAGTCACGGAGGGAACGGTCTTTGCGGAAGGCAGAAAGGGGTGGGGAGGGAAATATATCCCTGGTGGTGGGGTCTTTTGGAGGTGGCGGAAATGTCGGCGGATGATTTGGTTTATGCAAAGGTTGGTAGGGTGGAAGGTGAGCACCAGGGGTGTTCTGTCCTTGTTACGGTTGGAGGGGTGGGGTCTGAGGGCAGAGGTGTGGGATGTGGACGAGATGCGTTGGAGGGCATCTTTAACCATGTGGGAAGGGAAATAGCGGTCTCTAAAGAAGGAGGCCACCTGGTGTGTTCTATGGTGGAACTGGTCCTCCTGGGAGCAGATACGGCGGAGGCGGAGGAATTGGGAATACGGGATGGCATTTTTGCAAGAGATAGGTTGGGAAGAGGTGTAATCCAGGTAGCTATGGGAGTTGGTGGGCTTGTAAAATATGTCAGTGTCAAGTCGGTCGTCATTAATGGAGATGGAGACGTCCAGGAAGGGGAGGGAGGTGTCAGAGATGGTCCAGGTAAATTTAAGGTCAGGGTGGAATGTGTTTGTGAAGTTGATGAATTGCTCAACCTCCTCGCGGGAGCACGAGGTGGCGCCAATGCAGTCATCAATGTAGCGGAGGAAGAGGTGGGGAGTGGTGCCGGTGTAATTACGGAAGATCAACTGTTCTACGTAGCCAACAAAGAGACAGGCATAGCTGGGCCCATATGTGTGCTCATGGCTACCCCTATTACCTGTGGGTAATGCTAGTTCAAACTAAGCTTCTGGGTGAAGCTTGAGAAGTCTGTGCAGTGCTGTCACATGAGGGAGCAAGAGATTATGCAGATGTCAAACAGGTTATTTTGAGTGCTTATGAATTGGTACTAGAAGAAGATAGACAGTGGTTCAGAAATATAGAGACAGAACCAGGTCAGACTTATATTGAGTTTGAAAGAATTAAACGCAGTCATTTTGATAGATGGGTGCAGGCCTTAAAAATGGATAAGACCTGTGAGGCTCGAAGGGAGATTATTCTGCTGGAGGAGTTTAAAGACTCACTTCCAGAGATGGTAAGAATTCATGTGAATGAACAGAAAGTTCAAGATGTGAGAAGCATGGCAGAAATGGCAGGTGAGTATGCATTGGTGCATGAGATGAAATTTAGCTTCTGGGAGGATTTTCATCGTGTGAGTGATAAAAATTTGGAGAAGGGGGAGATCCTACACTACAAAACATAGAGAAAAGCACACTGGCAATAGGTTACCCCAGGTGAAAAAAACAAGTCCAAGGGGTTGAAAGGAAGTGAAAGGCCTCAGGTGTTCTTACAATAACGTAGTGGAACCCATAAAAATTACAGTGCCGATGGGTTAAGAAGGGCACTGTGTAAAGGTGTTTTCACTGCAGTAAGCTGAGACACACGGTGCTGGGCATTGAAGGAAGACACTTTGGGAAAAGATGTTATAAAGCAGTTTAAGCCAGTGGCATTAGTGAACCTGGTAAAGGAGACGCTAAGTGGAGCCGAGGAGCTGCAGGAGAGTGCTCAGCCTAGATTGGGGCTGTGTATGGAGTCAGTGCCTGGTCTGTATAAAGAATTCACCTCCGTAGATAAACCTTACTAAGGAAAAACGGGGTGTGGGGGAAAGACAAGTAGTTATAATTTTCCAAGATACGGGACCTGCTCAGTCTCTAATAGTTGAGAAGTGAGGGCTGGAAAGTCACAACAGATCAGGCAGCATTCGAAGAGCAGGACAATCGACACATCAGGCATAAACCCATTGTCAGGAATGTGGCCGGGGGGAACAGGGGACTGAAAGATAAATAGGAGGGTAGGAGCTGGGCTGGCTGAGAGGGTCACTGGGAGGGCGATAGGAAGAAATAGGTGGGACTGATTGTGATATGTCGGAGGGGAGGGTGGAGTGGATAGGTGGGAAGGAAGATGGAGAGTTAGGACAGTTCAGGAGGGTAGTGCTTAGTTGAACGGTTGGATCTGGGATGAGGCTGGGGGAGGGGAGATTCAGACATTGGTGAAGTCAACGTTGATTCTGTACAGTTTGAGGTTTCCAGCTGTCCTACGACCTATCCATTTCACCCTCCTCTCTGACCTTTCACCATCAGACATCACTTGCATCTACTGATCACCTTCCAAGTTACCTCCCACCCTGCTCCACCCCCACCCTCCTATTTAATTCTCAGCCGCTTTCCCCCTCCCTTACCACCAACTTTCCTGATGAAGGACGTATGCTTGAAACGTCAACGCTCCTGCCCCACGGATGCTGCCGGCCTGCTGCGCTTTTCCAGCCACACACTTTTCAACTCTGATCTCCAGTATCTGCAGTCCTCACTTTCCCTCCGCCTCTAATAGTAAGAGATGAAAGTATTTTCACTCTTTCTGACATGTTACTCAACAGCGTGATAATTTGTGGAATGGGGACAGAAATTAAGCATTCCCTGTGTAACATCAGGTTGGAGTGCCAAATCAATATTGGGGAAGTAACAGTGAGAGTGAGTGACAGAGTGTCAGTTCCAGGAATACAGCTTGTTCTTGGGAATGATTTAGCAGGATCCAAGGTGGGAGAGGCAGTCCTTGTGGTGGAGAAGCCAAAGTAAGACCAGGGAACTGGGGAATTAAAAGAAAAATACCCAGGGATTTTTCCAGATTGGGTAGTAACAAGATCCCACTGTCATAAGTTCCAACAGGAAGGAAAACCGAAAGAAAAAGCCAAAGGAGATGATGAATGGAAGACTCAGGCTAAAGCATTTCTAGTGGCTGGAATGCACAAGGACGTGGTTAGTTTTTGTTGTACATGTAACACATGCCAAATGATAGGTACGTCAAATGCAGTATTAAAACTAGCACCTTTGTTGCCAGTTCCAGTATTCGAAGAACCTTTCACATGGGTTACTGGCTGTGGGCTACGCAGTGTGATTCAGTCAGACCAAGGGTCTCATTTTACCGTGCAGCTGTTTAAGGACGTCATGGATAGTTTTGGCATACAGCAGTTTGAATGAAGTGCATCCCATCCCGAATCCCAGGGAGCCTTGGAAAGGTGGCATCAGAAGCTGAAGACAATATTAACAGCGTACTGTCAGAATTACCCGAATGATTGGAATAAAGGTGGCTCATTATATTGTTTCCCATTAGAGATGCCCCAAATAAATCTACTCATTCTACGTCCTTTGAGTTAATATTCATACATGAAGTGAGAGGTCCTTTGAAATGAATGAAATATAAGTTGACAAGATCAAAGTCGGAGATCTCACACTTGGATTATGTATGCGAGGTGAGGGAGAGATTAGACCGAGTAGGTGAGTTATCTAAACAGCACCTGAAGAGGTCACAGTGTAGAGTGAAGCAGGTGGCAGATAAAAACTCTGAAACTTTGACAATTTCCCGTGGGGATGAGGTATTAGTATTGCCACCAGTGGTAGGAAATCCCTTCAAGCCAAGTTTAATGGCCCCTTTCAAACTAAAAAAAATGTTGAGTCTAACAGTTAAACTATCTGGTAAAGCTACCGGATATGACAAAAAATGTTAGAGAATTTTGTGTGAATGAATAATGCTCCAGACACATTGAAGACTGAGGAACAGAGTTGTGGTCAGATGAACAAATTGTGCAGGTTATCTGTATGATGTAGTGATTTTCAGCAAGTGATTGGAAGCTCATATGTTACAGTTGGCAGAGCATGTTGAACGATTACAAGAAGCAAACTTGGTAATAAACTGAAAGAAAACAGAATTCGCGAAGGCAGAGGTGACGTTCTTGGGACATTACATTGGACATGGAAGGTTGACCCCATGGAAAACAAAGACGAAGGGCTTTGAGGAATTTCCACGACCATCCTCGAAGAAAGAGGTGCTTCGACATTTGGAACTGAATGGATTCTATCGGAAGTTTGTTGCAAACTTCAGCAGCGCATTGGCACCACTGCTGGATTTATTAAAAAAGGAAAGAGAATTGTGGTGGACAGAACAATGCCAGGCGGCATTTGAGAATTAAAGGATTAATCACCCTGCACCAGTTTTAGCTGCACCAAATATTTTGAAAATCTTTGAAAATTGTGTTAGATGCTCGGGATATAGGGCTCGGAGATATACTGATACAGAAAGATGATGGTGGAATTGAATAGCCAGTTGGCTTCTTGTCGATACTTGTCGATATCCACCAGAAAGAAATACAAAGTCTCCATTATTGAAAAAAGAATGATTAAGTCTTGCACTGGAGTGACAATATTTTAATATTTATATGCCAAAAAAAATGTCAGAGATGATTGTGGATAACGACAAACCTCTCGCATTTTTTTGAATATTTAAAGGCCAGAATATGAGACTATTTAATTGGAGTCTTATTTTACCAACTTTAAATTTACAAAATGTACATGCTGTGGGTCCTAAAATGTGATTGCAGATGTGTTTTCGCAGATTTAAAGGAAAACGTTTAGGTAAGATTTGACTTATTGCAGTGTTATATATGTGTGCAGAATTAATATGGATGGTATAGCTGAGATTAAGAATAATTAGAGGAAAAGAAATGAAGCCATCTTTTCATTCTGCTGGTTCATGTTTATTTTTTCTGAAGGGGGGAGGTGTTATGAAGCCTAAAGCATGTCCAGTCACTTTAAGACAGAACGGGTTTTGCTGAATAGAAAGTACAACCACAGATGCCAGCTAAACGTCAGGCTGTTCCATATGTCACCATTAGCTGGGAAATGGATACCTGAGTTTTGGTTGCAGTTTTGACAACAATTCAAATACAACCAAATAGTTGAAATAAAGCTCAGAATACCAGAAGCCAACGGAATTTGAATATTATTGTTTGGAAACCTGGAAAGCAATCAAATTAGGAGAATTATTGTATCATGGGAAGTATATAAACTCAGCATTTTGAAATGAGAGGGAGAGCCACTGCGACCCAACAGCAGAGTAACTGCTGTAGAGCAGGAGTGCTAACTGGCCATCTCAAACACTTTCTATCAAAGATACATGTCCATGTAAAAACTATTTGCAGTCAAAAAAAAACATGACCCAGGGAGATCAGCAGCTGGAAGAGTGAACAAAGCAGGGAAGATGGAGACTGTGTGGTCTTGAGATTGTAATGTTTAATATGTGGGTTGTTGGAACAGCATATTTTTACAGAGTTGGAGTCAGATAGTAAGTAGCTGAGAAAAGACGGGCTTGTATTTGTGAATAGTTGGTGTTTAGTGTTCACTGTTAAGGTTAAGAAACTAACTTGTGACGTTTTGTGTAAATAGTGGAATGTAGGAGATCTGTGTCACTCATGTTTTAACAGATTACGAGGTGAGGGGAGCTTTTCTGGGTGTTTGGTTTTAATTAACAGAGGGGTTCGACTCCACCTTGTAAATGTCCATCCATGCTAATCCCATTTCCCTGCAGTTGGTCCATATCTTTCCAGTTCTTTCCTATCCACATATTTATCCAAATGCTTTTGAAATGTTGTTAATGTACCCCCCTCAATTTCATCTGCTGGTAGCTCATCCACGTACCAGGCTGTGTGTGAAGAAGTGGCCACTCAGGTTCCCTTTTTCCTTCCCCTCTAACCTTAAACTGATCCTCTCTCATCCTCGATTCTCTAAACCTTGGAAAGAGACTGAGACCATTAACCCTATCCATTCCCCTCGTGATCTTATACAGCTCCATAAGGACTTCCTCAGTCTCCTACACGCTAAAGAAAATGTCCTAGCTTGTCCAAACTCTCCCTATAACTCAAGCCATTGGGTCCTGGCAACGTCTTTGTAAATTTCTTCTGCACTCTTTCTAATTTAATAACATCCTCCCCATAACAAGGTGACAAAACTGAATGCAATACTCCAAGTGCGACCTTACCAAAGTCCTGTATAACTGCAAGATAACTTCCCAACTTCTATACTCAATGCCCTGCCTGATGAAGGCCAGTGTGCCAATATTCTTCTTCACTGCCCTGTTACTTGTGACTCCACTCTCAGGGAACCATGCACCTGAACGCCAAGGTCTCTCCGCCCACTGCAAACCTTAAGGCCGTCCCACTCACCATGAAACTCCTACCTTGATTTGAGTTTCCAAACTGCAAGACCTCAAACATCTATATTAAATTCCATTTGCCATTTCTCGGTCTACTTCCCCACCTGATTAAGGTCCTGCTGCAATTTCTGATAAACTTCCTAACAGATCATGCTCCCAATTACTTTAGTGTCATCTGCAAACTAACTAATCATACCGTGTACATTCTCAACCAAATCATAGATAACAAACAACCTTGGACCCAGCCTCCAGTCTGACAAGCATCCTTCCACTAAACCCTCTGCTTCCTACCATCAAGCCAACTGTAATCCAATTGGCCAGTTCCCCCAGCATTCCACGTTATGTAACCTTCCAGAGCAGCCTGCCGTGTGGGACCTTATCAAAGGCCTGACTGAAATCCATAGAGACTACATCCACCGCTCCGTCCTAACCAACCTTTCTGGTCACTTCATCAAAGAACTCTAATAAATTTGAGAAGCATGGCCTCCCACTCAAGTCTATGCTGACTGCTCCGAATCAAACCCTCTGTAAGTAATGGGTGCAGTCAATGGTATGCTGTCCTTCATTGTAAGATGATTGGAGTACATAAGTAAAGCCATCTTCCTGCTGTTGTCGGGCCTTGCTGAGAGAGCATTCTGGGACACTCTGTACAGATTTGATCACCTTTGTAAGGAATGATCTCCTTACCATAGACACGGACGATGGTAACATGAGGATAGAGTGAAGAAGCTGAGTGTGTAATCTGTAGAGCTGTGAGAAATGAAGAAATGGTGACGCTGAAACACGAGGAGTGGCAGCGATCACTTATTTCCAAAAGAGACATTGATAGGGTGAGAAATTCCATACTTTACCCAGGATTGATTGGTTTGGTTTTTTGCCATGTGTACCTCAGTACAGGGAAACACTTTATTTATGAGCAGTGGAGACAGATCATAGTAAACATGGCCAGACAGATCATTGGATGGAAATAGACTTGGACAGAGTAAGGCACACAGGTTACACTGCACAGGACGTGCACTAGACAAGATCAACATGAACAAGATCAGCATTATTTGAACTTAGAGTGTCCCTTCATCAGGCTAACGTAACTTTCCTAATAGTTTATATGCCTACATTAACTCTCCCCACATTATTGTGCAGTCGGTGTGTGAACCCGTACTGAACGTTACGTTGTTCACAATCCCCAACAGCAGCCACAATCCCTTCCATCTGAAACAGGTAGCCATTCCCATCAGCTTCCGCCCTACATAGAGAACACCAGGCTGGCTTCTCGGAGATGGAAGATGCCTTCTTGAGACTTCACACAAGACATATGGCTTCCCTCCTCACCGCAAGAAATCCATGTTAAAGCCCCACGTGTGTATCATAAGCAACGGAGCCAGGAGGAATAACGTGGAGCAGTCTGTCTGTGCAGCCTCTGCTTCACTTGTTCACCGTGATAGAGCATCAGTTAGGAGACAGTGAGGACTGCCGATGCTGGAGATCAAAGTAGAGAGTCGATTGCTGGAAAAGCACAGTAGGTCAGGCAGCATCCGAGAAGCAGGAGAATTGATGTTTCGGGCGCAAGCCGTTCATCAGGAATCAGCATCAATTATCTCATCTGTCCCTGTGTAAGTGTGTTGAGGGGGAATGGCCTCCTCTTGTTCCTGTGTAATTGACTCAAGGGGCTGAATGGCCTCATCCTATTGCTGTGTCAGTGACTCAACGGACTGACTGGCTTCTTCCTCTTCCAATTGGACAGAGCCAAGGGCCTGATTGGATTTCCCCCTGGTTCCTGTATGACAGCGCGATGTACTGACAAGTGTGATGATGTTGTAGCTTTAAGAGGTTATTTTGTTCTGGATTCTTTTGAGAGAGACATTGAACGACCATTACCAAGCTGGCTATTTAAGACCACTTGAGTAAACGCTAGGGAGGCGTTGGGTTTATTTTAATGCGGCCTGAATGGGTGTGGCCAACTCTCACAGATTAGGATCTCTGGGTTTTGGTTTCTCAGTAACATCAGAAACTACTGGGGTCTCCACAGAATAGGAAGCTTCAGTGGATGTCTCCTGGCTGCTACTCTCTGAATTTTCTCTTGATGCTGTTTTTAATTCCTGAATTGGAGAAATCTTTGTGAAAATCTGTCTCTGAATAGTCCTTTTTGCCAGGGGCTGTTATTATGTGATTTTCCTATATTGGAACAATTCATTAATAATAGTTCCTAGATCTATTATTGTGTTAATTTGTCCAATAGAAATAAGTTGTTCTAAATTCCTCTTTCTTTGGTTTCATTTTATCTTCCATGTTTAAATAAATGGTGTTTAGCTTCATACCAAGTAGTTTGGCCATTCACATTGCATCTGGGACAATCACTTTACATTTCCATTAAAATATGAAAACATTAGAGTCTAGGCTACCGCCTTCAAATATTTTCCAGGCACTCTGGTGTAGCCCATCACAAAGGACTCTCTCTCTACCTGAGTAATAGGCTGGAGGCACTGAATGGGCTGTCCCTGTTCTTCTCCAATAGTGTCAATGGGCTGAATGGCTTCCTCATATCCCTGTGAAACCAGTGTGAGGTGCGGAATGAACTCTTGTTATACTGTGGCAATGTGCAGTGCCAGGCAGTGCTGTTACATGAATGTTACAGACACGTTAACAGAACAAACCTGAGTGGTGTCTGGGTCTTGCTGCACATGGACAGAGACTGGTTCAGGAGCTGACGGGGGACAAAATGTTCTGAACATTGTGGAATCTTCAGTGACCATCCCCACTTCTGATCTTATGGTGGGGAGGGTGAGGGTGGGGAGACATTGATGAAGCAGCTGAAGCTGTTTGTGAAGAGGAGATTACCCTGAGGATCTCGCACACAAGTGACCCAGGACTGAGATGAAAAAGATCTTCCTTTGTGCCATGTTTGACTCCAAACACTGGAGAGTTCATTCTTATTCCCATTAAGTCCAGATTTGTTGAGCTCGTTGATGTAAACAGAAGTTAACCACTGCCTTGATACAAGGGCCAGTCATTTTTACCTGAACCCTTGTATCAACCTCTTTTGTTCATATCAATAAGCCATGGTATAGGAGCAGCAAGGGTTTTCTTCAAACAGGTGGGATTGAATATCAGGATTTCTCTTCTCAAGATTGTTTGGGGAGCCAGATGACTGAAAGTATTTGAAGAGGAGGTAGATGGAGATTGACCTGTCAGAGAGTTGAGGGCGATGAAGAATTGGGTATGAAAGAGGATTTGAGACCAAGAGCAGATCAGTCATGATCTTAGTGAAGGGCAAGGCAGGTTTAGGGAGTGAACGACCTGCCACTGTGTCTGATGTTCTCACATTCTGTTATTGGAAAGTTAGTGGGTGTTATTTTCATGAATGTTCTATTATTGCATATTGCAGTCATGGAGACCAGAGGATTTGGTGAGCCATCACTGGGTGGTATGGGGGCTGTATTCATAGTGAATCTGGGTCTACAATATGACCAACAAATGGAGCACAAGTTTCAGAGAGGGGAAGCTCTGTACAGAGAGATGAGGGGCCTCTTTCATACCCAGCCTGGGTTTTACAATTACATTTCCCAAATCACCTCGAACCGTGTGTGACAGTCTTGAGAGACTGAATGGTCTCCTCTGTTTCTGTGCACTATGTTACAGGAGTAAGTTTTCTCCAACTGTTCCTGTCTAGCAGGTATGAGGGGCTGAATGGAACACAGGAACATGGGATTGAGGGACAGGAGTGGGTCATTAGATACTTTGAGCCTTCTGCAGCAGGCACTAAGAGTGTGGCTGATCAGGTTGTGGACTCAGCCCCACTTTCCTGTCTCCATCCCATTATCCATAACTCAATTCTCTGTCAAATATTTACCTAACTCAGATTTCAATCAATGTGAACATAGAGGCACGATAAACTTCCAGTGAACAGTATTTTGACTTGAAAGGTCCTTTCAGAATTATCCATCACTCCTCTTGTAGACTCAGAGAGTCACGCAGAACAGAAACAGACCTGTTAGTCTAATCTGGTCACTCCGATCATATATCAAATCTGATTCAGTCCCATTTGCCAGCATTTGGCCAATATCCCTTCTCTTTCAGATACAGGGAGGGGGCGCAATAGAGAGGGATGGGGCGAGAGAGAGAGTGGGAGGAGGGGTGAGAGAGATAGGATGGTGAATTGAGAGAGAGAGAGGGAGGTGTGAGAGAGAGCGCGAGATGGGCGAGAGAGAGAGGGAGGAGGTGGAATAGAGACGGAGGGGGGCGAGAGAGAGAGAGGGACTGGGGCGAGAGAGAGAGAGGGAGCGGGCGAGAGAGAGGGATGGGTGCAAGTTAGAAAGAGAGGGGGACGGGGTGAGAGAGAGATGGACAGGGGTGAGCGAGAGAGAGGGGGCGAGAGAGGGAGGGTGCGAGAGAGAGAGGGAGTGGGCGAGAGAGAAGTGTGCGAAAGAGAGAGGTGGCGAGAGAGAGGGAGGGGGGCGAGAGAGAGAGAGAGATGGGAAGGGGGTGCGAGAGAGAGGGAGAGAGTGGGAGGGACGCGAGAGAGAGGAAGGTAGGGGGAGAGAGAGAGAGGAAAAAAAGGCGGTGAGAGAGAGGAAGTGGCGGCGAGTGAGAGAGCAGATGGCAGCGAGAAAGAGAGGGAGGGTGCGAGAGAGGGGGGCGAGAGAGAGTGGGAAGGGGGAGAGAAAGTGTGGGACGGGGCGAGACAGAGGGACGTGAGCGAGAGAGAGAGGGATGGGGACGAAGGAGAGAGCGAGGGGGACAAGAGAGAGAGGGAGGGAGGCTAGAGAAAGAGAAAAAGGGGGCGAGAGAATGAGGGAGGGTGCGAAAGGGAGGGGGTGAGAGAGAGGGACGGAGGAGGGAGAGACAGGGACGGGGTGAGAGAGAGAGAAGGAGTGGGCGAGAGAGAGAGGGATGGGGCAAGATAGAGAGAGAGAGGGAGGGAGGGGGCGAGAGAGAGAGGGATGGGGTGAGAGAGAGAGAGAGAGCGCGAGAAAGAGAGAGGGAGGCCAGAGAAAGAGAGAAGGGGGTCGAGAGTGACAGGGTGGGGGTGAGAAAGAGAGGGACGGTGGAGGGAGAGAGAGGAGTGGGCGAGAGAGAGAGAGGGATGGGGCAAGATAGAGAGAGAGAGGGAGGGGGCGAGAGAGAGAGAGAGAGAGAGACGGGGTGAGAGAGAGAGACGGGGTGAGAGAGAGAGAGAGAGAGTGAGAGAGAGGGGGGAGACGGGGTGTGTGTGAGAGAGAGAGAGAGACGGGGTGAGAGAGAGAGAGAGGCGGGGTGAGTGAGAGAGAGAGAGAGAGGGACGGGGTGTGAGAGAGAGAGAGAGACAGGGTGAGAGAGAGAGAGAGAGAGACGGGGTGAGAGAGAGAGAGAGACGGGGTGAGAGAGAGAGAGAGAGAGAGAGAGACAGGGTGAGAGAGAGAGAGAGACGGAGGGACGGGGTGAGAGAGAGAGACGGAGGAACGGGGTGAGAGAGAGAGACGGAGGGACGGGGTGAGAGAGAGAGACGGAGGGACGGGGTGAGAGAGAGACAGAGACGGAGGGACGGGGGCGAGAGGGAGAGGGACGGGGTGAGAGAGAGACAGTGAGAGAACGAGGCGGCGAGAGAGAGAGAGGTGCCAGAGAGACGGGGTAAGAGAGAGAGAGTGAGAGACAGCGAGAGAGTAAGCGCGAGAGAAAGAGATGGTCGAGAGAGAGAGAATTGGTCGAGAGAGAAGGGGGCAGGATGGGGGGGGGTAAAGAGAAAGAGTGGGTAGAGTGAGAGTGAGAGAGAGAGGCCGTGAGAGAGGGAGAGGGAGCGAGAGAGAAGCGATAGCGAAATGGAGAGACGGGATGAACGAAAGGTAGAGCCATGAGAGGCGGGCAAGAGAGAGAGAGAGAGGTGCCAAAGAAAGAGAGGGCAAGAGAGAGAGGGGGGCAGGAGAGAGAGGGATAGAGTGGGGGGAGAGAGAGAGAGAGAGAGAGAGTGGAGCGTGACGGAGAGAGAGTGAGAGAGAGGGAGAGAAAGAGAGAGAGAGAGTTGCAAGAAAGAGGGTAAGATGGGGCAAATAGGAGAGAGTGAGGGAAAGAGAGAGGGAGAGAGGGTGTGGGAGAGAGGGTGAGGGAGAGAGTGATCAAGAAGGAGCAAGGGAGGGGCCAGAGAGAGCGAGAGAGAGTGAGAGGAGTGACAGGGAGAGGTGATAGAGAAAAGGATAGAGAGAGAGTGAGAGAGGTGAGCAATGGTGACAGAGGGAACAAAGAAAGAGATATAGAGAGAGGGGGGCGAAATTGGGCGTAAGAGACAGAGTGGCAAGAGAGGGCGACAGTGATGGGTGAGAGAGAAGAGAGAAAGGGGGAGTGAGAGAGAGAAGGAGCGAGAGAGAGAGATGGGGAGAGAGAGAGAGAGTGGGCAAGAGAAAGAGGGGCGAGTGAGAGACAAAGGGTTGTGAGAGAGGAAGGGAGGACTGAGAGAGTGAGAGAGAGCACGAGCAAGAGAAAGTGTGCGAGAGAGAGCTGCAAGAGAGAGAGAGAGAGAGAGAGGGCTGATACGAGAGAGCGACAGAGAGAAAGGAAAGATCGAGATTGGCAGAGTGGGAGTGTGGGAACGAGGGAGTGAGGGAGCGAGAAAGAGGGAGAGTGGCAGAGTGGCAGCGAGGGAGCGGCACTAAAGAAAGAGAGAGAGATGGGAAGGGTGGATAGAGCGGGGTAGAGGGAGGGGGCAGACGGGGAGGGTGGCAGAGGGGGATGGTGGCAGAGGGGGGTAGGGGGACGGCAGGTAGGTGGTGAGGAGGGAAGTAGAGGGATTGGTTAGATGGAGGGATAGAGGAAGGGCGGGTAGGATGTGTAGAAGGAAGGAGGTAGAGGGAGGGGGCTAGAGGGAGGGGGTCGAGGGACAGTGGGAGGGGGTAGAGGGAGGGGGTAGACGGGATAGAGGGAGGGGAAATGGGTGGGGTGGAGAGAGGGGGCGAGAAGTGAGGGGGCGAAAGGGGGAGGGGGTGAGAGGGGGCAGTGAGAGGGAGGGCTTCGGGGGGGAAGGGGTGGGCGAGAGTGGGGGAGGGGACAGAAAGGGGGTGAGGGAGGGCGAATGGGGGGCCAAAGAGTGGCCCGGTGGGGCCGCGGGTATGCGAAAGGGGTTGGAGGCAATGGGGCACGAGGGGGTTGCGGCGAGAGGGGCTCGATGGTGGGGGAGAGGGGCGAGAGGGTGGCAGGGGTTTTGGGGGTCATGTGGGGGGGCGAGAGAGGGGGGCGAGAGAGGGAGGGCGAGAGAGGGGGGCGAGAGAGAGCGGGGTGAGAGAGGGGGGGCGAGAGAGGGGGCGAGAGAGGGGGGGCGAGAGAAGGGGGCGAGAGGGGGGGCGAGAGATGGGGGCGAGAGAGGGGGGCGAGAGGGGGGGCGAGAGAGGGGGGCGAGAGAGGGGGGCGAGAGAGGGGGACGAGAGGGGGGGGGCGAGGGAGCGAGAGAGAAAGATGGAGGCGAGAGAGAGAGGGAAGGGCGTCAGAGAGAGAGGGAGAGGGAGAGGGCGAGAAAGAAAGAAAAGGGGGGGCTGAAGAGTGTGCGAGGGTCGAGAGCGAGAGGGACGGGTGCGAGAGCGAGAGAGGGAGGGGACCGAGAGAGAGAGGGAGGGGGCCAGAGAGAGAGAGGGAGGGGGCCAGAGAGAGAGGGGTGTGGGCGAGAGAGAGAGGGAGGGGGTCAGAGAGAGAGAGGGAGGGGGCGAGAGCGAGAGGGAGGGGGCGAGAGAGGGAGGGGGTGAGAGAGAGAGAGAAGGAGGGGGAAGAGAGAGAGCGGGATGAGGCGAGAGAGAGTGGGAGATTGGCGAGGGATTGAGCGAGGTGTTGAGATAGAGATGAAGTGGGGCGAGAGAGAGAGGGAGGGGGCCAGAGAGAGAGGGGGGTGGGCGAGAGAGAGAGGGAGGGGGTCAGAGAGAGAGAGGGAGGGGGCGAGAGCGAGAGGGAGGGGGCGAGAGAGGGAGGGGGCGAGAGAGAGAGAGAAGGAGGGGGAAGAGAGAGAGCGGGATGAGGCGAGAGAGAGTGGGAGATTGGCGAGGGATTGAGCGAGGTGTTGAGATAGAGATGAAGTGGGGCGAGAGAGAGAGGGAGAGGGGTGAGAGGGAGAGTGAGGGGGCGCGAGAGAGTGGTAGGGGGCGAGAGAGAGAGAGGGAGGGGTGAGACATTGAGAGGGCCGGGGACGAGAGAGAGAGGGAGTGGGGCGAGAGAGAGAGGGAGGGGGCGAGAGAGAGAGGGGGGAGAGAGAGAGGGAGGGGGCGAGAGAGAGAGTGGGAGGGGGCGAGAGAGAGAGGGAGTGGGGCGAGAGAGAGAGAGAGAGGGAGTGGGGCGAGAGAGAGAGAGCGAGGGGGCGAGAGAGAGAGGGAGGGGGCGAGAGAGAGAGAGGGAGTGGGGCGAGAGAGAGAGAGAGGGAGTGGGGCGAGAGAGAGAGAGGGAGGGGGCGAGAGAGAGAGGGGGAGGGGGCGAGAGAGAGAGGGGAAGGGGGTGAGAGAGAGAGGGGGAGGGGGCGAGAGAGAGAGGGGAAGGGGGCGAGAGAGAGAGCGAGGGGGCGAGAGAGAGAGAGGGAGGGGGCGAGAGAGAGAGGGAGGGGGCGAGAGAGAGAGAGGGAGGGGGCGAGAGAGAGAGGGAGTGGGGCGAGAGAGAGAGAGAGGGAGTGGGGCGAGAGAGAGAGAGGGAGGGGGCGAGAGAGAGAGAGGGAGGGGGCGAGAGAGAGAGGGAGGGGGCGAGAGAGAGAGTGGGAGGGGGCTATAGAGAGAGGGAGTGGGGCGAGAGAGAGAGAGAGAGGGAGTGGGGCGAGAGAGAGAGAGCGAGGGGGCGAGAGAGAGAGAGGGAGGGGGCGAGAGAGAGAGGGAGTGGTGAGAGAGAGTGGGAGGGGGCGAGAGAGAGAGGGAGTGGGGCGAGAGAGAGAGGGAGGGGGCGAGAGAGAGAGAGGGAGGGGGCGAGAGATAGAGAGGGAGGGGGCGAGAGAGAGAGAGGGAGGGGGCGAGAGAGTGAGGTGGAGGGGGCGAGAGAGAGGGGAAGGGGGCGAGAGAGAGGGGGAGGGGGCGAGAGAGAGAGGGGGAGGGGGCGAGAGAGAGAGAGAGGGAGTGGGAGTGGGGCGAGAGAGAAAGAGGGAGGGGGCGAGAGAGAGAGGGAGTGGGGCGAGAGAGAGAGAGGGAGTGGGGCGAGAGAGAGAGAGGGAGGGGGCGAGAGAGAGAGAGGGAGGGGGCGAGAGAGAGAGGGTGGGGGCGAGAGAGAGAGGGAGGGGGCGAGAGAGAGAGAGGGGGGGGCGAGAGAGAGAGAGGGAGGGGGCGAGAGAGAGAGAGGGAGGGGGCGAGAGATAGAGAGGGAGGGGGCGAGAGAGAGAGAGGGAGGGGGCGAGAGAGAGAGGGGGAGGGGGCGAGAGAGAGAGGGGAAGGGGCGAGAGAGAGAGGGGGAGGGGGCGAGAGAGAGAGGGGGAGGGGGCGAGAGAGAGAGGGGGAGGGGGCGAGAGAGGGGGGAGGGGGCGAGAGAGAGAGGGACGGGGCGAGAGAGAGAGGGGTGGTCTAGCGAGGGAGGGAGGGGGTTAAGAGAGGAAGAGAGGGGGCGAGAAAGAGAGGGAGGGGGCGAGAAAGAGAGGGAGGGGCGAGAAAGAGAAAGGAGGGGGCGAGAGAGAAAGATAAAGGGGGGCACGAGAGAGGGGGGCGAGAGAGAGGGGGGCGAGAGAGAGGGGGCGAGAGAGAGGGGGGCGAGAGAGAGGGGGCGAGAGAGAGGGGGACAGGGGTGAGAGCGAGGGAGGGAAGGGGGCGAGAGAGTGAGGGAAGGGGGCGAGAGAGTGAGGGAAGGGGGCGAGAGAGAGGGACGGGGCGGGCGAGAGAGGGAGAGAGAGAGGGTGGGGTTCGAGAGAGAGAGGGAGGGGGCGAGAGAGAGCGCGAGGGGGCGAGAGAGAGCGCGAGGGGGCGAGAGAGAGCGGGAGGGGGCGAGAGAGAGCGGGAGGGGGCGAGAGAGAGCGGGAGGTGGGGTGACAGTGTGCGTGGAGTGTTGCGAGAGAGAGAAAAGGGGACAAGACAGAGAGGGAGGGCGGGGAGAGGGAGAGGGAGGGGGTGAGAGAGGGAGGGGGCGAGAGAGAGTGGGAGGGGGCGAGAGAGAATGGGAGGGGGTGAGAGAGAGAGGGAGGTGGGGAGAGAGGGAGGATGGGGAGAGGGAGAGGGAGAGGGAGGGGGCGAAAGAGAATGGGAGGGGTCGAGAGAGAATGGGAGGGGGCGAGAGAGAATGGGAGGGGGAGGTGGGGTGAGGGAGAGTGTGGAGGAGTGCAAGAGAGAGGGAGCGTGGCGAGAGAGAATGGGAGGGGGCGAGAGAGAGAGGGGGAGGTGGGGTGCGAGAGTGTGTGGAGTGTTGAGAGAGAGAAGAAGGGGATGAGAAAGAGAGGGAGGGTGGGGAGAGGGAGAGGGAGGGGATGAGATGGAGAGAGGGAGGTGGGGTGAGAGAGAGTGTGGAGGAGTGCAAGAGAGAGGGAGCGGGGCGAGAGCGAGAGGGAGCGAGAGAGAGAGAGAAGGAGGGGGAAGAGCGAGAGCGGGAGGGGGCGAGAAAGAGTGGGAGATGGGTGAGGGATTGAGGGAGGGGTTGAGATAGAGACGAAGTGGGGCGAGAGAGAGAGAGGGAGTGGGGCAAGAGAGAGAAAGGGAGGTGGTCGAGCGAGGGAGGGACGGGGGCGAGAGCGAGGGGGACGGGGGTGGCGAGAGCGAGGGGGATGGGGGTGCGAGAGCGAGGGGGACGGGGGGGTGAGCGCGAGGGGGACGGGGGGCGAGAGCGAGGGGGAGTGGTGCAAGAGTGAGAGGGAGGGAAGTGGGCGAGATAGAGCGGGAGTGGGCGGGAGAGTAGGGACAGAGAGAGAGGAAAGCCGTGAGAGAGAGAGGAAGGGGGCAAGGGAGAGTGGGAAGGCGTGAGAGAGAGAGGAAGGTTGGCGAGAGAGAGAGGGAGGCGGAGAGAGAGAAAAGGAGGGTGGCGAGAGAGAGAGAGAGTGTGAGAGAGAGAGGGCGAGAGAGAGGGTGGGAGGAGAGAGCAAGAGAGAAAGTGGGTGTGAGAGAGAGGGGGAAGGCGTGAGAAGGAGAGGGAGGGGTTGAGAGAGAGCGAGAGAGCGCGAGGGTGGGGGAGAGAGAGAAAAGGAGGGGGCGAGAGCAAGAGAGAGGGAGGGGGCGAGAGACAGATATTGGGAGGGAGGTGAGAGATAGAGAGGGATGGGGTGTGAGAGAATGGAGGGCGAGTGAGAGGAGGGCGAGTGAGAGGAGGGCGAGTGAGAGGAGGGCGAGTGTGATAGAGAGTGTCAGAACGAGAGCAAGAAACACATAGAGATGAACAAAGGCAGCGAGCAAGACAGAGTGTGAGCGCGTGAGAGAGACAGTGAGAGAACGAGGCAGCGAGAGAGAGAGAGAGAGGTGCCAGAGAGACGGGGCAAGAGAGAGAGAGCGAGACACAGCGAGAGAGTGAGCGCGAGAGAAAGAGATGGTAGAGAGAGAGAGAATTGGTAGAGACAGAAGGGGGCAGGATGGGGGGGGTAAAGAGAAAGAGTGGGTAGAGTGAGAGTGAGAGAGAGACGCCGTGAGAGAGAGAGAGGGATCGAGAGAGAAGCAATAGCGAGATGGAGAGACGGGATGAGCGAAAGGTAGAGCCATGAGAGGCGGGCAAAAGAGAGAGAGAGAGAGAGAGGAGGCGAGAAACAGAGGGAAGGCAGAGGGGTGAGAGAGGAAGACAAGGTGCGAGAGCGATGAGGCAAGAGCGAATGAGGGAGAGAGGTGGTGTGAGAGAGAGAGAGGTTCCAAAGAAAGAGAGGGCAAGAGAGAGAGAGGGGCAGGAGAGAGAGGGATAGAGTGGGGAGTGAGAGACAGAGAGAGAGAGAGTGGAGCGTGACGGAGAGAGAGTGAGAGAGAGTGGGGCGTGATAGAGAGAGGGAGAGTGACGGAGAGTGAGCGAGAGAGAGGGAGAGAAAGAGAGAGAGAGTTGTAAGAAAGAGGGAACGATGGGGCAAATAGGAGAGAGTGAGGGAATGAGAGAGGGAGAGAGGGTGTGGGAGAGAGGGTGAGGGAGAGAGTGATCAAGAAGGAGCAAGGGAGGGGCCAGAGAGAGGCAACAGAGCGAGCGAGAGAGTGAGAGGAGTGACAGGGAGAGGTGATAGAGAGAATGATAGAGAGAGAGTGAGAAAGAGTGGCACGGTGGGGCCTGGGGTGTGCGAGAGGGGTTGGAGGCAATGGGACGCGAGGGGGTTGCGGCGTGAGGGGCTCGAGGGTGGGGGAGAGAGGGGGGCGAGAGAAGTGGTGAGGGGGCGAGAGGGTGGCAGGGGTTTTGGGGGTCAATTGGGGGGCAAGAGGGTGGAGCGAGAGGTGGGCGAGAGGGGTGCGGGGGGGGCGAGTGGCGGGCGGGCGAGTAGGGTGGGGTGAGTATGGTGGGGTGAGGGGGTCAGGAGGGGGGCAATAGTGAGGTGAGAAGGGGGCGAAAGGGGAGCAAGAGAGGGGCGAGAGGTGCGCAGAGAGGGCGCGAGTGGGGGGGCGAAGGAGGAGCGAAGAGGGGTGGGAGAGGGGGTGGAGAGGGGTGGGGGATTTAAGAGGGGTGTGCCAGGGGGCGCAAGAGGGTGTGGGAGGGGGGTGGGAGGGGAGGAGAGAGGGTGGAGAGAGTGGAGGAGAGACAGAAGGAGAGTGCTGGATATGTCATTTCATTATCTGTGAAACACATTAAGTCCGGCGAAGTCCCTCATCCTGAGAACTTCCTGCTCAGGACACCAGTCACTAATTTGCTGCCAGTTTCTGATAAATAACCAAAACACAACAGGAGTTGCACTTGCAGAGAATAAGGGAGCCACAGTTACATCAACATCAGAACACGAGGAGGCTATTTAGCTTCTTGAGCCTATTCCACCATCCACCCAAATCATGGTAATCTTCATCTTCATGACAAATCCCTGTCTTTGTCCCATAATCCTTCAGCATTTTCATTCAAAATCTACCAACCTCAGATTTAAAATTTGCAAATGATTTCCAATCAATTGCTGTTTGTGGAGCTTTATCAAACTTTATCCATTTCTGTGTATAAATGTGTTCCCCGTTATTACACCTCAATGTTCTGACTCGAACACTTTATCTGTTTAATCTTTCTTCTTAACTTAAGCCTTGGAATCCAAGTATCACTTCAGTAAATCTACACTGCACTTCCCCTCAGAGGGATACTCTCCTTCATCCATGGTGCCCAGCCCTGACAGCTTGGTCTAACTAGGTTCGGATTTGCTGAAGCATGACTTCTAATCCTTTGGTATCTTGTCTTCTGCAGAGATCAATGTCAACATTCCACCGGCCCCTTGGTCACTTTTCTGAACCTGTTTGAGACATTTTCGTGGACTATTCAGCTGGATCAATCCCACGTAGTTTCTTTGGAGTCCACTCTCTCTCTATTTTCACAATCACAAAATATCCAATTTTGATCAACCTCTCACTTGCCGACATAAACCCATCTGTCGTTGTTTTTTTCATTTACTGAATCTACCAAGATTGCTTTCTAATGCTGTGCTTCCATCTACCAACACTTGGAATCGCTGTCATCTGCAGAGTGGCCCCAAATGTTGGCTTTCCTTTTATTATGAATAGCGAATAATTCGGGCTCCAACATGGATTCGTGCAGGATATCACCAACCATATCCTTCCAATTAGAATACCTCTTACTATCTGCACAAATGTCTCTTGTACAAATCAAATTTCTCTGCAAAAATACCTTTTGCATCTTATTACCTTCAATGAACAGTAGAAAGGTGTAAATTCAGGGACATCCTTCGCAGTCAAGTTTGCCTTGTGTTTATCTGATTGGGGGAGCAAGGAATCCCAATAAATATTAATCGTTGTCTTCACTATATGGGAACTCGATCACAAAGATTAACAATGTCAAGTATTTATTCTCCTTCATGATTTATAAACTCTGGGCACATTGTGACCGAGTGGTACTCGCTTTTTTTTTCAGAAACACAGGTCCTGCCCAACTGTTGGCTGACACTTGTTACACCATATGGTCCTCGTCCTCTCCATCTGAATCTCATGGCAAGGTACCTCGAACATGGAGAGGAGCAACTATTCCAAGCACTGAGATCCCACTAATTGGTAACACCACTCACCCTAATCTATAAGAGAAGCCGACTGGTCCCGCACTGTGTCCTCATCTGAACCATCCTGCTGGCTGCGTTTCTTCCCCATATGAAAGTGGTGTTGGCTCTCTGGTGGCAGAAGAGAACGGAAGGATTTCTCTTCAATCTCATCTTTAGTCATTGGCTCATCAAACTTATGGGAGTATTCAGTGGCAACAGAAGCAGATTCTGTAGAGATAATAAATGATTGACATTGTTCTTTGTTATTTTCCATTGCTAACTGAAAGGTTTGCGAACTTGAACTTGAAGTTAAGAGCTGAGCTAGAATCCTTGGATTAACTATCTGCTCAAGGAGCAGAGTGGGGTTACAATTATTGATTCAACACAACTTTGATATTGAATCATACATTGTTTAAATTTCCTTGTGCACAACCACAGATCTAGGGGAAACACAAGGAACTTGGATTGAATAGGTTAAGCTCATGACTGACTAAATGAATCTTGAATTAAAGCAGTGCAAGACATGTGCCTATTTGACCCACATATCCCTTGGGTAGGGGAGGAGTGCTAACGTAGCAAAAGATTTGATTGATTCAAATCATCTAACTGAAGAGACACATTTCCCTGCTTAAGTCATGAGATCAGTGGAAGAACAAAACATCATTTCTGGTTAAAGAATTCACCTTTCTCACCAGGTAATGAAGGCACACTGTCTCTGCAGATTGAGTCGTTGGCCACTGTTTGAACCACCTCCTCAGTAGAGCTATTTCCCTTTTGTGTGGCCAGAGGTTCTGCTTTTCTCCAAGAATGGTAAGGGTGAGCTGTCTTGTTTACTGCTGCCGCTGCTGCTCCTATAGAAATGTCACAGAACAACACAGATACATAGTTTCAGGACACAAAAACAGGTTCTCAGTATCTGTGATTTACACAGGCTTCCTTCTCAACCTAAACCCATCAACATAGTTTTCTTCGATTTCTTGTATTCCAAGCTCCTCCTTGAATTCATCTGTTATTTGCTTCAATTATTCCTGATGAAGTAAGTTCTACATTCAAACCCCTTTTTGGTAAAGACTTTGTTGCCCTCTGCAAATTCCCGGTTAGATTTAATAGTGATTACAATTATATCCACAGATCCAGTGGACTCTGTCATTCACAAGCAGAAACATCTTTTCCATGTCTACCCGATCAAACGTGACTGGACCATGTCACTCTTTTTCAATGAGACAAGACTGCCCAATCTTACTTGATGAATTCAAATTCAGTTTGAATAAAATTCCAGTAATTTTCTTTATCTTCCCTACTGCCTCTACATTCATACTACAATATGAAGATCGGAACTGCTTGCAGTGCTCCAAGGGTGATCTGTTCATGGTTCTACACATATCGAACACATTTCCATTCTGTCGTCCCAGAAATAAACCCATGATCTACTTTTCTATTTAACCTCACAAACTGGTGCCATTTGCTGCCAGTGACTAATTGCTATCTCCAGATCCCTCTGCTCTATTTAAGGACATATTTCCAAAGAGGAAGTGGTCTCTTTATTCTTTTGACCACAGTGTACTACCTCACACATGGTTGGAGGTTAATCTTCCACAGCTTTGACTGCAATATTCCCTTAACCAAGTCTTCCCAACAGTAAGTCTTCCTAAAAACAAAACGCCAACATATTAATGTACTTAATCTCGTCAACTATTTCTTATTTGAAAAGCACTAACTGTCGAGCTCAGTTTTGAACAAACATCCTCTGCCACAGTTATCAAAATGCCACAAGCTGAACGACAACCACTATTTACATTCATGTTCATTGCAGCCTAAGAATGAGAGGTGGTATCCTTGAGGGTCTATAAAATGGTCAAGGGATTGACCAAGTAGAGGCAGAGAAGATAATTCAATCTACAATGAGTCGTCCTAAGTTTACAATGAAGGGAAAGTTGGAGGAATTACTTCTCTCAGAGGATGGTGAACCTGGGGAATTCCCTATCTCAGAACACTATGGATTCTGGGACATGAAGTAAATTTAAATAAGAGACACACAGATTTTTAATCAGTAATGGGTTGAAGAGTTAAGGAGGGCTGGCAGGAAAGTGGTGTTCAGGCCAAGATGAGATTCACAATCAAGCTGCCTAAATTTTAAACATGAACACTTCTTAATAATTCACTCCATCCTAACGAAATATTTTGTGCGAAACAAATCACATGATCCATAGTTATTCAGAGAACAAAACAAGTTTGTTTACTGAAGAACCCAGAGGAAAAGGTAATGAAACAATGTGAGTTTGATATACCTCAATCATCATTTCAAGTGCATTCTCTGCATAAATTCTCCTTTTCCTCCTCGAAGTGTTCAACGTCTTGAATAATTGAGAGAATGAAGTCACAGTTGTACAATACATAAATCAGACCCTTCAGTCCAACTTGCCCATGCTGGCCAGATATCCTAAATTAATCCAGTCCCATTTGCCAGCATTTGTTCCATATCCATCTTAGACCTGTTGGGATATATATCTATACCCCGAGGGAGGGCAGACCTGTAGTTGCTGCTTGGGAAATCGGGGGGCGCTGCGGAGCTGCTGTTTGGACTGTTCACTGAAACTGCCTGTGCAGCTGGACTACCAAGGTCAGACCAATACAATGGCAGCCTTTACTCGGAGACCTTGTTTACGAGACAGACCATCTCGTGGATACCTGCCAAGGCCGAGGACTGTTCACAGGAAGCCTTTGTCTGTGAGAGATCACGTGTGTGAGTGATTACGTAGCGTTAGCTTAGCAAACAATATATCAAGCAAGGGTTTTTGGAAAGATTTCAGAACGCGCCTTCTCCAGTGAGCAGTAAATATCTCACTGTATGTTCTGTGTACGTCTCTCTCATTAAACCAGCTTATATTTTGAATCAGATCCAGTGTCTCTCTCCTTCAAACGAACACGAGGACGGTAGCCCCGTCCTAACAGATTTGGTGACCCCGAACGTGTGAAGTGAGTGGAGACACGCCTGTTGGCAGGGATTGAGAGGTCGCCGAACGGCCGGCCACTTCTAATCAGGCTCGGAGGCGCCTTTTTCAAAAAAGATCTCCGGTAGGGATTTGAATACGCTAAATTCTTATTTGCTCGGCGTCTCACAACTCTTTGCCAACCAAAATTGTGGGCTTGGCAGCCCGAGAGAGAGTCGGACCGTTTATTTATGAAGAAAAGTCCCCTAGGTGAAGGGTCATCCCGGCCGCGCGGTTTCTGAAATTCCTAAGGGTGGTGAGTATTATTGTCTTGGAAAAAGTCCTCTAGGTGGGCGCTGAAAGTCCTAGAGGTGGGTAGTGTTTTAGAAAAAAAGTCCTCTAGGTGGTTACTGAAATTCCTAGAGGTGGTTAGTGTTTTTAAAGAGAAAAATCCCCTTTGTGGGCGCAGAAAGTATTTTTATGGGTAAAGCTTAGGCTTTACCCCGCGCAGAACGAATCTGGGTTTAGCGTAGGCTACCCCCCGCGCAGTACGAATCCGGGTTAAGCGTATGCTTCCCAACTTGCACTAAGGACTGGTGAGTAAAAAAAATTTTTTTACTTCCCTTGACCGGAGGACGAGCGCTGATCGGGACTGGTCTTGTCGGGAGTCGAGGTGGTGCATTCGTGCGCCCGACGCCCAGGAGTTCAGTGGTGGAGTGTGAGACAAAGACCACGGACCGGGGACAGTGACAGATTGACTGTGTGGTGTGAGTATGCATGTACAAGTATTGTGGTGTTGGTAAAATTGTGTGGGAGAAGAACAAGTTGTGTGTGAAAGTCTGTGAGAGAAGTTGGTATTGTTGCCCTGGAGGGAGAGAGAGAGAGTGTGTGAATGCCGCTGATCGCTAGCTGACAGTGCCTGCGAAAGAGAGAGAGAGAGTGCATGGGGTGTGCGCCGGCAGCGTGTTTGTGTAATAGAGAGAGAATGGCTGACGGCATTTTCACCTAACAAGCAGTTTAACACTTTGTGCTCTGGCTTAGATTCATCTGCTTGTGAGTGAATGAATGTTTGAGTGTTATCACCCAGAACTTGAGTCCCTTGAGTGCTTTTGAATGTGATCTTTTATAAATGCTTAACATGATTTTTTTTTAGATTGGAGATTTTAGTGAGATTCAGTAGAGATAGAACAGACTAGTCGGTAACTAATATTGATATAACTGATATATAAAAAAAAGAATTCTGAGTGGGTCTGTGAAATTAAGAAACTGTGTGTCATATCTCAAAAAGAGAGAGAATTTTACTGCTGCAAGCTTTATCAGTGTGTCTGTCTGTGAACAGAAGGCTTTTCAGCTAACAAGCAGTTTAACACTTTGTGCTCTGGCTTGAATTCATCTGTTTGTTAATGGTTTTATGTTTGAAACTTGTTGTTTGTCATTTGATTCAGTGTGTTTTTTATTGCAATTTTATGAATACTTAACGTGATTTTCTTTCAGGATAGAATTTTAATAGATATTGAGAAAGGAGAAAAGATTAGTTGGTAACTGATAAGGTTAAACTCCATTTTTGAGAGAAAATTTTATGTTTAAATGAAAGTAGTATAAGGTGGACAGCAGAATAATTTATTTTTGACAACAGCTTGCAGTGAGAAAAAGGGGAAAGTGTCAAAGAAAGATAGAAACAGAAACAAAGGGGGGGCAAGCTTAGAGTCAGATAAGAGAAAATAAGATGGAGGAATTAAATTTTGACGACCAAAATTGCGCTACCTCAGGACAGAATGTCCTGGAGTTCCCTGGTGGAGACTCAGTCTAGGTGGGAATACGACCCTAGCGGGTCGACTGCTATTGGACTGTGTAGCTTTACAGAAAGAAACTTTAGACCTAGTCTTAGGACAGGCTTTAAATCAAAAAGAACTTATTATAAAAATATTAAGGAGACTTTTTAGAATGTTACATTAATGACAAATATACTAGGGGGTCTCCGCGAGTCTCCTAATATTTTAGTACGCCAAGTGATTGACTTGGGCAAACCCCCTACCAAGGGGATAAGTAAGGACACGATTGAGTCACTGGGGTGGAAGACCAAATTTGTGGTAACTTTTACACCACAATTGGATTTGAACTGTTTGGTAGCGTCTGTGTACATCCCCCCGGAGTTAAAAAATAATGAGTCCAACCCAGCACCTGTAAAGACAAACCCGATAACACAGACAGGGAAGGTTTTAGAAGACGCTAAGAAACTTATTGAATAAAATATATTACATTTAAAGAAACTCAAAGAGAAATACAGAATCTGGATAAGAATCTTAAGCTGTGGAGGAGCAGAAACGGGTTCCCCGCAGATGACCAACTGTTTTTTACAGCTGCTGATTTTGACGAATTTCAATCAAAAATTAAAGATAATTTCACAGAGAGAAAAGAGGAAGCAAAGGAAAATGTTTTTAGTAAAATCAAATTGTCAACGAAAATAGATGATGAGGACGTCTATCTACGGGAATTATTGGCACGATTCCAGAGCCACTTACTAACGCTGCCCACTATTGAGACTGCAGAGTTAGCTGGGGATAGACAGGGCAGATTTGATTATGTTCTATTATAAAAAAAGTTTTCCATCCGACTATTCCAATGTTCTTATAAATGTAGAAGAGACAGTAGGTAATCGTGCTCAAAATTTATCACACCAGGTAACACGTTGGAAAACAAAATTAATATTTCAAAAAAAATATCTTGTTTAGAGTGCATCTTATTGGATAGGGTCCAAAAAGCTTGGGATGTCTGTATTGTGGGAATCAGGACAGTAAAGCAACTAAATTAATATGGAATTTAGTAATCAGTTATGAAATACAAACTGATTTTAATAATTCTGCCATCGGTTTTGCTTAGATTCTGATTGCGTGGAATGGGTGTTGAAGCTCTATCTGTTCAAGCTTCGCACTCTACAGTGAATGACATCATTATAGTATCAATCTTGCTAAATGGTTTATTTGCACAAGGTTGATTCGAAATTTAGTTCCAGAGGGAAATGGGATTTTCTGAAGAGGAATAAATTTTAAGTCTTAAGGATGCTTGGATGATAGAGTAATATTATATTTTTGTATTATAAAGTCTGGATTTAAATTTCTGGTTGTTTTACAGTACTTTTCACAGCTATTCACTAACAGGAGGGATTCAGTCCTGGTCACGCAGATTTTGTGCCAATGCCTTATACAACTGTGGTCAAACACCTAATTTTAATTCCACAATTCAAACCTGGTTATGACGGTTCTAGGAAAGATGAGATAAGACATCAGTTGGATTTTTTTTCCATATTGGTAATATACCACTGTGTACTAAAATGTTGCATTTGTACTCCTACAGACTTCAAGTCAAGCACTTTCTCTTCATTTTTTCATTTATGCAGATCTGATGGTGGCTAAAACCTTTTTAATATTTTGAACAGGTCTTCGTTATTGAGCATCTGGACACATACCTAGTAGGCTGTACACAGACAGCTATGATTAACTTTAGCCTTTTCATTCACTAAATTTTAGTTGTGGTTAAGAGTAAGAGACTTATTCCCCTTGTTCACTATTAAGTACTGGATATGAATTTAGTACAAGGTTTCAAAAAAAACTGGAAGATGACTGTACCCCTGTTGATGGAGGAGCTTATGGGTCTGTAATTAATTTGTGAATGGATAATGGGTATGGGTTACAGTACAAATAACAGACGCTAATCTCTTCTGAGATTCAACAACAGATCACAGGTGAATCTTGCCTAGTTTAGTAAATTAGGACTATCTTTCAGAAAGGAAGTATATTTGCAGGTTTTTTTTGAGAAGATATGTAGCTCAGGTTCTAAGTTTACTCACTGAGCTGAAAGGTTTGTTCTTGAACATTTTGTCATCACGCATTGTTAGGAGGGGCACAGAAAGTGTTTGTAAAGAGAGAAAGGGCGAGTGACAGGAACAGAATGCGTAAATGATGGTAGCTGCGGTTGATGAGTTAATTAGGGGAAGAATGCAGCCAGAAGTGAGCAACCGGAGCAGCGAGTGATAGCATGTAGGGCAGGGAAGAAAGAGAGTAGGGAGAGACATGGAGGAGCATTTGATAGAGAGTTTGAGCGACAGGGGCAGAGACAAAGGTCTCCACAGGCAGGATGCCATTATTGTGGAAGGATAGGGCATTTTAGAGGAACAGGAGAGGACCGGTTAAACTAATCTACCTCATAGCGGGCAAAGAAGGAATTGCAGCGGCTGTCAGCCTGGCCCCAGACCAAGCTGAGTTTTGAAATCAACGGAAGAGGTGGGAAGTATAAAATGGAAGCTGTGGAAATCGTACAAATGCATTTATGGATTGAATTTAAATTTGTCTTACTGAATTAGATCTAGCAATGTTCTATCAGTGCCACAGTTAAACTTTCAGATATGTTTCATGTTAATAAATGCCAATAATTTTCTATGAGCGATTCTGTGGTATTTGAGCAATTATTATAGCTATGTTTAAAGTCAATTTTAACATTGGAGGTCGGGTTTTGGGAAACTTTATAGGCTTAGACATTGGGCAGGATAAGTTGGAATTGACTTTGAGACAACAGCCTTAAGCTTGTTTGCATTCTGATAAATTCTGCTGGGTCATCACAGGAAGGTGGTTTTGTATCTGAAAGAAGAAAGTTGTTAGCTTGTTTGACCAGTTCAGTTGGGTGTGCAGCCAGTTTTGATGTGTTGGAACTAGGTACTATAATGAAATACGCTATAATTAAGGATGTTTAAGGACCTGTACTGCACTGTATTTTTCTATGTTCTATGTTCTAATATTCAGAGATGTTTGAAGTCGGAACAGAACCATGATAATGCACACGCTAATTGTATAGAGGACAAATGAGAAAAGGTTTTGGGGCGCATCCTGGACTAGTTGTTAATCAGCAGTTTGCATGTCTGACCAGGAATGTTTCCAGTTTTGGTTCTAGGTGGTTAAACAGAAGAGTGAATGACTTGAAGGTTGAAGGTTCAACTCTTAGCATATGGTAGTAACGACCAGATTAGGTTCAGATCAAAAAACGGAGTCTGAAAGATAAAGTCATCGGGATGTTTATTTTAGTGACGACATTTAAAAGAAACAGTTTGAATAGTGAGATAACCGTGGAGAATGTTTTAAAACCAGTTGAACAGGGAGCAAGGTAATATAGTCTGACTGAAGAAAATACATTTAGATTTGAGCTACTGAAGCAAAAGCAACAGAAGGAAAATAAAGGAATGAGAAAGTGGCATTTGGAATGATAAAATCAAGAATATAATGTAGTATAAAAGCATAGTCAAAACAGATGAGGTAATCTTAAGGTGAAAGTGGTCATTTTTTTTTACTTAAACATCGCCAGTACTTTTATTATCATTAAATATTTTCACTGTGCTGTTGCAGAGGAAAATGAAATGATGATCTGTTAGAGCTCTTATAAAGGATAGTGATGACTACACTTGTGGAATAATCCATGAAAAAACTGTATTTGAAAGGAAAGTTGTGTTCAGGAGTTGGTCAATTTAAAAATGAGATGAGGATTGGAGGTCACTGTTTCAAAGGCCACAGATTTGAACATTTTCTCGTCCTTATGGAAAATGGGGAACCTTTGGAACTGTTCTGCAAAATGTGGTGTTAAATATAGATTCTGTATCAGCAGGGAGGGAAATCTTCTGTGTTGTACTTTTCTATTTGGGTCCTAGGATTCGTGGGATTACACAGTAAATTGATCCTCCATCGCCTGAATAGCTGAGCATTTGGGAACCATTATCAGGATTGGAGACAGTCAGCATAGATTTATGAAAGGGAAGTCAAGCTTGACAAATTTACTGGAATGTTTTGAGGATGTAAATAATGAGGTTGCCGAAAGGGAGCCTGTGGAGGTGGTTTATTGGGAATTTCTGAGACTTTTAACAAAGTCTCATTAAGGGATTAGTGCGTAAAATTAAAGATTGTGGGAATAGATTTAGTTTATTGAGGTGGATATAAAATTGGTTGGCAAGTGGAAAGATTATGAAGAAACAGGTTATTTACTGAATGGGAGGCTGGGAATGAGGGACAGTATCAAACAACACTGGCCCGGATGGCAAGCTCACTAAAACCTTGATAAAACTCCGAGCCTTAGCCACTGAGCTGAATCAACAGCCGGGGGTAAAAAAAAAACAGTGATAGATTGGCTGAATAGCACATTCGGTAGATGGGGAACTGTGCTGGGACAGCTGGCCCTTGGTTTATGCATTTCTGTTGCTATCTTTATTACCTGTGATTGTTGTTGTATACCATGTATCAGGACGCTTGTGACACGTACGATCGACCATGCCCTGACGGGAAAGGATAACCC
Organism: Hemiscyllium ocellatum; assembly: GCF_020745735.1. Taxonomy (NCBI): domain Eukaryota; kingdom Metazoa; phylum Chordata; class Chondrichthyes; order Orectolobiformes; family Hemiscylliidae; genus Hemiscyllium; species Hemiscyllium ocellatum. The sequence continues at coordinate 3,008,556 of NC_083438.1, forward strand.
CCCACCCGCATACCAGGCAGTGGGGCTGGAGGAGCCTGTGATGGGGGCACCCCATGGAAAGATTACGAGATCGGTATCAGAGGGAATGGAGGAAATATGCCTGAGAGGGAAGCGTGGGACAACTTATGATTCTACTTTATAACTGTATCTCTCATTTCTAATCCTTCCCATATTAGGGCCTCAGAATGTGAGGGCTGAGGTGCAGAGACCCCCTAGTTGTGTATTTTTCTCTCTCTTTCCCGTTCAAATTGACAACAGGTAAGTTTGTGCTTTTATGCTGCAGTTAGAGATTGTGAAGTGCTATATGCCTCGAGACTCAAGAGACTATTGTTCACTCAAGAGATTCCTAGCCATCATCTGGTATTCCTAAATGGCTTCGATTGGTCTCGACGGCCACTGTTCACAATGATAAGCCAGTTACCACTGCCCGTGTCCTTACTTGACAGCTGTAAAATGGATGTGGGTTTTTATTGGTCAAGTGAAGGTGACTGGTTAGCCAATGACGGGTAAGATTCCTCGAGTGAGGGACAACCTAAGACAGGCACAGTCGTGCATTGACCTTCAGAATAATGGCCTGTGGTCATGTGGTTTTAGCAGATGCCTGGCTTTTGTATTCGTGTCGGGAATCTGGTCAAGTTTCTGGCTTGCAAAGCAGCTTGATATAAGGAAAATCGTGGACCCAACAGTTTGACATTGTATTCACTGTATTTTTGACGAAGGAAAATGTCAGTTTTGTGTCATTTTCCAGAACCGACTTAACAACAACCCTTTAGGAAGGAAGGAGAGCTCATTGAATCCTATTGCAAAAAGATTTGACACTATGTCAGGAGTTTGAAATTTTGTTTTAAGGTGTCATGGTAGAATACGACCGATTTTACTGGGAGGTTGTACAATTGGGTGTTCTTTGAACAGCAGAGCTTCATTCTGCAGGCGTCCGAACTCATCCACTTTGTGTTTTCCTCTGGTTCTCTTCGCTTTTGTTATCATACTCAGTAATCGTTTTGTTGGTTTTGAGGTGGCTTTTTGTATATGTTTACAACTTTTAAGTGCTTACGTCTGTTATGTATTATTTCACTGCTTCTTGTGCCTTAACGATTGTATGCGAACTGGAGAGGCGCATAGAGTAGGGATTTTGCGGCGCGGAATACTTTTTGTAGTTGTATTCTGCTTAGGGATTCCTATCCCCTATAACTATGTCTCCCTAGAGTCAGACAAGCCGGGTTTAGCTAAATGGTCGGTCTTGCAAAGGAGCGACAGAGGGGCGCTCACCGACCGTCCGGGTCCTGACTGCTGCGCGCGAACTGCTGTATTTTGTGTGGCCTCTTTCGAGGCCAAGGGAGGGAGTGTTGGGATATATATCTATACCCCTAGGTAGGGCAGACCTGTAGTTGCTGCTTGGGAAATCGGGGGGCGCTGCGGAGCTGCTGTTTGGACTGTTTACTGAAACTGCCTGTGCAGCTGGACTACCAAGGTCAGACCAATACAATGGCAGCCTTTACTCGGAGACCTTGTTTACGAGACAGACCATCTCGTGGATACCTGCCAAGGCCGAGGACTGTTCACAGGAAGCTTTTGTCTGTGAGAGATCACGTGTGTGAGTGATTACGTAGCGTTAGCTTAGCAAACAATATATCAAGCAGGGGTTTTTGGAAAGATTTCAGAACGCGCCTTCTCCAGTGAGCAGTAAATATCTCACTGTATGTTCTGTGTACATCTCTCTCATTAAACCAGCTTATATTTTGAATCAGATCCAGTGTCTCTCTCCTTCAAACGAACACGAGGACGGTAGCACCGTCCTAACAGACCATAAGACCATAAGACATAGGAGTGGAAGTAAGGCCATTCGGCCCATCGAGTCCACTCCGCCATTCAATCATGGCTGATGGGCATTTCAACTCCACTTACCAGCGTTCTCCCCGTAGCCCTTAATTCCCCAAGGCAACAAGAATCTATCAATCTTAAACATTTTCTACTGATTATCAGTTTATTTTACTTTATCAGCACTTGAAATACTGACTTTTTTCTCCTAACATAACTTCATTCATCCAAATTAATTTTGTAATCTTTCACAAAGAAACAAGTGAGAACAACATATAGCTGAGGTCAAACCAAAATACTGCAGCTGCACAATATCTGGGAACACTCTAAAGGTGAGGCACTGATACTTTGGTGTAACCTGCAGTCTGGCCAAATTGCAGCAAAATGCTGTTCAATTTTATCTGCAAACTATTGAATAAAATCATCCTTGCACAATAATGAGGCAGCATTTTGGGATGTCATTTTTAAAATATATTATTATCAAAGTTACTCACAATTAAGAGTGATCACTTGGTGCTGTCTGCATAACACAGTACGAAAAGGAATTAACAGTAAAAAACACAATAACGCAAATTCAGAGTCACTAATTCATTGATGTTGCATGGGTCCAGCATTTACAAGTAATCAATTTTTAAAAATAAATAATAAATATTTACTAACTATATTGGAGTACACTCAAGTTTCTTACTGAACAGTGACAGGATTGGACAGAGTCCGCATGGATTTAAGAGAGGGGAATCATACTGAAAGAATCTACAGAGTCGAATATTAAATTAAGAAATAGCAGGACATTTAGAAAAGCTTATCATTAAACATGGTAGACTGGGTTTTGTGAAAGAGAAACTAAACTTGACAAATTTGCGACAGTTCATTGAGGAGATAACTAGCAGGGCAATCCAATGATGTTCTGGATTTGGAATTTAAAAATGCAAATGATAATGTGCTACATAAAAGTTAATTGCACAATTGAGGAGCTCATGGTATCGGGGTAATGTATTAGCATGGATTGAGGATTGGTTAACCACACTGGCTGTTGCTGAGTCCTCACTTGCAGTGCTGTATACAATGTTAGCTCCCATATTTAATGAAGGGTAAACCACCATCGGAGACCATTCAAACAAGATTCACTTAGCTGCTTCGAGCATGAAACGGTTGACCTATCAAGAATGGATAAGCAGGGGTGATCTTATGGAAACAAGATTCTGAGGAGCTTGACAGGGTGCATGTTGACTCGATCTTCCAGCACCAGTGAAGTCTCAAATCAGGGGACATTACAGAGGGGAACATTCATTTTAGAAAAAAAGTCAAGAATTTTTTCTCTCTGTGAATGGCTAGAATTTTCTCGCCCAAAATTTTGTGGAAGTTAAATGTGGGAGGGGAATGGTTGGGTTACTCTTCGGAGGGTTGTTCTGGCTTGTTGGGCTGAAGGGCCTGTTTCCACACAGTAGGGAATCTATAATTCTGTCTCAAATTATTTTAAAAGGAGGGCAGATAGATTTTTGAAATATTGAGCAGTTGAGGGCTGTGCGGATCAAGCATAAAAGAGGTGTTGAGGCCTGGGTTGGCCCAGGCATGATCTGACAGAATGGGGGGAACAAGCTGAAAGGGATGAATTGCCAACTCCTGCTCCGATTCCTCGAGGCTCCATTTCATGTTTTTTTTTGTCTCCAAAGAAGAGCGTGATACAATGTGTTAAAGATCCTTGATGTTGTGAAAATGGGGTGTTTATGTACTGATTCAGATGGCATTGATTCATCAATCACAGCTATACAATCATGAGTAGGAAAGCAATTCCCTCCATGAATAAAGGAAATCTACTGCAGAGCTCACGCAAAGGGAATTCTTACCCTCAGTAAACTCTCAACCCATCCGACCTCTTGCAAAAATGCCATCCCGTTTTCCAATTGCTCCGCCTCCGATGTATCTACTCCAAGGAGGACCAGTTGCATCAGAGAACACACCAGATGGCCTCCTTCTTTAGAGACTGCAATTTCCCTTCCCACGTGGTTAAAGATGCCCTCCAACACATCTCGTCCACATCCCGCACCTCCGCCCTCCACATCCAACCCCTCCAACCGTAACAAGGATAGAACGCCCCTGGGACTCACCTTCCACCCTATAAACCTTCGTATAAACTAAATCATCCACCGACATTTCCGACACCTCCAAAAAGCCCCACCACCAGGGATATATTTGCCTCCCCACCCCTTTCCGCCTTCCACATAGACCGTTCCCTCCGTGACTACCTAGTCCAGTCCACGCCCCCCTACAACCCACCCTCCCATCCTGGCACTTTCCCCTGCCACCGCAAGAACTGTAAAACCTGTGCCCACACCTTCTCCCTCACCTCTAACCAAGGCCCTAAAGGAGCCTTCCACATTCATCAAAATTTTACCTGCACATCCACTAATTTCATTTATTGTATCTGTTGCTCCCGATGTGGTCTCCTCTACACTGGGTAGGCTGGGGGCGCCTCCTAGCAGAGCGCTTCAGGGAACATCTCCAGGACACCCCCACCAATCAACCACACTGCCCTGTGGCCCAACATTGCAACTCCCTCTCCCACTCTGCCGAGGACATGGAGGTCCTGGGCCTCCTTCACCACCGCTCCCTCACCATCAGATGCCTGGAGGAAGAACGCCTCATCTTCCGCCTCAGAACACTTCAACCCCAGGGCATCAATGTGGACTTCAACAGTTTCCTCATTTCCCCTTCCCCCACCTCACCCTAGTTCAAACTTCCAGCTCAGCACTGTCCCCATGACTTGTCCTACCTGCCTGTCTTCTTTTCCACCTATCCACTCCTCCCTCCTCCCTGACCTGTCACCTTCATCCTCTCTCCCACTCACCCATTGTCCTCTATGCTACTTTCTCCCCACCCTCCTCTCGCTTATCTCTCCACGCTTCAGGCTCACTGCCTTTATTCCTGATGAAGGGCTTTTGCCCGAAACGTCGATTTCTCTGCACTTTGGATGCTGCATGAACTGCTGTGCTCTTCCAGCACCACTGACCCAGAATCTGGGTTCCAGCATCTGCAGTCATTGTTGTTACCTCTCCCATCACATGACCCAACACCTGAGTAAAAGCAGGACACACTGCGCATGCTCCAGCCAACAGTGACCCCGGGTGATTGATGTCAGCACCGCACCAATGAAAGGACGGTGGGCGGAGCTGGAGGACCTAGCGGGAGGTTAGTCCTCCAACCAATCACAGTGAATGAAGGGCGGGGCTAACGTAAACCATGTGATCACCCTCGCGCGCGGCACAGAGTCGCTGTAATGAATGCTCGGGAAGTTCTGGAGAGAAAGGAGACGGTAAGAATAGGGAAACGGGAGAAAAACTGTGTTGCTATGAGCAGAGAAGTTTTACAAACAAATTGTGCATGTCGCAAAACACAAATTTGAATGTCCCAGTCCCGTGTTTGCAGTAAATGAGGAATTGCCTCAGCGGCTGCAGGCCTGAGTGTTCGCCGCCATCTTTATTCGGGACAACGGTTCACTGGACACGTGCGCGGCCGCCATCTTTGTAGGGGGCAGGTGCAGCCAGGCGCATGTGCAGCCTTTCTCTGGTGCAGTGTCATTGTGATGACAGCAGCCAATCCTGATCTGATTCACCTCTGGGCTCTCTCAGGACCACTTTGTCAATATCTCGCTTCCTCAGTCTTGAACCATGGGTATATTTTTTGGTCTGTTTACTACTGTATTATTACTTTTATAGACACTTTGTAAATGAGTTTTTCACTGCGGCCCAGCCCCTGATCATGTGCTGCTCTAGTATCAAATTACTTTTTTTCTTGAATATTTTTGACAGTCAAGAATTCTTGTTTCCAATAAGCAAGTGTATTTTCCTTCCATTTCTGACTATCAAATTTTGAACCATTTTCATTCCCTGTAATTCATTTTGCACTCCCTGAAACATCAACTGTGTTTCTCCTTCCACAGATCCCAGTGATTAATGCCAAAGCCCTGTTGCCTGTGGAGAGGGTGATGTTTGACTTTATTGTACAGCTGCAGTTTGTGGGGTGAAGGTGTTCCCACAATGTGGTTGGGTAAGAGATGTTACAGATTATTCATTACAGCAACAGTGATGATTTGAAGATAATGTCCAAATCAAGAACAGTTTGTAGTTTTATTATCATGCTTTCACAACAATATTATTGAGAACTTTAGATATGAGGCCAGAGATGGAGATATTTCGTCAGGTGACCAAAAGCATTGCCAAAAAGTAGGTTTTGAGGGATGTCTTAAAAGTGGAAAACAGACCTATGAGGTTTTGTCTGCAAATTCCAGACCATGTTGCTTTAGCAACTGCAGAATCAGCCACACAGTTGAAGTAATGAATTAACAAATCATTGGGAGTCTCGAAGAAAATGGGTTGTCGAGTTCTCAAAGAATGTGTGGTGAAGGGAGCTAGGGATGATCACAACCAGGAATTATATGAAGAGTGAGTTTTCTAAATTGTTGTTGCTTATGAATAGGAGCCTTTTGATGGATCAACATGTTTTGGTAGAAGTGAGCACATGGGCGACAGTTTTCAATTTTTGTTGAGATAACAGAGAGGTTGAAGTTGGGAGGCTGGCTAGGAGTATGTTTGGATAATTAAGTCTAGAGATAACACACGATGGATGAGAGTTTGAGTATATGAGCTGAGATGAGGGTGGAATCAGATAGAAATAGTGGTTTTGGAGTGGGACTGGGCTGTCCCCTTCACCTCACCTCTGGGATTCAGCTGGTTGTCAGGTTGTGAATCAGGCGGTAACATAATCGGGAGCTGAGTGGCCCTGGTGGAGCCTAGAATGAGTGTCACTCAGCTGGCTGTTGCTGAGCAGCTGCTGCTTGGTAGCCCTGTTGATGACTACTTCCATCACTTTACTGCTGATCGAGTGTGGACTGACAAAGGGAAATTTCCTGGGATGGATTTGCCCTGTGTTTTTGTGTTGAACGTCCCTGGGCAATGTTCCACATTGTCAGTTGATGCCAGTGCTGGAGTGGTACTTGGCTTGGTGGTTGGCAAGTTCTGGAGAACAAGCCATCAGTACTATTGCCAGAATATTAGCAGGGCCCGTAGCCTTTACACTACTTAACCATTTCTCGGTATTATTCAAAATAAATAGAACTGGCTTAAAGTTCACATCTGTGACGTTAGGAACCGTTGGAGAATGCTGAGATGGATCATCCCACTTTGCATCTGGCTGAAAATTGCTGCAAACGCTGGCATCTTATCTTTTGCATGGATGTGTGAGGCTCCTCCATCAGTAAGGGTGGGGATATCTGTGGTGCTTCCTGCAACGAGTTGTTTAATTGTCCATTACCATTCACAACTGGGTGTGGCAGAACTGCAGGGCCCTGATCCACTCCATTGGTTGTGGGATCACTTAGCTCTGTTGCTTGCTGCTGATGCTGTTTGAAATGCAGATACTCCTGTTTGGTAGCTTCACCAGGTTGGCACTTCATTTTTAGGTATGCCTGGTGCTGCTCATGGCATGCCCTCCTTTCCTGTCCATTGTGATGGGTGGGTGCGGGATGTACAAACCCAGGAGCTTACAGATTGTGCTGGAGTATAGTTCTGTTGCTGTTGTTATCCCACAGTGCCTCAGAGAGATCCAGTTTGAGTTCCTACATTTGTCCCATTTAACACGGTGATAGTACCACTCAGCACAAGGGAGGTTTTTCTCAACTTTATGGCGAGTATGTTTTTCCCTCTTGCTGGTTCCCTCACCATCTGCTGCAAACCCCATTTGAACAGTTATGTCCTTGAGGACTGAAACAGCTCAGTGTGAGGTACTCTCAGCTACTGAGTTAGACTCACCTTCCCAGAAGTCCCTCGGTCCTCCCTCGAACCTCTCATATTCCATGTCTTTTTTTCACTGGAGAAGGATGTGGAAGCTAGAGAGTTTGGAGAAATGAATAGTGATAACTTGAAAAGCCTCTGTTACCGAGGAGGAGTTTCAGGATGTCTTAAATTGCATCAAGGTAGATAAAGCCTTGGGACCTGATCAGGTGTATTCCAGAAATTTGTGGGAAGCTCGGGAAGTGATTGCTGGGTCCCTCTCTGACATATTGGCATTATAGTTCGTGCCAGGTGAGGTGCTGGAAGACGGGTGCCATTCTTTTCTTTTAAAAAAAGGTGGTAACAAAAGGCCAAGGAACACGAGAACAGTGAGCCTGAAGTCAGTGGCAGGCAAGTTGTTGGAAGGGATTCTGAGGGACAGGATTTACATGTATTTGGAAAGACAAGGAATGATTAGAGAGTCAGCATGGCTTTGTGCGTGGGAAATTGTCGCTCTAACCTGATTGAGTTTTTTTTTAAGAAGTGCTGGGAAGATTGATGAAGACAGACTGTGGACATTGTCTATATGGGCATTGAACAAGGTTCCACAAAGCAGACTGGTTAGCAAGGTTAGATCACATGGAATGCAGGGAGAACTATCTATTTGGATACAAAACAGGCTTGAAGATAGGAGACAGTGGGTGGTGATGATGGGTTGCTTTGTGGACTGGAAGCCTCTGAGAAGCAGTGTGCTGCAGGAATGGATATTGGGTCCTTAAATAAATGACTTTGAAGTGAATATATGAGGTAGGTTTACAGAAAATACAAAATTGTAGATGTAGTGGACAGTGAAGAAGGTTAGTTCAGAATACAACAGGATCTTGATCAGATTGGCCATTCGAGTGAGGAATGGCAGATGGAGTTCAATTTATACAAATGTGTGTGCTGCATTTTGGTAAGGCAAATCAGGACAGGACTTAATGCATTTAATGGTATGTTCCTGGGGAGTGTTACTGAAAAAAGAGGTACATTGTTCCTTGAATGTAGAGTCACAGGTCGGCAGGTAGTGAAGTTGGTGTTTGGTATGCTTATATTTATTGGTCAATGCATTGAATACAGAAGCTTGGACGTCATATTGTGGCTGGATAGGACATGTGACAATGAGAACCTTTTTCCACTTATGGAGTCAGTTATTACGAGGGGGCATAGCTTTAAATTAAGGGTAGGTAGGTATAGGACAGATGTTAGGGGTAGATTATTCACTCAGCAAGTCGTGAGTTCTTGGATTGCCCTGCTAGTAGCAGTGGTGGGCTCCCCCTTTTTATGGGCATTTAAACGGGCATTGGATAGGCAAATGGAGGATAGTGGGCTAGTGTAGGTTAGGTGTGCTTGGGTCGGCCCAACATCGAGGGCCAGACGGCCTGTACTGTGCTGTATTTTTCTATGTTCTTTGAATCCTGATAAAGGCCTTTTGCCCGAAACGTCGAATTTTCTGTTCCTTGGATGCTGCGTGACCTGCTGCGCTTTAACCAGCAACACATTTTCAGCTCTGATCTCCAGCATCTGCAGACCTCACTTTTTACTCGGAGACTGATACAATTACAACATTTCAAAGGCATCCGATTGGGTATGTGATTAGGAAGGGTTTTGAGGAATTCAGACCAATAGCTGGCAAGTGGGACTCCGTTAGTTTAGGATTCCTAGTTGGCATGGACGAATTGGTCCATTGTTTCTGAGCTGTACATCTCAGCACAGATAATTCTTGGATCTGAGAAGGTTGAGCAGTGATTTCGACCAGGTGCAAATTTGTTTCTAGGATTTTTTAATTTGCAGTGAGAGGAGAATTGTTAACAATGTCACAATATTAGTAACTACTTTAAGTTAAATGGAAGATAATGTGAATATGTGACCTATATTTTACTGAGTACATTCTGAGCATCTGGAACAGTCTGAACAGCGGGTGGACACATATTCAGCAGGTGTTCTCAAACAGATTTGCAATTTTACTTTTTACAGAAAGATTGGGAGGCTGTGGGTAAATGCGAGGCGAGTTGGGATGGTTGTGGTTCTGTTCGCCGAGCTGGAAGCTTTTGCTGCAAACGTTTCGTTCCCTGGCTAGGGAACATCATCAGTGCTCTTGGAGCCTCCTGTGAAGCGCTACTTTGATGTTTCTTCCGGTATTTATAGTGGTTTGTTCTTGCCGCTTCCGGGTGTCAGTTTCAGCTGTAGTAGTTTGTATGTGGGGTCCAGGTCGATGTGCCTGTTGATGGATGTTCTTGCCGTTTCTGGGTGTCAGTTTCAGCTGTAGTGGTTTGTATATGGGGTCCAGGTCTATGTGTCTGTTAATGGAGTTTGTGGATGAATGCCATGCCTCTAGAAATTCCCTGGCTGTTCTCTGTCTGGCTTGTCCTATGCTGGTAGTGTTTTCCCAGTCAAATTCCCAAGTCAATCCCAGTGAAACTGACACCCGGAAGCGGCAAGAACAAACCACTATAAATACCGGAAGAAACATCAAAGCAGCGCTTCACAGGAGGCTCCAATAGCACTGATGATGTTCCCTAGCCAGGGAACGAAACGTTTGCAGCAAAAGCTTCCAGCTCGGCGAACAGAACCACAACAACGGACACCCGAGCTACATAACCTTCAACCAAACTTTTGAGTTGGGATGGATTTGCAGCATCTCGAGAGGGAGAGAGTACAGCCCCAATGGGCTGAATAGCCCCCAGCCCCTGTGCTCTGTGATACTGCCCTATTCACTGTGAATGATGAAGCTCATCCCAGGGCAGATGGAGGATTTCCCCACTGACCTCACAATGGGGGATGGCTTGATTGATGGCAGCTCCAGACCAATGGGAGGAGAGTCTGTGTGGTTCTGCAGCCAATGAGAGTGAATTAGGGGTGTGGCCAGCAAGACGACACCTGTCCATGAGCTGTGCCGTTGCAATGTCACTGGGTGGGGGTGGGAGAGACAGCAGAGATTGTTGAACCTGAATAACAATCTCCCAGTAAATTAAAACCAAAAGAACTGCAGATGCTGTAAATCAGAAACAACAACCAGGAGGTTCTGGAGAAGCTTGGCAGGTCTGGCAGCATCTGTGACGAGAAATCAGAGTTAACGTTTCAGATCCGGTGTCCCTTCCTCACAGCTGATGTTATTGT